>NC_141018.1:6035445-6635445 GCF_052327205.1 Somniosus microcephalus
CCCCCCCGTCGCGCTCTCTCTCTTCCCCCCCGTCGCGCTCTCTCTTCCCCCCCGTCGCGCTCTCTCCCCCCCGTCGCGCGCTCTCTTCCCCCCCGTCGCTCTCTCTCTCTTCCCCCCCCGTCGCTCTCTCTCTTCCCCCCGTCGCTCTCTCTCTTCCCCCCCCGTCGCTCTCTCTCTCTTCCCCCCACCGTCGCTCTCTCTCTTCCCCCGTTGCTCTCTTCCCCCCGTCGCTCTCTCTCTTCCCCCCCATCGCTCTCTCTCTTCCCCCCGTCGCTCTCTCTCTTCCCCCCCGTCGCTTTCTCTCTTCCCCCCCGTCGCTCTCTCTTCCCCCCCATCGCTCTCTCTCTTCCCCCCCGTCGCTCTCTCTCTTCCCCCCGTCGCTCTCTCTTCCCCCCCAGTCGCTCTCTCTTCCCCCCCAGTCGCTCTCTCTCTTCCCCCCAGTCGCTCTCTCTCTTCCCCCCAGTCGCTCTCTCTCTCCCCCCAGTCGCTCTCTCGCTTCCCCCCCCCAGTCGTTCTTTCGCTTCCCCCCCCCCAGTCGTTCTCTCTCTTCCCCCCCCAGTCGCTCCCTCTCTCTCTTCCAACAACAACATGCCCTCAAAAAAGCCTCTGCACCGCCCCCCCCACTCGCTCTCTCTCTCTCTTCCCCCCCCACTCGCTCTCTCTCTTCCAACAACATGCCCTCGAAAAAGTCTCTCTCCCCCGTCTCTCTCTCTCTCTTTCTCTCCCCCATCTCTCTCGCTCTCCCCCAGTCTCCCTCTCTCTCTCCCTCAGTCGCTCTGTCTCTCCCCCCTCAGTCTCTCTCTCTCTCCCCCCTCAGTCTCTCTCTCTATCTCCCCAGTCTCTCCCTCTCTCTCCACATCTCTCTCTCTCTCACCCATCAGTCGCTCTCTCTCTCCCCCTCAGTCGCTCTCTCTCTCTATCTCCCCATTCTCTCTCTCCCCAGTCTCTCTCTCTCACACTCCCAATCTCTCTCTCTCACACTCCCAGTCTCTCTCTCTCACACTCCCAATCTCTCTCTCACACTCCCAGTCTCTCTCTCACTCCCAATCTCTCTCTCACTCCCAATCTCTCTCTCTCTCACTCCCAATCTCTCTCACACTCCCAATCTCTCTCTCTCTCACACTCCCAATCTCTCTCACACTCCCAATCTCTCTCTCTCTCACACACCCAATCTCTCTCTCTCACACGCCCAGTCTCTCTCTCTCTCTCTGTCTCACACTCCCAATCTCTCTCTCTCTCTCACACTCCCAATCTCTCTCTCACTCCCAATCTCTCTCACACTCCCAATCTCTCTCACTCCCAATCTCTCTCACACTCCCAATCTCTCTCTCTCTCACACTCCCAATCTCTCTCTCCTTCCCTCTCTCTCTCTCCTTCCCTCTCTCTCTCTGTCTCTCTCTCTCCTTCCCTCTCTTTCTCCTTCCCTCTCTCTCTCTTTCCATCTCTCGCTCTCTTTCCTTCCATCTCTCTCTCTCTCCTTCCCCCTCTCTCTCTCTCCTTCCCCCCCTTTCTCTCTCTCTCCTTCCCTCTCTCTCTCTCCTTCCCTCTCTCTCATTCCCTCTCTCTCTCCTTCCCTCTCTCTTCCCCCCAGTCGCTCCCTCTCTCTCTTCCAACAACAACATGCCCTCGAGAAAGCCTCGGCACCGCCGGGCTCCCCCAGCTAGTATAATATATAAATTATAGTCTGGCAGGCAAATGAATATCCATCTGTGGGACAAGGAGTAGTTAAATATAATGGCCCAGAAATTGGTGTCGGGGGCTTCCCGCGGGTGCAAGCCCCCGACCTACACTTACCTAGCGCGCCGACAGTTGAGGCCTGGCCCTGAATGGATTTCCTGTCTGTGGCCCGGTCTAGCTCCCGGCGCGCTGTGCTTGCGTGATCCAGCGGCGTACTTAGTGCGATGCATCGGCTGGGATCACGTGAGCACTGGGCAACCAATCGGAGGAGGGAAAAGCCCATTCATGAGTTTGACAGAAAGCGCTGTCAAACTCATGAAAACTCCGGGCGCCCAAAACAGTACTTAACCTTAAAATAAATTTTTTTAAAAATCACACTATTTAAATCAACTATAAATAACATTAAATAACTATTTTAAACAATAATTTAAATTTTTGAAAAAAATAATTATATAAAAAATCGGAGCTAAAATTACACTTACCTTACTGTAAAGTATTTAAAAATAATAAACCTGTGGAAAAATTGTTCTAATTTTAATTAATTGACCACTTACCTGTTAAAATGAAGTCCTTCCGTCTGGTTTTTAATGTGTAAAAAGTGGAGGCCTTCACGCACGGGCAAACCTGTAAAAAAAAGGAAGTTCAACGCGCACGCGCTGCCTCATACGTCGCACGCGTTTCACCTCTTAACCCCTGCTTTCAGGGGACCGGAAGTGCCGTTTTCCCGCGCATGCGCTGTGCATGCAAGAAACCGGCATTTCCATCGGGTCCACGTGTGGGTACCCCGTGCGTACTCGCGCGTTGGGACCCGAATTACTGGGCCATTGTCTTTGTTTTAAGGGTCAGTTTGATGTTGAAGGTTAATACAGAGGTAGTGTCTTTGTCATTGACATTGCAAGGAGAATAGTGAAGGTTGTGACTATAAACATTGTTTGCCCGAGTACTGTTTATTTACATGTTTAATGTTAAACATCTGCTGATCTATAGGCGGAGCCACGGCCTGATAGGCTGTACATTCTTCCACCTTCTGAAGTCAAGATCATGTGGTGGCATGTCATATATTCCAGTAAGCTGGAGTGCAATGGCAAAGTTTACTCTGTTCGACCCCTGCGCTCACTACATTTACCTAGCTATTGGGGAGCAAAGGACACACTTTGAGGTGCGAGGTCTACCTATGGGAGCACTCAGTAACGTTGAATCCAAGGAGAATATCTAACATTTAAAACCCAAAAATGTAACAGGCGGTACAGCCATCAAATTTTAGTTCTAACCCCAGTAAAGTAGCCATTACAGATTTAATAATAAAGGCATCACATCCTGTATTAAATGTAATAATTGAACTAAAACTGGGAGGCACAGTAAGTTGTGCAGATAGGAGCAGGAAGTTACAAAGGGACATAGACAGATTAAGTGAGTGGGAAAAACTTGGCAAATAGAGTTCAATGTGGGGAAGTGTGAGGTCGTCCACTTTGGATTCAAGAATGAAAATCAGAGTATTTTCTAAATGGTGAGAAACTAGGAACTGTGGAGGAGCAGAGCGATTTATGGGTTCAGGTACATACATCATTAAAAGCAAGTGCAAAGGTACAAAAAGTTATCGAAAAGTCTGATGGACTGTTGGCCTTTATCTCAAGGGGCTGGATGCAAAGGAGAGGAAGTTGTATAGAGCCTTAGTCAAACCCTATCTGGAGCACCGGGTTCAGTTCTGGGCACTGCACCTCAGGAAGGATATACTGGCCTTGGAGGGGATGTAGCGTAGTGCAGATTCACCAGAATGATACTGGGGGCGGTTAAATTGATAGGTTGCATAAACTTGGATTGTATTCACTTGTACAGAAGATTGAGGGGGTGATCTAATCGATGTGTTTAAAATGATGAGTGTCTGTTTGAGAAGTCAGTTTGTAAAGAAGTAAGCACTTTGAAACTCCAGAGAGAAAAATCATTCTGAATTTCCAATTTAATTATTCTCCTATAATGGTAAAAAAAAAACCTCGTTATATATACAGGGTTATCCAAGCTGTTTTTATTTTAACCACACAGAGTTAGGTGGACGGTTGTCTCCTGTAACTACATAACGTGACTGTTACTCATGTAGTTGTTCACCATTTGTAAAATACTCGCCTGGTATCTCAAACTTAAAACACAGCCAGACGTGAAGCTCCACTGCTCTCCAAGACTGGATCTGATAGCTGAAAGCAGGTGCCAGACATGGTTTGCCATTTACTGTTTCCCTCCCCCAGACACCTGATCGAAAGCTTAGCTGGATCTCAATGTAAGAATCGACACGCTCGACAGTTTGGGGAGCTGGGACTGACCCAGGGGAGTGATCGAGGCTCAAATTAATTCGGAGTAAGGAGGCTAGAAAATGCCCAAAAGATAACACAAACATCATCTTGGGGATCAGATGATGGTTTTAACTTATAAGCCACAAAACTTTGTGTGTGAGATTTGGGCCACCATTTGAACCACCAATGTAGCAACTGCTCTAAGTTGTGAAGTGGGATTTAGGAAGCTCGTCACCTTTTTGGCACCGTTGGATTTTGCTCGAACTATAATTAGAGTAGAAATAACAACAGAAACTGCTGGAAATACTCAGCAGGCCAGGCAGCATCTGTGGAGAGAGAAACAGAGTTAACGTTTTGCTATTATATAATTAGAGTAGTTCTGACGAAGGGTCATCGGGCTGTTTCTCTCTCCACAGATGCTGCCTGACCCGCTGAGTATTGTCAGCAGTTTCTGTTTTTATTTCAGATTTCCAGCATCAGCAGAATTTTTGCTTTTGTACAATTAGAAGATAGGAGCAGGAGGAGGCCATTCGGCCCCTCGAGCCTGCTCCGCCATTCAATGAGATCATGGCTGATCATCCAAACTCAGTACCCGGTCCCTGCTTTCTCCCCATATCCCTTGATCTCTTTAGCCTTAAGAAATATATCCAACTCCTTCTTGAATATATTTAATGAATTGGCCTCAACTGCCTTCTGTGGTAGAGAATTCCACAGGTTCACCACTCTCTGGGTGAAGAAATTCCTCCTCATCTCTGTCCTAAATGGCTTACCCCTTATCTTTAGACTGTGACCCCTGGTTCTGGACTCCCCCACCATCAGGAACATCCTTCCTGCATCTAGTCTGTCTAGTCCTGTTAGAATCTTATAAGTTTCAATGAGATCCCCTCTCATTCTTCTAAACTCTAGCGAATATAAGCCTAATCGACCCAATTCCTGCCATCCCAGGTATCAGTCTGGTGAATCTTCGCTGCACTGGCTCCATGGCAAGAACATCATTCCTCAGATAAGGCGACCAAAACTGCACATAATACTCCAAGATGTGGTCTCACCAAGGCCTGTACAATTGCAGCAAAACATCCTTGCTCCTGTACTCGAATCCTCTCGCTATGAAGGCCAACATACCATTTGCCTTCTTAACCGCCTGCTGCACCTGCATGCTTACCTTCAGCGACTGGTGCACAAGGACAGCCAGGTCTCGTTGCACTTCCCCTTTTCCCAATCTATTGCCATTCAGATAATAATGTCTTCCTGTTTTTGCCACCAAAGTGGGTAACCTCGCATTTATTCACATTAAATTGCATCTGCCATGCTTTTGCCCAATCGCCCGACCTGTCCAAATCATACTGGAGTTTCTCTGCATCCTCCTCACAGCACACACGCCCACCCAGCTTTGTGTCGTCTGAAAACTTGGAGATATTACATATTAATATATATTTTGAATAGCTGGGGTCCTAGCACCGATCCTTACGGTACCCCACTAGTCACTGCCTGCCACTCGGAAGAAGACCCGTTTATTCCAACTCTCTGCTTTATGTCTGCCAACCAGTTCTCTATACAAGTCAATACCTTATCCCCAATCCCATGAACCTTAACTTTACACGCTAATCTCTTATGTGGGACCTTATCGAAAGCCTTCTGAAAGTCCAAATACACCACAGCCACTGGTTCTCCCTTATCTATTCTATCAGTTACATCCTCAAAAAATTCCAGTAGTCAAGCATGATTTACCTTTTGTAAATCCATGTTGACTTTGTCCGATCCTGTCACTGTTTTCCAAGTGCTCTGTTATTATATCTTTTATAATGGACTCTAGCATTTTCCCCACTACCGATGTCAGGCTTACCAGTCTGTAATTCCCCGTTTTCTCTCTACCACCTTTTTTAAATAGTGGGGTTACATTAGCTACCCTCCAATCCATGGGTACTGTTCCAGAGTCTATAGAATTTTGGAAGTTGACCAGCAATGCATCTACTATTTCTAGGGCCACTTCCTTAAGTACCCTAGAACGTAGATTATCAGGCCCTGGGGATTTATCGGCCTTCAATCCCGTCAATTTCCCTAACACCATTTCCCTACAAATACTGATTTCATTCAGTTCCTCCCTCTCATTAGACCCTATGTTCCCGACATCTCTGGGAGTTTATTTCTGTCCTCCTTTGTGAAGACAGAACCAAAGTATGTATTTAATTGGTCTGCCATTTCTTTGTTCCCCATTATAAATTCCCCTGATTCTGACTGCAAGGGACCTACGCTTGCCTTTACCAATCTTTTTCTCTTCACATATCTATAGAAGCTTTTAGTCAGTTTTTATGTTCCCTGCAAGCTTACTCTCATACTCTATTTCCCCCTCTTAATTAATCCCTTTGTCCTCCTTTGCTGAATCCTAAACTGCTCCCAATCCTCAGGTTTGCTGCTTTTTCTGGCCAATTTATATGTCCTCTCCTTGGATTTTATGCTATCCCTAATTTCCCTTGTTAGCCAACGTTGAGTTACCTTTTTTGTTTTATTTTTATGCCAAACAGGGATGAACAAATTCTGTAGTTCATCCATGCAATCTTTAAATGTTTGCCATTGCCTATTCACCGTCAACCCTATAAGTAACATTCCCCAATCCATCCTAGCCAACTCGCGCCTCATACCATTGTAGTTTCCTTTATTTAATTCAGTACCCAAGTCTCTGAATCAACTACTTCACTCTCCATCTTAATGAAGAATTCTATCATATTATGATCGCTCCTCCCCAAGGGGCCTCGCACAACAAGATTTCTAATTAATCCTTTCTCATTACATAATACCCAGTCTAAGTAAATTGGCTTTAAAAATCTCATGCTGTGATTTGTTTTCTATCGCATCCCTCAGGAAACGTATGTGCATTTTAATGGTGATCTGATCATGGGTACACATGGGTGCAGTGCTTCAAAATATAACACAATAGGCAAATGGCTACGAATCACTGTTTATTGAGTCACAACAGATATAAACATGAATGGTTCATTCCAGTTAAATTGTCAAACTTTAAACTGTGGGGCATAATAAAAAGCACGATATAGGGTATTCCATTATTCAATGATTTCAAAAGGTGCAGTAACAGTACGAGGGTTTAGAAAGTGTAAAACTGACAAACAGGAAATCCTGTCTGCTGAAAGTGAGGTAGAGTAACATATTTCAATCCATGCCGGTTATACACGTCCTCCTTGGTTCACAAGGTTCTGCTTTTTGCATGTCTTTGTGCAGTAAATACTCCACCTAAAGAGCTGTATGGAAAACACCCAGCAGTAAAAGGGACCGTCCCTTTCTTTGGTTCAATAGTAATTTCGTAATTTAAAAAAATCCAATTTAGCCAAGAAGACGGCTGTATTATCAGTTGCTTCAGTTTGCTCAGGTAACTGTGCCTGTTGTCTGAGGTGCTCAGTTTACTTCATAGTATGGAGTGTCCTTTCTGTTTTTGCAATGACATCCGCAGCCTTACTGTTGAGCTCCCTGCATTCTTTCAAAACACCTGCGTATTAAATATAGGGAAAAGGTCATTAAAGCGCCAGTAAGAATTGTTGAGATTCAACAGAATAACTGAAGTTTAAAACAAAAACAGCAGAGCTACACTTAAAACGGGATCGGTTGCTGCAACATCAAATTGTGCAGTAGGTCAGACAAGTTGTAAGAATCCTCACCATAAAACTGTTCAATAGCTTGATCAGTCTGTGTTTTCTGCACTGGTTCCAGTTCCCAGTAACTGTCCTCAACCCATTTCTTTGGACCAGGTAGTTCACCAAAAGGACCACTGCTGTACATTTCTGAAAATAAAGCAGAAAGAACTTGCATTTCTACAGCCCCTTTCATGACCTCAGGACGTCCCAAAGTGCTTTTCAGCCATTAAAGTACTTTTGAAGTGAAGTCACTGTTTTAATGTAATGAAACGCAGCAGCCAATTTACGCACAGCAAGATCCCACAAACAGCAATGCGATAATAACCAGATAATCGGTTGTCATGATGTTGGTTGAGGGATAAATATTGGCCAACACACCTGCCAATCTTCAAATCTTGCCATGGGATCTTTTACATCCGCCTGAGAGCGCAGACGGGGCCTCGGTTTAACGTCTCATCCTAAATTTAAATAAAGGAAACTACGATGGTCTGAGGCGCGAGTTGGGTAGGATTGATTGGGTAATGTCACTCAAAGGGTTGACGGTGGACAGGCAATGGCAAACATTCAAAGACCGCATGGATGAACTACAGAATTTGTTCATCCCAGTTTGGCATAAAAATAAAACAAAAATGGTGACTCAACCGTGGCTAACAAGGGAAATTAGGGATAGCATAAGATCCAAGGAGAAGACATATAAATTGGCCAGAAAAAGCAGTAAACCTGAGGATTGGGAGCAGTTTAGGATTCAACAAAGGAGGACAAAGGGATTAATTAAGAAAGGGAAAATAGAATATGAGAGTAAGCTTGCAGGGAACATAAAAACTGACTGTAAAAGCTTTTATAGATATGTGAAGAGAAAAAGATTGGTGAAGTCAAGCGTAGGTCCCTTGCGAACAGAATCAGGGGAATTTATAATGGGGAACAAAGAAATGGCAGACCACTTAAATACATATTTTGGTTCTGTCTACACCAAGGAGGACACAAATAAACTCCCAGAGATGTCGGGGAACATAGGGTCTGATGAAAGGGAGGAACTGAAAGTAATCAGTATTTGCAGGGAAATGGTGTTAGGGAAATTGATGGGATTGAAGGCCGATAAATCACCAGGGCCTGATAATCTACATCCTAGGGTACTTAAGGAAGTGGTCCTAGAAATAGTTGATGCTTTGCTGATCATCTTCCAGCATTCGATGGAACCTGGAACAGTACCCATGGATTGGAGGGTAGCTAATGTTACCCCACTATTCAAAAAAGGTGGTAGAAAGAAAATGGGGAATTACAGACCGGTAAGCCTGACATCGGTAGTGGGGAAAATGCTAGAGTCCATTATAAAAGATGTAATAGCAGAGCACTTGGAAAACAGTGACAGGATCGGACAAAGTCAACATGGATTTACAAAAGGTAAATCGTGCTTGACTAATCTACTGGAATTTTTTGAGGATGTAATTGGTAAAATAGATAAGGGAGAACCAGTGGATGTGGTGTATTTGGACTTTCAGAAGGCTTTCGATAAGGTCCCGCATAAGAGATTAGCGTGTAAAGTTAAGGCACATGGGATTGGGGGCAAGGTATTGATGCGCTATCAATTACTCATAAAAGACTGAGAGTTAGAAGAGTAACTAAAGGCTTTTATTAACAACAGAATGGAGGTCTGCCTCGAGTGGTCGACCGGTCCAGGATACTAAGGGCTGGGGAGCAGTCACCTTTATACTAGGACCTGTGGGAGGAGTCAGCCGAGGCATGTCCAGGCATGTACACAGTGGAATACAAACAGGACAAACAGGAATACAAACAGTGGTTTACCACATTCACCCCTTGTTTAAAATTGAGTCCGGCGGGGTGAAGTGTATTAAAAGTTAGTGTATTGGAGTCTCTCCGGAGGTCTTGTCTGCCGCTGTGATCGGCGTGGCGACGGCAGGGGTAGTGAAGCTTCCGGCGTCGAGTCCAGCGTAGGCTGTGGCACAGGCGTGTCGTCCTCGTAGATGTCGAGCGGGTCGCGGGGCCCAGGCCTGCCGTCTGCTGGGGCTGGATATCGGATCGTGGGGGGGGGGTGGTAGTGGGTTACTGTGGTCCCCGAGGGTGCAAGGTCTCTTATGGAGACTGTGTCCTCCCGCCCGTCCGGGTATGCGATGTAAGCATACTGGGGGTTGGCGTGGAGGAGGTCGACCCTCTCGACCAGGGGGTCCGTTTTATGGGTCCTCACGTGTCTTCTCAGTAGGACCGGCCCTGGGGACGTCAGCCATGGCGGTAGCGATGTCCCTGATGTGGACTTCCTTGGGAAGACAAACATTTTCTCATGAGGGGTGGCGTTAGTGGCAGTGCAGAGCAGTGACCGAATAGAGTGGAGCGCATCGGGGAGCACATCCTGCCAGCGGGAGGTTGGAAGGCCCCTAGACTTTAAGGCTAGCAGGACGGCCTTCCAAACTGTCGCATTTTCTCTTTCCACCTGTCCGTTCCCCCGGGGGTTGTAACTGGTGGTCCTGCTTGTGGCAATACCCCTAGTTAGCAGGTACTGACGGAGTTCGTCGCTCATAAACGATGAGCCCCGGTCGCTATGGATATAGCTGGGGAAGCCGAACAGGGTGAAGAGGTTGTTCAGACATTTAATGACCGTGGCACTGGTCATGTCCGGGCAGGGGAAGGCGAACGGGAAACGGGAGTACTCATCAATAATATTGAGGAAGTACACATTGCGGTCGGAGGAGGGGAGAGGCCCTTTAAAATCAACGCTCAGGCGCTCGAAGGGGCGAGTGGCTTTTATCAGGTGGGCCCTGTCTGGTCTATAAAAGTGTGGTTTGCACTCAGCGCAGACTTGGCAGTTCCTGGTCATGGTCCTGACCTCCTCAATAGAGTAAGGCAGGTTGCGGGCCTTGATGAGGTGGAAGAACCTGGTGACCCCCGGGTGGCAGAGGTCATTGTGGAGGACCCGTAGTCTATCGATCTGCGCGCTGGCGCAGGTGCCACGCGATAGCGCATCCGGGGGTTCATTTAGCTTCCCTGGCCGGTACAAGATCTCGTAGTTGTAGGTGGAAAGTTCGATTCTCCACCTCAAGATCTTGTCATTTTTGATTTTGCCCCTCTGCTTGTTGTTAAACATAAAAGCAACTGAACGCTGGTCAGTGAGCAGGGTAAATCGTTTTCCGGCCAGGTAGTGCCTCCAATGACGCACAGCCTCCACAATCGCCTGGGCCTCCTTCTCAACAGCGGAGTGTCTGGTCTCCGGGCCTTGGAGGGTTCGTGAAAAGAAGGCCACGGGTCTCCCCGCCTGATTGAGGGTAGCGGCCAGGGCAAAGTCGGACGCGTCGCTTTCCACCTGGAAGGGGATGGATTCGTCCACTGCGTGCATGGTGGCTTTGGCAATGTCCTCCTTGATACGGTGGAAGGCTAAGCGGGCCTCTGCCGTCAAGGGAAAAGAGGTGGACTTGATCAGCGGACGGGCCTTGTCCGCATAGTAGGGGACCCACTGGGCGTAATAGGAGAAAAACCCTAGGCACCTCTTCAGGGCCTTGAGGCAGTGGGGCAGTGGAAGTTCCATAAGGGGACGCATCCGGTCGGGGTCGGGGCCGATGACTCCGTGTTCCACAACACAGCCAAGGATGGCGAGGCGGTTTGTGCGGAATATGCACTTCTCCTTGTTATATGTCAGGTTTAGGAGTTGGGCGGTGCGGAGGAATTTTTCGAGGTTTGCTTCATGGTCCTGCAAGTCACGGCCGCAGATGGTCACATTGTCCAGATATGGGAAAGTGGCCTGCAACGCATTTTGATCTACCATCCGGTCCATCTCCCTTTGGAAGATGGAGATCCCGTTGGTGACGCCAAGGGGAACCCTAAGGAAGTGATAGAGGCGGCCGTTTGCCTCAAAGGCAGTGTACTGGCGGTCCTCAGGGCGGATGGGGAGCTGGTGGTACGCTGATGTCAGGTCAATGGTCGAGAAGACGCGGTACTGCGCGATCTGGTTGACCATATCAGCTATACGGGGGAGTGGGTAGGCGTCCAGCAGGGTGTAGCGATTTATTGTCTGGCTGTAGTCGATGACCAGGCGCTGCTTCTCGCTGGTCTTAACGACCACAACCTGGGCTCGCCAGGGGCTGGTGCTGCCCTCAATAATCCCTTCTTTCAGGAGCCGCTCCACTTCGGTTTTAATGAAAACCCTGTCCCCGGCACTGTATCGCCTGCTCTTTGTGGCGATGGGCTTACAGTCGGGGGTGAGGTTAGCAAACAGTGGTGGGGGGGTGACTCTGAGTGTGGAGAGGTTGCACCTGGTGCGCGGCGGGCAATTTGGAAGCTGCTGGCTGCGGACTGTGAGTGGGGGTAGGGGTCCACCGTACGCCATCGTAACACTTTTAAGGTGGCACTGAAAATCTAACCCCAGCAGGACGGCAGCGCAGAGGTCAGGCAGGACCAGAAGTTTAAAATGATCGTACACGGTCCCGTCTACTACGAGTGTCACCACGCAGTAGCCGCCGATGTCCGCCGACTGGGACTCGGAGGCCATAGAAATCCGCTGTTGCGCGGGCAGGACTGGGAGAGAGCAACGCCGCACCGTGTCGGGGTGGATGAAGCTCTCCGTGCTCCCAGAGTCAAAAAGGCAGATTGTATCGTGACCATTTACCTTAATGTCCATTGTGGAACTGGCCAGTTGGTGCGGTCTCGCTTGGTCCAGTGTAACGGATGCCAGCGTAGGGGTCGGTGTGTCGCTGCGGGTATCAGATGAGGCGGTGTCGGGGGCCTGCTGCGTCCCGGCTGTCGTCCAAGATGGCGGCGTCCATGATCCCCATGTGGCTGGAGGCGTCCAAAATGGCTGCTGTACCGGTGATTCGCACACGGCCGGGGAGGTCCAAAATGGCGGCCCGCATGGCCCACACGCGGCGCTGCTGGGGTTCGGGGTGGCTTTGGCCCTGCAGACGCTAGCGTAGTGTCCCTTCTTCCCGCAGCCCGAGCAGATCGCGTTTTTCGCCGGGCAGCGCGCTCTGGGGTGTTTTGCCTGGCCACAGAAGTAGCATTTCTGGCCTTGGGGCACTGCTGTCTGGCCTTGGGACACTGCTGCGGTAGTTGGGCCGTTGTTGGGGTGTGGCTGGGGTGGCACGGCGCTATGAGGCGGTCCTACCGTGTCCCAGGCTGTCATTCCCCGCGGCGTCCACGGTGCAGAGGAGTAGGCATCCATGCCCTGGTAGGCTGCATCCAACGATAGTGCGAGTTCAGAGGCCTTGTTGAGGTCGAGATTACTCTGCTCCAACAGTCGCTGTCGTGTGTAATTGGATCTGTGGCCCGCTACAAAAGCGTCCCGGATAAGTTCCTCTGTGTACACGGCGGCCTTTACATCCTTACAACCACAGGCCCGGCCAAGCACAGACAGTGCCTGAAGGTATTCCACGGTCGATTCCCCAGGTTGTTGTTTACGACTCCCCAGGAGGTGCCTGGCGTACACTTCGTTCACTGGGCGCGTGTACTGGTCCTTGAGGAGCTTGATAGCATCCGCGTACGAGGTCGCGTCTTGGATGACCGAGTACACTCGGTGGTTCACTTTGGAGGTCAGGACATCCAGTTTGTCCTCGTCCGATTTGATTGCTTCGGAGGCGGTCAGGAATTTTTCGAAACACTTAAGCCAGTGAGTAAACTTGGTGGATGAGTCCGCCTCCCGATGATCTAAGTCCAGGCATGCTGGTGTGAGGATCTTCTCCATTATAAAAATGTTGTTAATAAAATTGATGCGCTATCAATTACTCATAAAAGACTGAGAGTTAGAAGAGTAACTAAAGGCTTTTATTAACAACAGAATGGAGGTCTGCCTCGAGTGGTCGACCGGTCCAGGATACTAAGGGCTGGGGAGCAGTCACCTTTATACTAGGACCTGTGGGAGGAGTCAGCCGAGGCATGTCCAGGCATGTACACAGTGGAATACAAACAGGACAAACAGGAATACAAACAGTGGTTTACCACAGGTATTGACTTGGATAGAGAACTGGTTGGCAGACAGAAAGCAAAGAGTTGGAATAAACGGGTCTTTTTCCGAGTGGCAGGCAGTGACTAGTGGGGTACCGCAGGGATCGGTCCTTGGGCCCCAGCTATTCACAATATATATTAATGATCTAGACAAGGGAACTAGATGTAATATCTCCAAATTTGCAGACGACACAAAGCTGGGTGGGCGTGTGTGCTGTGAGGAGGATGCCAAGAAACTCCAGTATGATTTGTACAGGTTGGGTGATTGGGCAGAAGCATGGCAGATGCAATATAACGTGGATAAATGCGAGGTTATCCACTTTGGTGGCAAAAACAGGAAGGCAGATTATTATCTGAATGGCAATAGATTGGGAGAAGGGGAAGTGCAACGAGACCTGGGTGTCCTTGTGCACCAGTCGCTGAAGGTAAGCATGCAGGTGCAGCAGGTGGTTAAGAAGGCAAATGGCATGTTAGCCTTCGTAGCAAGAGGGTTTAAGTACAGGAACAAGGATGTCGTGCTGCAGTTATACAGGGCCTTGGTGAGACCACATCTTGAGTATTGTGTGCAGTTTTGGTCGCCTTATCTGAGAAAGGATGTTCTTGTCATGGAAGGAGTTCAGGGAAGATTCACCAGGCTGATACCTGGGATGGCAGGAATGACGTATGAGGAGAGATTGGGTCGATTGGGCTTGTACTCGCTGGAGTTTAGAAGAATGAGAGGGGATCTCATTGAAACTTATAACATTCTGACAGGACTGGACAGACTAGATGCAGGAAGGATGTTCCCGATGGTTGGGGAGTCCAGAACCAGGGGTCACAGTCTAAGGATAAGGGGTAGGCCATTTAGGACAGAAATGAGGAGAAATTTCTTCAACCAGAGAGTGGTGAACCTGTGGAATTCTCTACCACAGAAGGCAGTAGAGGCCAATACATTAAATATATTTAAGAAGGAGTTGGATATATTTCTTAAGGCTAAAGGGATCAAGGGGTATGGGGAGAAAGCAGGGACCGGGTACTGAATTTGGATGATCAGCCATGATCTCATTGAATAGCGGAGAAGGCTCGAGGGGCCGAATGGCCTACTCCTGCTCCTATCTTCTATGTTTCTATGTTTCATCCGAAAGACGGAACCTCCGACAGTGCAGCACTCCCTCAGCACTGCACTGGAGTGTCAGTCTGGATTTTATGCGCAAGTCTCTAGAGTGGGACTTGAACCCATAACCTTCTGACTCAGAGGAGTGCGACCCACTGACACACAGCTGACAATGCAAAGTGTTTACACAGACAATATGATGGTTAAGCAATTGCTTTTTGTTTCGTTGGTCTCCTGTGGCATTGCTGACGGTGTGCCAGAGGGTAAAACGGTGTCTGCTACTGTGGAGCTACAACGCCAACTGCTGGCGGCAATCTATAACTGCAGCTGTTACCAGGACCATGTTCACATAGAGAAGTCCCATTCTAATGGATTGCGTAGGCATTTTCAATGTTAAATGCGAACAAAAAAAGTGACACCAAAAATCATGACAACAGATTTAGATCGAGTAAATAAAGAGAAACTGTTTCCAATGGCTGAAGAGTCGCTACCCAGACGGCACAGATTTAAGGTGATTAGCAAAAGAACCAGAGGCGACATGAGGAAAAACCTTTTTTACGCAGCGAGTGGTTAGGATTTGGAATGCTCCGCCTGATAGGGCGATGGTCACTGATTCAATAGTAGCTTCAAAAGGGAATTGGCTAAATACTTAAAGGAGAACAAATTGCAGGGAGATGGGGAAAGAGCGGGAGAGTGGGACTGACTGGATTGCTCTTCGAAAGAGCCGGCACAGACTCGATGGGCCGAATGGCCTCCTGTGGTGTATGATTCGGTGATTCTCTAACAGGAACTGAAGTTGTGCTCACATAACATCAACTTGTATTTATATAGCACCTTGAACGCAGTACAACATCCCAAGGCGCTTCACAGGAGTATTATCCAACAACATTTTTAATACAACGCTAGTCGATCTCCTGTGGTGCTACACACAGGGAGTCACGCCCTAAATGTAGTGTTCAGGTGAAGCGGGGTTACAGGGTGGAGGAGAATTGGACCAGAGCACACAGACATAATTTAATCCCTATTTTGAAATCATAGTTTCTATCTTTTTTATATTTCCATTATAAATTCCTTTATCCACATTTAGAATAGAAACTACCCATGTAAGCTCGTCACACGAGATGTGCTCTTTCACCGAGGAACAGCACTACAGGAAGTTCATGCAGACATGAGATTTTTAATGTATACATAGAAAAACACAGCTGAATATGGTATTGTGCCTCCTTCATTGGTTGGTGAGTATTTCTCTCTTTCTCGCTTTTTTCCGAACTTACTTTTTGTGGTTTAAAGTTTCTAGGCTCTCTGTTGTGTAGCGGGGAGTGAAAGTAAACAAGGGCCCTTGAGTAGATCATTTAATTGTAGTGTAATTAGTGGAATTGATTTGATTTAATTTAATTTGAATTAATGAAAGGGTAATTCATGGCAGGACAGCTCGGCCCCATGGCATGCTCTTCCTGCACTATGTGGGAAATCAGGGACACTTCCCGTGTCCCTGACGACCATGTGTGCGGGAAGTGTATCCAGCTGCAGCTACTGACAGACCGCATTGCGGCGCTGGAGCTGTGAATGGATACATACTGGAGCACTCGCGATGCTGAGAACATCGTGGATAGCACGTTTAGGGAGTTGGTCACACCGCAGGTAAAGGCTGCACAGGCAGGAAGGGAATGGGTGACCACCAGGCAGAGTAGTAGGCGCAGGCAGATAGCGCAGGGGTCCCCTGTGGCCATCCCCCTTTCAAACAGATGTACCACATTGGATATTGTTGAGGGAGATGGCTTATCAGGGGAAGGCAGCAGCAGCCAACTTCCTGGCACCATGGGTGGTCCTGCTGCACAGGACGGGAGGAAAAGAGCAGGAGAGCTATAGTGATAGGGGATTCTATTGTAAGGGGAATAGACAGACGTTTCTGCGGCCGCAAACGAGACTCCAGGATGGTATGTTGCCTCCCTGGTGCAAGGGTCAAGGATGTCTCGGGGCGGCTGCAGGGCATTCTAGAGGGGGGAGGGTGAACAGCCAGTTGTCGTGGTGCATATAGGTACCAACGATATAGGTAAAAAAATGGGATAAGGTCCTAAAAGCTGAATATAGGGAGTTAGGAGGTAAATTAAAAAATAGGACCTCAAAGGTAGTAATCTCAGGATTGCTACCAGTGCCACGTGCTAGTCAGAGTAGAAATAGAAGGATATTTCAGATGAATATGTGGCTAGAGGAATGGTGCAAGGGGGAGGGATTCAAATTCCTGGGACATTGGAACCGGTTCCGGGAGAGGTGGGACCAGTACAAACTGGACGGTTTGCACCTGGGCAGGACCAGGACCGATGTCCTAGGGGGAGTGTTTGCTAGTGCTGTGGGGGAGGGTTTAAACTAAAATGGCAGGGGGTTGGGAACCTCTGCAGGGAAACAGAGGAAAGGGAAGCAAGGATAGAAACAAAAGACAGGGAGGAGAAAAGCAAAAGTAGAAGGCAGAGAAATCAAGGGTGTAAATCAAACAGGGCCACAGTACAGGAAACTCTCGATTTACCGGCACCTAAATAACCTGAAATCTCTGTTAACCGGCAAAATTCAGGAGTAGGTTCAGGTAAGTTTTAATTCATATTAGTGGCCATTCCTGGATCTTGTGGCCGGGTTCCTGCACCTGTTGCTAAGCAACAGGGACGCTTGGATCTTGTGGTCGGGTTCCTGCACCTGTTGCTAAGCAACAGGGACGCTTGGATCTTGTGGCCGGTTCCTGCACCTGTTGCTAAGCAACAGGGACGCTTGGATCTTGTGGCCGGAGTTCCTGCACCTGTTGCTAAGCAACAGGGAAGCCTGGATTTGTTGCTGTGTACGGAGCTCTTGTACCTTTTACTATACCTCTCTGTAATCCGGACTTTTTGATAAGCCGGCACCACGCTACCCGTTGGTGCCGGATAAAAAAGAGTTTCCTGTAAATAAGAATTCTAAAAGGACTAAGAGTGTTTAAAAAATCAAGCCTAAAGGCTTTGTGTCTTAATGCGAGGAGCATTCGTAATAAGGTGGATGAATTAGCTGCGCAAATAGAGGTAAACTAATATGATTTGATTGGGATTACGGAAACATGGCTTCAGGGTGGCCAAGGCTGGGAACTCAACATCCAGGGGTATTCAATATTCAGGAAAGATAGGCAAAAAGGAAAGGGAGGTGGGGTAGCATTGCTGGTTAAAGAGGGGATTAACACAATTGTAAGGAAGGTTATTAGCTCTGATGATGTGGAATCTGTATGGGTAGAACTGAGAAACACCAAAGGGCAGAAAACATTAGTGGGAGTGGTATATAGACCTCCAAACAGTAATGCGGAGTTTGGGGATGGCATTAAAAGGGAAATTAGAGAAGCGTGCAATAAGGGCACAGCAGTCAACATGGGTGACTTTAATCTACATATAGATTGGGCTAACCAAATTAGTAACAATACTGTGGAGGAGGAATTCCTAGAGTGCATACGGGATGGTTTCCTGGACCAATATGTCGAGGAACCAACTAGAGATCAGGACATCTTAGACTGGGTATTATGCAATGAGAAAGGATTAATTAGAAATCTTGTTGTGCGAGGCCCCTTGGGGAGAAGCGATCATAATATGATAGAATTCTTCATTAAGATGGAGAGTGAAGTAGTTGACTCAGAGACTAGGGTACTGAATTTAAATAAAGGAAGTTACGATGGTAAGAGCCACGAGTTGGCTAGGATGGATTGGGGAACATTACTTAAACGGTTGACGGTGGATAGGCAATGGCAAACATTCAAAGACCGCATGGATGAACTACAGAATTTGTTCATCCCTGTTTGGCATAAAAATAAAACAAAAAAGGTGACACAACCGTGGCTAACAAGGGAAATTAGGGATAGCATAAGATCCAAGGAGAGGGCATATAATTTGGCCAGAAAAAGCAGCAAACCTGAGGATTGGGAGCAGTTTAGGATTCAGCAAAGGAGGACAAAGGGATTAATTGAGAGGGGGAAAATAGATTATGAGAGTAAGCTTTCAGGGAACATAAAAACTGACTGTAAAAGCTTCTATATAGATATGTGAAGAGAAAAAGATCGGTGAAGTCAAGCGTAGGTCCCTTGCAGTCAGAATCAGGGGAATTTATAATGGGGAACAAAGAAATGGCTGACCAATTAAATACATACTTTGGTTCTGTCTTCACAAAGGAGGACACAAATAACCTCCCAGAGATGTCAGGGAAAACATAGGGTCTAATGAGAGGGAGGAATTGAATGAAATCAGTATTTGAAGGGAAATGGTGTTAGGGAAATTGATGGGCTTGAAGGCAAATAAATCCCCAGGGCCTGATAATCTACATCCAAGGGTACTTAAGGAAGTGGCCCTAGAAATAGTAGATGCATTGCTGGTCATCTTCCAAAATTCTATAGACTCTGGAACAGTTCCCATGGATTGGAGGATAGCTAAAGTAACCCCACTATTTAAAAAGGGTGGTAGAGAAAAAACGGGGAATTATATACTGGTAAGCTTGGCATCGGTAGTGGGGAAAATGCTCGAGTCCATTGTAAAAGATGTAATAGCAGAGCACTTGGAAAACAGTGACAGGATCGGACAAAGTCAACATGGATTTACAAAAGGTAAATCATGCTTGACTAATCTACTTTAATTTTTTGAGGATGTAACTGGTAGAATAGATAAGGGAGAACCAGTGGATGTGGTGTATTTGGACTTTCAGAAGGCTTTCGATAAGGTCCCGCATAAGAGATTAGCGTGTAAAGTTAAAGCACATGGGATTGGGGGTAAGGTACTGTCTTGTATAGAGAACTGGTTGGCAGACAGGAAGCAAAGAGTTGGAATAAACGGGTCTTTTTCCGAGTGGCAGGCAGTGACTAGTGGGGTACCGCAGGGATCGGTGCTAGGACCCCAGCTATTCACAATAGCCCAGAACTTGGTGTCGGGGGCTTGCCGCACGTGCAAGCCCCCGATGTGCACTTAATAATAATAATAATCATAATAATAATCAACTTTATTGTCATTGTTAGTGCACAAGTGCAGTACAATGAAATGTAGGCTTGTGGCTCCCGCGAGTGTACATTTAGATTAAGACATTTAAACATTCAACATCCATTTGGCTTGTAATACATTAACATAAACATAATAAAGTGCATTGGCAGATGTGCAGGCTTTAGAGTTTATTTGTGGAGTTCAGTAGGATGACAGCCCTGGGAAAGAAGCTGTTCCTAAATCTGGTCGTTCGGGTGCGAATGCATCTGTAGCGTCTCCCAGATGGCAGGAGGGCGAACAGACTGTGGCTGGGGTGGGTAGGGTCTTTGATGATCGACCGTGACCTCCGTAAACAGCGTTTCTGGTATATGTGCTCTATGGTCGGTAGCCGGGTGCCGGTAATGCGTTGGGCAGTTTTGACTACCCGCTGCAGGGCTTTCCGGTCATAGTAGCTACAGCTGCCATACCATACTGTGATACAGTTCGTCAGGATGCTCTCTATTGTGCAGCGGTAAAAGTTAGAGAGGATCAGGGGTGACAGGTTACATCCCTTCAGCCTCCTTAGGAAATATAGGCGCTGCTGGGCCTTCTTCACCAGAGAGGAGGCATTGAGGGACCAGGAGAGGTCTTCCGTGATGTGGACTCCGAGGAACTTAAAGCTGTCCACCCTTTCCACCACAGCCCCATGGATGTGGATGGGGGTGTGACTTCCGCCTTTAGACTTCCTGAAGTCCACAATGATTTCTTTGGTTTTCTTGATGTTAAGGGCCAGGTTGTTATCGGCGCACCACTTCACGAGATGCTGGACCTCCTCCCTGTAGGCTGACTCATCGTTGTTGGTGATCTGGCCTACTACCGTGGTATCATCCGCAAACTTGATGATGGTGTTGGAACCATGAACAGCCACACAGTCGTGGGTGAAGAGGGAGTAGAGGAGGGGGCTCAGCACACATCCTTGTGGGGCCCCCGTGTTCAGGGTCGGGGGGGGCGGGGGGGAGGTGTGGTTACCTAATTTGACAGACTGGGGTCTGTTTGTTAGGAAGTCCAGGGTCCAGTTGCAGAGGGAAGTGTTCAGGCCAAGAGTGTGGAGTTTGGTGGCCAGCTTGTTGGGGACGATAGTGTTGAATGCTGAGCTGTAGTCTATGAACAGCATTCTGATGTAGGTCTCTTTACCATCTAAGTGATTCAGTGCAGAGTGTAGAGCAGTTGTGATTGCATCCTCCGTTGATCTGTTTGCACGATAGGCAAACTGGTGTTGGTCAAGAGAGGCGGGAACACTGGCTTTGATGTGAGCCAGGGCCAGTCTCTCGCAGTGGATTTCCTGTCAGTGGCCCGGTTCTGATGTTGGCGCGCTGTGCTAACCTGACCCAGCGGCGTAGTTAGTGCGATGTGCCGGCTGGGATCAGGTGAGCACTGTTCAGCCAATCAGGGGAGGGGAAACTTCATTCATAAGTTTGAGAGTAAGAACTGTCAAACTCATGAGAAGTACTGCACCCCAAAACACTACTTAAACTTTAAATAAAATTTAAAAAAACAACCCAATCATTAAATCTATATATATAAATCGGTACTTCTGTCTGTCTGTCTGTCATTCTGTCTGTCATCGCGTGTGCGTCTGTCGGGTATGCGCTCGAAAGTTACAGGGCGTACCTACGCGCGCGTTACCTCCAAAGAAAGCTTACGCTTCCGAGACGGTTTTAAGCGTATTTACGTTTTGGCCGGGCTAAAATCGCGCCCGCCGTATCCCAAAAACCTTAACATTCCGCTCATTAGCATCTCATTATCCGCTCATTAGCGACAGAGTGACCTCGAGCTCGACCAATCGTACGCCGGGTTGCTGGCGTGTGCCGCCGGGCCAATCGGTGCGTGTGTGGCCGGGCCTTATCCTTCTGAACCGAGGTGAGTCGTCGCCATCTTGATTCCAAACTTTTCCTTTCTTTTTCCCGCTTTCTGCGTCTTAAAAAAAAACGTTGCCTTTAAAACACATATTGTTTTTTTAAAAAATGATTTAGAAAGTAATTAACTTATCTAATCTCATTAATTTTCCTACCTTTCCCCGTTTTTCCAGGTAGGCCTAGAAGCCTCGGCGTCTCCTCTGCACCCACGCCCGAGCTAGGCACCTCCCGGCCCCACTCGAAGGCTGGAGGGCCGAGCCTCAGCCCAGCGCCGCTAGGGTGCGCGCGCAGCAGGAGCTGAGACGCGGCGTCTCTCTCTGGCTCGGCCGGGGGGCGGGGCTTGGTCAGCGTCACGGATACCCCTGGCAAACGGGCCCGCCGGCCGAGCCAGAGATAGACGCCGCGTCTCAGCTCCTGCTGCGCGCGCAATCGGTGGTCTTCACCTCGGGGGGGGGGGGGGGGGGGGCGCGACCCTCGGTGAGGGGGGGGGCGCGACCATCGGGGGGGGGGGCGCGACCCTCGGTGGGGGGGGGCGCGACCCTCGGGGGGGGGGGGCGCGACCCTCGGGGGGGGGGGGGCGCGACCCTCGGGGGGGGGGGCGCGACCCTCGGGGGGGGGGGGGGGGGCGCGACCCTCGGGGGGGGGGGGGGGGCGCGACCCTCGGGGGGGGGGGGGGCGCGACCCTCGGGGGGGGGCGCGACCCTCGGGGGGGGGGGGCGCGACCCTCGGGGGGGGGGGGGCGCGACCCTCGGGGGGGGGGGCGCGACCCTCGGGGGGGGGGGGCGCGACCCTCGGGGGGGGGGGGGGCGCGACCCTCGGGGGGGGGGCGCGACCCTCGGGGGGGGGGCGCGACCCTCGGGGGGGGGCGCGACCCTCGGGGGGGGGCGCGACCCTCGGGGGGGGGGCGCGACCCTCGGGGGGGGGGCGCGACCCTCGGGGGGGGGCGCGACCCTCGGGGGGGGGGCGCGACCCTCGGGGGGGGGGGGGCGCGACCCTCGGGGGGGGAGGGGGGGCGCGACCCTCGGGGGGGGAGGGGGCGCGACCCTCGGGGGGGGAGGGGGGCGCGACCCTCGGGGTGGGGAGGGGGGCGCGACCCTCGGGGGGGGGGGGCGCGACCCTCGGGGGGGGGGGGGCGCGACCCTCGGGGGGGGGGGGGGCGCGACCCTCGGGGGGGGGGGGGGGGGGGCGCGACCCTCGGGGGGGGGGGGGGCGCGACCCTCGGGGGGGGGGGGGGGGCGCGACCCTCGGGGCGGGGGCGCGACCCTCGGGGGGGGGGGGGGGGCGCCCTCGGGGGGGGGGCGCGACCCTCGGGGGGGGGGGGGGCGCGACCCTCGGGGGGGGGCGCGACCCTCGGGGGGGGGGGGGGCGACCGTCGGGGGGGGGGCGCGACCGTCGGGGGGGGGGGCGCGACCCTCGGGGGGGGGGGGGCGCGACCCTCGGGGGGGGGGGGGGGGCGCGACCCTCGGGGGGGGGGGGGGCGCGACCCTCGGGGGGGGGGGGGCGCGACCCTCGGGGGGGGGGACCCTCGGGGGGGGGGGGGCGCGACCCTCGGGGGGGGGGGGCGCGACCCTCGGGGGGGCGGGCCGCGACCCTCGGGAGGGCCCCCCCGCCCTCCCTCCCCCTTTTTCCCCACCCGCCCTCCCCCCATCCCTCCCTTCCCCTCCCCCTCCCCCCCCGCCCTCCCCCCCTCCCCCCCCTTCCCCCCAGTCGCTCTCTCTCTTCCCCCCAGTCGCTCTCTCTCTTCCCCCCAGTCGCTCTCTCTCTTCCCCCAGTCGCTCTCTCTCTTCCCCCCAGTCGCTCTCTCTCTTCCCCCCAGTCGCTCTCTCTCTCTCTCTCTTCCAACAACAACATGCCTCGAAAAAGCCTTGGCACCGCCGGGCACTTCAGCTAGTTAAGTATAAATAAGTTTAAAAAAATAATTTAAACAATTTTTTTTTTTGAAAAAAATTAATTTTTAATAAAAAGAGTCTAAAACTAAACTTACCTTATTGTAGATTCTTTAAAATAATAAACCTGTGGAAAAAAAATTCTAAATTGCACTAAAACACCACTTACCTGTAAAAATAAATACTTACGTTTGCTTTTTACAAGTGTAAAGACCGGAGGCCTTTACACATGCGCAAATCCCCCAAAACAGAGGAAATCCAAGACGCACGCGCTGCCCCCTACAGCGCACGCGCTAGCCTCTTCACCTCTTGGGTTAGAGGAGAGGAAATGCCGGTTTTCAGCGCATGCGCTGTGCATGCTGAAAACCGGCATTTCCTCCAGCCAGACGCGTGAGTACCCCTTCCGTACTCACGCGTTTGGGGAGGAATTGCTGCCCCAATATATATATATGATCTAGACAAGGGAACTAGATGTAATATCTCCAAGTTTGCAGATGACACAAAGCTGGGTGGGCATGTGTGCTGTGAGGAGGATGCAGAGAAACTCCAGTACGATTTGGACAGGTTGGGTGATTGGGCAGATGCATGGCAAATGCAGTATAATGTGGATAAATGCGAGGTTATCCACTACTCTCTGTTTCCTGTCACTTAGCCAATTTCCATGCTGCCACTGTCCCTTTTATTCCATGGACTTCAACTTTGCTGGCAAGCCTATAATGTGGCACTTTATCAAACACATTTTGGAAGTCCATGTACACCACATGAACTGCATTTCCCTCATCAACACTGTTGCCTCAGCAAAAAAATCAAAAAAACTCAGTAATGTCAGAAGTGAGGATGTTCGCTGATGATTGCACAGTGTTCAGTTCCATTCACAACTCCTCAGATAATGAAGCAGTCCATGCCCACATGCAGCAAGACCTGGACAACATTCAAGCTTGGGCTGGTAAGTGGCAGTTAACATTCGTGCCACACAAGTACCAGGCAATGACCATCTCCAACAAGCGAGAGTCTAACCACCACCCCTTGACATTCAATGGCATTACCATCGCCGGATCCCCCACCATCGACATCCTGTGGGGTCACCATTGACCAGAAACTTAACTGGACCAGTCACATAATTACTGTGGCTACAAGAGCAGGTCAGAGGCTGGGTATTCTGCGGAGAGCGACTCACCTCCTGACTCCCCAAAGCCTTTCCACCATCTACACGGCACAAGTAAGGAGTGTGATGGAATACTCTCTACTTGCCTGGATGAGTGCAGCTCCAACAACCCCATCTCTGTGGTCTCCTTCAGCACCCCCCACAAGATGTCTGCGCTCCTCAAATTCTGCCCTCTTGAGTATCCCTGATTATAAATCGTTCAACCATCGGTGGCCGTGCCTTCAGCTACCTAGGCCCTAAGTTCTGGAATTCCCCCCCTAAACCTTTCTGCCTCTCTACCTCTCTTTTCTCCTTTAAGACACTCCTTAAAACCTACCTCTTTGACCAAGCTTTTCGTCATTTGCCCTAATTTCTTATGTGGCTCGGTGTCAATTTTTTGTTTTATAATACTCCTGTGAAGCGCCTTGGGACGTTTTACTACATTGAAGGCGCTAAATAAATACAAGTTGTTGTTGTTGAAATAAGTGTAGGTAATAAAATGTAACTCTGGGGTAATAAAATATAACAGTTGGTAAGGTTTTTTGATGTATAAAGGATCATGGTTTTCAACAGTCTGTCAGAGTGCTCGAAAGATACAGAAACCAGGAAAAGTCACTCTCTGTATACAGTTACGGCCGATCACCTTTTACTGTGCATCGCTACGAAGTCTCGTGCTTGCTCGAAACGTGTTGTGAACCAGGGAAAGGAGGTTGACCATTCTGTACTTTCTGTGGTACATCATCACGCCTGTCTTAGTCAGAGATTACACAAAGAAACATTGCAGAACTTTAAAGTATTCTCACTATCGATTGTCCTTCTAGCCAGTACCCTGCTACCTCCAGATTCTTTTGCCCAAAATGTTGACAGGCACAAGATAGAGAGAATTCAAAATTGCACGGTTGGTATATTTTGCCCCAGAAATAAGATATTTGCAGCTTTTCCTGAGGGTTTAATTGTTTGCTACATTATACATTTCAGAGTGGTTAATTTTCTCATTTTTACTTTATAACTAAGAACAAATCTATAACATTTCCAAATGGTTCTCCCTGATTGCACAGGTAGTTTTATTAATTTTGTTCTGCACCAGGTAGAAAGGACAGATCTTAGTGTTAATGATTTAAATTTACTCCGCCGATTGGACACTTTTGCACATCACTGGCACTTGGAAAACCGGCAGAGCTGTTTGTATGACATTACTGTCAGTACTGAAGGGCTTTTAGTTCTCTCTTTGCTTTGGCACAGTCCTACTTCTGCAGTATTCTCAAAACATTGAAAGAGCTGGCAGTGCAGGCAAAGGAGAATAATCAATGATACGGAGAAAATCTGCCCACAGAAATGGCAAGATTGAATATGCCTGCTTTTCATTAACAGGGGATTGAGGGAAGATAGCAATAGCAGGAAAATGGTGCCTTATATTAAAAGCAGTGGAACAATCTTTTAAACAAAGATCCGATTGATGCCCAGTTAGATAGGGAAAGATAGACAACAGTGCTGCAATAGGGTAGCCAAAATAAGGGGGAAAAATGGATGAGCTTCTTGTATGATGGGCACTTGCAAATGGATTCCCTCCATGGCCTTGTCCCTTCCTATCTCTGTAATCTCCTCCAGCTACACACCCCCTCCCCACCCCCGAGATATCTGCGCTCCTCTAATTCTGCCCTCTTGAGCATCCCTGATTATAATCGCTCAACCTTTGGTGGCTGTGCCTTCTGTTGCCTAGGCCCTGAGCTCTGGAATTCCCTGCCTAAACCTCTCCGTCTCGCTACCTCTCTTTCCTCCTTTAAGAAGTTCCTTAAAACCTACCTCTTTGACCAAGCTTTTGGTCACCTGCCCTAATTTCTCCTTATGTGGATCGGTGTCAAATTTTTTGTCTTAAAATACTTCTGTGAAGCGCCTTGGGACGTTTTACTACATTAAAGACGCTATATAAAAACAAGTTGTTGTTGTTGTGTTGGGAGCAGGATCTGATTTTATTAGTTGAACTGTACAAGCAAGGAGTCACAAGCACGATGGGCTGAATGGTCCCCTTCTGTGCTGTATCATTCTATAAGAAGCTCTTCCTATATAAAGTTGATTATTTAGACAGCCTTGCATGTAGCAAGCACTTCCTGCAAGTGTTGCATCCATTTCCTGCAACACTTTCCCCATCACACTTCATTAATAACACCCCATATATTATTAAAAAGCCTGTTTGGCGACTCACTGTGAACGACGTCACAGGATACCTGCTCGTATATTGGAACTGTGGGAGAGGAAAAATAATCAAAGCAGTGACCAGTAAAACAGCAGAAATAGCTGTTCATCCCTCAAAGGATTAAAACAAAAGGTTTCTGTAGCTTCAGTTAGCAGTGATGCTATTTCAATCACAAAACAAAATCATGCTTCGGAAAATATAGAAAAAAAGATGGTAACAGGGCACTGTAGAAATAAACCAGATTATGCACCATCAGGACTACACAGGTGAAGCACAGTCTGGGCCCCAGCATCAGAGAGCACTTCAAAAAGAAAGACTTGCAATCTGGCCTGGTCGCTATATTAGAAAAAGGATATAGAGGCACTGGAGAAGGTGCAGAGAAGATTTACAAGGATGATACCAGAAATGCGAGGGTATACATATCAGGAAAGATTGAGCAGCCTGGGTCTCTTTTCTTTTGAAAAAAGGCGGCCGAGGGGTGACCTAATAGAGGTCTTTAAAATTATGAAAGGTTTTGATAGAGTGGATAAAGAGAGAATGTTTCCACTTGTGGGGAAGAGCATAACTAGAGGCCATCAATATAAGATAGTCACCAAGAAATCAGATAGGGAATTCAGAAGAAACCTCTTTACCCAGAGAGTGGTGAGAATGTGGAACTCGCTGCCACAGGGAGTGGTTGAAGCGAATAGAAGGGGAGGCTGGACAAGCATATGAGGGGGAAGGGAATAGAGGGTTACGCTGATAGGTTTAGATGAGGAATGACGGGAGGAGGCTCGTGTGGAGCATAAACGCTGGCACGGACTGGTTGAGCCGAATGGCCTGTTTCTGTGCCGTATATCCGATGGAATCCGATGTATATAGAGTTTATCATGACCTCAGGGCATCCCAAAGCTCTTTACAGCCAATGAAGTACGTTTTGAAGTGTGGTCACTGTTGCAATCATGGAAATTGTTTTTAGAAATTTATGGCCCAGAAGGAGGCCATTCAACCCATCGTGTCTGTGCCAGGAATTGCACACAGCAAGCCCCCACAAACAGCAATGTGGTAATGACAAGATCATCTTTTTTTTTTTTTTTTAAAGTGATGTTGATTGAGGGATAAATATTGGCCAAGGAGGACTCCCCTGCTCTTCTTTGAAATAGTGCCGAGGGATCTTTTACGTCCACCCGAGGGGGCAGACGGGGCTCCAGTTTAACATCTCATCTGAAAGACGGCACCTCTGACAGCGCAGCACTCCCTCAGCGCTGCACTGGAGTGTCAGCCTAGCTTTATGTGCTCAAGTCTCTGGAGAGGGACTTGAACCCACAACCTTCTGACTCAGAGGCGAGGGGGCTACCCACTGAGCCACAGCTGACACACACTTAAAAGAGTTCAGTCCTCTCCGTGTTTCACTGTGAGCACTCACTTAGATACATAGTGAAAACCTGCGCTCATTTACAATTACAGCATTAGCACAATAAAAAGGTACCAAACCTTTAAGAGAAGCATCGGTATCTTTGCAGAGCTTGTACAAATCGCTGCCCCTGCCCGACACCCTTTCCCCTGTGGATGAGACAGAAGAGAAACTTTGAGCCGAGTACCCAGATGCTTTCATTTTTTGATTAAATGAAAAGAATGGAAAGAAACAAATGAATTCAATGCACATTTGAAAGCTAGGACTAGCAAATTGGGCTTTGAATATCACCATAACAAATGAGGGCAGAGAGAGAAATTACATCAACCGTTACCATAAACAGCTCTCTGATTAGGATGGAATTTTTCAGATTTCCATGCAATTACTTCAGGAGGGAAAAATGATTACACCTTAACTTTACAGATTGGATCAATGGTTTGCACGGACAGCTCTTGGGTAAGAGGGAAATGTAGTTGTATCTCACTGAACGAGAATTTACTTTCAGTAAACTCACTGGAATCCTAGCTCAGTGTTGGGCTCCGGGTTTTCATCCCGCAGATTCCGGTCCTGACCATACTGCTGCAAAAGACACGGAGCAGGCTGCCTGCCCTCTGTCCCTGGGAGTGACAGGCAAACTGCTGAGGAAGAAATGGTCCGCTGCTGTGCTTCTGACAGCAGCCTGGAAACATCCCCTCACACTCTTCACACACACTGTATGGGTCAGGAAGAACAGGGCACAGCAGAGAAAATAATCCGATCCTTTTCTTGAATTATTTCTTGGACAGTTCTCCTTCTGCCCTGTAACTTGGCAGGCCACTTCAGAGGCAATCATATCGTCACATGCAGGGTAGTTTGGGTAGAGGCGACAGGTTGCCTGATGGACATTTCATGAGTTGGGTTTTTAACAACAATCTAATCAGGGTTTTTCTGAATTCAAATTCACAAGTTGTCACGGTGGGATTGATGTCACGACCTCTGGGTTGCTAATCTAGCATCATAACCACCGCAGTACCATAGCCCTACATCTGTATGTACAAAAGCATTCAAAAGATCGAAGTAAGCAATAGTAGGCCTAAACCCTCTGAAAATTGATAAAACGGTTTCAATGTCATGCCCCATGTGCAAATAGAAAATTAACATCTTAAAAAAAAAACATTTAATTCGTTTTCGAACGCTAATGCAGTGGAAAAATTACTCACCATCTAATACCTTTATTTTTGGAAAGATTTCCAGCACTTCGCTCCGATAGGAAGTATTCATACAAACTGAAAGCAAAGGACTTCATGGTTACATCTTTCTATGAAAATAATACTTCTTGCATCAAAGCCGTTCACATTTCACTTGGACACCCGAGTGCTTTACAGCTGACAGGGTGGTAACACAGAAGCAGCAATTATTCGGTCTTTTAAAAGCATTTGAACATCTCACATAAAATATGGGCTGCATCACGACTCTCCAGGCATCATTACATGGTGACTAAGTAGCTTTAAATGGAGTCACCCTTTCTTTAACCTTGCATCATTACTTGCAGCCGAGGCACCATAAATAATAGAAGGCTGAGGATTTATCTCCTGCCTTTCTACTGATACAATTCTGCCATTTACACAGGCAAAAAAATGAGTAGGAAAGAAATTAACCAGATTCTTGTCCAATTCTCTCATTGCTTTCAACGACGAAAAGAATTGTGTTTATTTTTTACCTTTCACGACTTCGGGACGTCCCAAAGCGATTTACAGCCAACGAAGTACTTTTTTTTTTGAAGTGTAGTCTCTGTTGTAAAGCACGGCACACAGCAAGGTCCCACAAATAACAATGTGGTAAGTGATCAGATAATGTTTTAGCGATGTTAGTTGAGGGATAAATATTGGCCTGGTTACCGGGGAGAATTCCCCTGCTCTTCTTCGAAATAGCACCATGGGATGTTTTACGCCTACCTGAGAGGGCAGGCGGGGCCTCGGTTTAATGTCTCATCCGAAAAACGGCACCTCCGACACTGCAGCACTCCCTCAGCACTGCACTGGAGTGTCAGCCGAGATTTTTGTGCTCAATTCTCTGGAGTGCGGCTTGAACCCACGACCTTTTGACTCAAAGGCAAGTGTGCTACGAACTGATCCACAGCCGAGAGGAAATTAAGTTACCTGGATTACTGAAGTTGCAAACGGTATCTTTCAATCGAATCGCCTCTAGATTCTTCAGCTCTGTTAGTGAACGAAGAGCATCACCACTAGAGAACAGTGCAGGTATTTATTTAAAAGCAATACTTCATCTAATGCTGCAACACCTAAAAGTAGCAACTTTTACTAAATACGGGGCTGTGTAAAACTTTTATAGACTACATAATAGGAAAGAAACAATTGTGCATTTACCTGCTGATTAGGTTTCCCGCTAAATTGAGGCTCTGTAGATTTTCGCAGGAGTGCAGGGGATCTAGGATAACAAAACATGTTTTTCTTTTTAAATATAATCTCTGAAAAGTAGAGGGTGACGAATGCAGATTTTGCCACGTTGACTTCTACCTCTAATGTTAAAGTTCTCGAAGGCAGGGAAGCCAGCTGGAAGTTTAAACCACAAACCACTCCTTTCAAACTGAAGGTGGCACAGCTGCTACTTCCCTGACTGGAGCACAGACTGCCAGACGGGCAGTGATTTGGGATCTTTCAAAGCCGCACATTTTTGCTACACCCCTTGAGGGAATGATTCAAATCCTCGACAGCGGCAAACCAGAACTCTCAGGCGTGCAGCGTTTGGTCGAGAAGACCTTTTTGGAATTCGTGTTAAGTGTAAATCACATTTCTAAAAGAAATGCATTTCTGAATCCGAGGCCGTTAAGGGCTTCGCATTCTCTGTTGCATGTTTACATTTCCAGCTCCAGGACTTTCAAACAGGCAGACTTCAGGGGGATTTGGTACAACCAGAGATCTGAAAATCCACCATAAAACCTACTGCAATGATTAGATATTAGATCTATCAATGCCATCAAAGAACAACACACCTTTCTTTAAAAAGAGAATCTTTAATATCGAGAAAGAACTGCTACAGATGACCAACAGAGAGAAATATGCTGATACCCACATAAAGGGGCATTACTAAAATGGACAAATTACTGCACAAGGGTCAAGTCTCAGAATCTACAGCACAGAAACAGGCCATTCAGCCCAACTGGTCTGTGCTGGTGTTTAGACTCCACGAGCCTCCTCTCACTCTAATTATCTCTTCCCATCCTGCCCCCATATCCTTCTATTCCCTTCTTCCTTATATATGCATCAAGTGTCATCTTAAATGCCTCAATGTTGTCTGCTTCAACCACTATGCGGCAGCAAGTTCCACATTCTCACTACTGTGTGTGTGTGAAGGAATTCCCCCTAATTTCTTTATTTCATAAATACACTTCCATTTATTTGACGCCCACCCCCTCACAACCTCCCATCCCAGGAAGATTCAGAGTGACGGAGAATCGCCAGCCCTCTAACAAAACTCTTCACGGCACCTCTCTGCCTCTCGTGCAGTGGCTACCATGCCCTGCTCCCGCCTCCCCTAGTTTAGCCTACGCCCACCTGACAAAGAACAGCTCCAATCCTGACAATGCCTGACTGTAGCACACGGTCTAGGTGCCTGCTTGAAGTGAATGCCATCTGATTTTACACGTGCCAAGGCCCGCCCAGTTTATGCGAACTTTGCAGGTGAGAAAATGTTAAAATAGGACGTCGGTACCTCCAATTAAAGAGGAACAGTCACGATGGCGTGAACATTTCTTGGAAGAAATGATGTTAAAATTGAAGGAGTGACAGGAGGGTATGAACCTGCACAACCCTGAGGTGGCTTGACATCACTATTGCATTCCTAATTATACTGGCATGGAGAGAAGGTTACAAAGTTGAATATCCATCATCAGAGCAGGAACGTTGTACTGCGCTGTGGTAATTGAGGGGCAGCTAAAGAAAGACTTGTATTTACATAGCGCCTTTCACAACCTCAGGATGTTTCAAAGTGCCTTACAGCCAATGATGTGCAGTCACTGTTGTAATGTATGGAACATGTCAGCCAATTTGCACACAGCAAGTCCCACAAACAGCAATGTGACAATGACCAGATAATCTGTTTTAGTAATGTTGGAAGAGGGATAAATATTGGCCCCAGGACACCAGGGGGAGCTCCCCTGCTCTTCTTCAAAGTAGTGCCGTGGGATCTTTTACGTCCACCCGAGAGGGCAGTAGGGGCCTTGGTTTAACGTCTCATCTGAAAAACAGCACCTCTAATTGTGCAGCACTCCGTCACTACTACACTGGAGTTTTAGTCTGCTGAAGTCTCGGGAGTGGGACGCGTCACAAGGTGTCCAGCAACACTGAAAATGCTACTCACAATAATTGGAGCAAATCTTTGCCCGAGTCACCTTAACCCCAACCTCAGGGGTTATTATTTTCCTGACCTCAAACAGCTTTCTAAATTTAGTGCAATTCATCTTCATTTGAGCTGGATTCCAACCCATGTCTCAGTGTAGTTATTAACTTGCATAAGCCACTGTGGGAGCAGGACTGTGGCACGTGCATCCCAACACCAGTGAGCAGGCCTGGCCATTTTAATCCAGACTGTAAACTCCAGCAGAAACTTTTAAAGATTTGCCCTCCTCCTGCCCGAGAGGGCACAGATTTAAGGTGATTGGCAACATGAGGAAAAACATTTTTACGCAGCGAGTGTTTAGGATTTTGAATGCACTGCCTGATAGGGTGGTGGACACAGATTCAATAGTTGCCTTCAAAAGGGAATTGGATAACTACTTGAAGGAAAAAAAACTGCAGGGATACGGGGAAAGAGCGGGGCTGACTGGATTGCCCTTCGAAAGAGCCAGCACAGACTCGATGGGCCGAATGGCCTCCTGTGTTGTACAATTCTATGATGATGATTCTATGATGATGCCACTTGCAATGGAAATAAAAGCGAATCAGCCTCTCTCTAGATCATTTCAGAGTTGCGCTCTCCAGTTTTTTTTTAAAAAGTAGATTAAGCAGGAATGATGTACTGCCGCATTGAGCGAGAGACAGACTAAGTTCCCCAGCTACACCAGACTGTCAGCTGCTGCTCCACCATTACAAATACCGCCTCCAGCTAGGCGGTCTTTAATGGCAGGTTACTTGTGTGCTGCTGCTGTTGCCAAATATCTCCCGGTTAAAGACGTCCTCCTGCAAAGGAAGAAAAACCCTCTGAAAGAAAGCGAGAAAATGTACAAGATTTCTGCCCCTTCAGGTGGACGTAAACGATCCCACTGTACTACGACCTGGCCAGCATCAACATCATTAAATCACGTGGTCATTATTGCACTGCTGTTTGTGCGAGCTTGCTGTGCGCAAATTGGCTGCCGCGATTCCTACATTACAAGTGACTACACTTCAAAAAGGACTTTATTGGCTGTAAAACACTTTGGGACGCCCTGAGGTTGTGAAAGGCGCTATAGAAATGCAAGTCTTTCTTTCTGTCTAAGATAGTGCAGTGTTTATAACCCCGTCATCACTCAGTTTTTTTGCCAAAAATATCCACTTCAGTTGAAATGACGCCAAGAAACTGCAGAGGGTGCGAAGCACTGGAAGTTGCTATAAAACACCTGTTCAACACGAGGAAACTACACGTGCTTTGAACAACCCGTAGCTTTGTAACGCATCTAAACAATCAGAACATAGACTTGACAGGTACTCAATGCAAAAGCAAAGCCTTCCCTGCTTGATACACGGAGCTGCCTGGCCCACAAAAGCCAAGTGACTCTGCCTGCTGCTCGCTTTCCCATTTCTGTTTATAGTGTGTAATACATTAGCGGTTGCAAGCTCTAATTAGGCTTCTCGTTAAGTCAGCAACAGCGTGCAGCTAAACGAGCGGAACACAACTCCACTGAGGAATGAAGTGTTGAAACCAAATTTCAGCAATTTAAAAAACCAAATCATTTCAATTTTCTGATCACCGCTCAGCTGTGAAGTTAGGACACATAATGCGGACAACTAAATCTCATGAGCCACACTGAGCTAGAAGCGATCACAGAGGCATGAAATGGCTACAGATTAGATTCCACGAGGAAGTACCCACAAGACACAATGGTGCATTTGTTACATTCAAAATGTCATTTTGTTGCCATAAAACTCTTCTTCATCTTCTTCTTCATAAAAACTATAATTGGGATGAGTGCCACCCAGTAACCAAGCTTTGGAGATCACCCTGATGGGTCAGCAATAAACGCACCACATAATCTGTTGGTGACAGTCCAGGGAGCTCCCTACTGTTGGGATAGCTGATCTCGGCCAGCACTGTGCAGGGGCACTACAATTAGCACACAAGCTGGGGAGAGAAAAAATAATGAAACAAAACTGAAGAGCTCTTTCAAAGAGCCGGCACGGACACGATGGGCCAAATGGCCTCCTTCTGTGCTGTATTATTCTATAATTCTATAAATATCGGCCACGGTTCCCACCCTATATGGATGGGAGTTGGTGACCTCTCTGGAATTAACTAGAAATATTACCAGATTGCATAAAGGAGATGCACGAGGAAAGAAAGACTTGCATTTATATAGCAGTTTATCAGATCAGCATATCCCAAAGTGCTCCACATAAGACAACGTACATTTGAAAGGCAGCACCGGATGATTTGTAGCAGCCATTTTGCTTGTGTCAGGAGCAAAGGAAAAATGTCAGAATGGCTCAAAGAAAGACAGATGCCCATCAGAGCTGCAGTCCCGACATCCAATTGATAAATTGCCGTCGTGGGCAAGGCAATGGAAAGTAGAGGCATGGAAGATAGCGAGCCGGAAAGCACATGGATAAGACCGGAAGCTTATAAAAGGACCTGATTACCATTCTTGTTACATCTTTGGTGCTGCCACTATGATGACCAAGGAATTAGAGACTAAAGAAAAGAAGTGGTGGCTCAATATCAACCTCACCACGGCCAACATTATGCCCATAGAAAGAGGGAGAGTACAGAAGGATGAAGAAAGTGGACAAACCAATACACCTGGGAATGTGTATGCCTAGTGAAGGGGTGAAGAAGCACACTGTTGAGATTTCAGGAACCACTCTGAATCAGATGAAACATATCACGTGATATGAAGAGAGGAGTATGAGGTACAGTTCAGCACACTGCAGAGAGCTGGACTCTGATGAGGACTAGATGTGTTTAGAACATACTGAGAAAGAGGGATACTGGGTACAGGAAACTCTTTTTTATCCGGCACCGACGGAACCGACGTGGTGCCGGTTCATCAAAAATTCCGGATAACCGAGAGCTATAGTAAAAGATATGGAGAGCTGAGAGCTCCGTATAAAGTAACAAACCTTGTTGCTTAGCAACAGGTGCAGAACAATGGCCACAAGTTCCAAGCGTCTCTGTAGCTTAGCAACAGCTGCAGCCACACCCTTGCACAGCAACAGATTGAGGAAGGCAAGTACAATATGAAGTAAAACTTACCTGAACCTACTCCTGAATTTTGCCGGTTAACCGAGATTTTTGGTTATTTAGGTGTATTAACTGGGAGAACAGAGTGGTCAGTGCTGAAGTGATGAGAAGGATGACTTGTGTGCAGTAACAGAGCATGTTAGAGTGAAGGAATTGAGAGGGAGGGAATCTGTACAACATGTCTGAATATAGAAAGTGGCTGAACAGGTCCCAACTGGGAAAAGACCCAGTGGAAGAGGAGGGCTGAGAAGATGGGCTCTTCTCTCTAGGAAAGAGACGGTTGATAGAGATCTTTAAGATTATGAAGGGGTTCGATAGAGTAGCCGTAGAAGATGTTGCTACTTGCGGGGAGTCCAAAACTAGAAACCATCAATAAGAGACAGTCACTAATAAATCCAATCGGGAATTCAGGAGAAACCTCTTCACCCAGAGTGGTTAGAATGTGGAACTCACTACCACAGGGAGTACAGGAAACTTTGTGCTATCCGGAGGTTGAATGTCCGGCAACTTCGATCTAACGGCAGAAATCAGCAGCCGTTTTGGTTAGGTTTTTTTTCTTCTCCGAGCATTCTTTTCACAGGCAGGCTCTGGAAAGCATCTTTGTAGCTTAGCAACAGCTTCAGAGACGCTTCCAAGCTACTGGGCTGAGTGTTTACAAGCTGTTGCTGAGCAACAGTGTTTGTGGTCAGAGGCAGGCTCTAGAAAGCGTCTCTGTATCTTAGCAACAGCTTCAGAGACGCTTCCAAGCCACGGGCCGAGTGTTGACATGCTGTTGCTAAGCAACAGTCTTTGTTGTCAGATACGGAGATGAAAAGCTCCTATCTGATAACATTGACGTTGGTCTATCCGGAAGTTTTGAGGCAACGGCAGTAGCTCGGTCCCGTGGGTGCCGGATCGCACAAAGTTTCCTGTAGTTGTGGCAAATAGCATAGATACATTTAAGGGAATCTGGATAAACACAAGAGGGAAAAAGGAATAGAAGGTTATCCGATATGTTTAGATGAAGGGTGGGAGGAGGCTCGTGTGGAGCATGGACCAGTTGGGTCGAATGGCCTTTTTCTGTGCTGAACATTCCATGTATATGGGAAGACCAGAATGGAAGATGAACAGCAGGAAGGCTGTGCAGAAGCTGGGAGGAGGGGCGGGTGGGATGACCAGGTTTTGTGCCAACTATGGCCACCTTGGTTATGATAACAGACTGGGGGTTCACACCCGTAATCGCTCACCAGGAACCGCTGCTGGAAAAGGTCTGCGTGGATTTGGGAATTGGGCAGACAGGCGGCAGATGAAATTCAATGTAGAGAAATGCAAAGTGCTTCACATGGAGACTAAATCTCCACAAAGGCACGATTACTTAAATGGGAAGAAAATAATGTGCATGGAATATGAAAGAGATCTGGGGAATCCTGACGGACAATAAATGGAAGTTATCATAACAATGCTCGATGGCAGCGAGTAAAGAAATCAGACGGGATGTATTTAAAGGTCAGTATTGAGCTGAAATAATGAGGTGATCCTGCCACTTTATAAATCATTGGTGCGACCGCACTGTGTACAGTGAACAGTTCTGGTCACCACAGCACAGAAAGGATATTGCAGTGATTGAAAGGATACAGAAAAGAGCAACCGGAATGATTGAGGGGAGGAAGGGATTGGATTGTGAGGTGCGATTGTGTAAATTGGGCTTGTGCTCACTGGAGAAGAGGTTGAGGGGTGATATGATTGTTGTTTTTAGGATTCTAAAGGGCTAGATAATGTCGACCATGACGAGTTGTTTCGCCTTGTCCAGCACAGTAGACCCAGAGGACACGGCCTGCGCTTGAAGGGGTAAATTCAAAGCTAATCTGTGGAAACAATATTTCAGTGAGTGAGTGGTCAATCCATGGAACAGGCTCCCTGGGGTAAACGGTGGAATCAGATAGTACTGATTCATTACAATGCAAATTAGATAGGTTTCTTTCAGAAAATATTTTGGGACACAGTATGAGTAATTTGAGATGTGACATGTGGGGAGTGGTGCATGGCTCGGGAAGAACAGGTGAGTTTGGACCTCTGGTTCCCAAAGCTCGCCATTACTGGGGATTCCTCACCTTGTGTTTGGTGCATCGCTGCATCATGTGACTACCAAGGTGGTAGGAGGAGAACTAGGTGGACATCGGTCATTTTCTGTTTAGCAGTCCCTATGTTCCTATCGTGGTGGTCTAATCACTGCTCTAATAACTGCCATGGCAGCAGCCGGTGTCATTTACTGCAATCTTCCCCCAATCGGGTTAGTATCTGTGTTAGAGGTTACTGCCCCCAATCGGGTTAGTATCTGTGTTAGAGGTTACTGCCCCCAATCGGGTTAGTATCTGTGTTAGAGGTTACTGCCCCCAATCGGGTTAGTATCTGTTAGAGGTTACTGTCCCCAATCGGGTTAGTATCTGTGTTACAGGTTACTGCCCCCAATCGGGTTAGTATCTGTGTTAGAGGTTACTGCCCCCAATTGGGTTAGTATCTGTGTTAGAGGTTACTGCCCCCAATCGGGTTAGTATCTGTGTTAGAGGTTACTGCCCCCAATCGGGTTAGTATCTGTGTTAGAGGTTACTGCCCCCAATCGGGTTAGTATCTGTGTTACAGGTTACTGCCCCCAATCGGGTTAGTATCTGTGTTACAGGTTACTGCCCCCAATCGGGTTAGTATCTGTGTTAGAGGTTACTGCCCCCAATCGGGTCAGTATCTGTGTTAGAGGTTACTGCCCCCAATCGGGTTAGTATCTGTGTTAGAGGTTACTGCCCCCAATCGGGTTAGTATCTGTGTTACAGGTTACTGCCCCCAATCGGGTTAGTATCTGTGTTACAGGTTACTGCCCCCAATCGGGTTAGTATCTGTGTTAGAGGTTACTGCCCCCAATCGGGTCAGTATCTGTGTTAGAGGTTACTGCCCCCAATCGGGTTAGTATCTGTGTTAGAGGTTACTGCCCCCAATCGGGTTAGTATCTGTGTTAGAGGTTACTGCCCCCAATCGGGTTAGTATCTGTGTTAGAGGTTACTGCCCCCAATCGGGTTAGTATCTGTGTTAGAGGTTACTGCCCCCAATCGGGTTAGTATCTGTGTTACAGGTTACTGCCCCCAATCGGGTTAGTATCTGTGTTACAGGTTACTGCCCCCAATCGGGTTAGTATCTGTGTTAGAGGTTACTGCCCCCAATCGGGTTAGTATCTGTGTTAGAGGTTACTTCCCCCAATCGGGTTAGTATCTGTGTTAGAGGTTACTGCCCCCAATCGGGTTAGTATCTGTGTTACAGGTTACTGCCCCCAATCGGGTTAGTATCTGTGTTACAGGTTACTGCCCCCAATCGGGTTAGTATCTGTGTTAGAGGTTACTGCCCCCAATCGGGTTAGTATCTGTGTTAGAGGTTACTGCCCCCAATCGGGTTAGTATCTGTGTTCGAGGTTACTGTCCCCAATCGGGTTAGTATCTGTGTTAGAGGTTACTGCCCCCAATCGGGTTAGTATCTGTGTTAGAGGTTACTTCCCCCAATCGGGTTAGTATCTGTGTTAGAGGTTACTGCCCCCAATCGGGTTAGTATCTGTGTTAGAGGTTACTGCCCCCAATCGGGTTAGTATCTGTGTTAGAGGTTACTGCCCCCAATCGGGTTAGTATCTGTGTTAGAGGTTACTGCCCCCAATCGGGTTAGTATCTGTGTTAGAGGTTACTGCCCCCAATCGGGTTAGTATCTGTGTTAGAGGTTACTGCTCCCAATCGTGTTAGTATCTGTGTTAGAGGTTACTGCCCCCAATCGGGTTAGTATCTGTGTTAGAGGTTATTGCCCCCAAATCGGGTTAGTATCTGTGTTAGAGGTTACTTCCCCCAATCGGGTTAGTATCTGTGTTAGAGGTTACTGCCCCCAATCGGGTCAGTATCTGTGTTAGAGGTTACTGCCCCCAATCGGGTCAGTATCTGTGTTAGAGGTTACTGCCCCCAATCGGGTTAGTATCTGTGTTAGAGGTTACTGCTCCCAATCGTGTTAGTATCTGTGTTAGAGGTTACTGCCCCCAATCGGGTTAGTATCTGTGTTAGAGGTTACTGCTCCCAATCGTGTTAGTATCTGTGTTAGAGGTTACTGCCCCCAATCGGGTTAGTATCTGTGTTAGAGGTTATTGCCCCCAAATCGGGTTAGTATCTGTGTTAGAGGTTACTTCCCCCAATCGGGTTAGTATCTGTGTTAGAGGTTACTGCCCCCAATCGGGTTAGTATCTGTGTTAGAGGTTACTGCCCCCAATCGGGTTAGTATCTGTGTTAGAGGTTACTTCCCCCAATCGGGTTAGTATCTGTGTTTGAGGTTACTGCCTCCAATCGGGTTAGTATCTGTGTTAGAGGTTACTGCCCCCAATCGGGTTAGTATCTGTGTTAGAGGTTACTGCCCCCAATCGGGTTAGTATCTGTGTTAGAGGTTACTGCCCCCAATCGGGTTAGTATCTGTGTTAGAAGTTACTTCAGTTGCTGCGTTGTCAGGTTTGACATCTGTTACAATCCCTCACATGGCCAAATGTTCTTCAAGGACAACAGTCACTGTGCCTTAATAAACAGATGTCTCAATATTTAATCCCTGCTGGGTTCTTCTATGTTTGAAACAGCTGTACTTAAAAACCACTCAATCAGGGATACACTCCCGAGGGTCTTTGTTAGGTTTTAAATCTTACTTTCTAAATTACATCATCCATATTCTAAGCTGCAACAGTGACTACATTTCGAAAGATACTTCATTGACTGTGAAGCGCTTTGGAACATCGAGGTTGTGAAAGGCGTGGGCCCAGAATCTGCGGTCCTGATGACGGCGAACGGGCAGCGTTAACCGTCATTTTGCCGTTGAAACTGAGCGCAAGGTTGAGATTTAGTGCAGGCGCCGCCTAACGTGGAATCCTGAAGTTGCGGTCTGTCATTCGCTGCTCGTACCAACTGTTAAGCAAAGTTTTTAATTTTGCGCAGTGTTAAATTTATCCATTTTAATAAAAATTACATTTTTTTTTAGACACATTAACTGTTTTTTTTAAAGTTTGTTCATCTTTATTTCAGGTTTGCCGCTTCCCCGTGTGAGAGCCCCAATGGTTGTTTTGCGCTCACTAACATTTTTTAAAAGTTTGAATTTTAGGAGCTTACCCACTTCCTGGTTCTCGGTCTGTGAGAATTCTGCATTGTGATTGGCTGCTTAGACAGCTTATTGATGTCACAGCAGCTCTGCGCTGGGAATCCCCATTAATTTCTGTTGATTTCAAATACGCGTCGGAAAACACGAAGTTCTTGCCTCAGAGATCGCGAGATCTTTGTGCGAAGCTTGCTTCGTGGCCAGCAGCTAACGCCTTTGCATCGCCGCGGACCGCAAATTCCGGGCCATTATATAAATGCAGACTCCCCTCCAGTCATTTTTTCCCCCCCAATTGTTGACATCTTTTCTGCCTGTTTAGCTGCTCTTTCATACAACACAAACATACAACACAAACACTCTCCCAATTTTCTACTCCCAGAAAAGTGCGAGTAGTCTTAATGTGATTCACAGATCGAATAATTAACAATGTACACAACTCAAGGTGGAAAAGCCCTGTCTAAAAACATCTCGGGCGAGCACAGGGAACCTCAAACACTAATTTCAAGTACTCCGAGAGGTACAGCCTCCAAAGACACCTGCTATGTGAGAACGATCCACAGCTATATTGAGAACGGTACGTTCAAAAGCATTTGTTACCGCGCGTTTGGTCACCACGAAAGGACTCAACTCCCCTGACCTCCGATCCGTTTATCTGATCCCATTTTGTGTTGCCCTTTCGATGACCTTCATTTCCTATTAACACTTACATGAGCTTCATTATTCACACTGGAGCACAGCTTGGTGTTGGGCAGTTCAGGGCAAGAGTACAAAGGTCAGGCTTCACTGTGGTGCTCAGGAGGTCAGCGGTTGCCAGTTTGGACAAAGACAACTCGGTGACTAATTACAGCTGCACTGGTTATTAGGGCAAGCAGGAAGCTTGCCTCTTGTCTTGTATCAAGTATGTTGTGGGAATTCTCTCTGTACAGCAGACGCTCCCGAGAGCTCAGACATAGTCGTAACAAGGGAGCAGATGTGGAGACAGCTGTCATTTGCAGCAAGTAGTTATGAGCAGCGTCTTATCTCACTCTACATATCTGACAAGAAGATACCACATGTTGTTGCAGTATGTGCCAGGACAAGGCAAGTTCTACCGATAGAGCTTCCTCACCCCAATAGTGAAGAAACTAGCATTAATCTTGAAGATGTGACAAAATAATCACCCAACAGATTTAACATCCTAGTTCTTATAAAGTTTAAAGTTTATCACATTTATAACTGATTGAGAAAGCCAGCTTACCAAGATTTGAGATCCTATTGGCTGATAAGTTGAGCACTATGAGAAGTTTGAGTGGCGCCAGGGGTGTGAGGTTTGAGATGTCGTTTCCGGACAGGTCCAGCCTCTCCAGGTTTACACAGTCTCCAATGCATCCAAGATTGCAGATTCCTGCAGTGAGCAACAGCACAAATAATCCTTTACATCATTCGCTGTTCTCCATTTACTCTTGACAACTCCTTAAAATGAAGAAAAGCTCTTGGGTTTTTGACCATTTTTTAGGTTTTACTTTCTAATATTTCATATTGTAAACAGAAAGATGGTCATATTTTCCAGATATTATTGAACAACAGAAATCCAGTCATGCACTGTTTGAAGCTGTGAAAAGAAATTCTGAATCGAAAGATTTTTAAAAATAAAAATGCCAGTGAAGTGGGGCACAGGGCACGGGCAGCTGATCACGTTGCACTCGGCAGAGGTGGGACTGGGTCATGGCTAATCAACGAGCTCCTGGTTTGAACCTAGCCACCCTGGGGAGCTCAGTCACGTGAATAGCGCTGACGTGAAGTGTCGAATGATCTCCTTCTGAGCTGAAATGACTGTGCTTCCTCCAGAGGGAGAGGATTACGCACACCTCCCAGTGGCTGATTTCAAAGCATCATTGGTATTGACAAGGGAGCAGGTTGTCTGCAGCACTCTCTCTCCTGGGGAGGGTACACAGCATGGGGAAAGCCAAGAAAAAAGGGGAGGGGAGAGGATAGGATGGGATGGGTTGGGGGGAAGGAGGGAGGAAGGAGGGCGGGAGAGGATGAGGGTGAGGGTGAGAGGGGGAGGGGGAGAGAAAGTCCACATTACCCGAGTACTTCAAATGTTCTTTCTGGGCAGTCTGTGGGATCAGCATATGAGTTAAAACTGCTTTCTGCTGAGCCGGTGTTGTAAATTGTGTAAACAGGCAAGGATATCTTCACAGGAAATAAAATAGTCGAGTGTGCAAGTGTCATTCAGCCATACCTGTAATGATCTGGAATATATAATAGCAAAATACTGCGGATGCTGGAAATCTGAAATAACAACAGAAAATGCTGGAAATACTCAGCAGGCCAGGCAACATCCCTGGATCTCTCCACGGATGCTGCCGGGCCTGCTGAGTATTTCCAGCATTTTCTGTTGTTATTTCATGGTCTGGAATATGTCAGCTTGGTCACTTGTGTTTAGGGGAATGGGAAGAGTTTATGACACCAATCAGGAAGGAAGAGGAGGCAAAGGGAGCAGAGAAGGAGGCGAGGGGAGTAAAGCGTGTGCTTTTTAAAAATATAAGCTGTACAAGGTGGGGAGTAGTGTACGAGGGAGTAAGCATAATGGTCTGAAGGGCCAATTTCTGTTCCCTCACTAAAACGCTGGAAATGAGAAATGAGCAATTTATTAATATAATTTCGGCATCAAGATGCAGCGCACTACAGACTGTTGCTAGTTATAGGGTTTATATACATTTAAACATGCACCATGTTACCAAAGATAAAGTGGTTTGTACTCAGATTTATTCAGCCACGCGAATACTGCATGATTTACTCAGCAGCGAAAGAGATTTATGTCAATCTATATATTAAAGACAGATACAGCAGACATATCCATGACTAATAGCCTTATAAATACAGTACTAATCAGTCTTTTGGCTGAGAAGTTAAATGGTCGCCCCATCTACCAGCTCAGGTGGACGTAAAAGATCCTGTGCCACTATTCAAAGAAAAGGGAAGAAGCTCTCCCGGTGTCTTGGTCAACATGTATCCCTCAACCAAAGAGCTGTAAAACAGACAGATTCCCTGGCCATTCATCTGCTGGCTGTGTGTTGGTTTGTTTACCGTTGTTGCCGATAAAATGCCACTGCGATTCAAACAGTCGTATGATGGTGTACTCGCAGCCAACGCTATCATACAGCCTGTGAAATTGATTGCAAGTTTGGGATTTCCATGTACGTTTGTGATCAGTCAAGTTCCCACTGTATTACAGGAAACTTTGTGTTATCCGGAGGCTAAATGTCTGGCAAGCTCGAGCCACCGGCAAAAATCAGGAGCCTTTTCGTTTCTTTTTTCTCAACAGTCAAGCTCTGCAAGGTCTGTAGCTAAGCAAGAGCTTCAGCTAGAGACGCTACAGAGACGCTTGCCGACTGTTTAGAAGCTGTTGCTAAGCAACAGTGTTGAAAACCTCCGTATGCTTCAACATTAGAGCTGGAGTGTCCGGCAGTTTTGTCCTGTCGGTGCCGGATAGCACAAAGTTTCCTGTATCCTCTTTGCAGGTGCAGTGTTAGGTTAAATGCCACCAACTGCCCAGCAGTTACGCAGGAAAATGTTATGGCTGGTGCACACAGGCGCAGGAGCCTGTTTGCACCGCGCAATGGGAGGGAGGATATGAGAAGGAGTTGGATATATTTCTTAAGGCTAAAGGGATATGGGGCGAAGGCAGGGACAGGGTACTGAATTTGGATGATCAGCCATGATCTCATTGAATGGCGGAGCAGGCTCGAAAGGCCAAATGGCCTACTCCTATCTTCTATGTTTCTATAAGAGAAGCATAAAAGCAGCAGCTTGATTGCCCCAAAAGGGATCCCGTATTTATTTTACCAGATGCTTTGCTGAAATGGCATTTCTTTATACAACACATCAGGGCAATGAAGTTCGGTGAATGGGTTTGACTGTAGGTTATGATCAACTTCCTCAGAACAACAAGCTGTCGTTTCTGTGCGTTTAATGGAAGATTGAAAAACCCCCTGCATTTCCATATTGTGGGCGAAGAGTTGCTTGTAGAGCTCTTTGGAAAGTCATGAAGACACGACAAGGCACTGCATAGCGGCAACGAGATAACTGGGCCGAGCCACACACTGATGATACCGGCTGCAACTTGAATAGGTTTAATGCAGCAAAGTGACTGTCCCGAGGTGTGTGAAGGGACCGGGAGCGGGAGTGTGGGACCGGGAATGGGCTTCCCACTCACCCGCACGCTGCAGCTTCAGCAACAGCACCGACTCCAGCTCAAACTCCCCAGCTCGCCGCTTCAGCAGCTCCGTTGTGATTTTCACATTTTCATTCTCTGAAAGCAAAGAGAAAACAGGAAAGACATGATGTGTGGGCTCAGGGGGGGGGGAGAGAGAGAGAGAGAGAGAAGGGGGTCGGGGGTGAAGGACCGCTGCTGACCCACGGTGACCTCACCCGCTCGCTCCACCTCCATCGCTGCCGCCCGGCAACCTGGGCCTGAGCTGCCCTCCCCTAGTAACCCGGCTCCGGCTCCCCCGGCAACCAGCTGCCAGGCAACTTCCGCTCAGCGGCCCTGTCGCAAAAATGAAGCTTCACCACAGTGCGGGCAAGGAGGGAGGGGGTTACATCGGATATACGGCACGGCACAGCAACAGGCCATTCGGCCCAACCAGTCCCTGCCTCCCAGGACCTGATAATCACAAAGGAGTTTAGAAGAATGAGAGGGGATTGCATCGAAACCTATAAAATTCTAACAGGACTAGACAGACTAGATGCAGGAAGGATGTTCCTGATGGCCGGGGAGTCCAGAACCAGGGGTCACAGTCTAAGGATAAGGGGTAAGCCATTTAGGACAGAGATGAGGAGGAATTTCTTCACCCAGAGAGTGGTGAACCTGTGGAATTTACCACAGAAGGCAGTGGAGGCCAATTCATTAAATATATTCAAGAAGGAGTTGGATATATTTCTTAAGGCTAAAGGGATCAAGGGGTATGGGGAGAAGGCAGGGACAGGGTACTGAATTTGGATGATCAGCCATGATTGCATTGAATGGCGGAGCAGGCTCGAGGGGCCGAATGGCCTGCTCCTGCTCCTGCTCCTATCTTCTATGTTTCCAGGACACAAATAACCTCCCAGAGATGCCGGGGAACATAGGGTCTAATGAGAGGGAGGAACTGAATGAAATCAGTACTTGTAGGGAAATTGACGGGATTGAAGGCCGATAAATCCCCAGGGCCTGATAATCTACATCCTAGGGTACTTAAGGAAGTGGTCCTAGAAATAGTAGATGCATTGCTGATCATCTTACAGCATTCAATGGAATTTGGAACAGTTCCCATGGATTGGAGGGTAGCTAATGTTACCCCACTATTCAACAAAGGAGGACAAAGGGATTAATTAAGAAAGGGAAAATAGAATATGAGAGTAAGCTAGCAGGGAACATAAAAACTGACTGTAAAAGCTTTTATAGATATGTGAAGAGAAAAAGATTGGTGAAGTCAAGCATAGGTCCCTTGCGAACAGAATCAGGGGAATTTATAATGGGGAACAAAGAAATGGCAGACCAATTAAATACATATTTTGGTTCTGTCTACACCAAGGAGGACACAAATAACATCCCAGAGATGTCGGGGAACATAGGGTCTGATGAAAGGCAGGAACTGAAAGAAATCAGTATTTGTAGGGAAATGGTGTTAGGGAAATTGATGGGATTGAAGGCCAATAAATCCCCAGGGCCTGATAATCTACATCCTAGGGTACTTAAGGAAGTGGCCCTAGAAATAGTTGATGCTTTGCTGATCATCTTCCAGCATTCGATGGAACCTGGAACAGTACCCATGGATTGCAGGGTAGCTAATGTTACCTCACTATTCAAAAAAGGTGGTAGAAAGAAAACAGGGAATTACAGCCCGGTAAGCCTGACATCGGTAGTGGGGAAAATGCTAGAGTCCATTATAAAAGATGTAATAGCAGAGCACTTGGAAAACAGTGACAGGATCGGACAAAGTCAACATGGATTCACAAAAGGTAAATCATGCTTGACTAATCTACTGGAATTTTTTGAGGATGTAACTGGTAAAATAGATAAGGGAGAACCAGTGGATGTGGTGTATTTGGACTTTCAGAAGGCTTTTGATAAGGTCCTGCATAAGAGATTAGCGTGCAAAGTTAAAGCACATGAGACTGGGGGCAAGGTACTGACTTGGATAGAGAACTGGTTGGCAGACAGGAAGCAAAGAGTTGCAAGAAACGGGTCTTTTTCCGAGTGGCAGGCAGTGACTAGTGGGGTACCGCAGGATCGGCCCTAGGACCCCAGCTATTCACAATATATATTAATGATCTAGACAAGGGAACTAGATGTAATATCTCCAAGTTTGCAGACGACACAAAGCTGGGTGGGCGTGTGTGCTGTGAGGAGGATGCAGAGAAACTCCAGTATGATTTGGGCAGGCTGGGTGATTGGGCAGATGCATGGCAAATGCAGTATAATGTGGATAAATGCGAGGTTATCCACTTCGGTGGCAAAAACAGGTAGACAGATTATTATCTGAACAGCAATAGATTGGGAAATGCGGAAGTGCAACGAGACCTGGGTGTCCTTGTGCACCAGTCGCTGAAGGTAAGCATGCAGGTGCAGCAGAGGGTTAAGAAGGCAAATGGTATGTTGGCCTTCGTAGCGAGAGGGTTTGAGTACAGGTGCAAGGATGTCTTGCTGCAGTTGTACAGGGCCTTGGTGAGACCACACCTTGTGTGCAGTTATCTGAGGAAGGATGTTCTTGCCATGGAGAGAGTGCAGCGAAGATTCACCAGACTGATACCTGGGATGGCAGGAATGACGTATGAGGAGAGATTGGGTCGATTAGGCTTATATTCGCTAGAGTTTAGAAGAATGAGAGGGGATCTCATTGAAACTTATAAAATTCTAACAGGACTAGACAGACTAGATGCAGTAAGGATGTTCCCGATGGCGGGGGAGTCCAGAACCAGGGGTCACAGTCTAAGGATAAGGGGTAAGCCATTTAGGACAGAGATGAGGAGGAATTTCTTCACCCAGAGAGTGGTGAACCTGTGGAATTCTCTACCACAGAAGGCAGTTGAGGCCAATTCATTAAATATATTCAAGAAGGAGTTGGATATATTTCTTAAGGCTAAAGGGATCAAGGGATATGGGGAGAAAGCAGGGACAGGGTACTGAGTTTGGATGATCAGCCATGATCTCATTGAATGGCGGAACAAGCGCGAGGGGCCGACTGGCCTACTCCGGCTCCTATCTTCTATGTTTCTATGTTTATGCTCCACTCGAGCCTCCTCCCATCTTTCCTCATCTAAATCTATCAGCATGACCCTCTATTCCCTTCTCCCTCATATGCTTGTTCAGCCTCCCCTTAAATACATCGATACTATTCGCTTCAACCACTCCCTGTGGTAGCGAGTTCCACATTCTCACCACTCTCTGGGTAAAGATGCTTCTTCTGAATTCCCTATTGGATTTCTTGGTGACTATCTTATATTGATGGCCTCTAGTTATGCTCTTCCCCACAAGTGGAAACAATCTCTCTGTATCCACTCTATCAAAACCTTTCATAATTTTAAAGACCTCTATTAGGTCACCCCTCGGCCTTTTTTCAAGAGAAAAGAGACACAGCATGTTCATCCTTTCCTGATATGTATACCCTCGCATTTCTGGTATCATCCTTGTAACTCTTCTCTGCACCCTCTCCAGTGCCTCTATATCCTTTTTATAATATGGCGACCAGAACTGTACGCAATACTGTAAGTGTGGTCTAACCAAGGTTTGATACAAGTTTAGCATAACTTCCCTACTTTTCAACCCTATACCTCTAGAAATAAACCCTAGTGCCTGGTTTGCTTTTTTTACGGCCATGCTGACCTGTGGCACAATTTTTAGTGATTTGTGTAATTGTACTCCCAGATCCCTTTGTTCCTCTACCCCACCTAGACTCGCACCCTCCAGTAATAAGTGACCTCCCTATTCTTCCTACCAAAATGTAATACCTCACATTTATCTGTGTTAGAAGGAGGGGAGGATGAGGAGGGAGGGAGAGGAGGGGTGGGGGACAGGAGGAGGGGAAGAAGAAGGGGAAGCAGATGAGGAAGGGGGGAGGAGGAGGAGGATGAGGGAGGGGAGGATGGGGGAGGGGAAAATGGGTGAGGGGCAGGAGGAGGAGGATGGTTAGAGGTGGAGGAGAGTGAGAGTGGCAGGGAGGAGGAGGGGGAGCAGCAGAGGGAGGAAGAGGAAGAGGAGAGGAGGAGCTGGGAGAGGGCGGAAGAAGAGGAAGATAGGGGTGTGGGGAAGGAGAGACGGTGGGAAGTGGAGGAAGGAACTGGGGGTGGTTGAGTGGGCTGGGGTGGAGGAATGGGCTAGGGGGGTGGAGGAGAGGGTGGCGGAGGAAGGGAAGTGGGCGGGGTCAGGGTGGGGGAGGGGGCAGGGTGGGGGAGGGGGAGGGGTGGAGGAGTGGTCGGGGCGGGGTCAGGGGGAGGGGTGCGGGAGGGGGAGGGGGAGGTGTGGGGTGGAGGAGTGGTCGGGGAGGGGGAGGGGGCGGGGTGGAGGAGGGGAGGGTGGAGGAGTGGTCGGGGAAGGGGAGGGGTGGGAGTGGGGGTGGGGGGGGAGGGGTGGGGAGGGGTCGGAGTGGGGGTGGGGGGGGTCGGGGTGGGGGAGGGGTCGGAGTGGGGGGTTGGGAGGGGGCGGGGTGGTGGAGGGGGTCGGGGTGGAGGAGGGGTCGGGGTGGAGGAGGGGTCGGGGTGGAGGAGGGGGAGGGGTGGGAGTGGGGGTTGGGGAGGGGTGGGGAGGGGGCGGGGTGGAGGAGGGGGCGGGGTGGAGGAGGGTCGGAGTGGGGGTGGGGGAGGGGTCGGAGTGGGGGAGGGGGAGGGGAGGGGGAGGGGTCGGAGTGGGGGTGGAGGAGGGGTGGGGTGGGGGAGGGGTGGGGGTGGGGGAGGGGTTGGAGGAGGGGTCGGGGTGGAGGAGGGGTGGGGAGGGGGCGGGGTGGGGGAGGGGTCGGGTGGGGGTGGGGTAGGGGAGGGGTGGGGTGGGGGAGGGGTCAGGGTGGGGGTTGGGGAGGGGTCGGGGGGGAGGAGGGGTCGGGGAGTGGTGGGGATGGGGGTGGGGTGGGGGAGGGGGCGGGGGGGAGGAGGGGTGGGGAGGGGGCCGGGGTGGGGTTGGGGAGGGGACGGGGTGGAGGAGGGGTGGGGGAGGGGGAGGGTGGAGGAGGGGTGGGGAGGGGGCCGGGGTGGGGTTGGGGAGGGGACGGGGTGGAGGAGGGGTGGGGGAGGGTGGAGGAGGGGTGGGGAGGGGGCCGGGGTGGGGTTGGGGAGGGGACGGGGTGGAGAAGGGGTGGGGAGGGGGTTGGGGAGGGGACGGGGTGGGGGAGGGGGTGGGAGGGGGCTGGGGTGGGGTTGGGGAGGGGTCGGGGTGGGGGAGGGGGTGGGTGGGGAGGGGGAGGGGGAGGAGTGGGGGTGGGTGGGGGAGGGGGAGGGGTGGGTCGGGAAGGGTGGGGAGGGGTCGGGGTGGGGAGGGGCCGGGGTGGGGTGGGGAGGGGGCTGGTGCTGGTTGAGGGGTTGCCAACCCTCCAGGATTGCCCTGGAATCTCCAGGGTTTAAAGGTTAATCTCCTGGACACTGCTGTGGGAAACCCGGGGGGAAAATCACTGGGGCGTTTAAAGAAAATGAAAAAAAATACACACCATTTCTTTTAACACTTTTATTTGTGGAAAAAATATTGGAGATAAGTAAAGTAGGCTGTTTGACCGGGTGGGGCGGTTGGAGGTGCGGGGTCAGGTGATGAAACCTCCAGAAATAAGTCCAACCAAAGTTGGCAACCCGAGGCTGGTTAGCTGAGCAGTCTGTGTTTCCGTTAGATATTAACAATTGAATGTGTTTTTATAATTAGTAAAACTCTTAAGACTCGTTTATTTTGTTTTTTTATATAAAATGCCACCCCAAAGGGATTGCCTACTATTTAAGGTCATTTTATTTTTTACAAAGTCCTCTCTAAACACACCACTGCAGAGTTGGTGATGTGTAAAATCTCCAAATACTGAGATTTAGATCCCAGGCGCCCAGACAGTGAGGCTCATGCGAGACAGTGCAAACAGATTGACACTCAACGGCGAGTTTTGTGATGCCAAAGTAGGTTAAAAGAAAGAAAAAAATCTGTATTTGTATAGCGCCTTTTAGGGAGGCAGGGCACCCCAAAGCGCTTTACAGCTGATGAAGTACTTTTGAAGTATGTATGGAAGCACGGCAGCCAATTTGCGCAGAGCAAGGTCCCGTAAACAGGAATGAGCACCTCATCTTCCGATCAGGCACTTTACAGCCTTCCGGACTCAATATCGAGTTCAACCAGTTCAGATCATAACCTCGGTCCCCATTATATTTTTATATATTTTTTATCCACACCTTTGGTTTGTGCCTTTTCCCTTTGTTTATTCTCTCCCACATGGCAGTTGTCTTTCACTCTGCCAGCACATTTCACACCTCATCTAGCGCCATCTTTTGTCTCTTTACCTGGCTTATTACCATCTCGTCTCGCCTTGAATATCTCTTAATGTCTCTTCACCTCTCCCAGACCTTCCCTTTTGTTCTTTCATCCCCTCCCCCATTTCCCTGCCCCCAAACTGACCTTTTAATCTGTTTCATTTCCTGCCTTTTTTTTCTCATTCCTGACGAAGGGTTTCGACCTGAAACATTGACTCTATTTCTCTCTCCACCGATGTTGCCAGGCCTGCTGAATTTTTCCAGCGTTTTCTGTTGTTATTTCGGATTTCCAGCCTCCGGAGTATTTTACTATCGTATCTGTTTTAGGGGCTGGTTAAGGAATTAATATTGGCCGGGACACCAGACAGTACTCACCTGCTCTTCTTCAAAATAGTGCCATGGGATCTTTTACATCCACCTGAGAGGGCAGCCAGGGCCTCGGGTTAACGTCTCATCCAAACGACAGCACCTCCGACAGTGCAGCGCTCCCTCAGTATTGCAATATTTATCCTTCAACCAATACCACCAAAGCAGATGATCTGGTCCTTTATCTCATTGCACTTTGTGGTACCTTGCTGTGCACAAATTGGCTGCCGTGTTTACTACGAAATAACAGTGACTTTGAAAGTATGTCATTGGCCATGAAACACAGAGAGCTCACCCTTTAGCCCATAAACTAAAAACAGCAAAATCGTGCGTTAACTTGAAGGAGTAAAATCTCTCAGAAACTTTTAGTAACCCACAGTTAGCTCCAGAATAGCAGTAGCAACAATTTTTAATTTTATGAATTTGCGCTAGTGGCATGAACCTTGGTGGGCCGGAAACGGATGTTGGAAATCCAGGAGCACACTCACTCTCCTCCATTGCCAGTTAATTTGGTTCAACATTTGTGGGGAGCATGCAACACATTTCCAACACTTGCTTTCAGTGGGCAAGTCTCCTGAACAGGTGTCCAAGTTTGTAAAATTATCCTCATTGCATCATTACTGAAGTAGCAAAATGTAATTTATTTAACTGGTGGAAGTTGTTTGGACACAAATGAGATGCACGAGGTAAAAGTTTATTTTCATGACTAGGAACATAGGAACAGGAGGAGGCCATTCAGCCCCTCGAGCCTGCTCCACCATTCAATCAGATCATGGCTGATCTGTGTCCGAAATCCATTTGCTCACCTTGATTCCGTCTCTTTTAATATTCTTATCTAACAAAAGTCTATTATTAAGTTTTGAAATCTTCAACTGACCCCCAACCTCAATAGTTTTTGGGGGAGAGAGTTCCAGATTTCCACCACCCTTTGTGTGAAGAAGTGCTTCCTGACATCACCCCTGAACAGCCCACCTCTAATTTTAATGTCAGTCTCTCTCTATCTTATCGTTTAATCATCTTAAACACCTGCATTAGATTGCCCCTTCATTTTTTATACTCATGGGAATACATGACAATCTCTTCACACAATTTAACCCATTTACCACCCCCCCCACCCCTCCCAGATCTAATGTTGCATATCGGTTTGGCATTTAAATGTTAATATTCAAGGATGAGGTGGTAGGGAGAGATTGTCTTGACTTGCCTAGTTACCAAAGCCCAGCTTTCTGGCTCTGAATAGGAGGGCAGGGAGAGTAATTCTTCCTGACAACATCACTGAATGAAAAACTTCACACCGTGCCTTAATGCAGAGTTGTGAGGGACGGAAGAGCAGAGAGGTCAAAGCACCAGGAAAAATAAATGAAATAAATTAAAAGCAACACTGGCTTCTGAACAGAATGTCCAGCCCAAATGATTTACTGCAATCCTTTCAGGGTCTAACCCAGCTGGTTGATGGAAGCAATGTTGTTGATCTTGACTTTCAGAAACCGTTTAACAAAGTCCTCCGCGAAAGACTTATAGCCAAGGTGAAAGTTCATGGAATTGAGAAGGAAGTTGTAAATTGAGCAGTGAATTGTCTAGGCAACGGGACGAAGTGGGTAATTGCGAGTTGGAATCGTTCTAATGAGGCAGAGGTTACCAGCGAGCCCAATCCTGGGACCTCTGCTCCAATGGTCTCGAAGGGAGCACCATGAGCACTTTCCAAGTGAAGGGAATGGAAATCATCAGTCGAATTGCACAATGAAAGGTGTGCCCTCTCCCAGCCTCAGCTCAGGTTAATCCATAGTCTGTGTCTCAGTTCCGAGTCCCATCACTGTGGCCCCCACTGAAAAGTCCACTTGCGACGGTGGATGAGGACCAAACCATTGCTCAGATACGATCCACTTTCCCCTCCCCCCATGGCCAATTAATCTCTCAACACATCGAATAAACTTAATAAATCCAATGAGGAATTCAGGAGAAACTTCTTTACCTCGGACCAAGCTTTTGGTCATCGGCCCTAATATAGAAAGTTACAGCACAGAAGGAGGCCATTCGGCCCATCTTGTCTGTGCCAGCCGACAAAGAGCTCTCCACCCTAATTCCACGTTCCAGCTCTTGGTCCGTAGCCTTGTAGATTACGGCACTTCAAGTGTATACTTCTTTAAATGCGATGAGGGTTCCTGCCTCTCCCACCCTTTCAGGCAGTGAGTTCCAGACCCCCGCCTCCTTATGTGGGTCAGTATCAAATGTTGGTGATTAACTCTCCTGTGACGCGCCTTGGGATGTTTTACTATATTAAAGGCGCTGTATAAATGTTGTTTAGTTTTCTTTGCGGCGTGTTATAAAATGCTGATGTCGATCCAAGGTTCTCCACATGCAGCACTTTAATTAATTTTAATAAATTATAAGTAGATTTAACCCGTGTTCCTATTTTGTTGGTAATTTAAAAAAAATCATTCTCAATTTTCTAAATTGAGCATCTATTATATTCACAGTGAACACCACAAAGGACTGTAAATAAAAAGAAAGACTTGCCGGATGTTCCAAAGCACTTTTTTGAAGTGTGGTCACTGTTGTAATGTGGGAAACGCGGCAGCCAGTTTGCGCACAACAAGCTCCCACAAAGAGCAATATGATAATGACCAGATAATCTGTTTTTGTGATGTTGGTTGAGGGATAAATATTGGCCCCAGGGCACCGGGGAGAAATCCGCTGCTCTTCTTCGAAATAGTGCCCTGGGATCTTTTACATCCACCTGAGAGAGCAGACGTCTCGTCTCGTCCGAAAGACAGCACCTCCGACAGTGCAGCACTCCCTCAGTACTGCGCACAGTGCAGCACTCCCTCAGTACTGCGCTCAGTGCAGCACTCCCTCAGTACTGCGCTCAGTGCAGCACTCCCTCAGTACTGCGCACAGTGCAGCACTCCTTCAGTACTGCGCTCAGTGCAGCACTCCCTCAGTACTGCGCTCAGTGCAGCACTCCCTCAGTACTGCGCTCAGTGCAGCACTCCCTCAGTACTGCGCTCAGTGCAGCACTCCCTCAGTACTGCGCTCAGTGCAGCACTCCCTCAGTACTGCGCACAGTGCAGCACTCCCTCAGTACTGCGCTCAGTGCAGCACTCCCTCAGTACTGCGCACAGTGCAGCACTCCCTCAGTACTGCGCACAGTGCAGCACTCCCTCAGTACTGCGCTCAGTGCAGCACTCCCTCAGTACTGCGCACAGTGCAGCACTCCCTCAGTACTGCGCTCAGTGCAGCACTCCCTCAGTACTGCGCACAGTGCAGCACTCCCTCAGTACTGCGCTCAGTGCAGCACTCCCTCAGTACTGCGCACAGTGCAGCACTCCCTCAGTACTGCGCACAGTGCAGCACTCCCTCAGTACTGCGCACAGTGCAGCACTCCCTCAGTACTGCGCACAGTGCAGCACTCCCTCAGTACTGCGCTCAGTGCAGCACTCCCTCAGTACTGCGCACAGTGCAGCACTCCCTCAGTACTGCGCTCAGTGCAGCACTCCCTCAGTACTGCGCACAGTGCAGCACTCCCTCAGTACTGCGCTCAGTGCAGCACTCCCTCAGTACTGCGCTCAGTGCAGCACTCCCTCAGTACTGCGCACAGTGCAGCACTCCCTCAGTACTGCGCACAGTGCAGCACTCCCTCAGTACTGCGCTCAGTGCAGCACTCCCTCAGTACTGCGCACAGTGCAGCACTCCCTCAGTACTGCGCACAGTGCAGCACTCCCTCAGTACTGCGCTCAGTGCAGCACTCCCTCAGTACTGCGCTCAGTGCAGCACTCCCTCAGTACTGCGCACAGTGCAGCACTCCCTCAGTACTGCGCTCAGTCCCTTGCACAAAAGGGGGAGGGGGAACAATAGATGATATAACAGCATGGGGGGAAAAGCTATTCATGCTGCATCCCAGACTGTCATACCTAATAACACCTACAGCCTGAGTTAGAAGTTTAAACCCCTTTCAGACACAATTCTTTTTGCTCCTTTCACCTCCCAGGGCAGGAGAAGCCGCCCCCTAGGGGGCTCCTGCAGGCAGGGCTGAGCCAGTTTGAGGCGAAGCTCAGAACGGGTCCCAGGGAGCTGTCCCTGCTGAAAGAGCGCTGGAGCGGGGCGAGAGAGGGGGGAATTAAAGGACACAAGAGACATCCGACCAAAGTGTGGGGGGGAGGGTGGGGGGCGGGGAAATGTGACCCTTCCCCCGCTAGCCCAGGGCTGGTGGCAGCGGCTCAATCTTCACGGCGAGAGGGGAACCGCACTGGGCAGAGCAGGAACCACACTTGCAACTGATGCCGGCTGGAGGTGCTGAAATTCAATGCGGGCTGGGGGATCTTCCGCGTGGGATCACGCCGTGTAAATGCCCTAAATGCAGAGAGTGGAAGGAGCGCCCAGAACTGCCAATGTGATGCATCTACACAAGAGGAATGTTACTGGTTTAAGATGGGTAATAAGCAGACGATATTTACTGATGAACAACTAGACGCCTATCAGGTAAGACGGGAGACGCGAACCGCAGCACCTGTTAGTCACATAAATAAGTCTGGCTCTGACTGCTGGAGTCCCTGATGGGACTAACCCGATCAGGGCTGTCAACCCGGGAGCATCTAGGCTGCTCGCTCATTTCAAGACATCTTCTCGAAAAATGTTGACTTTTAACGTTTCAGTTGATTTGAATGTTGTAGATTTTTAGTTGCCATAAACTGGTAACAGTAAAGCGGTGTTACAACAGCGACATCAGTACCAACACATTTATTTGTCTCCTTTTCAAATCGTTCCGCAAATACCAGAGGCCACATTAAACTTGAATATTTACCAGATCTGTTCAAAGTTTAAAGCCAGGTGGTGAAAATGGCCTGAATTCAACAGGAACGTCGTTATTAATGTGTAATTATCTTTTTATATTTCAATGCCTAAACAGAGGCGTCTCTCTCTCTCTCTGACACGGTTTTTACACATCACTGTGGCACCTCATAAATCGCCGCGGGCTCTGACAGCTGACCCGAGCTGTATAAATCCCGGGAATGCAATCTGCAGTTTAACACTAAACACTCTGAGAATGATTGTTCTTGGAAGTGACTGCGGGTTATTGCAGGCGATGGGCGGAGAGAGGGCATTGGGAACAGAGGGAAGAGACATTCAACTCGGCGTAAAATTTAAACAAACACAACCCGGGCTTTGTGTATTTATTTAGTGACAGGACCACGTTGCAATCTGCATTGAGCCGCAGTATCCTCCTGCCAACCGACTGCTTGTCAATTTCTTGCACAAACAACCAACCCAGAGCTCCTGTTTACTTGGGCCAACCCAGGTGCACTGCCTTCGAAAGAGCTTCCTACAAGAGGAATGACAACAACCTCATTCATTGCAAAAGAGCGAGAAAACATGAATGGAGCCAATTAACTTTTTAAACATAATATTCCAAGAGAGCTGGCGGAGTATCCGGTAATTCTGCTATGTGGCATCGACGTGTAGAGTATAAGCAGGATAAGAGAGAGGGGGCTAAGTGTTGTGAAACTAAGATATAGCGTGACAAGTGCTGCAATGAAATGGGATGCCAGCAGATAAAATTCCAACAGTTAGTCTCCCATGATCCACGAGCCATTAAATACAAGATAGTCCTGTAGCTGCTCTCACTGTGATATCAAAACCCATCGAGCAAAGCCTGGTGTAAGCCCTGCGTGTAGTTTTGTTCTCAGCTTTAGGCGTCAGCTGCAGGCTCAGTGGGCAGCACTCTCGCCTCCCAGTTATAAGGTTGTGGGTTTACTTCAGAGACTTGAGCACAAAATCCAGGCTGACGCTCCACTGCAGTACTGTGGGAGGTGCTGTCTTTCGGGTGAGACATTAAACCGAGGCCCTGTCTGCCCTCTCAGGTGGATGCAAAAGATCCCATGGCGCTATTTCGAAGAAGACCAGGGGGAGTTCTCCCCGGTGTCCTGGACCAATATTTATCCCTCAATCAACATAACAAAATCACATGATCTGGTCATTATCACATTGCTGTGTGTGGGAGCTTGCTGTGCGGAAAATTGGCTGCTGCGTTTCCTACATTACAACAGTGACCACACTCCAAAAGTACTTCATTGACTGTAAAGTGCTTTGGGACATCCTGAGGTGGTGAAAGGTGCTATATAAATGCAAGCCTTTTCTTATAATGTCCCAAAGCATCCAGATGTCCTTAATTTTGGCAAAGAAGCATTAGAATGAAATGGGTCAAAAAGGATTATTCATCAGTAAATAGTATCCTCAAACGGCTCTTTAAATCAAACATTTAACTCTTAACAGTGGCGAGATTTCATTGTAAAAGTTATATTGTGTTTACTGATTATAGTTCTATAACATTTGCAGTAAAATATTTATGAGGACTTGCTAGTAATCTTGCACCAAGCACTTTAGAAGTTATGCAATCAGAACGAGGGTCTGCTTCAGGGCAGAAAGGGCTGAATGTAGAAGGTATAACTTTCACTCTCACCACCCAGCTTTAATAGAACAGAACAAGAGGCTTCTGAGCACACACTAGAGCAGCTCATTCCCCTCATCTCCTGGAAGCAAATTGGGAATTTAAATTTTGATCCTTCTGAGCCTCAATCTGGAAGTTAAAACAATTTCTAACTAAACACAATATCCACCAACACTCACACATCTGTAAATATCCACAATATCCACCAACTCTCACATCTGTAAATATACACAATATTCACCAACACTTGCACATCTGTAAATATACACAATATTCACCAAGATTTACACATCTGTAAATATACACAATATCCACCAACACTCACACATCTGTAAATATCCACCAACTCTCACACATCTGTAAATATACACAATATTCACCAAGATTTACACATCCTTAAATATACACAATATTCACCAACACTCGCACATCTGTAAATATACACAATATTCACCAAGATTTACACATCTGTAAATATACACAATATCCACCAACACTCACACATCTGTAAATATCCACAATATCCACCAACTCTCACACATCTGTAAATATACACAATATCCACCAACTCTCACACATCTGTAAATATACACAATATCCACCAAGTCTCACATCTGTAAATATACACAATATCCACCAACTCTCACACATCTGTAAATATACACAATTACCACCAACACTCGCACATCTGTAAATATACACAATATCCACCAACACTCACACATCTGTAAATATACACAATATCCACCAACACTCGCACATCTGTAAATATCCACAATATCCAACTCTCACACATCTGTAAATATCCACAATATCCACCAACTCTCACACATCTGTAAATATACACAATATCCACCAACTCTCACACATCTGTAAATATACACAATTACCACCAACACTCGCACATCTGTAAATATCCACAATATCCACCAACTCTCACACATCTGTAAATATACACAATATCCACCAACTCTCACACATTTGTACTTATACACATTGGCCCATATTTTCCGATCGGAGGCTTCCTGCGCGCGGAAGCCTCCGATCTGGAAAAAATCTACTCCCTTACCTGAGGGCTCCCGAGGTCCGGCCATTTCCGCTCCTGGGCCTCTCCACGACGAAATGCGCAGGGCCCAGGTATCCCAGGGACGCAGGTGGTTCGCAAGCGTCCCTGGGATCACGTGAGCCATGGGGGACCAATGGGAGAAGGGAATCCCCTTCATACTTTAGACAGCTTAGACCTGTCAAAAGTACGACTGGGGAGCACCGAAAACACATCAAAACATTCAATAATTTTTTTTTAAATCACGTTTTTAAAATTAGTTAAAATTACATTAAATTAAATTTTTTAAACAAAATTTAATTTTTTGAAAAAAAAATTAAAGTTTTTTGCAGGGCTACCTTTTTTAAAGTATTTTAAAATTTAAAAAGTGTGAAAAAACATTATATTTTTACTTTTTTAAACTCTTATGCTGGTAAAAGCAGGCGTAAGATTTTTAAGGGATTTCAGCGGGCGGAGGTTCTGCAGAAAGCGGAACTCTCCCCCCACCCCCCCCCCCCCACCGTAGAGGCCCTTCTCCAGGGCAGGCGTCCGATCTGTCAAGAAGATTGTTGACAGATCGGAAATACCGGTTTTCAGCGCCTGCGCTTCGCAGGCCTGAAACCGGCATTTGTGAGGTCCCTACGGGTGTGTACACAGCCCGTACACACTTCCTACACACCCATAGGCATCAGAAAATACGGGCCAGTGTCCACCAACTCTCACACAACTGTAAATATGCAGAATATCCACCAACTCGCACACATCTGTAATTATGTGTACTCCCTCAGTACTGCACTGGTTAAGTGAACAACTAAAGGGCGTGAAATTCGGTCACGCCCCGTTTGGGGGGCGGTAACCGAGTTAAGGCCGAACATTTAGTGCCCGGCGCGGCATGTACCACCCCGGCCGCTAAATTCGGCTTGCCGCCCCGCACGGGAAGAGCAGCGCAATGTCGGGCACGCTACTTCCTGGTGGGGCGGTAACTGAGGCGATGTCGGGGCGCGATCGGCAGCACTCCGCGTGGGGCACTGCTGCGTTTCAACACCCCGCCCCTTCAGTTAAAAGGGAGGGCCGCTGCGCACTCTGCAGGGACTCCGATGGCCCACACTAGGCCACCAGGGCAGCGCCGGGCTGTGCAATGGTGGCCAGGACCACGCCACAGTCCACCACGGAGAGCCAAACTGGCCAAAGAAAGAAAATGGCGGCGCGGGTTACGGCCGCACCTCCCCTTTAAATACCGCCCCGTGAGCGGATTTCGGCCTGGTTCACGGCCCACGAGGCTGGCCCACAGCAGCCTCGCGGGGCACAGCTGAATTTCGGCTGCGGGGCATTAACAGCGCACGGCAATGACGTCATCGCCGGCAGCTACCGGTGGGGGTGCGACACTCTCAGCAATGCCCCGCCAAACTTCTCAGGAGGCACCTTTCCTCCCCGGGCAATAAGCCCTTTGTGCCCCGTTAGTGCCCTCCTGAGGCGCTAAGGAGCCGAATTTCCAGCCCAAACCATCTCAAATGACATGTAATTGGCAGCCGAGATTTTTGTGCTCAAGTGGGACTTGAACGCACAACCTTCTGACGCAGAGGCAAGGCTGTTACCAACTGAGCCATGGCTTGACCCCTGATCCCTGCAGAATAACAGATTTCAAGGAGTGAGTCACATGGAATTCATCCCATCAAGATGACATCAGAAAGCATAACAACAAAATACCATTGAAACGCTACGATAGAATTACCACCTCTCATTCATTTACTCAGATTTTTCAACAATGTATAATGTGTGTTATTTAATGTTTATTTTTGCTTTTGATATATTTGAAACCACCTAAAACATCTGCTCTAATGTAGTAATCGTGCTGGTAGTGTCAGGACGATAAGCATTGTGCAGAAGTGAGGTCAATTTAATGGTGCGGCAGTCATTGTTGATGTTTAAATTGAAGTATAACCGTGTGACATGATTACAGTGTTTTATTTTAAATGGAACAGCAAAGGTGAAAGGTCAAGGTCATAGTGCAGGTTAACACCCAAATTGAAAAGAGCTGGAGTGAAGGCGAGATAAATCAAGAAGCATTGGCTCAATGCTGCAAACCTTCAATCCACAACGCCTGTAGACAGTGGGGGGGAAGGAAGGACTGAGGGAGGTAAGGAGATTCACACCTGGAGATCCCCCGAAAACGCCCCTCATACGCCTCGAACCGCCTCCGTATTTGCCCCCAGAGACTCGCGTAACCTCGGTGCAAATCAATTAAGTGGCTTCAAAGATGGCGGAAGTTTGGACGTAAGTGAGTCATGTGCGTAACAACAACAACAACAACTTGTATTTATGTAGCGCTGTTAATGTACTAAAACGTCCCAAGGCGCTTCACAGGAGCGTTATCAAACAAAACGTGACACTGAGCCACATAAGGAGAAATTGGGGCAGATGACCAAAAGCTTGATAGAAGAGGTAGATTTTAAGGAGCATCTTAAAGGAGGAGAGAGAGGTGGAGAGGTTTAGGGAGGGAATTCCAGAGCTTAGGGCCCAGGCATACAGAAGGCACGGCCGCCAATGGTTGAGCGATTATATTCAGGGGCTGCTCAAGAGGCCAGAATTAGAGGAGCACAGAGATCTCGAGGGGTTGTGGGGCTGGAGAAGATTACGATACACCCAAATCTTCTCCATCTTTTATGGCAGCCTACTGATCGCTCCGCCCGAACGCATCTCTGCCCATAAAACTGGCCCCGCCCCCAAGTTCCAGGACCCCATACAAGCGAGGTTTTTGCAATCGCGCCTGGTCAGAGGCTCTCCTCAAATTACGACCAGGAGAGAAAGTCATTTTCCTGGCGTTTTATTGCCATTTTTCTGAGCATATTGTCTTTAAATTTATCCTCACCGAGACCTGCTCTGTATTTCCTGTTTCGTTGAATGGAAATTGAAAAGCTTCTCCGATTGCAGTTCTTGAACACGCTGTGCCTGGTGTGCCTGAACGATGGTTCAGTGAGCTGAAACTTTCAATATGTGGTGTGAGTTTGCTGCTTTCTTTGGCCCCAGTTGTTTACGCTGATTCACATCCGGTTACACCCACTGTTATGCTCGGGCGTATTCCAATGAGATTGGGAGGAAACCTGGGTGTAACTTTGCATCGGCAGAATGGGCGCATTTTGGGGTCTAACATCCCGGCTGCGCCCACGGAAGAAACAACAGGCCATAAAGTTTAAGGGGTAATAATTGGGTAGCACCCCGAAAACGTTAGTGCCCCCCTGCAGCTGATTTTCCCAGGTAGTGCCCCGAGAGGGAGAAGGGGCGCTACTGGAATCGCCCTGCATCCCTCTTGGGCCACGGTACTGCAGAGTGCCGGGCTCACAGAGAGCAGCCGGCACCCCGCGGGGGGGCTTCACGGGGGCTGGGGACAGCAATGGGGGCAGGTGCTGGCAGGCGGCCAGCAACAAAAATGGCCACCCACCACCTCCCCTTTAACTAGCGCTGCCCCGGCTGCAAGTAGGCCCCCCTGACCCCGGTGGACATAGCGTCCGGCGGTAAGTCTGGGGGGGGGTGGGGCACCACCCAATATTACAGCCGGGGCGCTGTGCGCGGTGATGACGTCACCGCCGGCGGCGTTAACGGTTAGCACCGCCGCTAACTTCCCGCTGAATTTCACGGGAGGTGTTAGCAGCGCCGCGCCCAAGCACTAGTTGATTTGCGCCCCATTAGTGCCCTTTTAGGGTGCTAATGGGAGTCACAAATCAACCAAATTTAGCCCCCTAAATCGTTAATCTGCAGGTATTGCGCGTCGCAGATACTAACGGATCTTAGTGTTCCCAATCAGGATTCATTCGGCAATGAGGTGAAGCTCTCCTGTGCAATAACACTTTGGTAAGGCTACAGTTTGATTGCTGGTAAGCATTTAGGGCATGCAGCATTCAAAAGGACATTGTCCCATTATAGAGAGTTCCAGGAAGGATTCTGGGGATTCAGGATCATTACAAAACAAGGCTCACAGAGCAACAAGACATAATCCAGGATTTTACAAGTCTGAGGGGTATAAACTTGAGCTCACCCAAAACTCGTCTGCCCGTGTCCTAACTCGCACCAAGTCCCGTTCACACATTACCCCTGTGCTCGCTGACCTACATTGGCTCCCGGTCCGGCAATGCCTCGATTTTAAAATTCTCTTCCTTGGTTTCAAATCCCTCCATGACCTCGCCCCTCCCTATCTCTGTAACCTCCTCCAACCCTCCAAGAACTCTGCACTCCTCCAACTCTTGCGCATCCCTCACTTCCTGCACCCCACCATTGGCAGCCGTGCCTTCAGCCATCTAGACCTAAGCTCTGAAATTCATTCCCCAAACCTCTTCACCTCTCTCTCCTCCTCTCCCCTCCTATCTCTCCTCCAGCCCTACAGCCCTCCGAGATCTCTGCGCTTCTCCAATTCTGGCAACACTGATTTTCATCGCTCCACCATTGGCGGCCGTGCCTTCAGCTGCCGAGGCCCTAAACTCTGGAATTCCCTCCCTTAACCTCTCCGCCTCCTTACCTCTTGCTCCTCCTTTGTTGCTCCTTAAAACCTACTTCTTTGACCAAGCTTTTGGTCACTTGTCCTAATATCTCTTTATGTGGCTCGGTGTCAAATTGTGTCTGATAACACTCCTGTGCAGCACCTTGGGACGTTTTACTATGTTAAAGGTGCTATATAAATACAAGTTGTTATTGTTGCATGGATAGTTTTATTAAATTGCATTGTGAGTGCAGACCGGCAGGATGCATGAATGACATTAACGACGTTTGAAGCAACTAGAGATTGGAGGATTAGTAGAAAGGTTCTTACTGAAAGAATAGTACCACAGATTCCGAGCAAAGTATTTAAAGGGGAGAGACAATATTGAGGTGTCCAAAATGATGAGGGGCATAGATAGGGTAGATAGAAAGGAACTTTTCCCCTTAGTAGAGGGGTCAATAACCAGGGGACATAGTTTCAAGGTAAGGAGCAGGAGGTTTAGAGGGGATTTGAGGAAAAACTTTTTCACCCAGAGGGTGGTTGGAATCTGGAACTCACTGCCTGAAAGGGTGGTAGAGGCAGGAACCCTCACAACATTCAAGAAGCATTTAGATGAGCACTTGAAACACCATAGCATACAAGGCTACGGCCCAAGTGCTGGAAAATGGGATTAGAATAGACGGGGCTTGATGGCCGGCGCGGACACGATGGGCCGAAGGGCCTCTTTCTGTGCTGTATAACTCTATGACTCTAATATGGCTGACTTAAAAGTTGGGTTCAAGAATAAAAACTGGATAAATTACCTCAGGTACATCAATGAGACACAGTTGATTGAAGTTAGAAGATGTTGGAGAAGGTAAATCAGACAAGTTGGGAGCATGGATTGAATGTAAATATAAGAAGTCACGTTCACTGTAATAAAGAAAAAGGACATCCCATAAGCGAGTCCTTATAACGTGGAAATAGAGCAATTCGAGTTATTTACTAGGGCAGTCTAATAATGTCGAATGACCAAAGTAACAACGAACAGAGGATGGTACAGAGGTGTCTAAATACATGTAAAATCAGTCTGATGATAAATAGAATGCGTAAATGTATTGTGTGGGCAAAACTTTGTATAGATGTTAAGCTGGACTGAAGGAAGAAGACTGCAGGTGTTTGAGTCGCAGTGTTATAGGTGAATGCTGAAAGTTAGTCGGACAAGATGAGCAGAGCCTTGATCTAGTGCAAGAAAAGAGAAGTGATGAGGCAGGTTATGAAAGCAGTGACACACAGTGGGCACCTTGTTCAGAGTCACAACTGAAGATGATGGTAATAGTTTAAGAGGCAGTCACAGCAGAATGGATACAATGTTCAGTACCATAACTACCAGGCCATTGTACCCGTCCTGAAGTCACAAACCCACCAGGGAAAACTGTGAAAATTAATCCAATAAATCTGGTCATTTGTGGCTGGTGGCAGAAAATGAACAGGTTGTTGTAAAAACCCAAGAGATTCACTAATATCCGTCAAGGGAAGGAGCCCATCGCCCCCTACTGAGCCTGGCCTACACGTGACCCCACTCCCACATTGGGTGCTTGACTCAAGGCCCTTAGGGCAATGAATGTAGCCCTGCCAGTGTTGCCCACATCCTGCTAGATGATGTGATGATATGGGCAGGTGCAGCATCAGAGGTGAATACAAGCCACCAGTTGTTGTTTCGTATGACGGGAGAAGCTTATTATGGGATGTCTAGTTTGACTCTCCGTTTGATGGCCTCCTGCGATGCCGAGTGGAGAAATGAGGTGCCTCCCGTAACAGATCTCAGTGGGCAGGTTGATGTGATGTGCTCCATGGTCTGGGACTCATGGCCACAGTCGCACTTCGGGCCGTCCCTCATCTTCCACTTGTGGAGCAGGTGGCCGACCGTCCGTGCCCAGTGTGGATTGGATTGAGCGCCGTCCATGGTCTTCGAGGGAGGCCGAAGCCAGGGACCTCTGCTGTTGGGTCAGTGATGATGTGTTGGCTCTTTATGTTGCGTGCGTCCCACGATTCCGTCCATTTGGATAGTGGCTCGATACCAGCTGCGTGAATATTGCCTGCTGTTTCCCAGAATGGCCGGCGGGATTTTAAGCGCTTTCGTGGTGGGTTTTTCAAGCCTTTGTCAACGGGAAGGCACCAGCACAGGAACTAAAAACAATGTAATACACTGATCTGCAGAGTGGAAATGATACAAAGAGCGATGGAGAGAGAGAGACAGCTATTGGTAGCCACACAATCCTAAATGTTATAATGTGAGCTGGCTGCTTCTGTATTAATATAACTCAGTAACTACTTGTCATCTGTGTTTATACTTTGTCTCACCACATCATGAGCCTCTGTTCCAGTGAGCTAGTACATAGATACATAGATACATAGAAGATAGGAGCAGGAGTAGGCCATTCGGCCCTTCGTGCCTGCTCCGCCATTCGATGAGATCATGGCTGATCCTTTAATTCAGTATCCCGTCCCCGCCTTCTCTCCGTAACCCTTAACCCCTTTTGCCCGTAGAAATATATCTAATTCCCTCTTAAATATATTTAATGAGCTGGCGTACACTGCCCTCTGTGGCAATGAGTTCCACAGGTTCACCACTCTCTGAGTGAAGAAATTCCCCCTCATCTCTGTCCTAAATGGTTTAGCCCTTATCCTTAAATTATGTCCTCTAGTTCTGTTCTCACCCGCCAAGGGAAACATTCCTTCTGCATCCAGTCTGTCTAGACCTGTCAGAATTTTATACACTTCTATGAGGTCCCCTCTCAATCTTCTAAACTCCAGTGTGTACATCCCTAAACTACATAGTCTCTCCTCATAGGTCATTCCCGCCATTCCTGGTATCAGCCTGGTGAATCGCCGCTGCACCCCCTCCATGGCAAGAACATCCTTCCTCAGATGAGGCGACCAAAACTGTACACAGTACTCGAGGTGTGGTCTCACCAGTGCCCTGTACAGCTGCAGCAAGGTATCCCTGTTCCTGTATTCTAATCCTTTTGCTATGAAGGCCAGCATACCGTTTGCCTTCTTGACCGCCTGTTGCACCTGCATGCTCGCCTTCAGTGACTGGTGTACAAGAACACCCAGGTCTCTCTGTACTTCCCCCTCTCCCAATCTATTGCCATTTAAATAATAATTTGCCCTCCCGTTCCTGCACCCAAGGTGGATAACTTCGCACTTGTCCACATTATAGTGCATCTGCCATTTATCCGCCCAATCGCCCAGTCTGTCCAAATCGCTCTGGAGCTTCCTGGTCTCTTCCTCTGAGCCCACCCCCCCTCCTAGTTTAGTGTCGTCTGCAAATTTGGAAATGCTGCATCCGACTCCCTGATCCAGATCATTAATGTAAATTGTGAACAGCTGGGGGCCCAGGACAGATCCCTGTGGTACCCCACTTGTTACTGCCTGCCATTCAGAAAATGAGCCGTTTATTCCAACTCTCTGTTTTCTATCTGACAGCCAGTTCCCTATCCACGCCAAAACTTTCCCCTTTATCCCATGAGCCTCAATTTTCCATGCTAATCTTTTATGTGGGACCTTATCGAAGGCCTTTTGGAAGTCCAGGTACACCACATCTACTGGCTCTCCCCCATCTATTCTACCAGTTACTCCCTCAAAAAATTCCAATAGATTAGTCAAGCACGATTTACCCTTTGTAAATCCATGTTGACTCTGTCCTATCCTGTCCCCATTTGCTAAGTGCTCCGCTATTTCATCCTTAATGATGGACTCCAGCATTTTGCCCACAACTGATGTAAGGCTTACAGGTCTGTAATTACCTGCTTTTTCCCTACCCCCCTTTTTGAATAGTGGGGTAACGTTAGCTACCCTCCAATCCATCGGCACTGTTCCCGAGTCTAATGAATTCTGAAAAATCATCCTTAGTGCATCCGCTATCTCTAGGGCCACCTCCTTCAGTACCCTAGGATGCATGTTATCAGGCCCTGGGGATTTGTCCACCTTCAATCCCTTTAGCTTCCTTAACACCATATCCTTAGAGATATTGATTTGCGTCAGTTCCTCCTTTGCCAATGTCCCTATTTTTCCCGATATCCCAGGGAGGTTTTTTGTGTCTTCCTTCGTAAAGACTGACCCAAAGTATGCATTTAGTTGATCTGCCATTTCCTTATTTCCCATTATATATTCCCCCGTATCTGACTGCAATGGACCAACTTTGGTTTTCACCAGTCTTTTCCTTTTGATATACTTATAAAAGCTTTTGGAGTTAGTTTTTATATTTTCCGCCAGCTTGTTTTCGTAAGCTATTTTGCCCCTCTTGATTATGCCCTTTGCCCTCCTTTGCTCTATCTTAAACTGTTCCCAATCTTCCGCTCTGGCGCTTTTTTTGGCTATTTTATACGCCCTCTCTTTGGATTTTATGCTGTCTCTAATTTCCCCTGTTATCCACGGTTGAGTCACCTTTTTAGATTTCCTTTTATGCCAGATTGGTATAAACAATTTTTGCAATTTTGTCATTCTATCTTTAAATGTTTGCCATTGTTTATCTACCTCCAGTCCTCCCAGGAACGTTGTCCAATCAGACCTACTCAGTTCCCGTCTCATGGCATCATAATTCCCCTTGTTTAAATTCAGGACCTTAGTCTCTGAGTCAATTTCTTCGCTCTCCATTTCGAGTGAGAAATCGATCATGTTATGATCGCTCTGACCCAAGGGTCCCCGTACAACAAGATTACTGATTAGTCCCTTCTCATTGCACAGTACCCAGTCCAATATAGCCTGTTCCCGAGTTGGTTCCTCGACATATTGATCCAGATAACCATCCCTCAAACACTCAAGGAATTCCTCCTCCTCATTATTTTTACTGATTAGGCTAGTCCAATCTATATGTAAGTTAAAGTCACCTATGATGACAGCTGTGCTCTTATTGCACGCTTCTCTAATTTCCCTCGTGATGCCCTCCCTAACCTCTATTTTACTATTTGGAGGCCTATATACCACTCCTATTAATGTTTTTCGCCCCTCGCTATTTCTTAGCTCCACCCATATAGATTCTGTATTAACTGAGTTAATATCCTTCCTTTCAATTGCATTTATCCCCTCTTTTACTAGCAATGCTACCCCTCCTCCCTTTCTTTTTTGTCGATCCTTCCTAAATACTGAATACCCCTGTATGTTAAGCTCCCAGCCCTGCTCACCCTGCAACCATGTTTCCGTAATCCCAATTAGGTCATAATTATTAACCTCTATTTCCACAGCTAATTCATCTACCTTGTTCCTGATGCTTCTCGCATTAAGGTATAAAACCCTCAGGCTTTTTTTATGCTCACATTTTTTATGAATTAGTTTGGCCCTTTGTTTTTTGTTCCTCACCCTTTTATCATTTATTTCTGTCTGCCTTTCACTTTCCTCTATTTCACTACATAGGTTTCTAGCCCCCTGCCATACTAGTTTAAATGCTCCCGAACTGCTTTATCAAAAATTACCCCGAGAACATCAGTTCCATCTCTGCACAGGTGTAGACCGTCCCTTTTGTATAGGTCACACCTACCACAAAACTGGTTCCAATGCCTCAAAAATTTAAAACCCTCCCTCTTACACCACTGCTCAAGCCACGTATTTAGCCTAACTATCCTGTTCTCTGTACTCTTACTAGCACGTGGCACTGGTAGTAATCCAGAGATTACTACCTTCGAGGTCCTACTTTTTAGCTTGGCTCCTAACTCCCGAAATTCTACTTGTAGGACCTCTTCCCTTTTTTTAGCTACGTCGTTGGTACCAACATGTATCACGACAACTGGCTGTTCCCCCTCCCCCTCCAGAATGTTCTGCACCCGCGCCGAGACATCCTTGACCCTTGCACCAGGGAGGCAACATACCATCCTGGAGTCTCGGTCGCGACCACAGAAACCCCTATCTATTCCCCTTACAATCGAATCCCCTATTACTATAGCCCTGCCACTCTTTTTCCCTCCCTTCTTTGCAACAGAGCCAGTCATGGTGCCATGAGCCTGGCTGCTGGTGCCTTCCCCCGATGTGTCACCCCCCCCGACAACAGTACCTAAGGCGGTGAACCTGTTGCTAAGGGAGACAACCCCAGGGGATTTCTGCACTACCTTCCTGCCCTTGCTCTGCCTTTTGGTCACCCATGTACTGTCTACGCTGGCCTTAACCTGCGGTGTGACCAACTCACTAAATGTGCTATCCACACCCCTCTCAGAATCGTGGATGCTCCAAAGTGAGTCCATCTGCAGCTCAAGGGCCGTCATGCGGTCCCACATGAGCTGCAGCTGGACACACTTCCTGCACACATAGTCGTGATTGGGGAGTGCTGCTCACTGATGACCACTATTCCTGTTCATGATGTTACCAGAACAGAACTTCACACTGCTGAGAAGAAGCTCGACACAAAATATTGTCAAGCTGTTTCCAGCCAACAGTTCCACAACTACTGAGAGATAATGAGCTTGGGTGCCAGCTGAGGGAGGCACAGGAACCAACATTCTCCGAGCAGCCAATGTCAGTGGCCTGGGTTGGTCTTCTCGCCCTGGTGGACTCTTGAGATGCTTGGCCCTCGGCACCAAGGTCAAGTGCTGCAGAAGGAAGCGTTTCAGGCGATCTGTCAGTGAGGAGGAGCAGCTGGATTGGGATCGTTGCTGGGGATGGTTGGTTTCCCAACATTGCGACTTCGTTTTTAATTCCCTTTTTGAAAAAGAAGTAAATTACGTTACCATGGCCACGACTAACTGCTCCCTTTGATAATATTTAGGATTAGGCGATGGTTTGGTAGACGACGTGGCCTGGATTTCCGAATAATACGGCACGGAGAATGCGGCAGGAAACACTACTGTCAAATCCTCCCCTTAAATCGGCCCCACAAAATATCCCGCCACACGCCTGCTAGCTGCTTTGGTGGCCGCCTGCCTTTGACCGTCCCACGGTGGCAAAGGGACACGGGATGATTTCCCGGCCCTCCCCTTGCAGCACCGCTGACCCACAGTGACCCCACACTGGGATGGTGGGACGAGCAACCAATCTAAGGAAGGAGGGGTAGACCTTGTCCAGCTGCCTTTCCTCCTCCTGTGCCCAGGACTGCTGCCAGGCCTCCGTTCGGGCTCATTCCGAGCCACTGAGATTATAAAGGTTGGGATCTCTTCAGCGGACCTGTGCCCCCTTTATCAGAAGCTCTGCCCCTTTGCTGGTGCTGTATCACCCCAGGACTTTCCTCCCCCCACCCCCTCCCTGACAGCGGAGGAGTCCGGTCAAGGGGAGAAGTTTCACTCCGACCCACTCCTGGCAGGGATAGCCCGCTGGTTGGGCATCCAGGCAGATTTTGTCTTTGAGGTGATCTCAATTAAACCACTTTGAAAAGAACTCAGTGAATATCTGATTAGGGGCAGGGCTGACCATTGCCTAAGCAAAAACATAGATGAGGAGAGATAAGAATTTTTTTACGCAGTGAGTTGTTGTGATCTGGAACGCGCTGCCTGAAAGGGCGGTGGTAGCAGATTCAATAGTAACTCTCAAAAGGGAATTGGATAAATACTTAAAAAGGGAAACGTTTCAGGGCTGTGGGGAAAGAGCAGGGGGAGTGGGACTAATTGGAGAGCTCTTTCAAAGAGCCGGCACAGGCACGATGGGCTGAATGGCCTCCTTCTGTGCTGTATGATTCTAGGCTTCTATGATCAACTGTTCCGTGGGACACGGTTCCTGTGCTTCTTGGATTGTAGGAATGCCGTGTGTGATGGGCAGCCGCTGGGGTGGAATGTTTCATTGTGAGTATTCTGGGGCTTTCCTTGTTTATCATCAGAGATGAGTGACAAACTTCCCAGAACAGACTTACATTTCTATAGCACCTTTCACAACCTCTGGACGCCCCAAAGTGCTTTACAGCCAATGAAGTGTGGTCACTGTTGTAATGTAGGAAACGCAGCAGCCAATTTGCGCACAGCAAGCTCCCACAAACAGCAATGAGATAATGACCAGATCATCTGTTTTAGTGATGTTGGTTGAAGGATAAATATTGTCCAAGGTTCTGTGGCGGACTCACCTGTTTTTCAAAAATGGCATGGAATCTTTTACGTCTACCTGAGAGAGCAGACAGGGCCTCAGTGTAACTTCTCATACGAAGGACGGCACCTCCGACAGTGCAGCACTCCCTTGGTACTGCACTTGGAGTGTCAGCTTGGATTATGTGCTCAAGTCTGTGGAGCGGGACTCGAACCCACGATCTTCTGACTCCAGCGGTGAGTGTGCTACCACTGAGCCAGGGCGAATTGTTTGCTGCCTATTGAAATAGATACAGGGGCCAATGGATAATTTGCTCACTGCAATCCGTGCTAAGATCAGCTAACTCAGCATAGTCCAGGGATCAGACCGAGGAACGGTCTGCTGTTAGCTTGTGAGATCCCTTGAAATTTGCAGATCCCTTCCCAATTGCTCGCTGCGCTACATGACAGGGTACACAGCCCAGGAGGGTCCCCTGTTTGATACAACAACAGCAACAACTTGCATTTATATAGCACCTTTAACATAGTAAAACATCCCAAGGCGCTTCACAGGAGCACTTGCAAACAGAACCTGACACCGAGCCACATAAGGAGATAGCAGGAGAGGTGACCAAAAGCTTGGTCAAAGAGGTAGGTTTTAAAGAGCATCTTAAAGGAGGAGAGAGAGGCGGAGAGGTTTAGGGAGGGAATTCCAGAGCTTAGGGCCTCGGCAACAGAAGGAATGGCCACCAATGGTGGAGCGATTACAATCAGACCTGCTCAAGAGGCCAGAATTGGAGGAGCGCAGAGATCTTGGGTTTGCCTAGCTCATTGTCTCACTTTGCAATCTATTGGAAAATACCAATGAACTTCGAAGAACTCCCTACAATCTCCACTGAATAGTCAGATAACACATGAGCTGCTCTGAAAGCCCCATCTTTGTTTATTCTGCTGGGCTCCAGATAAATTGGGCGAACAAGGCATCACAGCTTAAATTTAAAGGAAATTTTGGACTAGAATCACATTAAGATCGCGACAGATTTCCCAGTTGGGGAGTGGAGGCCAGACATATTGCCCATTCCTAAGGAAGAAAAATCAGAAGAACACAGGAACGGGGGAGGCTATTCAGCCCCTGGAGCCTGCTCCGCCATTCGACTGGACCATGGCTGACCTGTACCTCAACTCCGTTTGCTCACCTTTGCTCGATATCCATTGATACCCTCACCCAGCAAAAACCTAGTGACATGAATCTTGTCATTCATGTGGAAATGACTTATATGAAATAATACTGGGCGGCCTGCTGGTGGCGCAGTCCAGGGAGAGTATAAATACTCGGGCATGGGCCCAGCTTGTGCAGGACATTTTTTAACAGGAACTAGTGAAGGACACAACTAGACCTCCATGTTGAAAAACAGTTGATTAAAGCCTTGTTTAATACTCAGACCAAGGGCCTCGTAGTTTTCTTACGTCAATTTAATGAACTGCAACCCGCTCCACGCTCTTGAGTGATTTTGAGAACAGACGGCTATGACTCAAATGGTAGAAGGGAACCAGACGTAGTAATCAATCCATCATGGAGAAACTACTCAGACCCGCCCATCTTGACCTGGACCCGAATTCACCTACAACTGCTAAGGTATGGAAACACTGGTATCGTACCTTCAGCAACTTCCTCAGGGTGTGTGGTGAGAATGTTCCTGATGAGTTACAAATGCTTGCCAATTATGTATCTCCTCATGTGTTTGACTATATCGAAGACTGTGTAGACTATGACTCCGCTATCCAAATACTGCAGCAACTATATGTTATGGCTGCAAACAAAATTTTTGCTCGGCACTTACTGGCCACAACTCGACAACAACCCGGGGAATCACTTGATGAATTCCTTCAAAAGCTTCACAGGCTCAGCAAAGACTGTAATCTCAAAGCTGTCTCAGCTGAGCAGTACCAGGAGGAATTAATTCGTGATTCTTTTATTAATGGAATTGCATCTCCCTTCATATGCCAGCGTCTGTTGGAGAATAAAACCCTCAAGTTACAGGCTGCCTATGACCAGGCATGTTCTCTGGACTTAGCAAAGAGGAATGCAGATACCTATCTTTTACCACATGCACAGACTGCTGCTATCACTTTTAGTGACTCCTCCGATAAGCCTCAGGTGGAAGCCCTCACTGATGGTGACTCTTTCCTAGCTGATGATGACCCTACCCTAGCGGCACCTTGGCAATCTAAAAAGAAGTGTTTCTTCTGTGGCGGTGCATTTCACTATAGGAAATGTTGTCCTGCTCGTAATGCAACCTGCAATCATTGCAGTAAGAAAGGTCACTTTTCTAAAGTATTTCAGTCAAGAGCCTCTCCTAGGGTTACAGCTGCTATCTATAAAACTGCTCCTCCCCCAAGAGCCACTACTAAGGTTACAGCTGTCATCTATAAAATGGCTCCTCCCCCAAGAGCCACTACTAATGTTACAGCTGTCAAGTATAAAACTGCCCCTCCTCCCATCACAACTGTTTTTCCCCAAAGCCTGTCCCATGCAGCCACGAAGGTTTCGGTAAATGGACACATTTTGAGTGCACTAATTGATGCATGTAGCTCTGACAGCTTCATCAGTGAGCAGGCTGTCAGTAAGTTAAAACTGTGTATTTACCCCTCGGACAGGGAAATTGCAATGGCTCTGACGACACTGACCACCAACTCTTCCGGCTTTTGTCGACCTTATTCTCAATGGCCACACTTATTTTTCCACCTGGCTTGGGGTGCTCAAAAACCTATGCAGTGATGTGCTCCTGGGACAGGATTTCCAGAATCAACACAAAAGACTCACTTTTGAGTTTGGAGGGTCAAAGCTGGAGCTTACTATTTCCAAAGTACTGTTTAGTGCACTTTTGGCAGCTTCGCTCAACAAGCCCTCCTTGTTCGCCAATCTTTCCCCCCGATGTAAGCCCATAGTCACTAAATCACGACGTTTCAGTCAAGATGATCTATCCTTTATCGAGGCAGAAATCTCTCGCCTTCTAGCGGACGGTATCATTGAGCCATGCTCATCTTCTTGGCAGGCTCAAGTCGTCGTCGTTAAAAATCATCTGAAGCAACACAAGAAATGCCTTTGCATCGATTACTCGCAAACTATTAACCAGTATACCGACCTGGATGCCTACCCACTACCACGCATCGATGACATGGTCAATAACCTTGCCAACTACAGGGTATTTTCAACTTTTGACTTAATGAGCGCATATCATCATGTACTGTTAAAGGACTCTGACAAGAAGTATACAGCCTTTGAGGCCAATGGTCAGCTTTACCAGTTTTGTCGCCTTCCATTTGGGGTCACCAATGGGGTGGCCATCTTTCAATGGGCAATGGACAGCCTAGTCAAACAGGAGAACTTAACGGACACTTTTCCATATCTGGATAATATCACCATTGCTGGTCATGACCAGAAGGAGCACGATGCCAACCTCCAGAAATTTCTTGAAGTTCTCCGTCGTCGCAACTTAACCTTAAATGAGTCCAAATCTGTGAAATCAGTACCATCAATCAACATCCTTGGCTACTGGGTGGGCAACGGTGTCACTAAACCGGATCCGGAGTGACTTCGTCCGCTTCAGGAGCTCCCTCCCCCTACGAATCTCGGCTCTCTTCGTCGGGCACTCGGCATGTTCACCTATTATGCGAAGTGGATACCCCACTTTTCCAACAAAATCCAGCCCCTGCTTCACGCAAAGTAATTTCCGTTGGAGACAACGGCTATTTCAGTTTTTGACCTCCTCAAGCAACAACTGGAAAAAGCCACACTTTGTTCCATCGATGAAAATCTCCCTTTCGTGGTCAAGTGCGATGCATCGGAGGTGGCGATCTCGGCTACCTTGAATCAAGGTGGTCGACCCGTTGCATTTCTGTCCAGAACTTTGCAGGGTAGTGAGCTCCATTATCTTCCTGTCGAGAAGGAGGCTACGGCTATCATCGAAGCAGTTCATAAATGGAGTCATTTTCTCGCTCGCCGCCATTTCACGCTTATAACCGATCAGCGCTCCGTGGCCTTTATGCTGGATAACCGGAAACGCACTAAGGTCAAGAATAACAAGATACAGCCCTGGAGAATAGAATTGGCTGCCTTTGGCTACACCATACATTATCGACCCAGCAAAGATAATGTGGCCCCGGATACCCTCACACGTACATTCTGCTTTTCTATGTCAACTTCTACTCTTGCGGATCTTCATACTGATTTATGCCATCCTGGCGTTACCCATATGTTGCACTTTGTGCGATCTAAAAATCTCCCATTTTCTATGGAAGACGTGAAAAGAACATGCTCCACTTGTAGAATTTGTGTGGAATTAAAACTGCAATTCTTCCGTCCACCAGATGGCTCGCTCATACACGCTACACAGCCTATGCAGCGACTCAGCATTGACGTTAAAGGGCCACTGCTTTCTTCAATGTGCAACATCTACTTGCTTACTATGGTGGACGAATATTCACGCTTTCCCTTTGCTTTCCCCTGTCCCAATATGCTTACTTTCACAGTGATCAAAAGCCTCGATCAAGTCTTTTCCCTTTGCGGTATGGCCAATTTCATCCACTCTGATTGGGGTCCCTCCTTCATGTCAAGCGAACTCAAAAGTTATCTTTCCCAACGGGGAATCGCCACAAGTAAAACAACACCGTATCATCCTATTGGAAACGGACAGGTTGAGAGATACAACGCTATCATTTGGAACGCTGTTCGTCTTGCACTAAGGTCACACAACCTACCAGACCAGCAGTGGGAAACTATGCTCCCTGACGCGTTGCATTCCATCAGGTCTCTCCTTTCTACATCCGCCAATGTTACTCCTCACGAACGATTCTTCGGGTTCCAGCGTCGATCCACTCATGGGACGTCCCTACCATCATGGTTGGCAGCTCCTGGCCCCGTGCTGCTCCGAAGATTCGTCTGATCCTCCAAGAGTGATCCCCTCATCGACGAAGTGGAACTAACGGATGTCAATCCTACATACGCATACGTGCGGTACCCTGATGGCCGGGAGTCTACAGTTTCACTTTGGGATCTGGCTCCCTGCCCAACCGGTCCCACGGACCCAATCGATAGAGGGATCCGTATTAACGACGCCGATACTCTGCGCTCATCCGAGGATGACGCCCTACCCAGGACGTCAAGAGATCTGCCAGCTACTCCGCCGGATCAACCCGGGGAACAGAGCGCTCCCCACTGGATGGCCACCTGAAGCCAGGACACCGGTCAGTCACTGACTAATGGGCAGGATGAAGCCAGCTCTGCACCCATGGGGACCCGCACCCGGAGTCATGATCTCCCCAGTCCCCCTCAGGTCGATCAAGGTGACACGGGCTCTGCCAGCCCGCCGGTATGAATCAAGCGACCCAGGGACCCAGACACGGTGCGAGGAGACGTGCCTTCCAGCCACAAACGGAGATCCAAATGACTGCGGTTATTCGTAGTCTGATTAATTCGGTAGAAGGAAGCAGCCGGACTTCCAATCTTTCAGGCAGGAAGAATGACATGAATCTTGTCATTCATGTGGAAATGACTTACGAAATAATACTGGGCGGCCTGCTGGTGGCGCTGTCCAGGGAGAGTATAAATACTCGGGCATGGGCCCAGTTTGCTCAGGATATTCTTTAACAGGAACTAGTGAAGGACACAACTAGATCTCCATGTTGAAAAACAGTTGATTAAAGCCTTGTTTAATACTCAGAGCAAGTGCCGAGTAGTTTTCTTACGTCACCTAGCGATCTCAGTCTTGAAAGCTCCAATTGACCCCAAGCATCCACAGCCTTTTCAAGCAGAGCATTTCAGATTTCCACCACCTTTTGAAAAAGTACTTCCTGATTTCCCTCCGAAATGGCTGAGCTCTATTTTTAAGATTATGTCCCCTCGTCCTTGACTCCCCAGCAGAGGAAATACTTACTCCATATCTACACCATCAAATCTTTTTAACATTTTAAACACCTCAATCAGACCACCCCTCAGATTGGAATCTCTCCACCCCTCAAGTCAATACAAACCAAACTGATGCAAGTACGCGATATGCAATGACTTGGACTGTGCCTCTCCAACTTATTGCTGTGTGACCGAAGTGGATGCCTGGGAGCAGGTTACTCACCTCTCGACTGGGAATTCTGCATAACAGAGGGAGCCACTGTAGACGGAAATGGAAAAATAGCATTTAAAAAATCCTGTGGTCCAAACTTTCCATTTTGCTAATCGCTAGTTTCCTGTAATTCACATGCTCAGGAATTCCAAAGCGTGTGCACTCAATTTCTGATTTTAATATTGTGTGTAGTTCCTTGCAATCCAGTCATTGTTTATTGTTTCACGAAATGTAGGAGTGTAATTTTGGGTAAAGTGTGTAAGAGAGGATAGGCATTTATTACTTATAATCTACTCCACAAATGATAGATACTGACTGTCAGATGTCACGGATTTATTAAATATACAGTAATTAAACATACACTTTAAAAAGCAGTACTTGTGGGTTTAGTCAGCGGACTCAAACACATTTCACTTCTGAGCTCAGCATCTTAGGTCTTTACGAATCCTAAGTATCTGTTCTAACATCCACTTTCTATAACTTTTTCTTACTCCTTCTACATGACAATCCACACATTGCTGCTTCATGTAATAAAACTCCATGTAAGGTGAATTTTAATGAGCTTGTCCCTTATCAATAACTTGCGTTTGAATGAGTTTGTTTTTCCAACTCCCCAACTTTGTTATCGTATCGATAGTTTTACATATAATTGCTGTTCTACTAGATGCAACTTCTAATTATAAATCTGTACCATTCCACACCAATCTCCTGATTCTTAAAAGGATGCTGTATTCACGGATGTTTCCTTCTACAGTACTTGTTATCACTAATTAAAATTCTCTGAAATAAATGAATCACTACGCACGGGAATGTCTTCTCATTAGGTTCTAAACTGACCAGTGTTTTAAGGTCAGTCTTAATTCAACAGTTCAGTGGTCCCTGCATCTAAATTGACTTATACTCCCATACTTAACAGGCAAAGGTCAAAGATTAACATGACTACAATATAAAGACAAATGAATTGCAGTGTTGGGATCTTGTTGCGACTGTAATGTCAGTGTCTTTGACTCTGGCAATCGAGCTCCCAATCCCGGGTAGACTTTTCCTCAGATTCAGTTTCCGTTGATTGTGTTGTTGTTATTCTTATGAAAGTTCTTCTTTCTTAAAAACCGTACTTCTCCAAAAGTTATGGAGATTCTTGTTTTGAGGGGCGGGGGGATGATTCAGCCCCTTTCTCGTCTCTACAGTTCCAACTTCTTCCATTCACTGGGGTAAAATTTCATCTGCACTGCTTGGGTGCTCACCTGGCCAGAAATTGGCTAAATGTTAGAGCGTTTGAAAGGCCGTAAACTAGACAAAGGGAACAAAACTGCTGCACATAATCTGATCATTTTCTGCTTTTTTCCCATATTCATTCTTGATCATGAACCTGGGTAGGGTCGTGTACTGGTTATGTTGCTGGACTAGTAACCCAGGCCTGGACTGATAAGCCAAAGACCTGAGTCAACCCGACAAAGTCCACCTCACTAACATCTGGGGACTTGTGCCAAAATTGGGAGAGCTGTCCCACAGACTAGTCAAGCAACAGCCGGACATAGTCATACTCACAGAATCATACCTATCAGCCAATGTCCCAGACTCACCCATTGCTCTCCCTGGGTGTTTCCTGTCCCACCGGCAGGACAGACCCACCAGAGGTGTGGGCACACTGGTGTACAGTCGGGTGGGAGTGGCCCTGGGCGTCCTCAGCATTGACTCCGGATGATTGGGCTTATACTCACTGGAGTTTAGAAGAATGAGAGGGGATCTCATCGAAACCTATAAAATTCTGTCAGGCCTGGACAGACTAGATGCAGGAAGGATGTTTCCGATGGCCGGGGAGTCCAGAACCTGGGGTCATAGTCGAAGGATAAGGGGTAAGCCATTTAGGACTGAGATGAGGAGGAATTTCTTCACCCAGAGTGGTGAACCTCTAGAATTCTCTACCACAGAGGGCGGTGGAGGCCAGTTCATTAAATATATTCAAGAAGGAGTTGGATATATTTCTTAAGGCTAAAGGGATCAAGGGATATGGGGAGAAAGCAGGGACAGGGTACTGAATTTGGATGATCAGCCATGATCTCATTGAATGGCGGAGCAGGCTCGAGGGGCTGAATGGCCTACTCCTGCTCCTATCTTCTATGTTTCTATGTTTCTGGACCCCATTCATGTACTTGGTTAAAAGTAAGTGCCAACCCTTTAGCCTTCTTCACCATATCTGTGTCCATATCATGGACTATATTTTGTGAACCTAGAAATTCAACCAGGACTTTGACCAGATTATATGAGCAGAAAGCAAGGTCAATATGTTCTATTCATAACGGAATCATCCAATTGTTATTCAATGTGATTTGGTTTGATTCATTGCAATCAAATGCAATGATGCATTTAAGGGGAAGCTGGATAAACACATGATGGAGAAAGGAATAGAAGGATATGTTGATGGGGTGAGATGAAAAGGGGTGGGAGGAGGCTCGTGTGGAGCATAAACACCGGCACAGACCAGTTGGGCCAAATGGCCTGTTTCTGGGCTGTATGACCTAATTCTACGTAAGACATCGCCACTTAGAAACAAGATCAACTATGGTGCAGATTTGAATCTGTAACACTGGCCGTGTTTCTGAATATGTTTTGCTGAGGTAGAAGGGGCAGATATTGAACCAAGCTGCAGTTTGTAAACAGCGAGCGAGCGAGGGGTGGGATATTTGTGGCTCTCGGGTGTAAGCTCCAGTAATTGAATATTAAATTGAATCTGGCTCTTGTTTCAGTTTGCACAGTTCCAGTCACCATTATTCCCACCAGGGGACTGGGGTAGAGCTGCCCTTTTGTCCCTGAGGTAACCCAATATCGCAGCGCAATGCACTAGCTGAGGAATGGAAGAACATACAAGGTCCAGTAAGATGCAGAGGAGCTTAATAATTAAAGGGAATCAGGTGTAAGAGCTCATCTTGAAACACGAGACATCTTAAATAATCCCATCCGAATGTCTAGATTGGCTTCTGTTTTCCTAATTGAAGTGCTCAACCATCTGTCTCACCTGTCATTCCACGGACTGTCAGAGCCGCAGATCAAACCTTCGACAATATTTGTCCCCCCACAGTTAATGCTCCCTTCTGATTGATTTCCTGAGACTCTAAGAATGTTAACAGACTTTCGTTGTGTTATTCCGTTGCACTGTGACTTAATACTTGGCGCATTAAAGCAAACAACACAAGGAATGTTCAACAGACTGGCAGTTTCATACTGACAGGCACCGTCCCTTTAAATTATTTTAATTCGAGGTTGACCTCTGATATACCTATCAATTCATCCAATGAAAAGCGACGAGTTAAGATAGTAACTATAGGTTTTTATTGGCTAAATAACAGAGCCCACCCTCGTGGGTGATCGGGTCCAACAAGGAGGAATACCAGCCAGTCGACCACCTTTATACCTGGGCAAGCAGGCGGAGCCATGGGCGGAGTCAGCTGTGGTCAGCCCAGGTATAACAGCGTGACAAGAGGTGACCTTGTGTAGTGATACAACAGTGTAAACAGTGATAACCATAGTGTAACGATATAAACAGTGATAACCATAGTGTAACGATAAAAGTGGTTTACCACATTCACCCCTTGTTTAAATTTGAGTCCGGCGGGGTGAAGTGTACTACCAGTTCGGGTATGTCAGTCTGTCCGGAGGCCTCGTAAGTCTTTCTGATCGGCGCAGCAGTGGCGGCGGTGGTGCAGTATCCGGTGTTAATGCTGGTGTCTGCGTGGTCGGCGAAGGCTCGTGGGGTTCCGGCATGCCGTCTACCTGGGCTGGATTTGGGGGGTGGTGGGGGGTAACAGTGGTGTCTCAGGGGTGCCCGAGGGTGCAAGGTCTCGTAAGGAGACTGTGTCCTCCCGCCCGTCTGGGTATGCCACATAGGCGTACTGGGGGTTGGCGTGCAGGAGGTCCACCCTCTCGACCAGGGGGTCCATTTTATGGGCCCTCACATGCTTTCGCAGCAAGACGGGCCCCGGAGAAGTCAGCCATGTTGGTAGCGAGGTTCCCGTAGTCGACTTCCTGGGGAAAACAAACATTCGTTCATGGCGGGTGGCGTTAATGGCAGTGCAAAGCAGTGACCGGATGGAATGCAGCGCTGCCGGGAGGACTTCCTGCCAGCGAGAGGTTGGGAGGCCCTTGGACTTTAAGGCTAAGAGAATGGCCTTCCAGACAGTCGCGTTCTCTCTTTCCACCTGGCCGTTCCCTCGGGAGTTGTAGCTGGTGGTCCTGCTTGCAGCAATACCTCTCGCTAGTAGGAACTGGCGAAGTTCCTCGCTCATGAAGGATGAGCCCCGGTCGCTATGTATATAGTTCGGGAACCCGAACAAGGCGAAGAGGTCATTCAGGCATTTGATGGCCGTGGTACTGGTCATGTCTGGGCAGGGGAAGGCAAAGGGGAAACAGGAGTACTCATCAATGATGTTGAGGAAGTACACATTACGGTCAGAGGACGGGCGGGGCCCCTTAAAATCGATGCTCAAGCGCTCGAAGGGGCGGGTGGCCTTGATCAGGCTTGCTCTGTCCGGCCTAAAGAAATGCGGTTTGCATTCGGCACAGGTTTGGCAGTTCCTGGTCATGGTCCTGACCTCCTCGATGGAGTAGGGCAGGTTGCGGGCCTTAATGAAGTGGTAAAGTCTGGTGACCCCGGGGTGGCAGAGGTCGTTGTGGAGGGTCTGCAGTCTATCAATTTGCGCGTTGGCGCATGTACTTCGTGATAGAGCATCTGGGGGTTCGTTCAGTTTACCAGGCCGGTACAAGATATCATAATCATAGGTGGAGAGCTCGATTTTCCACCTCAAGATCTTGTCGTTCTTGATTTTGCCCCTCAGCTTGTTATTAAACATAAAAGCGACCGAACGCTGGTCGGTGAGGAGGGTAAATCGTTTGCCTGCCAGGTAATGCCTCCAGCGTCGTACTGCCTCCACGATCGCCTGGGCCTCCTTCTCGACCGAAGAGTGTCGGATCTCAGGGCCCTGGAGGGTCCTTGAGAAGAAGGCCACGGGTCTCCCCGCCTGGTTAAGGGTTGCAGCTAGGGCGAAGTCGGATGCATCGCTCTCCACTTGGAAAGGGATAGACTCATCCACCGCGTGCATTGTGGCCTTAGCAATGTCTCCTTTTATGAGGGAGAAGGCTGCGCACGCTTCTGCCGTCAGGGGGAAGGAGGTGGACTTCATGAGGGGTCTGGCTTTGTCCGCATAATTCGGCACCCATTGGGCATAGTAGGCGAAGAGCCCCAGGGTTCTCTTCAGCGCCTTTGGACAGTGGGGGAGGGGAAGCTCCATGAGGGGGCGCATTCTTTCGGGGTCGGGGCCGATGACTCCGTTCTCTACTACGCAGCCGAGGATGGCAAGACGCGAGGTGTTAAACACACATTTCTCCTTATTGTAAGTGAGGTTCAGCCGTTGGGCCGTACGGAGGAATTTCTCCAGATTAACATCGTGGTCCTGCTGGTCGCGGCCGCAGATGGTGACGTTATCTAGATAAGGGAGCGTGGCCTGCAGCCCGTTCTGGTCAACCATCCGGTCCATCTCCCTTTGGAAGACCGAAACCCCGTTGGTGACGCCGAAGGGAACCCTAAGGAAGTGGTAGAGGTGGCCATTCGCCTCGAAGGCGGTATACTGGTGGTCCTCAGGGCGGATAGGGAGTTGGTGATAGGCCGACTTAAGGTCGATGGTAGAGAATACCCGGTACTGTGAAATCTGATTGACCATATCAGATATGCGGGGAAGAGGGTATGCGTCCAGCTGGGTGTACCGGTTTATGGTTTGGCTGTAGTCGATGACCAGGCGGTTTTTATTGCCGGTCTTAACGACTACGACCTGGGCACGCCAGGGGCTGTTGCTCCTCTCGATGATGCCCTCCTTCAGGAGACGCTGCACCTCAGAGCTAATAAAAGCTCTGTCCCCGGCGCTGTACCGCCTGCTCTTGGTGGCGACGGGTTTACAGTCGCGGGTGAGGTTAGCGAACAGGGAGGGGGGCGGGACCTTGAGGGTGGATAGGCCGCAGGTGGTACGCGGTGGGCGGTTTAAAGGCTGCTGGTTGTCGACTGTGAGTGGGGGGAGGGGTCCACCGTATGCCAAGGTGACACTTTGAAGGTGGGACTGGAAGTCCAGCCCTAGTAGGACGGCAGCGCAGAGCTGGGGCAGGACGGGGAGTTTAAAATTTTTATACTCCGTGCCCATAACCGACAGGGTCACAACACAGTAGCCGCTGATGTCTGTAGAATGGGACCTCGACGCCATCGAGATCCGGTTGCGCATTGGCCGGACAGTGAGGGAGTAGTGGCTCACCATGTCTGGATGGATGAAACTCTCCGTGCTTCCGCTGTCGAACAGGCAGGTCGTGGCGTGGCTGTTTACTTTGATGTCCATCATGGACTTGGACAGGTGATGCGGGCGAGCTTGGTCCAGTGTGATGGAGGCTAGTGTATGGCTGAGCGAGCTGCTGTAGTCTGCGGGTGAGGCGGTGGTCGGGTCTGGAGACAAGGTGGCGGTCGAGTGTGGTGGACAAAATGGCGGTGCCCATGACGTTGAATAAAATGGCGGAGAAGATGGCCGCCCCCACAACTCACATGAGGCACTGCTGGCGTCGGTGGCCTTGATCAAAGATGGCCACCCCCACGACTCACACGAGGGGATACTGGCATCTGTGGCCTTGATGAAAGATGGCCGCCCCCACAACTCGCATGAGGCACTGCTGGTGTCTGTGGCTCTCCCCCTGCAGGCCTTCACGAAGTGGCCTTTCTTGTGGCAGTTGGAGCAAGTCGCGTTTCTTGCAGGGCAGCGCGTCCTCGGGTGTTTCGCCTGGCCACAGAAGAAGCAGCCGGCGGCCCGATCGCGGGGCTCCGATGTCGCAGCCGGTACCGGGGGTGGCGGTCCCGATCGGTTCTGGGACGCCGACGCTGAGGTAGGTCCCGGAGGCGGCGTTGCGAGGGGTATTGCGGCCGGGGTCGGGCCCGAGTCCCAGGGTCGCGCAGCACAGTACCTGGAGTACGCCTCGAGGTCCCGATGGGCCACTTCCAGAGAGCGAGCGAGGGCTGCAGTTGTATTCAGGTCGAGGTCCTTTGATTCGAGCAGTCTTTGCCGTGAGTAGTCGGACCGAAGGCCTTTCACGAAGGCATCGCGGATATTCCCTTCAGTATTTTCTGCAGCCGTTACAGCTTTAAAGTCACAGTCCCTGCTGAGTGTTTGTAGTGCCCGTAAAAATTCATCTACAGGCTCTCCTGGCTGTTGCGAGCGGGATCTTAGGAGATGTCTGGCATACATAGAATTTACTGGGCTCCGGTACTGCTTTTTCAGCAGGTTGAGGGCGTCCTCGTATGTAGCAAGGTCCCGGATGAATGCGAATACTTTAGGGCTCACCTGGGCAGTCAGAACTCTTAGTTTGGATCCCGGAGGCACGCCGGATTCTCCCAGGTAGGATTCGAAACAGCTCAGCCAGTGTTCGAAGTCGAGGGCTGAGTTCGCTGCCTGTGGGTTTAGATCCAGGTACGGCGGTCGGAGGGCTCGCAGCCAGGCCGGCTGCTGTGGCTGTTGTAGCTGGCCGTTTGGCTGGTCGTTTGGCTGCTCCGATCCACTCATTTCAAAATTTAGCCAATAAAATTGATATACCTATCAATTCATCCAATGAAAAGCGATGAGTTAAGATAGTAACTATAGGTTTTTATTGGCTACGTAACAGAGCCCACCCTCGTGGGTGATCGGGTCCAACAAGGAGGAATACCAGCCAGTCGACCACCTTTATACCTGGGAAAACAGGCGGAGCCATGGGCGGAGTCAGCTGTGGTCAGCCCAGGTATAACAGCGTGACAAGAGGTGACCTTGTGTAGTGATACAACAGTGTAAACAGTGATAACCATAGTGTAACGATATAAACAGTGATAACCATAGTGTAACGATAAAAGTGGTTTACCACAACCTCATTTTCATTCTGATTTTGGTTGTGATAATCTCCCAATTAAAACCATGATAAATTAGAACCAGATTGTTCAGAATCTTTATTTATTTACTTGTATGCGCTAAGCATTTAAAAACAGACAAAACGAAATGAGGGCCTGGAAATTCTTCCAGGCAGCACTTGGTTTTCAGGCACTCAATGGCAGCCTGAGTCTCCAACATGGCGGGCAGGAAACGCACTCTCGTTACGAGCCAGGTGTGCACCAACCGCCATATTGGTAAAGGTCAAAAAATCAGAGTACAGTGCCCACGCCTGAAACAGGTGTTAAGCCTTTCCCATGTGCAAATATGGGGCAGGACATCTGTTTGAGGTCCCCACTGCAAGACTGGTTTGCCCTGCATACCCAGGAAAAGCAGCGCTACATGCTGCCTAACAGGCAGTCCTTAAAGGGACGCTGCAGGCCACAACCAACAAGGTATATACACCGTGGGGCAATATACATGCCGTGCGGACAAGAGACACACCGTGCAGACAATATACACACCGTGTTTACAATACACATACCATGTTTACAATATACACACTGTGCGGACAATATACACACCATGCAGACAATATACACACCGTGTTTAAAATATACACATGGTGTTTACAATATACACACAGTGTGGACAGAATACACACCGTGTAGACAATATAAACTAGGGGCTAGATTTTCAGTTGCTTGCGCCAGCAGTTAGCGCCTTAAGAGAAGTGATTTCCGGGCGCTATGCGTGTAGCGCCCGGGCGCAGCGCAGTTTGCGCCCCGCCCCAAATTAAGTTGCCCGTTAGCGCCGGCGCAAAGTTTAGCGCCCGCCCGGATGCGCGCGCAGAAAATGACGTCACATCCTCGTGCAACGCCCTTTGGCCGCCCCGATTGCAAACTTCAGTCGGACCGCCCCATTGTGCGGCGGGCGGCCGGAGCGTTTGGAAAAAGGAACGCAACACAACCAGCGCGGGCCCCGGGGGGCGCTAATTAAAGGGACCGTCCTCTCCAGTATAAAGGCCATCCATTATTTCAGAAAACAGTCTTGTGCAACGCATTTCTGGAGACACAACAAGGAGGATAGCTAACTGGTTTCAAGCAGCAAGAGCCAGGTATTTTTGGACTCAGGCAACAGCGCTGCAAGTGGCCATTTGGAAATTAGAGTGTTTGCCAGGATTTGATGGGGGTTGCATGGGTTGCCAACGCGGAGCTGCAGCTCCATGTCCGTAGGGCTCGCAGACGCATTGTGAGAGGGGCAGCCCTGGCTAGAGGCAGAGGGGGCTACAGGCGTCGGCCACGTAGGCCTTACCCAGTCAGGCTATACCGCCAGCAGCGCTCCTACCTAAACATGAGTGCCGCGCGATGTGTTAAAAGGCTCCGATTCCGGAAGGGGGTGATTGCAGAGATCTGCCACCTGCTTCGCCGAGATCTGCGGCCAAAGCTCAGGTGCAGGACGTCTCTGTCGGTGGAAGTGAAGGTGACAGTGGCATTGAACTTCTATGCCACCGGCTCCTTCCAATACGCTGCTGGGGACATAGCAAACATCTCCCAGTACGGCGCGCATCGCTGCATCCGCCAGGTGACCGAAGCACTGTTCAGAAGGAGAAGCCAATTCATCTCCTTCCCCATGGCCCTGGAGAGCCAGCATCAGCGCGCATTGGGATTTTCCAGACTCGGGGAATTCCCCTTGGTGCAGGGCGCCATTGACTGTACGCATGTGGCTTTGCGGGCCCCTCTGGAGCATGGCGAGCAGTATCGCAACAGGAAGGGCTACCATTCTCTGAATGTGCAGCTGGTCTGTGACCACAAGCAGCGCATCATGGCAGTCAATGCCAGCTTCCCAGGCAGCAGCCACGATGCCTTTATCCTGCGGCAGAGTACTGTGCATGACATGTTCCAGGCACAGCCTCCCCCAAGAGGATGGCTACTCGGGGACAAAGGCTATCCTTTGTGCACCTGGCTCATGACCCCGCTCCGCGCGCCCAGGACCGCTGCTGAAGAGGCCTACAACGAGAGCCATCAAACCACCCGCAACATCATCGAGCTAACTATTGGGGTCCTCAAGCAGCGGTTCCGCTGCCTTGATCGCTCCGGAGGAGCTCTCCAGTATTCGCCGGACCGGGTCTCCCAATTTGTGGTGGTTTGCTGCATGCTACACAACCTGGCTATCCGCAGGACTCAGGCACTGCCACCTGACGTTGGACCAGCACCTCAGGAGGAGGAGCAGGAGGAGCATGAGGAGGAGGAGGAGGAGGAGGAGCAGGAGTACGTTCCCAGGAGGGAGCGACCAGGGCCAAGGGCCGCACGACGCCACCTTATTACACGGTACTTCTAAGCCCCCTGTCAGGGAATGGCCAGGGGCCATGAGGGAAGATGAATGCAGCCGCTCCGCAAGCCCTCAGCCGGCGAAGCCAACAAACACTAAGAAGAACAACCATGGAGACTGCATGAATAAAGATAATTTTTTATTAAACAAAAATGAAAAGCCCTTCCCACATGAATCCCCAAAAACAATAAACGGGCCCCACAAAAAGCCCAACAAACGACTCACTCCCACAAACTGGGGAGGAGCCACTCCACCTTTATTGAAACCGGGCCTCAACGTCGGCCTAACGCAAAAAAAAAGCCCTCCAAAAGCACAACCATGGGCAAAATAAAGATGGCCACCGCCATATTAAAGGAAAGCTGGCCACACCCTCTACTGAGTGGCCCGCGAGGGCGAGACCTTGGCCAGCATTTTGCCTCCCCTGCCCTGCCTGCTGCTCCTTCGCAAGCTCTGCCCAGTGGCTGCTGCGAGGCTGGGGGAAGGCGCCTGAGGCTCAGATGCCCTTCCGCCAGATGCCGCTGGGGGGCGGCCTACACGGCGTTTGGGCCTCGAGGGGCCGTCTCCTGAGTGGCGCGCCTGAGCCTGGCCACCATCAGCTGCAGCCGCTTGCCCTTGACGCCCCAGAGGGGGAATGGCGGCGACGGATGGTGCAATGTGGGCCAGCTGGCGTCTGGGATGCGCTGGCTGGTGCTGTGGCGCGGTGGCACTCGGCCGGGCCCGCACTGCAGGATCCGCAGCAATCAGCCGACGGCCGGCTTGCTGGGATGGTCCAGCGCGGCGCCTGCCCTGGCGATGCCTGCCTGAGACAGCGCGTGTGGCAGCAGTGAGTGGCCCTGTGGTCCTGGTGTGCGCGCGCATCACATCCGCCAGGGTCTTGACGGCATCAGTTAGCATGCGGCCAGTCGCGGCAGTTGCTGCCCCGAACTCGCGCACACTGGTCGCCAGCGACTCGATGGCCTCAGGCATGCGCCCCACCACGCTCATGAGCTCCGTGTGGCGCCGGTCCGAGTCGTCGGCCATCTGATCGAGCTTCCGCACCTCCTCCGAAGTGAAGGTGTCCGGACTGGAGTCGCGACTCTCCCGCTGGGGAGGAGGGGGCCGAACTAGGGGACCCTTGCCGCGTTGGTGACGGCGAGTGTGCCGAGCAGCAGCACTCCCCTCTGATCCTTCCCCCCTTTGGGGGGAAGGCCGCGGGCCACGCGCACGGCTGCTGGGTGGCTGGACGCCACTGGTCCCAGAAGCTGCATTGCCCTGCGACAGTTCCTCCAGGCACTCGTCCAGTGAGGAGGTGTCGAGCATTTCCTCCTCTCCTGCGGGACGTGACTGTTCCCCCGAAGGTCCGGCTTGCTCCTCCTCCTCCTCCTGGTTGGAGGTGCTGTCACTGGCAGCCTCAGGGTCCTGGTCGTCACCAGCTGAAAGCAGGAATGCACAAGAGTAGCTTCAGAGTGAGGAGACGGCGTCAGCGAGGGAGTTAGGACTGGTGGGATTCAGCGCATTGGTGGGACAGTGGCAAAGGAGGTAGCTCGGATGGGCCAGTGCGACGCGAGAGGGCCAAAAGGCGAGGTCCTTACCATTGCCGGGCAGTGGAGGGTCGGATACACCGCACGCTGTGGGGACAATCACACGTGCTCCCATGAGCACACACACGCGCTCCTCCAGCCGAGTGAGCTTCTGCAGCTTGGCGCGGCCACCCCTGGCACGGGCCTGGCGATTAAACGCTACTTTAGCCTGCAAGAGAAAGGACGGGCTGTAAGTGCGCAGTGAAGCCCTGATGTAGTGTGCACTGCCTCCCATGGTGGAATAGCTTGGACAGAGTGAAGCCCTGATGTAGTGAGCACTGCCTCCCATGGTGGAATAGCTTGGACAGAGTGAAGCCCTGATGTAGTGTGCACTGCCTCCCATGGTGGAATAGCTTGGACAGAGTGAAGCCCTGATGTAGTGAGCACTGCCTCCCATGGTGGAATAGCTTGGACAGAGTGAAGCCCTGATGTAGTGTGCACTGCCTCCCATGGTGGAATAGCTTGGACAGAGTGAAGCCCTGATGTAGTGAGCACTGCCTCCCATGGTGGAATAGCTTGGACAGAGTGAAGCCCTGATGTAGTGTGCACTGCCTCCCATGGTGGAATAGCTTGGACAGAGTGAAGCCCTGATGTAGTGAGCACTGCCTCCCATGGTGGAATAGCTTGGACAGAGTGAAGCCCTGATGTAGTGTGCACTGCCTCCCATGGTGGAATAGCTTGGACAGAGTGAAGCCCTGATGTAGTGTGCACTGCCTCCCATGGTGGAATAGCTTGGACAGAGTGAAGCCCTGATGTAGTGTGCACTGCCTCCCATGGTGGAATAGCTTGGCCAAAGTGTAGAGTGCCGAATGGCCATTTGATGCTCATGACTGTCCCATGCTGCTGGCTGAGGGCTGGCCAAAAGGACTTTCAGGTCCCTTTGCCCATCATGTCAGGTGTACATGCAAGAATGAGGAGGAGACTGGAAAGGCTACTCACCCTCACAATCCTGGTCAGATCGTTGTACTTCTTACGGCATTGTGTGTGGGTCCTGGGGGCCTCGCCGGTGAACGTCACCCTCTGGGCGATCTGCTTCCAGGCTTTGGTGTAGTCGTGGTGGGTTGGATTCCTCCCACTGTCTGGAAACAAGATCTTGCGCCTCACCTCCAGAGCTGTGAGCATGATGTCCAGATCACCCTCTGAGAAGCGCAGGGCACGCTGACGGGCCTTCTCTGGCGTTGCCATGACTCCCTGGGGCTGAGCAGTAGTGTTGAGGCCTCTTTGCAAGGCTGCAGTGTGCAGGGCGTGGCAGCAGACCAATTCGTCCCTTCCCCCTTTAAGAGCTGGTCGGCACCACGGGGTCTGCTGTCAGTGCAAAAATGACCGCACCCGTGCTGCGCCCCGCCTGGGCGCTATCCCTCTGGACCGCCGGCTTAGCGCCTAAAGAGAGTAGTGGAACGCCTCTTTTAGCGCTCCACCAACCTCTTAGGGCGAAGCCACTGAATTCCCGGCAACGGGGCGCTACTTTGGGGCGGGCGCTAACTTCGGGCGGGCGCTAAAGCTAGCGCCCCAAAACTGCCTAAACTGAAAATCTAGCCCAATGTGTTTACAATATACACATCGTGCGGACAATATACACACTGTGCGGACAGTATACACACCGTGCAGACAATATACACACCGTGTTTAAAATATACACACAGTGTTTACAATATACACACAGTGTGGACAAAATACACACCTTGTAGACAATATACACACTGGGCTAGATTTTCAGTTTAGGCAGTTTTGGGGCGCTAGCTTTAGCGCCCGCCCGAAGTTAGCGCCCGCCCCAAAGTAGCGCCCCGTTGCCGGGAATTCAGTGGCTTCGCCCTAAGAGGTTGGTGGAGCGCTAAAAGAGGCGTTCCACTACTCTCTTTAGGCGCTAAGCCGGCGGTCCAGAGGGATAGCGCCCAGGCGGGGCGCAGCACGGGTGCGGTCATTTTTGCACTGACAGCAGACCCCGTGGTGCCGACCAGCTCTTAAAGGGGGAAGGGACGAATTAGTCTGCTGCCACGCCCTGCACACTGCAGCCTTGCAAAGAGGCCTCAACACTACTGCTCAGCCCCAGGGAGTCATGGCAACGCCAGAGAAGGCCCGTCAGCGTGCCCTGCGCTTCTCAGAGGGTGATCTGGACATCATGCTCACAGCTCTGGAGGTGAGGCGCAAGATCTTGTTTCCAGACAGTGGGAGGAATCCAACCCACCACGACTACACCAAAGCCTGGAAGCAGATCGCCCAGAGGGTGACATTCACCGGCGAGGCCCCCAGGACCCACACACAATGCCGTAAGAAGTACAACGATCTGACCAGGATTGTGAGGGTGAGTAGCCTTTCCAGTCTCCTCCTCATTCTTGCATGTACACCTGACATGATGGGCAAAGGGACCTGAAAGTCCTTTTGGCCAGCCCTCAGCCAGCAGCATTGGGACAGTCATGAGCATCAAATGGCCATTCGGCACTCTACACTTTGGCCAAGCTATTCCACCATGGGAGGCAGTGCACACTACATCAGGGCTTCACTCTGTCCAAGCTATTCCACCATGGGAGGCAGTGCACACTACATCAGGGCTTCACTCTGTCCAAGCTATTCCACCATGGGAGGCAGTGCACACTACATCAGGGCTTCACTCTGTCCAAGCTATTCCACCATGGGAGGCAGTGCACACTACATCAGGGCTTCACTCTGTCCAAGCTATTCCACCATGGGAGGCAGTGCACACTACATCAGGGCTTCACTGCGCCCTTACAGCCCGTCCTTTCTCTTGCAGGCTAAAGTAGCGTTTAATCGCCAGGCCCGTGCCAGGGGTGGCCGCGCCAAGCTGCAGGAGCTCACTCGGCTGGAGGAGCGCGTGTGTGTGCTCATGGGAGCACGTGTGATTGTCCCCACAGCGTGCGGTGTATCCGACCCTCCACTGCCCGGCAATGGTAAGGACCTCGCCTTTTGGCCCTCTCGCGTCGCACTGGCCCATCCGAGCTATCTCCTTTGCCACTGTCCCACCAATGCGCTGAATCCCACCAGTCCTAACTCCCTCGCTGACGCCGTCTCCTCACTCTGAAGCTACTCTTGTGCATTCCTGCTTTCAGCTGGTGACGACCAGGACCCTGAGGCTGCCAGTGACAGCACCTCCAACCAGGAGGAGGAGGAGGAGCAAGCCGGACCTTCGGGGGAACAGTCACGTCCCGCAGGAGAGGAGGAAATGCTCGACACCTCCTCACTGGACGAGTGCCTGGAGGAACTGTCGCAGGGCAATGCAGCTTCTGGGACCAGTGGCGTCCAGCCACCCAGCAGCCGTGCGCGTGGCCCGCGGCCTTCCCCCCAAAGGGGGGAAGGATCAGAGGGGAGTGCTGCTGCTCGGCACACTCGCCGTCACCAACGCGGCAAGGGTCCCCTAGTTCGGCCCCCTCCTCCCCAGCGGGAGAGTCGCGACTCCAGTCCGGACACCTTCACTTCGGAGGAGGTGCGGAAGCTCGATCAGATGGCCGACGACTCGGACCGGCGCCACACGGAGCTCATGAGCGTGGTGGGGCGCATGCCTGAGGCCATCGAGTCGCTGGCGACCAGTGTGCGCGAGTTCGGGGCAGCAACTGCCGCGACTGGCCGCATGCTAACTGATGCCGTCAAGACCCTGGCGGATGTGATGCGCGCGCACACCAGGACCAGAGGGCCACTCACTGCTGCCACACGCGCTGTCTCAGGCAGGCATCGCCAGGGCAGGCGCCGCGCTGGACCATCCCAGCAAGCCGGCCGTCGGCTGATTGCTGCGGATCCTGCAGTGCGGGCCCGGCCGAGTGCCACCGCGCCACAGCACCAGCCAGCGCATCCCAGACGCCAGCTGGCCCACATTGCACCATCCGTCGCCGCCATTCCCCCTCTGGGGCGTCAAGGGCAAGCGGCTGCAGCTGATGGTGGCCAGGCTCAGGCGCGCCACTCAGGAGACGGCCCCTCGAGGCCCAAACGCCGTGTAGGCCGCCCCCCAGTGGCATCTGGCGGAAGGGCATCTGAGCCTCAGGCGCCTTCCCCCAGCCTCGCAGCAGCCACTGGGCAGAGCTTGCGAAGGAGCAGCAGGCAGGGCAGGGGAGGCAAAATGCTGGGCAAGGTCTCGCCCTCGCGGGCCACTCAGTAGAGGGTGTGGCCAGCTTTCCTTTAATATGGCGGTGGCCATCTTTATTTTGCCCATGGTTGTGCTTTTGGAGGGCTTTTTTTTTGCGTTAGGCCGACGTTGAGGCCCGGTTTCAATAAAGGTGGAGTGGCTCCTCCCCAGTTTGTGGGAGTGAGTCGTTTGTTGGGCTTTTTGTGGGGCCCGTTTATTGTTTTTGGGGATTCATGTGGGAAGGGCTTTTCATTTTTGTTTAATAAAAAATTATCTTTATTCATGCAGTCTCCATGGTTGTTCTTCTTAGTGTTTGTTGGCTTCGCCGGCTGAGGGCTTGCGGAGCGGCTGCATTCATCTTCCCTCATGGCCCCTGGCCATTCCCTGACAGGGGGCTTAGAAGTACCGTGTAATAAGGTGGCGTCGTGCGGCCCTTGGCCCTGGTCGCTCCCTCCTGGGAACGTACTCCTGCTCCTCCTCCTCCTCCTCCTCCTCCTCCTCATGCTCCTCCTGCTCCTCCTCCTGAGGTGCTGGTCCAACGTCAGGTGGCAGTGCCTGAGTCCTGCGGATAGCCAGGTTGTGTAGCATGCAGCAAACCACCACAAATTGGGAGACCCGGTCCGGCGAATACTGGAGAGCTCCTCCGGAGCGATCAAGGCAGCGGAACCGCTGCTTGAGGACCCCAATAGTTAGCTCGATGATGTTGCGGGTGGTTTGATGGCTCTCGTTGTAGGCCTCTTCAGCAGCGGTCCTGGGCGCGCGGAGCGGGGTCATGAGCCAGGTGCACAAAGGATAGCCTTTGTCCCCGAGTAGCCATCCTCTTGGGGGAGGCTGTGCCTGGAACATGTCATGCACAGTACTCTGCCGCAGGATAAAGGCATCGTGGCTGCTGCCTGGGAAGCTGGCATTGACTGCCATGATGCGCTGCTTGTGGTCACAGACCAGCTGCACATTCAGAGAATGGTAGCCCTTCCTGTTGCGATACTGCTCGCCATGCTCCAGAGGGGCCCGCAAAGCCACATGCGTACAGTCAATGGCGCCCTGCACCAAGGGGAATTCCCCGAGTCTGGAAAATCCCAATGCGCGCTGATGCTGGCTCTCCAGGGCCATGGGGAAGGAGATGAATTGGCTTCTCCTTCTGAACAGTGCTTCGGTCACCTGGCGGATGCAGCGATGCACGCCGTACTGGGAGATGTTTGCTATGTCCCCAGCAGCGTATTGGAAGGAGCCGGTGGCATAGAAGTTCAATGCCACTGTCACCTTCACTTCCACCGACAGAGACGTCCTGCACCTGAGCTTTGGCCGCAGATCTCGGCGAAGCAGGTGGCAGATCTCTGCAATCACCCCCTTCCGGAATCGGAGCCTTTTAACACATCGCGCGGCACTCATGTTTAGGTAGGAGCGCTGCTGGCGGTATAGCCTGACTGGGTAAGGCCTACGTGGCCGACGCCTGTAGCCCCCTCTGCCTCTAGCCAGGGCTGCCCCTCTCACAATACGTCTGCGAGCCCTACGGACATGGAGCTGCAGCTCCGCGTTGGCACCCCATGCAACCCCCATCAAATCCTGGCAAACACTCTAATTTCCAAATGGCCACTTGCAGCGCTGTTGCCTGAGTCCAAAAATACCTGGCTCTTGCTGCTTGAAACCAGTTAGCTATCCTCCTTGTTGTGTCTCCAGAAATGCGTTGCACAAGACTGTTTTCTGAAATAATGGATGGCCTTTATACTGGAGAGGACGTTCCCTTTAATTAGCGCCCCCCGGGGCCCGCGCTGGTTGTGTTGCGTTCCTTTTTCCAAACGCTCCGGCCGCCCGCCGCACAATGGGGCGGTCCGACTGAAGTTTGCAATCGGGGCGGCCAAAGGGCGTTGCACGAGGATGTGACGTCATTTTCTGCGCGCGCATCCGGGCGGGCGCTAAACTTTGCGCCGGCGCTAACGGGCAACTTAATTTGGGGCGGGGCGCAAACTGCGCTGCGCCCGGGCGCTACACGCATAGCGCCCGGAAATCACTTCTCTTAAGGCGCTAACTGCTGGCGCAAGCAACTGAAAATCTAGCCCACTGTGTTTACAATATACACACCGTGTGGACAATATACACACTGTATTTACAATATTCATACTGTGTTTACAATATACACACCATGCGGACAATATACACACCATGTTTACAATATTCACAATGTGTTTACAATATACGCACCATGCGAACAATATACACACTGTTTACAATATGCACTCCGTGCAGACACTGTACACATCGGGCTAGATTTTCAGTTGCTTGCGCCAGCAGTTAGCGCCTTAAGAGAAGTGATTTTCGGGCGCTATGCGTGTAGCGCCCGGGCGCAGCGCAGTTTGCGCCCCGCCCCAAATTAAGTTGCCCGTTAGCGCCGGCGCAAAGTTTAGCGGCCGCCCGGATGCGCGCGCAGAAAATGACGTCACATCCTCGTGCAATGCCCTTTGGCCGCCCCGAATCCAAACTTCAGTCGGACCGCCCGATTGTGCGGCTGGCGTCCAGTGCGTTTGTAAAATGGAACGCAACACACCCTGGGGAGCGCAAATTAAAGGGCCCTCCTCCTGCACTATAATGGAAGGAACCAGTGTGTTGTGAATGGTGTATTTATGTTTCCGGCCTCCTCCTCCTCCTCCTCCTCCTCCTCCTCCTCCTCCTCCTCCTCCTCCTCCTCTTCCTCTTCCTCCTCCTCCTCCTCTTTTCCCCCCCAGACTCTGCCTTTGCAGAAAAACACATGCACCCTTCCCCTTTAAGAGCTCACTGGCACCAGAGTGTCTGCCGTGCGCAGCGCTCTGCACCGCCGGCTTAGCGCCTAAAGATAGTAGTGGAACGCCTCTTTTAGCGCTCCACCAACCTCTTAGGGCGAAGCCACTGAATTTCCGGCAACGGGGCGCTACTTTGGGGCGGGCGCTAACTTCGGGCGGGCGCTAAGGTTAGCGCCCCAAAACTGTCTATACTGAAAATCTAGCCCATCGTGTTTACAAAATACAAACAGATTTTACAATATAAACACCGAGCGGACAATATATACACATCCTGCGGACAGTCTACACACTGTGTTCACAATATACACACCGTGTGGACAATATACACACCATTTGGACAATATACACACCGTTTTTACAATATATACACTGTGTTTACAATATACACACTGTGTGGACAAAATACACACCATGTTTGCAATATACACACAGTGTTTACAATATACACACCGTGCGGACAATATACACACCATATTTACAATATACACATCGTGTTTACAATATACACACAGTGCGGACAGTTTACACACCGTGTTCACAATATACACACCGTGTGGACAATATACACACCATGTTTACAATATACACACCGTGTTTAAAATATACACACCGTGCGGACAATATACACTCTGTATTTGCAATATACACACAGTTTTTAAAATATACACACCGTGTGGACAATATACACATCGTGTGGACAATATACACACCGTGTTTACAGTATACACACTGTGTTTACAATATACACATTGAGCAGACCATATACACACCTTGTGGACAATATACATACCATGTTTACAATATACCCACTGTGTTTACCATATACAGACCAAGCGGACAGTATAGAGACATGTTTACATTATACACACTGTATTTACAATATACACACCGTGCGAACAATAAGCACACCGTGCAGACAATATATACATGGTGCGGGCAATATACACACTGTGAGGACAATATACACACCGTGCGTACAATATATACATTGTGTTTACAATATACACTCCATGTTTACAATATACACACCGTGTTTACAATATATACACCAAGCAGACAGCATACGCACCGTGTTGACAATATACACACCATGTTTACAATATACACACTGTGCAGAAAATATACACACCATGCAGACAATATACACACCGTGTTTACAATATACACACAGTGTTTACAATATACACATTCTGTAGACAATATGCACACTGTGGTTACAATATACACACCATGTTTGCAATATACACACCTTGCGGACAATATACACACCGGCCTAGAAATTAGGTATAGCCCCGCCAGGTCTTTAGCGCCCGAAATTTAGCGCTCGGCCGGATTCCCGTAGCGCCCGCCTGAAATTCAGTTGCGCCGCCCCAACACAGAGGCGGGCGCTATTGGAGGGTTTGGCCGCCTCGTTTGGGGCGAAGAATGTCAGTTTCAGGCGTCCAGCTGCCGCTGCGGCACCCGATGCGGTGCGGCAGGCTGGGGTACTGCAGGCCTCCTCCTTCTCTTAAGGAGGAGCTGCCTGCAGCCGTGAGATCGCCGCTGGATTCCCCCGGCAAATGAGCCCGGCACCACGGAGAAGTGCCGGGCTCGCGGGAGTGACACACCAATGCCGCGGGGGGGTGGTGCAGGAGTCCGGGGAGGGAGGTGCGGCCAGGCGGCCGCCGGGAAAACAGCCGACCGCCCCTCCACCTTTATGCGCCGGCCTCTCGGAGCTGCAAGGCACCGTTTTGCAAACGCTGTTTGCGGCCGCCACGGGAGAGGCGGCCGCAACTGAATTTGGCAGTCGGACCGGAATTGCATTGGAACCGGGGCGCTGCGCACACCGATGACGTCATCGGTGCCGGCGCAGCGCTACCGGCTAACGTCGATGTTACGGACCAACTGAATTTCGGGCGCGAAAAAACTTCCGGCACAAACCACTCTATAGCCCATAAGTGGGCGCAAACGTGACTGAATTTCTAGGCCCACCGTGTTTACAATGTACACACCATGTTTACAATATACACACCATGTCTACAATATACACACCGTGTTTACAATATACACACAGTGTGGATAAAATACACACTGGCCTAGAAATTCAGTTGCCTTAGCGCCGCTTTTGAGGCGCTAGAGGGACTAGCGCCAGAGTTATGGCCAGTTTAAAAATTCCCTGGGGCCCTAAATCGGCGTTGCACTGGTAGCGCTGCACCGGCACCGATGACGTCATCGGTGTGCGCAGCGTCCCGGTTGCCGTGGTAACCCGCCCGAACTCCGAAATTGAGTTGCGGCCGCCTCGCCCGTGGCAGCCGCAAGCAACGTTCTGTCAGAGGTGCCTTACTCCAGTTTGCGCCGGCGCATTAAAGGCCCCGCGGCGGCCGGCCACTTTCCCGCCGGCCGCCTGCCCGCAGCTCCCTCCCCGGACTTCTCCCCCCCCCCCCCGGAACAGATGCAAGCCCGGCACTTGTCCGAGGTGCCGGGCTCATTTTTAAGCTGATTTGCGCGGGCCGCGGCCGGGTGCAGGCAGCTCCTCCTTAACGGGAGGAGGAGGCCTGCAGGCCCCCAGCCTGCCACACCGCATCGGGTGCCGCAGCGCCGGAATTGCGGCGCGAAACGGTAGTTAGCGCCGATGTACCACCGCAACGACCCTTCAGTAGCGCCGGCAGCCGTTTGGGCGCGGCACTACTGAATTTTTGGCGCGCGCAGGGGGACTTAGCGCCGGCACTAACTTCCGGCGCTAAAGCCCTGCCTACGCCAGAACCCAATTTCTAGGCCACTGTGTAGACAATATACACGCCGTGTTTACAATCTACACACCGTGTTTACAATATACACACCATGTTCACAATATACACACCGTGTGGACAATATACACACCATGCAGCCAACATAAACACCTGTTTGCAATATATGCACTGGCCTAGAAATTGAGTTTGCGCTGCGCCGGGGCTTAACGCCGGAAATTTAGCGCCGGTGCTAAGTCGCGCTGTGCGTGCCAAAAATTCAGCAGCGCCGCGCCCAAACGGCTGCCGGCGCTACTGAAGGCTGTTTGCGCCTGAAAACTGGCGCTACGCGCCGCATTGCGGCGCTATTCCGGCGCTGCGGCACCCGATGCGGTGCGGCAGGCTCGGGAAGTGCAGGCCTCCTCCTTCAGTTAAGGAGGAGCTGCCTGCACCCGCCCGCTGGCCGGTTAAATCGCCACAAAAATTAGCCCGGCACCTCGGGGAAGTGCCGGGCTCGCAGCCGAGAAGCATCTGTTCCGCGGGGGTGGGTGGGGGAGTCCGGGGAGGGAGGTGCGGGCAGGCGGCCGGCGGGAAAGCGGCCGGCCGCCGCTCCACATTTATGCGCCGGCGCAAAGTCGTGTAAGACTCTGTTGCCAGAGTCTTAGTTGCGGCTGCCACGGGCGAGGCGGCCGCAACTGAATTTCGGCGCTGGGGCCCGTCACCACGGCAACCAGGACGCTGCGCACACCGATGACGTCATCGGTGCCGGAGCAGCACTACCGGTGTAACGCCGATGTTGGGCCCTAGTCAATTTCAAAACCAGCTGTAAGTCCAGCGCAATGCCCTCTAGCGCCGCAAAATGGGCGCTAAGCCCACTCAATTTCTAGGCCCCTGTGTTTACAATATACACACTGTTCGGACAATATACACACCGTGTTTACAATATACACATCGAGCGGAGAATATACACACTGTGTGTACAATATACACACCGTGTTTACAGCATACCCACTGTGTTTACAATATACACACCGAGCGGACAATATACTGATGTGTTTACAATATCCACACTGTATTTACAATATACACACCATGTGAACAATATGCCCATCGTGCGGACAATATATACACCGTGCGGACAATATACACACCGTGCGGACAATATATACACCGTGTTTCCAATATACACACCGTGTTTACAATATACACACTTTGCCTGCAATATACACATCGTGTTTACAATATCCAAACCAAGCGGGGAATATATGCACTGTGGTGACAATATACACACTGTGTTCACAATATACTCACTGTGCAGAAAATATACACAGCGTGCAGACAATATACACACCGTGTTTACAATATACACACCGTGTTTACAATATATACACCGTGTTTACAATATACACACCATGTTTACAATATACACACCTTGCGGACAATATACACACCGTGTTTACAATGTACACACCATGTTTACAATATACACACCGTGTCTACAATATACACACCGTGTTTACAATATACACACATTGTGGACAAAATATACACCACGTAGACAACATACATAATGTGTTTACACCGTGTGGAAAAGATATACACTGTGTGGATAATATAGACACCGTGCAGACAATATAAACACCGTGTTGACAATATACACACAGTGTAGACAATATACATACAGTGTGGACAAAATACACACTGTGTAGACAATATTCACACTGTGTTTACAATATACACACCATGCAGACAATATACACACCGTGTTTACAATATACACACCGTGTTCACAATATACATACCATGCAGACAATATACACACCGTATTTACAATATACATACCGTACTTACAATATACACACCGTGTTCACAATATACACACTCTGCAGACAATATACTCACCATGGTTACAATATACACACCATGGTTGCAATATACACACATTGCGGACAATATACACTCCATGTTTACAATGTACACACCATGTTTACAATATACACACCATGTCTACAAAATACACACCGTGTTTACAATATACAGGAGACTTTGGTTTATCCAGAGGTTGTATGTCCGGAAACCTCGATCTACCGGCAGAAATCAGGAGCCGTTCTGTTAGGTTGTTTTTCTTCTCATGGCTTCTTTTTCCAACAGTCAGGCTTTGGAAAGTCTCTCTGAAGCTGTTGCAAAGCTACAGAGACGCTTCCAAGGTACGGGCCGACTGTTTGAAGCTGTAACAGTGTTTGTTGTCAGATACGGAGATGAAAATCTCCATATGCTTCAACATTAACTTTGTATGTCCGGCAGTTTTGATAGATCGGCAACAGCTCGGTCCCGTCGGTGCCGGATATAACAAAGTTTCCTGTACACACAGTGTGGATAAAATACACACCATGTAGACAATATACACACTGTGTTTACAATATACACACAGTGTTTACAATATACACACTGTGCGGACAATATACACACTGTGTTTACAATATACACACCATGTTTACAATATACACACCGTGTCTACAATATACACACTGTGTCTACAATATACACACCGTGCGGACAGTATAGACACCGTGCGGACAATATACACACCGTGTTTACAATATACACACCATGCAGACAATATACACACCATGTTCACAATATACACACTGTGTGGACAATATACACACCATGCAGACAATATACACACCGTGTTTACAATTTATGCACTGTGTGTACAATATACACACTGTTCGGACAATATACACACCGTGTTTACAATATACACATCGAGCGGAGAATATACATACTGTGTGTAAAATATACCCACTGTGTTTACAATATACACACTGAGTGGACAATATACAGATGTGTTTACAATATACACACTGTATTTACAATATACACACCGTGCGAACAATATGCACATCGTGCGGACAATATATACACCGTGCGGACAATATACACACCGTGCGGACAATATATACACTGTGTTTCCAATATACACACCGTGTTTACAATATACACACTTTGCCTACAATATACACATCGTGTTTACAATATCCAAACCAAGCGGAGAATATACGCACTGTGGTGACAATATACACACTGTGTTTACAATATACTCACTGTGCAGAAAATATACACAGCGTGCAGACAATATACACACCATGTTTACAAAATACACACCGTGTTTACAATATACACACTGTGCAGGCAATATACACACCGTGTTTACAATATACACACTGTTGAGTCTGTGTTTACAAGTGCAGTTATACTGAATAACAGGACACAGACTACAGAAGTAAGTAAACTGGCCTTTAGTGATTGAGGGTCGGGCGGAACTGAGGTACACTTTGCTCCGCAGGGTTTATATACCGGTGTGGTCACCACCGGTACTACAATGTATAGGAGCCATTAAAAAGTAGTCCATCACCTTAAGGTATCCTCTTAAGGTAGTACAGGTTACATACACTACACACACCGGCCTAGAAATTCAGTGCCCTTAGCACCGATTTTGCGGCGCTAGAGGGCCTAGCGCTGCAATTGGCGCCGGTTCCTAAATTGCCTGGCGCCCTTCCGCGGCGGTAGACCGGTAGCGCTGCGCCGGCACCGATGACGTCATCGGTGTGCGCAGCGTCCTGGTTGCCGTGGTAACCCGGCCCCAAGCCGAAATTCAGTTGCGGCCGCCTCGCCAGTGGCAGCTGCAACTAAGACTCCGGCAAACGAGTGTTGCCGGAGTCTGCGCCGGCGCTTTAAGGAGGCGCGGCAGCCGGCCGCTTTCCCGCCGGCCGCCTGCCCGCAGCTCCCTCCCCGGACTTCTCCCCCCGCCCCCCCGGAACAGATGCAAGCCCGGCACTTGTCCGAGGTGCCGGGCTCATTTTTGATGAGATTTGCGCGGGCCGCGGCCGGGTGCAGGCAGCTCCTCCTTAACGGAAGGAGGAGGCCTGCACTTCCCGAGCCTGCCGCACCGCAGCGGGCGCCGCAGCGCCGGAATAGCGCCGCAATGCAGCACGTTGCGCCAGTTTTCAGGCGCTAAAACCCTTCAGTAGCGCCGGCAGCCGTTTGGGCGCGGCGCTACTGAATTTTTGGCGCGCGCAAAGGGCTTTAGCACCGGCGCTAACTTCCGGCGCTAAAGCCCTGGCGCAGCGCAAACTCAATTTCTAGGCCACCATGTTTACAATATACACACCTTGCGGACAATATACACATCGGCCTAGAAATTCAGTATAGCCACTTTTGGGGCGGTAAAGTCGGGCGGGCGCTAAAGTTAGCGCCCGCCGGAAAGTGGAGGCCACTTCGCCGAAATTCAGTAGCTTTGGCCAAGGAGTTTGGGCGAGCACTGAAACTGGCGTTGCACTCCTATCTTTAGGCGCTAAGCCGGCGGTGCGGACTGATAACGCCGAGGCCGGGCGCAGCGCAGGTGCGGTCATGTTTTGATTGACGGCAGACACCCTGACGCCGGCCAGCTCTTAAAGGGGGAAGGGTCGACTTTGTCTGCAGCCACGCCCTGGATAGTGGAGCCCTGCAGCTAGGCCTGAACACTGCTGGTGGACCCAAATAGCGCCTGAAGCCATGCAGAAGGCCCGTGAACGAGCGCAGCGCTTCTCAGAGCATGCTTTGAGGGTGCTGCTTAGGGGGTTGGAAAAGAACAGAGAGATCTTGTGCCCGGACAGTGGCAAGAAGGCTCCCAGGAGGCAGTACAGGAGAGCCTGGAGGGAAATCGCCCTGAGGGCGTCAGCCAACAGCGATGTCCCCAGGACTGCTGACCAATGCCGCAAGAAGTACAACGACCTCAGTCGGTTGGTTAGGGTGAGCACCCTTTCCAGTGTCCTCCTCATCCTTGCATGTGCACCTCACATTATGGGCAAAGGGACCTCAAAGGTCTAATGGCCAGCCCTCCTCCCGCAGCTATGGCACTGGCATGATCATCAATAGCACTCTCTGCACTTAACACACTGGCCAAGCTATTCGACCATGGGAGGCAGTGCACACAACAACAGGGCACCACACTATACTTAGAGGCCGTCCTTTCTCTTGCAGGCCAAGCTGGCGCGGAATTTGAAGAGCCAGACTGTCACCGGGGGAGGCCGTCCCCAGTTCCAGCAGCTCAGTCAGCTGGAGGAGAGCGTGGCTCGACTCGTGCGTGGCCGGGTGACTGGCCCCGTTGCTATTGGAGATGCCGACCCTGTGCTGGGACCCAATGGTAAGGACATGACCGTTTGGACCTCTCTGGTTCCCCTTGCGCTTCAGATCTACATCCTTTGCCACTGTCCCACCAATGCGCATAATGGCACCACTCATGCCTCCCTCGCTGACGCCCTGTCCTCACTCTAAAGCTACTCTTGTGCCTTCCTGCTTTCAGCTGGTGAGGAGGAGGTCCCTGAAGCTGAGAGTGCCAGTCCCTCGGAAGAGGAGGACGACGAGGACCAAGAGGAAGGCGGCACATCGGGGGAACCCTCATCCACGCCAGGGGATGGCAATGGAGGGGACACGTCTTGCCTGGAGGAGAGCCAGGGGGAAGTGTTGCAGGGGGGTGTAGCTCCTGGGCCCAGTGGCATCCAGGCACGCGGGAAGGGTCGGGCAGCACGGCTGCCTTCTCCCCAGAGGGGGGCAAGTGTTGCAGGGGAGGGCAGTTGCTGGGCCCAGTGGCGTCCAGGCACGCGGGAAGGGTCGGGCAGCATGGCGGCCTTCTCCCCAGAGGGGGGAAGTGTTGCAGGGGAGGGCAGTTGCTGGGCCCAGTGGCGTCCAGGCACGCGGGAAGGGTCGGGCAGCTCGGCGGCCTTCTCCCCAGAGGGAGAGTCCGCCCTCCAGTCCGGAGATGGTCCTCGCCCAGGAGGTGCGCCTCCTTGATGAAATGTCCGCGGCCTCGGAGCGGCGCCACAACGAGTTCATGGGGGTTGTGGGACAGTTGCCTCAGGCCATTGAGTCCCTGGCTCATAGTGTGGCCAATTTCGGGGACTCACAGGCCAGGGGTGTCGAGCAACTCGCGGCAGCACAGGCCAGGGGTGTCGAGCAACTCGCGGCAGCACAGGACGCGAGTCGCGAGTTCATGAGTGGTGCCGTCCAGACACTGGCTGATCTGATGCGGGCACAGACCAGGGCAGTTCGCGCACTCACTTCTGCCACACTCGCTGTGTCACGGAAGCATCGCCAGGGCACCCGCCGCCCTGCTGCAGCACAGCGGTCTGGCCTTCACCAGATGGCTGCGCTTGCTGCAGTGCCAGGCCGGCCGAGTGCCAGTGTCTCTGGCGACCAGCGAGCGCCTGGCATCAGCCAGCTTGCCCCCATTGCTGCAGCTGCCACTGCCACTCCCCCAGCCAAGGTGCGACGAGCTGCTGGAGAGACTGATGCTGGCCAGCCACAGCTGCAGCAGTCAGCAGCCCGCCCCTCCAGGGCCGGACCTCGTCTAGGCCGACCCCCAAGGGCATCTGCCGTCACGCATTGTGCCCCTCAGGAGCCTTCCCCCAGCCTTGCAACACCCACAGGGCCCAGGTTGAGGCGGAGCAACAGGTCGGGCAGGGGCCGGAGAAGCCTGCACAAGGTCTCGCCCTCTCGGCACACCAAGTAGAGTGTGTTGCCAACTGTTTTTTTTATATGGGGGTGTTTGTGTTCTGGAGGGGGGGGGCTTATTTGGTAAGGCCGAAGATGAAGGCAAATGTTTTTTTATATGGGGGTGTTTGTGTTCTGGAGGGGGGGTCTTATTTTGGTAAGGCCGAGGATGAAGGCCAATTGGAAGGACAATTTTTGTTATTCCTCCCCAGGTTGTGGGAGTGAGATATGTTTTTGACTGTTTTTTGGGGGTCTTGTCTGTTTTTCTGTTTCATGTGGGAAGGGCCCTGAGTTTGTTAAATAAAGCTTTTTATTTATTCAGCTTGTCCAGGTGTCATGTTTCAAGTGGTTGTTGCGTTAACCGGCTGAGGGCTTGCGGAGCGGCTGCATTCAGGTGCGTTCATTGCCACAAGCCATTCCCTGACAGGGGGTCTAGAAGTGTCGTTCAATAAGCCACCGGCGGACGGCCCTTGGACCTTGTGGCTCCCTCCTGGGCTGGTACTCCTCCTCCTCCTCCTCCTCCTCATGGTCCTCCTGCTCGTCCTCCTGAGGTGGTGGTCCAACGCGAGGTGGCAGTGCCTGAGTCCTGCGGATAGCCAGGTTGTGCAGCATGCAGCAAACGACGACGAACTGGGAGACTCTATCCGGCGAATACTGTAGAGATCCGCCGGAACGATCCAGGCAGCGGAACCGTTGCTTGAGGATGCCAATCGTTTGCTCTATGATGTTCCTTGTGGCTTGATGGCTTTCGTTGTATGCCTCCTCCACAGGGGTCCTGGGCGCGCGGAGCGGGGTCATGAGCCATGTACACAAAGGGTAGCCCTTGTCCCCAATAAGCCATCCCCTTGGTGGAGGCTGTGCCTCGAACATGTCAGCCACAGTAGTCTGGCGCAGGATAAATGCATCGTGGCTGCTTCCTGGAAAGCGGGCATTGACAGCTAGGATGCGCTGCCTGTGGTCACACACCAGCTGTACATTGAGGGAATGGTAGCCCTTCCGGTTGCGGTAATCCTCGGCATTGTCGATAGGTGCCCGCATAGCCACATGCGTGCAGTCAATGTCGCCCTGCACCATGGGGAAGTCGGCGATCCTGGCAAATCCGACTGCACGCTGCTCCTGCCTCTCTAGGGTCATGGGGAAGGAGATGAATTGGTGTCTCCTTGCGAAAAGGGCATCGGTGACCTGCCGGATGCAGCGATGCACGGCGAACTGGGAGATGTTCGCTATGTCCCCAGCAGCGGCTTGGAAGGAGCCGCTTGCATAAAAGTTCAGAGCCACCGTGACCTTCACTTCCACTGACAGAGAGGTCCTGCACATCAGCTGTGGACGCAGACCTCTGTGAAGCAGCTGGCAGATCTCTGCAACCACCTCCCTTCTGAAGCGCAGCCTCTTAACACAATGCGCGGCAGTCATGGTGAGATAGGACACCTGCTGCCGGTATTCCCTGAGTGGGTAAGGCCTACGTTGCCGACGCCTGATGGCCCCTCTGCGTCTAGGCATGGCTGGCCCTCTCACACAGCGTCTGCGAGCCCTTCGCACATAATGCTGGAACTGAGGGTTGGAACCCAATGCAGCCCCCATAATAAACTTGCAAACAGTGAAATCACAATGAGTCTAATTTCCAAGCTCTGGCCAGAAGCCAAAAATACCTCTCCTATGTTGTCCCAAATCAGTAAGGTCTGTTCCTTGGTCTCTGTCCAGAAATCCAAAGCACTAAAGTCATTGCAGCAAAATGGCTGGCCTTTATAGTTCAGTCTAAGTGCCCTTTAATTAGCGCTCCCCGAGGCCCGCAGGGCCTCTGCTGCGTTCCAGTTCACAGTTCTTAACAGCGCCACGCCCACATTGGGCGGGCGCCACTGAATTTCCGGTTTGGGGCGCACAAACAGCGTTGCACGACGAAATGACGTCATAAGCTGCGCGCGCAGCTGAGCGGGCGCAAACATTTGGCGCCGGCGCTAAATGTCAACTGAAGTTGGGCGTAGGCGCAGATCAGACTGCGCCCGGGCGCTAAGTGCCTAGCGCTGGAAATCTACCCCTCTTAAGGCGTTAACGGCTGGCGAACGCTACTGAATTTCTAGGCCACCATGTTTACAATGTACACACCATGTTTACAATATACATACCGTGTCTACAATGTACACACCGTGTTTACAATATACACACAGTGTGGATAAAATACACACTGTGTAAACAACATACACACTGGCCTAGAAATTGGGTTTTGGCTTAGCCAGGGCTTTAGCGCCGGAAATTAGTGCCGGCGCTAAGTCCCCTGCACGCGCCAAAAATTCAGTGGCGCCGCGCCCAAACGGCTGCCGGCGCTACTGAAGGGTCTTAGCGCCTGGAAAAGGGCGCTAACTGCCGTTTCGCGCTGCAATTCCGGCGCTGCGGCACCCGATGCGGTGCGGCAGGCTGGGGAAGTGCAGGCCTCCTCCTTCCGTTAAGGAGGAGCTGCCTGCACCTGGCCGCGGCCCGCGCAAATCTGCTTAAAAATGAGCCCGGCACCTCGGACAAGTGCCGGGCTTGCATCTGTTCCGGGGGGCGGGGGGAGAGAAGTCCGGGGAGGGAGCTGCGGGCAGGCGGCCGGCGGGAAAGCGGCCGGCCGCCGCGGGGCCTTTAATGCGCCGGCGCTAACTGCAGTAAGGCACCTCTGACAAAACGCTGGTTGCGGCTGCCACGGGCGAGGCGGCCGCAACTCAATTTCGGAGTTCGGGCGGGTTACCACGGCAACCGGGACGCTGCGCACACCGATGACGTCATCGGTGCCGGCGCAGCGCTACCGGAGCAACGCCGATTTAGGGCCCCAGAGAATTTCACTACTGGCCATAACTCCGGCGCAAGGCCCTCTAGCGCCTCAAATGAGGCGCTAAGGCTACTGAATTTTCAGCCGACTGTGTTTACAATATACACACATTGTGGACAAAATACACACCATGTAGACAACATACACAATGGTCTAGAAATTCAGTTGCTTGCGCCAGCCGTTAGCGCCTTAAGAGAAGTGAATTTCGGGCGCTATGCGTGTAGCGTCCGGGCGCAGCGCGATCTGCGCCTCGCCCCAAATTAAGTAGACATTTAGCGCCGGCGCAAAGTTTAGCGCGTGCTCACCTGCGCGCGCAGAAAATGACGTCATATCCTCGTGCAACGCCCTTTGCGCGCCCCGATCCAGAACTTCAGTGGGACCGCCCCATTGTGCGGCTGGTGGCCCGCACGCTTGTTTAGTGGAACGCAACAGAGCCGACGCGGGCCCCAGGGAGCGTAAATTAAAGGGCACTTACCCTGCACTATAAAGGGCAGGCATTTTGCAGCAAACACTCTTGTGCAACGGATTTCTGGAGAGAGACCAAGGAAGACAGCTTTCTGTTTTGGGCCAACACTAGCTCAGGTATTTTTGGCTTCAGGCCAGAGCGTTGCAAGTGGCCTCTTGGATATTTGACTGTTTGGCAGCATATTATGGGGGCTGCATGGGGTGCCAATGCTGAGTTTCAGCGTCATGTCCGTAGGGCTCGCAGACGCGGTGTGAGAGGGGCAGCCCTGGCTAGACGCAGAGGGGGCAACATGCGTCAGCAACATAGGCCTTACCCAGTCAGGGCATACCGCCAGCAGCGCACCTACCTCAACATGAGTGGCGCGCGATGTGTAAAAAGGCTGAGATTCCGAAAGGAGGTGGTTGGAGAGATCTGCCATCTGCTTCGCAGAGATCTGCGTCCAAAGCTCAGGAGCAGGACGTCTCTGTCGGTGGAGACGAAGGTGACTTGAACGTCTATGCCACTGGCTCCTTCCAATCCGCTGCTGGGGACATTGCTAACATATCCCAGTTCGCCGTGCATTGCTGCATCCGCCAGGTGACCGATGCCCTTTTCAGAAGGAGACGCCAATTCATCTCCTTCCCCATGGCCCTGGAGAGGCAGCATCAGTGTGCACTGGGATTTGCAAGATTCGCGGCCTTCCCCTTGGTGCAGGGCGCCATTGACTGTACGCATGTGGCTTTGCGGGCACCTGTGGAGCATGCCGAGGATTACCACAACCGGAAGGGCTACCATTCCCTCAATGTGCAGCTGGTGTGTGACCACAAGCAGCACATCCAAGCTGTCAATGCCCGCTTTCCAGGCAGCAGCCACGATGCCTTTATCCTGCGGCAGACAACTGTGCGTGACATGTTCGAGGCACAGCCTCCCCCAAGAGGATGGCTTCTCGGGGACAAAGGCTATCCTTTGTGTACCTGGCTCATGACCCCGCTCCGCGCGCCCAGGACCCCTGCTGAAGAGGCATACAACAAGAGTCATCAAGCGAGCAGGAACATAATCGAGCAAACAATTGGCGTCCTCAAGCAGCGGTTCCGCTGCCTGGATCGTTCCGGCGGATCTCTGCAGTATTCCCCGGACCGAGTGTCCCAATTCGTCGTTGTTTGCTGCATGCTGCACAACCTGGCTCTCCGCAGGACTCAGGCACTGCCACCTCACGTTGGACCACCACCTCAGGAGGAGGAGCAGGAGGAGCATGAGGAGGAGGAGCAGGAGGAGGAGGAGTACCATCCCAGGAGGGAGCGAGAAGGTCCAAGGGCCGTCCGTCGGCGGCTTATTGAACGTCACTTCTAAGCCCCCTGTCAGGGAATGCCTTGTGGCCATGAAGGAACATGAACGCAGCCGCTCCGCAAGCCCTCAGCCGGCGAAGGCAACAAACACTTACAGCAACAAACATGGACACTCTCTGAATAAAGAGAAATCTTTATTTTAGACCAATGAAACCCCTTCCCACATGAAACCCAGAAACATTCAACGGCCCCAAAAAACAGTACATCAAATGACTCACTCCCACAACCTGGGGAGGAATAACTGAACATTTGTTCAAAAATGGCCTTCATCCTCGGCCTTAACCCAAAAAACATCCCCAGAAACAAAACAACCATCCCCAAAAGAAACATAGGCATCGCCATATAAAATAACACTTGGCCACACCGTCTACTTATTGGGCCGTGAGGGCGAGACCTTGTCGAGCCTTTTGGGGCCCCTGCCCGGCCTGCTGCTCCTCCGCAAGCTCTGCCCAGTGGCTGCTGCGAGGCTGGGGAAAGGCTCCTGAGGGTTAGATGTCCTTCCGGCAGATGCCCTTGGGGGGCGGCCTAGACGGGGTTTGCCCCTCGAGGGGCCGGCTGGTGATTGGCGCAGCTGTGCCTGGCCAACATCATTCGCAGCCGCTTGCCGTTGAGGCGCCACTGGGGGAGTGGCGGTGACGGCTGGAGGAATGTGTGCAATCTGGCGGATGGTCGGCACTGGCTGGTGATGTGGCACTCTGGCACTCGCACGGGCCCGCACTGCAGCATGCGCACCAATCTGCCGAAGGGCAGCCCGCTGTGCTGCTGCAGCGCGGCGGGTGTCCAGGCGATGCCTGGCTGACGCAGCGCGTGTGGCAGCAGTCAGTGCCCCTGTTGCCCTGGTCTGCGACCGCAACAGAGCAGCCACTGTCTGGACGGCTTCACTGATCAGCCGGCCACTCGCGGCATGTGAGGCCCCGAACTCGCGCACACTACTAGCCAGGAACTCGATGGCCTCAGGCATCCATGCCACTACCCCCATCAGCTCGGTGTGCCGGCGATCCGAATCCTGGGCCATTTGATCGAGGTGGCGCGCCTCCTCTGAGTTGAACGTGGCCGGACTGGAGTCCGGACTCTCCCGCTGGGGAGCAGGGGGCAGAGCTGGCCGATCCTTGCCACGTTGCCGGCGGCGACTGGGCCCAGCAACTGCACTCCCCTCCGATCCTTCCCCCCTCTGGGGGGAAGGCCGCGGACCAACCGCAGCCCTCCTGGGTTGCTGGACGCCACTGGTCCCAGCAGCTCCACTCCCCTCCGACACTTCCTCCAGGCTCTCCTCCAGGGAAGACGTGTCCACTACTTCGGCATCTGCAGCCGCACCTGACTGCTGCCCTGATGGTCCGCCTTCCTGTTCCTCCTCCTCCTCCTCCTCCTCGGGGCTGTCACTGGCAGCTTCAGGGAGCTCCTCGTCAGCAGCTGAAAGCAGGAAGGCACAAGAGTAGCTTTAGAGTGAGGAGAGGGCGTCAGCGAGGGAGGCATGACTGGTGGCATTCAGCGCATTGGTCGGACAATGGCAAAGGAGGTAGATCGGATGCGCAAGTGCGACGAGAGAGGTCCAAAAGGTGATGTCCATACCATTGTGGCCCAGAAGAGGGTCGGCATCTCCACAGGCGACGGGCCCAATCACCCGGGGTCCCATGAGGCGACTCACGCGCTCCTCCAGGGGAGTGAGCTCCTGGATCTGGGGGCGGCCTCCCCCGGTCTGCTCCTGGTGCCTTCGGTTGTTGGCAAGTTTTGCCTGCAAGAGAAAGGACGGCCTGTAAGTATGGTGTGTAGCCCTGATGTGGTGTGCGCTGCCTCCCATGGTGGAATAGCTTGGCCAGTGTGTAGCCCTGATGTGGTGTGCACTGCCTCCCATGGTGGAATAGCTTGGCCAGTGTGTAGCCCTGATGTGGTGTGCACTGTCTCCCATGGTGTAAAGTGCAGAATGTGCAATTGATGTTCATGACTGTCCCATAGCTGCTGGCTGAGGGCTGGCCATTAGGGCTTTCAGGTCCCTTTGCCCATCATGTCAGGTGTACATGCAAGGATGAGGAGGAGACTGGAAAGGGTACTCACCCTGACAATCCTGGTCAGGTCATTAAACTTCTTCCGGCATTGGACATTGTCCCTGGGGGCATCGCCGGTGGCCGACACCCAGCGGGCGACCTCCCTCCAGGCTTTCCTATAGACGCTGGTGGGAGGCTTCCTGCCAGTGTCCGGGAACAAGATGTGCTGTCTCTTCTCCAAGGCCCTCACCATCACCTTCAAGTCATGGGCTGAGAAGCGCAGGGCATGCTCACGGGCCTTCTGTACCGTTGCCATGGCTCCTTCTGATCACCAGCAGTGTTCAGGCCTAGCTGGAAGGCTGCAGTGTGCAGGCCGTTGCAGCAGAGCAAGTCGACCCTTCCCCCTTTAAGAGCTGGCCGGCGCCACGGTGTCTGCTGTCAATCAAGAAATGACCGCACCTGCGCTGCGCCCGGCCTCGGCACTATCCCTCAGCACCACCGGCTTAGCGCCTAAAGATAGGCGTGCATCGCCAGTTTTAGCGCTCAAGCAACCTCTTAGGGCGAAGCTACTGAATATCGGCGAAGTGCCATCGACTTTGCGCCGGGCGCAAACTTTAGTGCCCGCCCGACTTTAGCGCCCCAAAAGTGGCTATACTAAATTTCTAGGCCATAGTGTTTACAATATACACATCGCGTTTACAATATTCACTCTGCGTTACCAATATACGCACCTTGTAGAAAATATACACACCATGTTTACAATATACACACTGTGCGGACAATATACATAATGTGTTTACAATATACACACCGTGTTTACAATATACGCACCATGTTTACAAAATACACACCGTGAGGACAATATACACACCGTGCAGACAATATACACGTGTTTACAATATACGCACCGTGTTTACAATATACACACCGTGCTGACAATACACACACCTTGTGGACAATATACACACCGCTTATACATTCTACAGACCGTATTTCCAAGATACACACTGTGCAGACAATATACTCTCCGTTTTTACAAAATACACAGCTTGTTTACAATATACACACTGTGCGGACAATATACAGACCGTGCATAAAACATACACACCGTGTCTACAATATACACACCGTGGGGACAATATACACACACAGCAGAAAATATACACACCATGCTTAAATATACACACCGTGCGGATGGTACACACACAGTATTTGCAATATACTCACGTTTTTTTACAATATACACACCCAGCAGAAAATATACACACCGTGTTTAAAATATATACACCGTGCGGACAATATACACACTGTGCAGACAATATACACACTATACGGACAATATACACACCGTTTTTATAATATACACACCGTGTGTACAATATACACTCCATGTGGACAGTATACACAACATGCAGAAAATATACACACCATGTTTACAATATACACACCGTGTTTACAATATACACACTACATTTAAAATATTCACTCCGCATTACTAATATACACACCGTGCGGACAACATACACACCATGTTTACAAAGTACACACTGTGCGGAAAATATACACACTGTGCAGACAATATACACACGGGCCTAGAAATTCAGTGGGCCTTGCGCCCACTTAGCGCCTAAAGAGGTCTTCTGCACCGGCGGGGTTGGTAGCGCGGAAATTGAGTGCAGCGTTAATGGCGGCGGTAGCCGGTAGCGCTGCGCCGGCACCGATGACGTCATCGGTGTGCGCAGCGCCCCGGTTCCGCCCCGATGCCGGCCCGACGCCCATATTCAGTTGCGGCCGCCTCTTCTGCAGCGGCCGCAAAGAACGTTCGTGAAACACGGCCTTCATGCAGCGTTAATGGGGCGCATAAAGGTGGAGGTGCGGCCAGCCGCTTTTTCGGTGGCTGATTCCCGCGAGCCCGGCACTTCTCCGTGGTGCCGGGCTCATTTGCCGGCAGAATCCAGCGGCGATCTCACGGCTGCAGGCAGCTCCTCCTTAAGAGAAGGAGGAGGCCTGCAGTACCCCAGCCTGCCGCACCGCATCGGGTGGCGCAGCGGCAGCTGGAGCGCTGAAATTCACTTTCAGCGCCCCAAGCGGAGGCGGGCACACCCTGGAACAGCGCCCGGTTCCGACTTGGGGCGCTAAAAGTGAATTTCTGGCAGGCGCAACGGGCTCCGGGTGCTGCGCAAACTTTTGGGCGCAACTGAGCTGGCGGGGCCATACCTAATTTCTAGGCCACGGTGTTTACAATATGCACACCGTATTTACAATACTCACACCGTATTTACAATATACACACCATGCAGGCAATATACACACCTTTCGGACAATATACACACCATGTTTAACATATACGCACCGTGTTTACAATATACACACCGTGCGGACAATATGCACCCTGTGTTTACAATATACACACCGTGTTTACCGTATACACACCGTGTTAACAATATACAAACTGTGCGGACAATATACACAACGGGCTAGATTTTCAGTAGCTTGCGCCAGCAGTTAGCGCCTTAAGAGAAGTGATTTCCGGGCGCTATGCGTGTAGCGCCCGGGCGCAGCGCAGTTTGCGCTCCGCCCCAAATTAAGTTGCCCGTTAGCGCCGGCGCAAAGTTTAGCGCCCGCCCGGATGCGCGCGCAGAAAATGACGTCACATCCTCGTGCAACGCCCTTTGGCCGCCCCGATTGCAAACTTCAGTCGGACCGCCCCATTGTGCGGCGGGCGGCCGGAGCGTTTGGAAAAAGGAACGCAACACAACCAGCGCGGGCCCCGGGGGGCGCTAATTAAAGGGAACGTCCTCTCCAGTATAAAGGCCATCCTTTTTTCAGAAAACAGTCTTGTGCAACGCATTTCTGGAGACACAACAAGGAGGATAGCTAACTGGTTTCAAGCAGCAAGAGCCAGGTATTTTTGGACTCAGGCAACAGCGCTGCAAGTGGCCATTTGGAAATTAGAGTGTTTGCCAGGATTTGATGGGGGTTGCATGGGGTGCCAACGCGGAGCTGCAGCTCCATGTCCGTAGGGCTCGCAGACGCATTGTGAGAGGGGCAGCCCTGGCTAGAGGCAGAGGGGGCTACAGGCGTCGGCCACATAGGCCTTACCCAGTCAGGCTATACCGCCAGCAGCGCTCCTACCTAAACATGAGTGCCGCGCGATGTGTTAAAAGGCTCCGATTCCGAAAGGGGGTGATTGCAGAGGTCTGCCACCTGCTTCGCCGAGATCTGCGGCCAAAGCTCAGGTGCAGGACGTCTCTGTCGGTGGAAGTGAAGGTGACAGTGGCATTGAACTTCTATGCCACCGGCTCCTTCCAATACGCTGCTGGGGACATAGCAAACATCTCCCAGTACGGCGCGCATCGCTGCATCCGCCAGGTGACCGAAGCACTGTTCAGAAGGAGAAGCCAATTCATCTCCTTCCCCATGGCCCTGGAGAGCCAGCATCAGCGCGCATTGGGATTTTCCAGACTCGGGGAATTCCCCTTGGTGCAGGGCGCCATTGACTGTACGCATGTGGCTTTGCGGGCCCCTCTGGAGCATGGCGAGCAGTATCGCAACAGGAAGGGCTACCATTCTCTGAATGTGCAGCTGGTCTGTGACCACAAGCAGCGCATCATGGCAGTCAATGCCAGCTTCCCAGGCAGCAGCCACGATGCCTTTATCCTGCGGCAGAGTACTGTGCATGACATGTTCCAGGCACAGCCTCCCCCAAGAGGATGGCTACTCGGGGACAAAGGCTATCCTTTGTGCACCTGGCTCATGACCCCGCTCCGCGCGCCCAGGACCGCTGCTGAAGAGGCCTACAACGAGAGCCATCAAACCACCCGCAACATCATCGAGCTAACTATTGGGGTCCTCAAGCAGCGGTTCCGCTGCCTTGATCGCTCCGGAGGAGCTCTCCAGTATTCGCCGGACCGGGTCTCCCAATTTGTGGTGGTTTGCTGCATGCTACACAACCTGGCTATCCGCAGGACTCAGGCACTGCCACCTGACGTTGGACCAGCACCTCAGGAGGAGGAGCAGGAGGAGCATGAGGAGGAGGAGGAGGAGGAGGAGGAGGAGCAGGAGTACGTTCCCAGGAGGGAGCGACCAGGGCCAAGGGCCGCACGACGCCACCTTATTACATGGTACTTCTAAGCCCCCTGTCAGGGAATGGCCAGGGGCCATGAGGGAAGATGAATGCAGCCGCTCCGCAAGCCCTCAGCCGGCGAAGCCAACAAACACTAAGAAGAACAACCATGGAGACTGCATGAATAAAGATAATTTTTTATTACACAAAAATGAAAAGCCCTTCCCACATGAATCCCCAAAAACAATAAACGGGCCCCACAAAAAGCCCAACAAACGACTCACTCCCACAAACTGGGGAGGAGCCACTCCACCTTTATTGAAACCGGGCCTCAACGTCGGCCTAACGCAAAAAAAAAGCCCTCCAAAAGCACAACCATGGGCAAAATAAAGATGGCCACCGCCATATTAAAGGAAAGCTGGCCACACCCTCTACTGAGTGGCCCGCGAGGGCGAGACCTTGGCCAGCATTTTGCCTCCCCTGCCCTGCCTGCTGCTCCTTCGCAAGCTCTGCCCAGTGGCTGCTGCGAGGCTGGGGGAAGGCGCCTGAGGCTCAGATGCCCTTCCGCCAGATGCCGCTGGGGGGCGGCCTACACGGCGTTTGGGCCTCGAGGGGCCGTCTGCTGAGTGGCGCACCTGAGCCTGGCCACCATCAGCTGCAGCCGCTTGCCGTCGACGCCCCAGAGGGGGAATGGCGGCGACGGATGGCGCAATGTGGGCCAGCTGGCGTCTGGGATGCGCTGGCTGGTGCTGTGGCGCGGTGGCACTCGGCCGGGCCCGCACTGCAGGATCCGCAGCAATCAGCCGACGGCCGGCTTGCTGGGATGGTCCAGCGCGGCGCCTGCCCTGGCGATGCCTGCCTGAGACAGCGCGTGTGGCAGCAGTGAGTGGCCCTGTGGTCCTGGTGTGCGCGCGCATCACATCCGCCAGGGTCTTGACGGCATCAGTTAGCATGCGGCCAGTCGCGGCAGTTGCTGCCCCGAACTCGCGCACACTGGTCGCCAGCGACTCGATGGCCTCAGGCATGCGCCCCACCACGCTCATGAGCTCCGTGTGGCGCCGGTCCGAGTCGTCGGCCATCTGATCGAGCTTCCGCACCTCCTCCGAAGTGAAGGTGTCCGGACTGGAGTCGCGACTCTCCCGCTGGGGAGGAGGGGGCCGAACTAGGGGACCCTTGCCGCGTTGGTGACGGCGAGTGTGCCGAGCAGCAGCACTCCCCTCTGATCCTTCCCCCCTTTGGGGGGAAGGCCGCGGGCCACGCGCACGGCTGCTGGGTGGCTGGACGCCACTGGTCCCAGAAGCTGCATTGCCCTGCGACAGTTCCTCCAGGCACTCGTCCAGTGAGGAGGTGTCAAGCATTTCCTCCTCTCCTGCGGGACGTGACTGTTCCCCCGAAGGTCCGGCTTGCTCCTCCTCCTCCTCCTGGTTGGAGGTGCTGTCACTGGCAGCCTCAGGGTCCTGGTCGTCACCAGCTGAAAGCAGGAATGCACAAGAGTAGCTTCAGAGTGAGGAGACGGCGTCAGCGAGGGAGTTAGGACTGGTGGGATTCAGCGCATTGGTGGGACAGTGGCAAAGGAGGTAGCTCGGATGGGCCAGTGCGACGCGAGAGGGCCAAAAGGCGAGGTCCTTACCATTGCCGGGCAGTGGAGGGTCGGATACACCGCACGCTGTGGGGACAATCACACGGGCTCCCATGAGCACACACACGCGCTCCTCCAGCCGAGTGAGCTTCTGCAGCTTGGCGCGGCCACCCCTGGCACGGGCCTGGCGATTAAACGCTACTTTAGCCTGCAAGAGAAAGGACGGGCTGTAAGTGCGCAGTGAAGCCCTGATGTAGTGTGCACTGCCTCCCATGGTGGAATAGCTTGGACAGAGTGAAGCCCTGATGTAGTGTGCACTGCCTCCCATGGTGGAATAGCTTGGACAGAGTGAAGCCCTGATGTAGTGTGCACTGCCTCCCATGGTGGAATAGCTTGGACAGAGTGAAGCCCTGATGTAGTGTGCACTGCCTCCCATGGTGGAATAGCTTGGACAGAGTGAAGCCCTGATGTAGTGTGCACTGCCTCCCATGGTGGAATAGCTTGGACAGAGTGAAGCCCTGATGTACTGTCCACTGCCTCCCATGGTGGAATAGCTTGGCCAAAGTGTAGAGTGCCGAATGGCCATTTGATGCTCATGACTGTCCCAATGCTGCTGGCTGAGGGCTGGCCAAAAGGACTTTCAGGTCCCTTTGCCCATCATGTCAGGTGTACATGCAAGAATGAGGAGGAGACTGGAAAGGCTACTCACCCTCACAATCCTGGTCAGATCGTTGTATTTCTTACGGCATTGTTTGTGGGTCCTGGGGGCCTCGCCGGTGAACGTCACCCTCTGGGCGATCTGCTTCCAGGCTTTGGTGTAGTCGTGGTGGGTTGGATTCCTCCCACTCTCTGGAAACAAGATCTTGCGCCTCACCTCCAGAGCTGTGACCATTATGTCCAGATCACCCTCTGAGAAGCGCAGGGCACGCTGACGGGCCTTCTCTGGCGTTGCCATGACTCCCTGGGGCTGAGCAGTAGTGTTGAGGCCTCTTTGCAAGGCTGCAGTGTGCAGGGCGTGGCAGCAGACCAATTCGTCCCTTCCCCCTTTAAGAGCTGGTCGGCACCACGGGGTCTGCTGTCAGTGCAAAAATGACCGCACCCGTGCTGCGCCCCGCCTGGGCGCTATCCCTCTGGACCGCCGGCTTAGCGCCTAAAGAGAGTAGTGGAACGCCTCTTTTAGCGCTCCACCAACCTCTTAGGGCGAAGCCACTGAATTCCCGGCAACGGGGCGCTACTTTGGGGCGGGCGCTAACTTCGGGCGGGCGCTAAAGCTAGCGCCCCAAAACTGCCTATACTGAAAATCTAGCCCAACGTGTTTACAATATACACACTGTGCGGACAATATACACACTGTGTTTACAATATACACACAGTATGGACAAAATACACACCGTGCAGACAATATACACACTGTGTTTACAATATACACTTCCATGCAGACAATATGCACACCGTTTTTATAATATACACACCATGCGGACAATATACACACCGTGTTTACAGTATACACACCATGTTTAACAATATACACATGGTGCGGACAATATACACACCATGCAGACTAGATACACACTGTGTTTACAATATACTTACCGTGTTTACAATATATGCACCATGCGGACAATATACACAACGTGTTTACAAAATACACAGCTTGTTTAAAATATACACACCGTGCGGTCAATGTACACACCGTGCGTAATACATACACACCATGTTTACAATATACACACCGTGCAGACAATATACACACCGCGTTTGCAATATACTTACCTTGTTTACAATAGTGTGGAGATGCCGGTGTTGGACCGGGGTGTTCAAATGTAAGAAGTCACACAACACCAGGTTATAGTCCAACAGCTTTATTTGAAATCACAAGCTTTCAGAGCGCTGCTCCTTCGTCAGGTGAAGTGGAGAAATGCATAAAGACACAGCTTATATAGTCAGAGAATAATGTCAGATGTTTACAGGTAATCTTTCTAACTGCCATTTCCAGCAAAAAAAATGATTTTTTGTCTGTTTTTTGTTTTTCATACAGACCCCAGCATCTGCAACATTTGACCCCTTGTGACCCCACCTCATTGTTCTTTGATGTAATGGTTCCCTGACTGACCAGTTTGGACACCATTCACACCTTTGATTGCTGTGATTATCTCTCTGCCGAGGTGTGATAAATGACTGGAAGCGCCCCGCCTCCCTCTTGGGGCGCTGCGAGCGAATATCATGGTGCTACGTGCTGCAGCGCCACACGCTGTGGCACGCCGCACCATGGTATTGCAGGCCTTCCTCCCCTTCTTAAAGGGGAGGGGCCTTGTGCAGCGCGACCTGGGGCCCAGCTGGGCCCCTGAGGATCGGGAGTGCAGGCAAAAGAGCCCAGCACTCAAGAGAAGTGCCAGGCTCTTGGAGCGCAGCCAGCACTCCGCGGGGGGGGGGGCGTTTCAGGAGGTCTGGGATGGGAGCGCAGGCAGGTGCTGGCAGGCGGCCAGCAACAAAAATGGCCGCCCCGCACCTCGCCTTTAAATTGCGCCTCCCCGGCCGCAGGTACGCCCCCCTGACCCCGTTGGACATAGCGTCCGGTGGTAAGTCTGGGGACGCTCCCGAAGATCGTGGCCGGGGTGTGAGCGGGGCACTGTGCACACCAATGATGTCATCGCCAGCGGCGCAGCGCCGCAGGGCGCTGCTGGTTAGCGCCACCACTAACCTCCCGCTGAATTTTGCGGGAGGCGTGGGCAGTGCCGCGCCCGGGCGCTAGTTGGTTTGCGTCCCGTTAGCGCCCTCTTAAGGCACTAACGGGAAGTGCAACCAACTGAATTTTCCCCCCATAGTGTTTACAATATACACACTCTGTTTATAATGCACACCGTGCAGACTATATACACGCCGTGTTTACAATATAATTATCATGTTTACAATATATGCACTGTGCTGACAATATACACACCATGTTTACAATATACACACGTGTTTACAATATACACACCATGCGGACAATACACACCCCGCATTTACAATATACACACAGTGCGGACAATATACAAACTGTGCTGACAATATACACACCGGCCTAGAAATTCAGTATCGCCACGTTTGGGGCGCTATAGTCGAGCGTGCGCAAAGTTTAGTGCCAGGCGCAATTTAGCGCCACCTAGCGTGATATTGGGTTCCAGCGCCCCTAAAGTTGATTGCGGCGCTAAATCAGACGCTGCACGCTACTCTTAAGGTGCTAACCCGGCGGCGCAACCCAATTTTGCCATGGCGGGGCGCAGCGAAGGTGCTGTCAATAATCACTTTCCCTGAGACACACTGGCGCCAGCCAGCTCTTAAAGGGGCAGGTCAATTGGCATCACCAGACACACTCACTGCCTTGTAGGCCTTCAAAGCGGTGGGAACCTACCTGTGGTGCACCAGCCTAGCAAGACATGGAAAGGGTGAGGCAGAGGGCGGAACGCCTCACTGATGGGGCATTGGATGCTTTGGTTGGCGCAGTGGAATCAAGGCCAAGGAAGATGGTCGGAATGTGATTTATGTTTTGGACAGTCTCCCGGGTGTGAGAGGCAGTTATGTGTCAGTGTATTAGTTTTGCTTTCTGTTGCCATAGCTTTCTCATGTTTGAAGGAACCACATTTTGTGTAATGAAACACTTTCTTCATTTACAATGGCCATGCCTGCTATTTACATGCATCTTGCCCTTCACAGGCTTGGGGGTATCAGACTGGCTCCATTCCTCTTCTTGGAATGGCAGCAAGCATTCCGTAAAAGGGGCCTAGAAGCTAGTTCTGATCAGCCTCTGACGCGCAGCCTGAGAAGAGCCGCTCGCGTAGAAGTTCAGGCCAGCAGGCATCTTCTCAGCCACCGACAGAGATGTCCTGCACCTTATCTGAGGCTGCAGATCTGGCTGAAGCAGCTGGCACAGCTCAGTCACCACCTCCTTTCTAAATCGCAGCCTTCTGACACACTGCTCCTCTGGCATGGTCATGTAGGAAAACTGCTGTCGGAAAACCCTGCCAGCGTAATGTCTGCTGTGGCGACGTCTGTTGGCCCTCCTCCGTCTGGCCATGCCCGCCCCCCTCTCCCAGCGTCTCAGTGCCCTTTCCAGATGATTCAGCAGCAGGAAGTTCCCCTCCAATGCAGCCCCCATAATAAGTGCCCACAGGAAAGTTCCCCGTTGTCAAGGCTCACCAACAGCAAGGTGATGGTCAGAAGGCTGAAGATCGTTTGCCTGCGCTGGCTCAGTGGTCAAATGGCTCTCAGTGTGCAGCTCAGCAACTCTTTGTAGCTCTCGAGGAAGTTGTGCTCCAAAAATGGCTGCCGCTTTTAAACCACACCAGTCCCCTTTAAATAACGCTACTCCAGCCCGAGAGCGACTTGGTAAGGTTCCAGGTAAGCTGTCACTATTAGCGCCAGGCGCTACGGAGAGGGGCGCCACTGAATTTCCGGTCCGGGGTGCCCAAAAGGCGTTGCACACTCAAATGACATCATAATCAGCCTGTGCCCATGAGCCGGTGCTAAATGAATGCTCAATATGGGGCGAGGCGCTAGGCTCCCTGCCCCCGCCCGGAAATTGGCTAGCGCCCCACTTCTCGGCCTCTTTAGGCGTTAATCGGTGGCGCTAACAACCGAATTTCTCCCCCACCGTGTTTAACAATATACACACCATGTGGACAATATACACACCATGTTTACAATATACACACCATGTGGACAATACACACACTGCATTTACAATATACACATGGTGCGGACAATATACATACCGTGCGGACAATATACACACCCAGCGGAAAATATACACACCGTGTTTAAAATATACACACCGTGCAGACAATATACACACTGTGCAGAAAATATACACACCATGCGGACAATATACACACCGTGTTTACAATATACACACCGTGTGTACAATATGCACACCGTGAGGACAATATGCACACCGTGCGGACAATATGCACACCGTGTGGACAATATACACAATGTGCGGCCAATATACACACCGTGCACACAATATACACACTGTGTTTACAATATACATTCCATGCGGACAGTATACACAACGTGCAGAAAATATGCACACCGTGATTACAATATACACACCATGTTTACAATATACGCACCATATTTACAATATACACAAAGCGTTTACAATATACACATCTTTAGAAGATACACACCACGTTTAGAATATACACATTCCAATATACACACTACATTTAAAATATTCACTCCGCGTTACTAATATACACACCATGCGGACAATATACACACCATGTTTACAAAGTACACACTGTGCGGAAAACATACACACCGTGCAGATAATATACACACCTTTCGGACAATATACACACCGTGTTTACAATATACACACTGTGTTTACAATATACACACTGTGCGGACAATATACACCCTGTGTTTACAATATACACACCGTTTTTACTATATACACACCATGCAGACAATATATGCACCGTGTTTACAATTACACACCATGTTTACAATTTCACACCCTATTTACAATATAGACACCACACTGACAATATACACACCGTGTTTACCAAATACACACGGCGTTAAAAATATACAAACTGTGCGGACAATATACACACTGTGCGGACAGTATACACACCGTGTTTACAACATACACACGTGTTTACAATATACAAACATTGTGGACAATATACACACCGTGCAGACAATATACACAGCGTGTGTACAATATATGCACCATGCGGACAATATACACACCATGTTTACAATATACACACCGTGTTTACAATATGCACACCATGCGGACAATATACACACCGTGTTTAACAATATACACATGGTGAGGACAATATACACACCATGCAGACTAGATACACACCGTGTTTACAATATACTTACCATGTTTACAAAATACCAGCTTGTTTAAAATATACACACCATGCAGTCAATGTACACACCGTGCGTAATACATACACACCGTGTTTACAATATACACACCATGCAGACAATATACACACCGTGTTCACAATATACTTACCTTGTTTACAATATACACACCGTGCGGACAATATACACAATGTGTTTAAAATATACACACCGTGTGGACAATGTACACACTGTGTTAACAATATATACACCATGTGGACAATATACACACCATGTTTACAATATACACACCATGCGGACAATGTACACACCGTGTTTACAATATAAACACCGTGGGGACAATATATTCACCATGCGGAAAATATACACACCGTGTGGACAATATGCACACCGTGCAGACTATATACACACCGCGTTTCCCATATACTCACCGTGTTTACACTATATACACTGTGTGAATAATATACACACTGTGTTTACAATATTCACACCATGCGGATAAAATACACACCGTGTTTACAATATACACACTATGCAGACAATATACACACCGTGTTTACAATATACACACCCTGTGGACAATTGACACACCGTGCAGAATATATACACACCGTGTTTACAATATACGCACCGTGCGGAAAATATACACACCATGCTTACAATATATACACTGTGCGGACAATTTACACACCGTGTTTGCAATATACACATCATGCGGACAATATACACACCGTGTTTACAATATACACACCATATTTACAATATACACACAGGGGGAGAAATTCGGTTGGTAACGCCACCGATTAACGCCTAAAGAGGCCGAGAAGTGGGGCGCTAGCCAATTTCCGGCCGGGCGCAGAGAGCCTAGCGCCTCGCCCCATATTGAGCATGCATTTAGCGCCGGCGCAAAATCTTAGCACCCGCTCATGGGCTCAGGCAGATTATAGAAACATAGAAACATAGAAGACAGGAGCAGGAGTAGGCCATTCGGCCCTTCGAGCCTGCTCTGCCATTCAATGTGATCATGGCTGATCATCCAAATTCAGTACGTCATTTGAGTGTGCAATGCCTTTTGGGCGCCCCGGACCGGAAATTCAGTGGCGCCCCCCTCCGTAGCACCTGCCGCTAATAGTGACAGCTTACATGGAGCCTTACCCAATCGCTCTCGGCCTGGGGGGGCGTTATTTAAAGGGCACTGGTGTGGTTTAAAAGCGGCAGCCTTTTTGGCTCACAACTTCTTCGAGAGCTACAGAGAGTTGCTGGGCTGCACACTGCGAGCCATTTCACCACTGAGCTAGCGCTGGCAGAGGAACTTCAGCCTTCTGACCATCACCTTGCTGTTGGTGAGCATTTCCAACGGCCAAACTTTCTTGGCCCACTTATTATGGGGGCTGCATTGGAGGGGAACGTCCTGCTGCTGAATCATCTGGAAAGGGCACAGAGATGCATGGAGAGAGGGGCAGGCATGGCCAGACGGAGGAGGACCAACAGACGTCGCCACACCAGACCTTACGCTGCCAGGGTTTTCCGACAGCAGTTTCCCTACATGAACATGTCGGAGGAGCAGTGTATCAGAAGGCTGCACTTTAGAAAGGAGGTGGTGACTGAGCTGTGCCAACTGCTTCAGCCAGATCTGCAGCCTCAGATAAGGTGCAGGACATCTCTGTCGGTGGCTGTGAGGATGGCTGTTGGCATAAACTTCTACGCAAGTGGCTCCTTTCAGGCCACAACTAGGGACATAGCCAACATCTCACAGCTTGCGGTGCATTGCTGCATCCGTCAAGTGACTGATGCCCTGTTTAAAAGGAGGCGGCAGTACATCTCCTTCCCAATGACCCCAGACAAGCAGCGGGAGCGCGCAGAGGGCTTCGCTGCAATAGCGGACTTCCCCATGGTGCAGGGTGCCATTGACTGCACGCACGTGGCTTTGCGGGCGCCTGTAGAGAATCCGGAGGAGTTCCGCAACCGCAAGGGGTTCCATTCCTTGAATGTCCAGCTGGTCTGTGACCACCGAGATGAGGGGGAATTTCTTCACTCAGAGAGTGGTGAACCTGTGGAACTCATTGCCACAGAGGGCAGTGTACGCCAGCTCATTAAATATATTTAAGAGGGAATTAGATATATTTCTACGGGCAAAAGGGGTTAAGGGTTACGGAGAGAAGGCGGGGACGGGATACTGAATTAAAGGATCAGCCATGATCTCATCGAATGGCGGAGCAGGCACGAAGGGCCGAATGGCCTACTCCTGCTCCTATCTTCTATGTATCTATGACAGCAGATCCTCGCAGTGAATGCGCAGTTCCCAGGCAACAACCACGATGCCTTCATCCTGCGCCAGACTTCTGTTGCAGACCTTTTCGAGGCCCCGGCTCACCCAGGAGGCTGGCTTCTCGGGGACAAGGGCTATCCTCTGCGCCCGTGGCTGATGACCCACCCCTTTAAGAGCTGGCCGGCGCCAGTGTGTCTTGGGGAAAGTGATTATTGACAGCACCTGCGCAGCACCCCGCCGCCGCAAAATTGGGTTGCGCCACCGGGTTAGCGCCTTAAGAGTATCGTGCAGCACCTGATTTAGCGCCACAATCACTCTCAGGGGTGCTGCAACCCAATATCGCGCCAGGTGGTGCTAAATCGCGCCTGGCGCTAAGCTTTGCGCTACGCCAGGACTAGCACCCCAAACGTGGCTGTACCGAATTTCTAAGTGTTTACAATATACACACCATGCGGACAATATACACACCGTGTTTACAATATACACACCGTGTGGACAATTGACGCACCGTGCAGACTATATACACCAGGGTTAACAATATACACACTGTGCGGACAATATACACACCGTTTTTACAATATACACACCGTGCGGACAATACACACACCGTGAAGACTACAAACACCGCGTTTCCCATATACTTCCGTGTTTACAATATACGCACCGTGCAGACAATATACACACCGTGTTTACAATATACACACCGTGTTTACAATATACACAGCGTGCGGACAAGACACACACTGTGCAGACAATATACACATTGGCCTAGAAATTCAGTAAGGCGCTGCAAGCTTTGCACCCAGTTACCGCCTAAAGAGGGCTTCTGCGCCAGTATAGGAGGTTGTGCTGATATTGAGCTCGGCGGTAACGGCGGCGGTAGCCGGTAGCGCTGCGCCGGCACCGATGACATCATCGGTGTGCGCAGTGCCCCGTTTCCACCCCGATGCCGGCCCGACGCCCATATTCAGTTGCCGCCGCCTCCTCCGTGGCGGCCGCTACTAACATCCGGAGACCAGGGCCTTACTGCAGCCTTAGTGGGGCGCATAAAGGTGGAGGTGCGGCCGGCCGCTTTTTCGGCGGCCGCCTGCCCGCACCTCCTTCCCCGGCCTCCTCCACCACTCCCCCCGCGGCATTGCCGGCTGCTTTCCGCGAGCCCAGCACTTCTCCGTGGTGCTGGGCTCATTTGCCGGCACAATCCAGCGGCGATCTCCCCGTTGCAGGCACCTCCACCTTAAGAGAAGGAGGAGGCCTGCAGTACCGCAGCCTGCTGCACCGCATCGGGTGGCGCAGCGGCACTTAGAGCGCTGAAATTCAGTTTCAGCGCCCCAAGCGGGGGTGGGCACACCCTGGAATAGCGGCTGGTTCTGACTTGGGGCGCAAAAAGTGAATATCGGACGGTCGCACATGGCTCCGCGCCCAGCGCTAACTTTTGGCCGTTAGCCAGCTGGCGGGGCCATAGTGAATTTCTAGGCCATTGTGTTTACAATCTTTACACTGTGTTTACAATATACACACCATGCAGACAATAGACACATCGTGCAGGCAATATACCCACCGTGTTTACAATATCCACACCGCTTATACATTCTATACACCGTATTTCCAATATACACACTGTGCGGACAATATACTCACTGTTTTTACAAAATACACACCTTGTTTACAATATACATGCCATGTGGACAACATACACACCGTGTTTACAATATACACAGCGTACGGACAAGATACACACTGTGCAGACAATATACACATTGTGTTTACAATCTTTACACTGTGTTTACAATATACACACCGTGCAGACAATAGACACACCGTGCGGATAATATACACACACAGCGGAAAATATACATACCGTGTTTAAAATATACACACCGTGCGGACAATATACGCACAGTGTTTGCAATATACACACGTTTTTTACAATATACACACCCAGTGGAAAATATACACACCATGTTAAAAATATACACACTGTGCAGACAATATACACACCGTGCGGACAATATACACAATGTGCGGCCAATATACACACCATGCACACAATATACGCACCGTGTTTACAATATATACTCCATGTGGACAGTATACACAACGTGCAGAAAATATACACACCGTGTTTACAATATACACACCATGTTTACAATATACGCACCGTATTTACAATATACACAAAGCTTTTACAATATACACACTGCCTTTAGAAGATACACACCACGTTTAGAATATACACATAGTGTTTCCAATATACACACTACATTTAAAATATTCACTCCACGTTACTAATATACAAACCATGCGGACAATATACACACCATGTTTACAAAGTACACACTGTGCGGAAAATATACACACTGTGCAGACAATATACACACCGTGTTTACAATATGCACACTGAATTTATAATACTCGCACTGTATTTACAATATACACACCGTGTTTACACTATACACACCATGTTTACAAAGTACACACTGTGTGGAAAATATACACACCATGCAGACAATATACACACCTTTCGGACAATATACACACAGTGTTTACAATATACACACCGTGTTTACAATATACACACTGTGCAGACAATATACACACCATGTTTACAATATACACACCATGTTTACAATTTCACACCCTATTTACAATATAGACACCACATTGACAATATATACACCGTGTTTACCAAATACACACCGTGTTAAAAATATACAAACTGTGCGGACAATATACACACCGTGCAGACAATATACACAGCGTGTGTACAATATATGCACCACGCGGACATTATACACACCATGTTTACAATATGCACACCATGCGGACAATATACACACCGTGTTTAACAATATACACATGGTGAGGACAATATACACACTGTGCAGACTAGATATACACCGTCTTTACAATATACTTACCGTGTTTACAATATATGCACCATGCGGACAATATACACACCGTGTTTACAAAATACACAGCTTGTTTAAAATATACACACCGTGCCGTCAATGTACACACCGTGCCTAATACATACACACCGTGTTTACAATATACACACCGTGCAGACAATATATACACCGCGTTTACAATATACTTACCTTGTTTAAAATATACACACCGTGTGGACAATGTACACACCGTGTTTACAATATACACACCGTAGGGACAATATATTCACCATGCAGAAAATATACACACCGTGTGGACAATATGCACACCGCGTTTACAATATACACATGGTGCGGACAATATACACACCGTGCAGACTATATACACACCGCATTTCCAATATACTCACCGTGTTTACACTATATACACCGTGTGAATAATATACACACTGTGTTTACAATATACACACCATGCGGATAAAATACACACCATGTTTACAATATACACACCATGCAGACAATATACACACCGTGTTTACAATAGACATACCGTGTTTACAACATACACACCATGCGGACAATATACACACCGTGTTTACAACATACACACCGTGCGGACAATATACACACCGTGTTTACAACATACACACCATGAGGAAAATATACACACCGTGTTTACAATATACACACCGTGTTTACAATATACACACTGTGCGGGCAATATACACACCATGCAGACAATATACCCACCGTGCGGTCAATATATACAACGTGCAGACAATATATGCACCGTGTTTACAATATACACATCGTGCGGACAATATACACACCATGCGGACAATATACGCACCGTGCAGACAATATTCACACCATGTTTACAATATACACACCGTGGAAACAATATACACCATGCGGACAATATACCCACCATGCGGACAATATACACTGAACCTAGCACACAATCACAAAGTAGAAGTGTTTTAATAGATACTGCTAATAGTTAAAAATATCAACAAAGAACAGTGATATTGTGGCGGAGCCACTAAGGGACTCCGATCAATTGTATATAATTCCCTTTAATAATATGTTAGCTACAGCCTGAGTCTGTATCTTTGTTTTCACTGTTTACATGTACAGAGCGCGATCACTTTAATAGCGTGGGTAAACGCGATGATGTCACGCCGTTCATCACGTGATCCCCCACCGGCAGGAAAAACGTGATGACGTCATGACGTCAGCCACGGGACCGCCCAAGCAGTCCTCGTGGAGCCTCCGAACTGACTAGACCTATATTCGATGTTCTCCTGTAATTATCCGTTAAACTCTGTTAGTTTTCATTAAACCTTGTTTATTTGATCGCCTGAGTGGACCTCAGTCTTTTGATAGGAACTAGACATTCCTACATTGGTGACCCCGACTTTTGCGAACGGTTTTCGCAGAAGTTACTGAACATGGAAACGAATGCCGTTGCTTTGAAGCTACCACAGTTCTGGGAGCAACAGCCAGCCGTGTAGTTCATCCAGGCTGAAGCCCAGTTTGCCATCAGGAACATCATTGCGGATCAGACCCGTTACTATTACGTGGTCTCCGCCCTCGACAGCGCCACAGCCTCGCAGATCGTCAGTCTGCTTGGTAATCCACCAGAAGATCGCAAGTATGAAACGATAAAGGCGCGGTTGTTACAGGTCTTCGGGCTCAGAAGTCGGAGCGCGCCCGCCGGCTGCTCGCTATGCCCGGCCTCGGGGACTCCAAGCCGTCCGAGCTCATGAGCCAAATGCTCACGCTCCTGGGCTCCGAACCGGAATGCTTCCTCTTCAGGGAGCTATTCCTCAGCCAGTTACCGGAGCAAGTTCAGGCTGCCCTAGCCAGGTCGGAAGTCACAGACTGCGCAGAGCTGGCTGCCGAAGCGAACAAGATTTTCGCAGTGACACAGCAGTAGTGCGCTGCCATGAGGCGCCCACCCCCCACAGATGCTGCTCCAGCCCCTCAACCTGCGGGGTTGTGCTTCTACCACGCCTGTTTTGGCGCGAAAGCAAGATGCTGCCACCCTCCCTGCAGCTTTTCGCTCAAAAAAAAAAAAACAACAGTAACCCTATCGGTATTTCGGGAAAACTCCTCTTCATCACCGACTCCCGATCTGGTCGACGTTTCCTCTGCGACACCAGGGCGCAGTGTAGCATCCTACCCACGTCAAATCTTGATCTACAAGCCGGGGGGCATGGCCTCTCCCTCGAAGCAGCTAATGGTGGGGCCATTCGGACCTTCGGAAGATGGCGGGACCAGGTGTGCTTCGGCGGCCAGCGGTTTTACTGGGATTTCATCACGGCCAAAATCTCTCAAGCCATCCTCGGGGCGGATATTTTGTGCGCCAACGGCCTCCTGGTGGATGTAAGGCACCGGCGGTTGATCAATGTGGCCACTTTTCACTCCATCCCGTGCCACCGCGGTAACGCCGTGTCGCGCACTGTCTCCTGTGCGTTCTCACCTCCGGATGACTTCACTCGCCTCCTCGGAGATTTCCCAGACCTGACCAGACCCATTTTCTCTTCCACGGCCACGAAACATGGTGTCGAACATCACATCACCACTACTGGCTCCCCGGTCTACGCACGGGCCCGGCGCCTCGAACCTGGCAAGCTCGCGGCTGCGAAAATGGAGTTCGACACGATGGAGCGGCTAGGGATTATTCGCCGGTCGAATAGTCCCTGGTCTTCACCTCTCCATATTGTCCCGAAACCTGGCGGCGGATGGCGGCCTTGCGGCGACTACCGATGCCTGAACGACGCCACTACTCCTGATCGGTACCCGATCCCTCATATTCAGGATTTCTCTGCCCATTTGGTGGGAAATACCATTTTTTCAAAAGTCGACCTTGTCCGTGGCTACCACCAGGTCCCCGTGCACCCGCAAGACGTCCTGAAAACTGCAGTCATCACCCCATTCGGCCTGTTTGAATTTCTGCGGCTGCCGTTTGGATTGAAGAACGCTGCACAGGCTTTCCAGCGCTTGATGGACTCCGTGCTTCGGGACCTCAAGTTTCTATTTGTCTACCTCGACGACATCCTCATCGCCAGCCCTAATAAAGAGGAGCACATCTGCCATTTACGCACCCTCTTTAGACGCCTCAGTCAACACGGCTTGATCATCAACCCGGCCAAGTGCCAGTTCGGCCTGCAGCAGATTGATTTCTTAGGCCATCGCATCACATCGGACGGCGCAATTCCCCTGCAAACAAAGGTGGAGGCAGTTACTTCTTTCCCACGCCCGCAGACTGTCAAAGCCCTGCAGGAGTTCCTTGGGATGGTAAATTTTTATCACCGGTTCGTCCCTAATGCAGCTCTGCTCATGCAGCCCCTGTACGAGGCCCTCAAGGGCAAGTCCGACAAGGATCCGATTAGCTGGACGGTCGACATGGACTGGGCGTTCGTCGACACAAAAGGCGCCTTAGCCAACGCAACCATGCTGGCGCACCCGCTGTCAGGTGTCACCATCGCCCTTACCACCGACGCATCAGACTACGCCATCGGCGCAGTGCAGGAACAGTGGGTGAATGGGACGTGGCAACTGCTGGCGTTTTTCAGCTGTCAACTACGGCGAAACGAACGGAAGTACAGCACGTTCGACCGGGAGTTGCTGGCCCTTTTTCTGGCCATCCGCCATTTCCGGTTCTTGCTAGAGGGACGTCCGTTCACGGCTTTTGTGGACCATAAGCCACTAATGTTCGCTATGGCCAAGACCGCCGAACCGTGGTCAGCTCGGCAACAACGTCAGTTGACGTTTATCTCAGAATTCACCACTGACATTCAGCATGTGTCCGGTAAAGACAACCTGGTGGCGGATTGCCTCTCCCGCGCGACCGTTCATGCAGTCCAGCTCGGCATTGACTATGCCCTCATGGCTGCGGATCAAGCCTCGGATCCGGAAGTCCAATCTTACAGAACCAACCCCTCTAGCCTCCAAGCGGCCGACGTCAAATTCCATGCTGCGGGCACTACGCTACTCTGCAACGTCGCCATAGGAGATCCTCGCCCTATCGTGCCGGTTGCCTGGCGCCGAAAAGTTTTTGACGCCATACACGGGTTGTCGCACCCTGGCATGAAGGCCTCGCAATGGCTGATGTCGTCCAAATTCGTGTGGCGGGGCATGCACATGGATGCCCGTGACTGGGCCAACACCTGCGTGGTCTGCCAAAAGGCCAAGGTGCAGCGTCACGTCAAGGCTCCATTGGCCACTTTCGCTGTTCCGGAACGTAGGTTTGATCATGTGCATGTGGACCTGGTCGGGCCACTTCTGCCTTCGCATGGGTTTACTCATCTTCTTACAATGGTGGACCGCACCACTAGATGGCCCGAGGCGGTTCCTCTGTCATCCACCACTTCCGCAGACGTCGCCAGGGCATTCATCTCCTCTTGGGTCGCCCGTTTCGGGGTACCGGCGGACATCTCGTCTGATCGTGGGCTGCAGTTTTCTTCTGAGCTCTGGAACGCTGTGGCTCAGGGGCTTGGCGTCAAGCTACATCGCACCACTGCCTACCATCCACAGGTGAACGGCCTGTGCGAACGATTCCACAGGTCGCTCAAAGCCGCACTGCAAGCCAGCCTTCAAGGCGCGGGCTGGGTGGACAGGCTTCCATAGGTCCTTTTGGGTCTTCGTACGGCACCTAAAGAAGATCTTCAATCGTCCTCGGCGGAGCTCGTATATGGCCAGCCGCTACGCGTACCAGGGGATTTCCTTCCGACTCCAACAGAGCCATGGTCCGCATCCCAGCAGCTCATCAGCCACCAGGAGGCAGCCAGAAGTTTCACTCCAGTGCCTACGTCGCATCACGGCTTGCAGACCTCCCACATCCCAGCTGAGCTGAAGAACGCCGACTATGTGTTTATCCGCCATGACGCTTATCGGGATCCACTCAAACCCCCTTACACTGGTCCTTTCCGCGTGCTAGGGCCGGGAGACAAAACTTTTTCGGTTGATATCGGAGGTAAACCGGACGACATTTCGGTTGACTGGTTGAGCTGGCACACTTGGACCTTGACTGCCCAGTCGAGATCGCACAACCGCCAAAACGTGGCCGACCGCCCACAGTCACCATGCCAGATCAAACGCAACCGCCCGCCAGCTCGCCCGCCGTCCATCAGCTTCCACTTCAAGGCTACAGAAGTCGCTCTGACAGGCTTGTCAGGCCTCCTCGCCGTTTTATTTTTGTTGTTAAAGACAATTCTGGGGGGGGGCGCACGTGGCGGAGCCACTAAGGGACTCCGATCAATTGTATATAATTCCCTTTAATAATATGATAGCTACAGCCTGAGTCTGTATCTTTGTTTTCACTGTTTACATGTACAGAGCGCGATCACTTTAATAGCGTGGGTAAACGCGATGACGTCACGCTGTTCATCACGTGATCCCCACCGGCGGGAAAAACGTGATGACGTCATGACGTCAGCCATGGGACCGCCCAAGCAGTCCTCGTGGAGCCTCCGAACTGACCAGACCTATATTCGATGTTCTCCTGTAGTTATCCGTTAAACTCTGTTCGTTTTCATTAAACCTCGTTTATTTGATCGCCTGAGTGGACCTCAGTCTTTTGATAGGAACTAGACATTCCTACAATATCATTTTACTTTCATCAATTATTTTTAACTCCTGACTTTAAATACTTTCACCTGCACCGTTATTTTATGGTCTAAGTTGCTGCCGTGCAGAAATTGGCATAAATCCAGGAAATTTGCCAACACCATTGATTTGATTGACATGGCGGAGCTATGACGATCAATTTTGCACGGTTTCGGTGAGGGTTTGGACAGAGCATCGCGTAAGTCCCGGTAAATTATGGTGTACAGTGAATACTGACTTAACTCACTTACACCCTAATTTCCTGGGACATTTACCGTGTAAACCAATCCCAGCGGCGAGGATGCCCCTTTCCAACGGCGCAAGTCTCCAGGAAATTCTGGGCCATTTTATTTGAATGTTTTCTGTTGTGTCATTAAGCCCCTGAAGAAAACATCAAGTGGTATTTCATGTCAAAGGCCGTTACGCAAATTGGTCATCTTAGCTGACAGTGTATCAAAATCCTGATCACTGGGCAATATTTATCATTGGACTCCCCCACGATAACTCTGAATCCATTAACAATCGAGGGCAGACTTGCCATTGGGGCTAGGCTGTGGATGTTGAGTAGCTGTGAGGTAGTTAGTGATAGCATGGCTTTCCTCAGTAAAGCCAGAGTCCAGTGTTTGTTGTGGTAGCTCACTCCCTGCGGTTAGACTAAAACTGTTGTTTTCTCTCTTTCAGGACTGCACTTTTTTTACCCGCAAAGAGATTCTTCGGTGAGTGACGACATCACTGGGTTGGGTTTGGGTTCTCTTGTCCGGCACAGTTTCGATTTTGTCAAGCTTGATGTCAAGCGTGATTAGGCAAAGTTCTCGGGTTAAAAGTTTGCCTTTGGCGTCTGTGCAAAGAGGGCAGTATTGAGCCGGCCGCCTGTTACGCTCCCCGCCTGAAATAAAGTTCCGTTGCCTTCTACTGGATCTGAGTCTTTGGCAGGGCATTTAAAGGGCGGACAATGTGCTGCTACCCAAGACCAATTTCTACTCCCTCATTTTGTCTACGTTTTTAGAATTGGATTTGTCCAACCTTTCCTTCAATTGAAAGAAAGAACTTTCATTTATATAGTGCCGTTAATGATGTCCCAAAGCGCTTTACAGCCACTGAAGCACCTTTGAAGTGTAGTCACTGTTGTAATGTAGGAAAAAGAAGCTCCCACAAACAGCAATGTGATAATGACCAGATCATCTGTGTTTTTTGTTATGTTGATTGAGGGATACATATTGGCCAGGACAGCAGGGATAACTCCCCTGCTCTTCTTCAAAATAGTACCATGGGATCTTTTACGTCCATCTGAGAGCAGACGGGGCCTCGGTTTGACGTCTCATCCGAAGGACAGCACCTCCGACAGTGCAGCACTCCCTCAATACTGCACTGGAGTGGCAGCCTGGATTTTTGTGCTCAAGTCTCTGGAGTGGGACTTGAACCCACAACCTCCTGACTCAGAGGCGAGGAGTGCTGCCCACTGAGCCACAGCTGACTGTGCATATATTAAAATTCCAGCAGAGCAGGATTTTACAGTCTGTCAGTTCCAAAGGTTTCGAGCTCAGATTTCAGCCTCGGCTGTAATTTGAACTTGCCTGCCCTCACTGGGTGAGATTGGCCACTTCATTGCCAGGCTGACAGAGTGCTGCGTAGAGGAGGAGGGCTGCTTCTGGTGGGCAGGAGTGATCCGATCACCCTCCATCTCACAGGGAAAGCATGTGCATTAGGATCACTCCCTGCTCCCCTGAATCAGCCTTACAAAAATTGGCCGTGTGGTTGATAATGAAGAAGAAAGCTGCAGACTGCAGGAAGATATCAATGGACTGGTCAGGTAGGTGGAACAGTGGCAAATGGAATTCAATCTGGAGAAGTGTGAGGTAATGCATTTGAGGAGAGCTAACAAGGCAAGGGAATACATTAAATGGTAGGACACTGAGAAATGCAGAGGATCAGTGGGATCTTGGAGTGCATGTCCACAGATCCCTGAAGGTAGCACGACAGGTAGATAAGGTGGTTAAGAAGGCATATGGGATACTCGCCTTTATTAGCTGGGGCGTAGAATATAAGAGCAGGGGGGTTATGCTTGAACTGTAGAGTACTGCATGCAGTTCTGGTCACCACATTACAGGAAATATGTGATCGCACTAGAGAGGGTACAGAGGAGATTGACGAGGATGTTCCCAGGACTGGAGAATTTTAGCTATGAGGAAAGATTGGATAGGCTGGGGTTGTTTTCTTTGGAACAGAGGAGGCTGAGGGGAGACTTAATTGAGGTGTATAAAATTATGAGAGACCTAGATGGAGTGGATAGGAAGTAACTATTTCCCCTAGCAGAGGGGTCAATAACCAGGGGCATAAATTTAAAGTAATTAATCGGAAGTTTAGAGGGGATTTGAGGAGAACTTTTTTCACCCAGAGGGTGGTGGGGGTCTGGAACTCACTGCCTGAAAGGGTGGGAGAGGCAGAAACCCTCATCACATTTAAAAAGTACTTGGATATACACCTGAAATGCTGTAACCTACAGGGCTACAGACCAAGAGCTGGAAAGTGGGATTAGGGTGGGTAGCTCTTTGTCGGCCGGCATGGACAAGATGGGCCGAATGGCCTCCTTCTGTGCTTTAAATTTCTATGATTCTATCATGATCCTGTGGGAATCGAGCCTAATCTCACTGGCTGAAGGATGAGACAGGAAAACGGACAGGTGTAGGAACGGAGGTTCCTAGCGAAAAGACTGAATTCGACTCAGGCAATTAAAACAAAGAACTTTAATGAAACAAAACTGGTTTAAACTGGTTTAGACTGGAAACTGCTGGAACACGTTGATAGTAGGTCTGTTCTCTCTGGAGACTCCACGAGGACTGCTGGGCTGGTCCGTTGGATGACGTCATGATGTCATCACGTTCTTCCCGCCATTGGGGGGTCACGTGACTAACGGCATGACGTCATCATGTTAAAACCGCGCTGTAAAGGTAACTAGACATAGTACAGTTAAACAGAGTAATTAAAGGTACAGACACAGGTTATAACTATAATGCTGTTAAAGGAATTATGTACAACTGCTCTGAGTCCTTTGGTGGCTCCGCCACATGCGCCCCCCAGAATTGTCTTTAACAGAAAACGTGAGACGAGGAGGTGGTCTGACCAGTCTGTCCAATCGACTTCGATAGCCAGGCAGAGGAAGTTGATGACCGGTGGTCGAGCTAGCTGGCGACTGTGGTTGAGCTGGTGCGGCGGTTGAAGTTGAACTGGCAGGCGGAAGTGGTCGAAACGGCACTGCGGTTGCGGACGGGTGGCCACGCTTTGGTGGCTGAGCGATGACGACTGGGCTGTCTAAGTCCAAATGAGCTGGCTTCAGGCGGTCCACCAAAATGTGATCTGGTTTACCGCCGCCGACGACAGCAAAAGAATTGTCTCCTGGTCTGATGACTCGGAAGGGACCAGTGTAAGGAGGCTTGAGCGGGTCCTGGTGAGCATCATGACGGATGAAGACGTATTCGGCGCTCTTCAGCTCCACCGGTACGTGGGAATTCTGCAGGCTGTGGTTGGAAGTAGGCACCGGGACGAAACACTTGGCTGCTTCCTGGTGGCAGACGAGCTGCTGAGAGGCGGACCATGGCTCCATGGAAGAAGGAAGAAAATCACCAGGAACTCGGAGTGGCTGGCCGTAAACCAACTCCGCTGAAGAAGATTGGAGATCGTCCTTGGGCGCCGTGCGAAGACCTAACAAGACCCAAGGAAGCCTGTCCACCCATCCTGCGCCTTGAAGACTGGCCCGTGGAATCGCTCGCACAGGCCGTTCACCTGTGGATGATAGGCAGTGGTGCGATGAAGTTTGGTGCTGAGCCCCTGAGCTACAGCGTTCCAAAGCTCCGAGGTAAACTGTGGCCCGCGATCGGAGGAGATGTCTGCCGGTACGCCGAACCGAGCGACCCAGCAAGAGATGAAGGCTCTAGCGACATCCGCCGAGGTGGTGGAAACCAAAGGAATTGCCTCTGGCTACCTGGTGGTGCGGTCCACCATGGTGAGGAGATGAGTAAAACCACGGGAAGGTGGCAGCGGCCCAACGAGGTCCACGTGCACGTGGTCAAAATGACGCTCCGGAACAACGAACGGAGCTATTGGTGCCTTGACATGTCGCTGGACTTTGGCCTTCTGGCAGACCACGCAGGTGTTGGCCCAGTCCCGGACGTCCAGGTGCATACCATTCCAGACGAACTTTGTTGACATAAGACGCTGTGAAGTCCGCATACCCGGGTGCGACAACCCGTGTATCGTGTCGAAAACCATCCTGCGCCACGCGGCTGGTACGATGGGTCGAGGAACGCCCATGGAGACATCGCAAAGGAGCGTTGTGCCCGCGGCCTGAAAGCTGACGTCGGCCAGTTGAAAACTCGATGGGACGGACCTGAGCTCTTGAACCTCTGGGTCCGATATCTGATCCTCAGCCATGCGAACGTAATCAATACCGAGATGAACTGCCTGGACCGTCGCGCGAGAGACACAATCCGCCACGAGGTTGTCCTTACCAGACGCATGTTGAATGTCCGTCGTGAACTCTGAAATGTACGTCAGGTGACGTTGTTGACGAGCCGACCATGGAGCTGTGGTCTTCGACATTGCGAAGGTAAGAGGCTTGTGGTCGACAAAAGCCGTGAAGGGACGTCCCTCTAACAAAAACCTGAAATGGCGGATGGCCAGGAAAAGTGCCAGTAGCTCCTGGTCAAATGTGCTGTATTTTCTTTTGTTTTTTCTCAGTTGATGGCTGAAAAACGCCAGTGGTTGCCACATGCCATTGACCCATTGCTCTTGCACTGCCCCGATGGCGTAGTTGGAAACGTCCGCAGTAAGGGCAATGGTGGCGCCTGGAAGAGGGTGCACCAACAAGTGTTCCCGAAAGCCTGGTCCATTTCGATTGTCCAGCCGACTGTGTCTTTGCCAGATTTGCCCTTGAGGGCCTCGTACAAAGGTTGCATAAGTAGAGCCGCCTTGGGGACGAAACGGTGGTAGAAATTTACCATTCCCAGGAACTCCTGGAGAGCCCTGACGGTCTGCGGGTGTGGAAAAGACGTGACGGCTTCCACCTTCATTGCTAGGGGGACGGCGCCATCCGAGGTGATACGGTGTCCCAGAAAGTCGATGGTTTGCAGGCCAAACTGGCACTTGGCCGGGTTGATGATTAAGCCATGCTGGCTAAGGCGTGTGAAGAGAGTATGAAGATGCCCGATGTGCTCCTCCTCGCTAGCACTGGCGATGAGGATGTCGTCAAGATAGACGAAAATGAATGGGAGATCACGGAGCACAGAGTCCATAAGCCGCTGGAAAGCCTGTGCTGCGTTCTTTAAGCCGAACGGCATTCTCAGGAACTCGAAAAGCCCGAACGGTGTGATAACAGCGGTTTTTGGAACGTCCAGCGGATACCCGCGGACGAGGTCGACCTTAGAAAAAATGGACTTTCCCGCCAAATAGGCCGAACAATCTTGTATATGTGGAATCGGGTACCGATCGGGGGTGGTAGCATCGTTCAGACGTCGGTAGTCACCGTAGGGGCGCCAACCGCCACCGGGCTTTGGCACGATGTGGAGCGGCGAAGACCAGGGACTATTTGATCATCGAATAATTCCCAGCCGCTCCATTGTGTCAAACTCTGCCTTTGCCGCCGCGAGCTTGCCGGGTTCCAGCCTTCGGGCCCGTGCGTAAACTGGGGAGCCCGTCGTGGTGATATGGTGCTCCACACCATGCTTAGTGACCGAGGAAGAGAAAGTGGGTCTGGTGAGCTCTGGGAACTCCCCGAGGCGATGAGCGAATTTATCTGACGATGGGTACGCGCAGGCGACTGTGAGGGTGCCAGTCAGTTCCTTCTGTAACCTCTAGATGGCACCTTCACTTGTTTGTTTCCCTTGTTAATTGTTTCTAGTCTCCTGTGTTAATTCTTAATTGACTGTTATTGGGCTTATGAGTTTCACCTGTGATTTGTAGTATATAAGTTCTGTGGTTTTTTTCCTCTGTGCTCAGTCCTCACAAGGGAGTTAGTCTTGACAAGGTTTTCTGTCTTGACTAGGTGCTCTGTGTGATTAGCCTTTGCTCTGTGGCAGCTTGCCTTGACAAGCTGGTTGCCATGGTTCTTGCTTGTTTTTTAAGATGTATTTAAGTCTGTTGTTCTGTCAAGTTGCTTGTCTTGGTAAGGTGCTGTTTGGACAAGCGTGTTGCTATGTGGGAGCTTGTCTTGAGCTCTGTATTGATAAGCCGATTACCCCTGTGGTAGCTTGTCTCGGCAAGCCGGTTGCCCTTGTGGTAGCTTGTCTCAAGCTCAGTATGGACAAGTGGGTTGCCTCATGGAAGCTGTCCTGAGTTCCTATCTTGACTAGCCGTTTGGTTGTTTGTCTTTAGTTCTTATGTTTGTTGTTGTGTTTCTTGTATGAATCTAGTTATGTGTGAATCTAGTAAAGTTCAAACAAAGTACTGTATATTTGCTTCTCGCCTCGTTTCTGCACTTGGGTCCAGAACCTACCTCGCCCGGACAGCACGGCCCCGTGTCTACACGGCCCCGTGGCTCCCACCCCGTGACAACGACGGACCACGACACGGCGGTGCTGCGGTGGCAGGGGATCGAATTGAACGTGGCCGCATTGATGAGACGGCAGTGCCGGACGTCAACGAGGAACCCGTTCGCACAAAGGAAATCCGCCCCCAGGATGGCTTGCGAGACTTTGGCAGTGACGAATTCCCAAAAGAAGCGCTGACCGCCGAAGCTCAGTTGGACCCGCCGCTTTACGAAGGTACGAATGGCCGCACCATTAGCTGCCTCGAGGGGAAGGCCGTGGGCCCCGGTTTGGAGATCCAGCCTCGACGCGGGGAGGATACTGCATTGCGAGCCGGTGTCACAGAGAAAATGACGACCTGATAGGGAGTCTGTGATGTAAAGGAGCTTCCCTGCAGATCCAACGGACATCGCGGCCGCGGTGCGCCCTTTAGACCCGGTCCTCCTTCGCGAAAAACGCCGCGGGAGATTTGGGGGTTTTTTGGGCGAAAAACTGCAGGGAGGACGGCAGCGTCTGACTTTCACGCCAAAACGGGCGTGGTAGCAGCACCAGCCCGCCACCTGAGGAGCTGGAGTCGCGTCTGTGGAGGTTGGGTGCCTCGTGGCTGTGCAGCATTGTTGGGTTACCGTGAATATTTTGTCAGCTTCTGCCGCGAGTTCAGCGCAGTCTGTGATCACAGAGCTGGCTAAGGCAGTCTGTACCGGTTCTGGAAGCTGACAGAGGAACAATTCTCTAAATTGGGGGTCACGTGACTAACGGCATGACGTCATCACGTTAAAACCGCGCTGTAAAGGTAACTAGACATAGTACAGTTAAACAGAGTAATTAAAGGTACAGACACAGGTTATAACTATAATGCTGTTAAAGGAATTATGTACAACTGCTCTGAGTCCTTTGGTGGCTCCGCCACATAGGAACCGAATATCTTTAAAGACAGAAAAAGTGGAAATTTTAACAGTAAGGACCCTGGAAAAAAAATCCTAATATCCTGTTAGAGTGAAAATGATGAATCTTGTAGTGAACATTTCAACATGACCTCACAGTCCCCCCATTTATAATGTTTCCCTGTTCTCTCTGTCCTGGTCACATTCACTCTTATTGGTGTAGAGATTAGATTATCTCTGGTCTTTCAAATAATCAGGATCGAGTGCAAACCAATATGGTGGGTATATTGCGTTTAATCAGAGTTTAAGATGGAATATAACACATTAGTTTTACAACAAAAACATACGACCGTGACAAGCAGCTGGTACCGGTCTCGATCGGACAGACAGCTGGTGTGCGCGATCAGCTCTTCGGTTTACGACCTTTCACCCTCTCTTCCTCCCTTCTAGAACCACCAAGAGTGTTAGACTAGGGTCAGCATGGGACCACCCTCGGAAGAGTGTTAGACCAGCGATCCACCGTCTGCGCTAAGGGTTTTTCGGGTCTTGCTTTGATTCCCTTTTTAGGGGTGGACCTGATGTAAAATATGGACAGGACCATTTAACCTGTAAGGGTTCCTCTTAAACCAAGGTGCCCAATGGCATGTCGGGTGCTTTGCCTTAACCTTCAGATGAAAGCTCTCCCCTAAGGGGTCTCATGCTGTCCCCTACATGCCTTTCCTGTTTATACATTCTGAAGACCCATCCATCTGAATTCCTCTGATCTCTCCCATCCTTATCCTCCCAAGTTTGGAGTCAGACAAGCCATTCTAGTCCTTCAGACATTCGTAGCTGCTTGTTATCAGTTATTTATGTTCATGCAGCTTTAGTTGTGCAAAATTCCATTATCAGACTATTGTACCATGGAATGAACCATTAAATTCCCCAAAATAATCCTCTATTTTATTCTCACACACTGGTTAACTTACGCATTTTAAAGCAGCTTTGTTAAACAAAAGTCAGAATCCTAACTTAGCGTTATAATACGGTTATTAGCAGTAATGGAAGGGACATGGGCGTTGGGCCTTAATTTGGTCAAATTAAAGATACATTGAACAAAGTTGAAATCCTAACTTACAGACAGCAGATAGCTAGCCTGGGAAGCAAGGTCATACGTGACTGCCACGGTGCAAAATGTTATCACATCTGCAGGGAATATAAAAACATAAGCACATTCTAAGCATCTATCCAGCTATTCTGGAGAGACACTTCTGTCTCAAGTTCTAATACAATCAGCTAAACACAGTATTATTCGCGTCACAATTTCATTCACATAACCATATATGTTTCAGATACCCCTAATTTTGGTTCTTCTTCAGCACCTCACACAAGAGACAATTTCTCATTTGTGCGTAGACACTGGGACCCTGAAATTCCACAAGGATTCTCCCAGTCTCCTGTTTTCTTGAGAGCCACGGCTAGAGATCAGGAGAATCCCAGTAGAATTTCAAGGCCCAAGTATTCGCAGGCTACTTAATGATGGAGAGCATCACACTGAGCCTATTCTTACCAGACACACACACACATCTATGCACACACATAGGAACAGGGGTTTCACCTGAACCATGGCAGATAATTTGTGCACAGCAACATCCCACAACTGGAATGTAATAATGACCAGATATTGGCCCAGTAATTCCGGGCACAATGTGTGAGTACGGACAGGGTACTCACGCGTTTGCCAGGAGGAATTGTCGGTTTTCAGCATGCACAGCACATGCGCTGAAAACCGGCATTTCCTGTCCTCTGACCCAAGGGGTTAAGAGGCTGAACGCATGCGCGGTATCGGGCAGCGCGTGCGACTTGGATTTCCTGTATTTTTACAGATTTGCGCATGTGTAAAGGCCTCCGGTATTTACGCGTGGAAAAACCAGACGTAAGTACTTAGTTTTACAGGTAAGTGGTCTTTTAGTACAATTTAGAATTTTTTTTTCCACAGGTTTATTATTTTTAAAGAATCTACAGTAAGGTAAGTTTAGTTTTAGACCCTATTTTTTAAAAATTTATTTTTTTCAAAAATTTGATTAATTGTTTAAAATAGTTTTTTAAAGTTGTTCATAGTTAATTTAATTATTGGGATGCTTTTTAAAATTTCATTTAAAGTTTAAGTAGTGTTTTGGGGTGCCGTACTTTTCATGAGTTTGACAGTCTTTACTATCAAACTTATGAATGAAGTTTCCCCTCCCTTGATTGGCTGAACAGTGCTCACCTGATCCCAGCCGGCACATCGCACTAATTACGCCGCTGGGTCAGGTTAGCACAGCGCGCCGGGATCAGAACCGGGCCACTTACAGGAAATCCACTGCGGGCCAGATTTCAGATGTCGGCGCGCAGGGTGAGCGCACATCGGGGGCTTGCATGCGCGGCAAGCCCCCGACAGGAATTACTGGGCCAATCTGTTTTTTAGTGATGTTGATTGAGGGATAAATATTGGCCAGGACACCAGGGATAACTCCCCTGCTCTTCTTCGAAATAGTGCCATGGGATCTTATACGCCCACCTGAGAGAGCAGACGGTTTAACGGCTCATCTGAAAGACGGCACCTCCGACAGTGCAGCACTCCCTCAGTACTGCACTGGAGTGTCAGCCTGGATTATGAGCTCACGTCTCTGGTGTGGGGCTTGAACCCAGAGCCTTCTGACTCAGGTGAGAGAACTACCCACTGAGCCGCGGCTGACAGTGTCTGATACTCCATGTGCAGCCAGGCAGCTGGGAGTGGAGTGAAGGCCAACCTTTCTCCACAGACAAAATGGATTTCTTAACTATTTCTCAAACTTAATCCTCAACAGCCTCTGTGCTCAAGTGGGTCGGACAGAGCTGCAGTCTGATGTGCAGCACTCGTGGTTCTGCTCTGCGTTCATCTCTCTGTGGAGTTACACTCTCAGCCCAGCGACACGGATATGTGGCATTTGTCCATTGGGAGCTCACACACTGTTAATCAACCTGTCGGCCGCATAAATCATCACTGCCTCGTTCTGTAATATATTGCACAAAGCCAGTGACTCTCAGAGTCCTGCACTTTAGTAAGTAATGTCACGTAATGTGATTGCTCATCATTGCTCCAACTGCATGCTCGCCATCTGTGTCTGACCAGTCTTTGACTGTGCTGTGATCAGAAGTTGTGCACCAATCCACTCCACGTAACCAGTCTGACATTCTGCTTAAACTGTGAAACCCAGATGGTGCTTACTTTCTTTCTTTCTCTCTTTCTTTCTCTCTCTTTCTTTCTTTCTTTCTCTCTTTCTCTTACTCTTTCTCTCTCTCTCTCTTTCTCTCCCTCTCTCTTTCTCTCTCTTACTCTTTCTCTCTCTTACTCTATCTTTTTCATTTTTCAATGATGGGAGGTAACGACCCTCTGGTCCATCCAGCCTGTGCCTCTCTTTCTTTCTCTCTTTTTCTTCCTTTCTTTCTGCAGAACTGAATATCGGGCGGGGAGTATACCGGGTGGCCGATTCGATAATGCTCGTTCTGTGCTACCGCCAAGACAAATTACTACTGTTGCTCAGATTTCGCTAGATGTTCGAAAGGTCGAACAAATAGGTTCGCAATTTTCCTTTTAGGGTTCAAATGTAAGTTTGGTCTGAACAAACACACAGGCAACAGATTTCGCGTACAAAGATTTATCTTTAATAAATGCTTAACAAACACCGTTCGCAGTTTAAAGTACAATTCCAAAATATAAGACTCACAACTTATATAGATATTACCCTGATTTGGTCCGAGGTGATCAATCTCTGCCCAATCCTCTACGTAGGGTTTTGTCCCCAGGTCCCTGCTGTCGAGTGTCGCTCTCAGGTTGTCGCTCCCAGGTTGTCGTTCTCAGGTTGTCGCTCTCTATCTGGGGTTTTCCCTCCTGGTTTATACTGTCCTATAATCTGTCCCATCTCTTTGGTTGCACATTTGTTACTGTCCCTGCATCCTGATGATTAGTTTACCCTATTCCACACCCTGTCTCATCTCCTTGATTAGTTTACGTTTTAGTTCATCCATTTTCTCTAATTGATCCATTGTTTGCTAACTGGCGTCTGTAGGGACCTCACTCGTGTCTGATGAGGTTACCTATGAGCCCTCTGTTTAGAACATTCCTGAACCTCTGCATTATTTATCCATTATCCCATACACATGGCGACTCCTCCATTTTATTTCAGTTTTCTTACATAGCTTCCATTTCCAAATTACCCCATTATCTTTACTTGGGCAGTGTGAGCAGACCTGGAGCGTGGGAGTGGCCCGGAGCTGGAACACTATTTTCCAGCTGTGGCTGAGGCCGCTGTGCTGTGAATTACTGGGTCTGTTCCCGACGCACATTCACTTCCAATAGAACATAGAAACATAGAAGATAGGAGCAGGAGTAGGCCATTCAGCCCCTCGAGCCTGCTCCGCCATTCAATGAGATCATGGCTGATCATCCAAATTCAGTACCCTGTCCCTGCCTTCTCCCCATATCCCTTGATCCCTTTAGCCTTAAGAAATATATCCAACTCCTTCTTGAATATATTTAATGAATTGGCTTCCACTGCCTTCTGTGGTAGAGAATTCCACAGGTTCACCACTCTCTGGGTGAAGAAATTCCTCCTCATCTCTGTCCTAAATGGCTTACCCCTTATCCTTAGACTGTGACCCCTGGTTCTGGACTCCCCCGCCATCGGGAACATCCTTCCTGCATCTAGTCTGTCCAGTCCTGTTAGAATTTTATAAGTTTCGATGAGATCCCCTCTCATTCTTCTAAACTCCAGCGAGTACAAGCCCAATTGACCCAATCTCTCCTCATACGTCATTCCTGCCATCCCAGGTATCAGCCTGGTGAATCTTCGCTGCACTCCTTCCATGGCAAGAACATCCTTCCTCAGATAAGGCGACCAAAACTGCACACAATACTCAAGATGTGGCCTCACCAAGGCCCTGTACAACTGCAGCAAGACATCCTTGTTCCTGTCTCAAACCCTCTCGCTACGAAGGCCAACATACCATTTGCCTTCTTAACCGCCTGCTGCACCTGCATGCTTACCTTCAGCGACTGGTGCACAAGGATGCCCAGGTCTCGTTGCACTTCCCCTTCTCCCAATCTATTGCCATTTAGATAATAATCTGCCTTCCTGTTTTTGACACCAAAGTTGATAACCTTGCATTTATCCATGTTATATTGCATCTGCCATGCTTCTGCCCAATCACCCAACCTGTCCAAATCATACTGGAGTTTCTCAGCATCCTCCTCACAGCACACACACCCACCCAGCTTTATGTCATCTGCAAACTTGGAGATATTACATCTAGTTCCCTCGTCTAGATAATTAATATATATTGTGAATAGCTGGGGTCCTAGGACCGATCCCTGCGGTACCCCACTAGTCACTGCCTGCCACTCGGAAAAAGAGCCGTTTATTCCAACTCTTTGCTTTCTGTCTGCCAACCAGTTCTCTATCCAAGTCAATACCTTGCCCCCAATCCCATGTGCCTTAATTTTACACGCTAATCTCTTATGCGGAGGAGAGCTAATTGTGACTGTTTGTGCATTAATAGTGCGCAGCATTATCAATGGACCAATCAGCCAGCACCTTGTGGTGAGAAAGAGACACTGCATGAATTGCAAACCTCCGGCACTTGCTGCTCGATTTACTGCTTTGATCAAACATCACTCCCTTAGCCGCCCCATTATTTTTAAGAACTTAATCGCCCATTAAGCTCGTCACAGAAAGTTAAGTCTGGTAATTAATAGCATAATTCTTCTTTTAACGATGTGATCATTGTTCATGAATGCCAATCAACCTCGCAGGCCCAGAAAGGGAACTGTGGATTCTCACTCCTTCAGGTAGTGACTTGTTGATCAAGATTTTAAAAATGTCAAATTTTAAATTGTTACATTTTCTCTTACTTTTCCTTTCTGTTACTTTTCTCTCTCTCTCTCTTAATCCAATCTTTCTTCCATCTCTTTATTTCTCTTTCTGTACCTGATTTGACTCTATTTCGATCTGTTTCCCTCTCCATCGTTCCTCTCATTCTTTCTCAATCCTTCAATCTGATTGGTTAATGATATAGACTGTTGGCCCCACCATTCACTGAGGTCCCAGATGCCCCGTTACCCTCACCACACTGTTACCAGCTTGCACATTCTTTTTCAAGCTGAAGGGTGCAGGAAAAAGTCTAACTAACGGCGCACACCACGAGAAGCCCCACTCCAGCAAGATCTAGCCCCTTTTCCATGTCTATTCGGTCCCTACTCCAAATACCTTGGCTTTTGTATTTTAGATTACTCTCATAAGTGAGTCTTAGTTCCTTATAGTGTCAGCTGTGCCTCAGTGGGTGGCACTCTCTAGGTGGGAGGGGCTAGGAGTGAGCAGGTGCTGCTGGTTGCCTGATTGCTGCAGGGAGTTGGAGTGAGCTTGTGAAAAGTTGGTGGTGGGTTTTTGTTTTCATGTTTTAGGGCTTTTTGGCCTATAAACAGCAGCCAGGTGGCTGCTGAGGGGCCCAGAGTGCCGGGCCCCTCAGAGGACAGTGTTCCCAAGATGATTTTAATCAGGGGAGAAATTGTTGTTGGAAGGGAGAGAAAAAGGCCCAAAGATTTGGGCCGGGACCCTAGGAGGTTTAAAAAAGAAAACACGTTGGTGGTTCAGTGCGAGGATAAGGAGATACGAGCTTGGGATACATGAGGATTGTGGCGAGGGAAGCTGCTTTGTCTGCCGACCAAAGCCGAATGTTGGATTCGAGATGACGGTCAGTGACCAAGAGGAGGTGGAAAGACTTTTAGTTTGAAGGTTGGTGATAAATTCTTGGAGGTAGCTCTGCTATATTCGGAAGAGGTGGTGGTCTCACTCTTAAATTTGCTGGTTTATATTGAGGACGATGTGCTAATCAAAAAGTTGGAGTCGTTGGACATTAAAATTTGCTCGGCAATAAAGAGGAGGTACTATCCAGGAACACGGGTAGCAGATGGAACCTGTTATGTAAAGGTGCAGTTCCCAGAGGGGGTGAAGACATTACCGTACAGCATGAAATTCGAGACAATGGAAGGAGTGCAGTACTTCCGAGTACTGCATGATAACCAAGTGAAAGTTTGTTATTATTGTCTTGGACACGACCATCTTGTAAGAAATTGTCCGGACTTGTACTATTATAATTGTAGCGAGTCTGTGTAATGTTATCTTATATCGTAGTGTTAAGAGGCTTACAAGTAGATATCGTTGAGTACTCTTTATTAGGTCTTGAGTCAGTGCCAGCTCATGTAGTACTGCCGCATGGCCAAGATGGCTTCCTATTTATCCGACTGATGTCAAGCAGCTGTCTTTACTACAGCTACCATCAAGCAGCTATCTTTACTACAGCTACAGTTATCTGTACATCTTTCCCCCTCAACGATGACATAAACAGTAAACACCATAACATAACATAACACATAGAACACATATTAACAACATATAAAAACAGTCAGTGTAACTACTATTAATTACTATTAACAACATGTAAAAACTGTCAGTGTAACTATACCTTGCAATAACTGCCGGCACATATAAACACTACCCACACCCATAAGTCCATTAGCTGTTTACAGTCTTTCCCTTGTCTACAGGTCGAGTCTAACGACTGGCTTTCTGGTGCGCTGTGACCTGCGTAGCTGAGCGGGTATTTGCTGGGCCAACCCAGTTGTGTCCATTAAGTTCATGTCTGTACCACACGGATCCCTTGTCTCATTGTCACCCCTGTGTACTTCATCACTTTGTGGCATTGCCCTCGTCTCCTCGTCACTCTGTCGGATTTCCATCATCAGCTCATCCTCTCTGTCCTCCTGCGGCTGATAGGTCTCGGTGGTTTTCAGTAGGTGCCTCCTGTTTCTGCGATACACATTGCCATTTTCTGTCATGACACTGTATGACCTGGAGGCAGCCTGTTGTAGAACGGTGGCTCTTTGATTCCATGACCCAGGCCCTTCAATGTGAACTACATCCTTCTCCTGTAGAGGCACTAGTGCAGTGGCTGTGCGGTCATGGAGCGTTTTTTGTTTCCGCTGAAGTTTCCAGGCCTTGTCTGCCCATACCTCATCTCTGTGATCAGGTGTGACATTCCTGGGAAATCGAGTACGGATTTTGCGACCCAGTAAGAGCTCAGCTGGAGACTTGCCACTTTCCAGCGGGGCCGTCCTGTACGACATCATGGCCAGATATGGGTCAGTGTTGCTGTGTGCTGCTTTCTTTAATAGTCTTTTCACAATCTGCACCCCCTTCTCTGCTTTTCCATTGGCTTGAGGGTAGAGCAGGCTGGAGGTTACATACTTAAACTTATCATCATAGTCATAATCATAATCATAATCAACTTTATTGTCATTGTTAGTGCACAAGTGCAGTACAACGAAATGTAGGCTTGCGGCTCCCGAGAGTGTACATTTGGATTAAGACATTTAAACATTCAACATACATTTGGCTTGTAATACATTACATAAACATAACCATAATAAAGTGCATTGGCAGATGTGCAGGCTTTAGTGTTTATTTGTGGAGTTCAGTAGTATGACAGCCCTGGGAAAGAAGCTGTTCCTAAATCTGGTCGTACGGGTGCGAATGCATCTGTAGCGTCTTCCAGATGGTAGGAGGGTGAACAGACTGTGGCTGGGGTGGGTAGGGTCTTTGATGATCGACCGTGACCTCCGTAAACAGCGTTTCTGGTATATGTGCTCTATGGCCGGTAGCCGGGTGCCGGTAATGCGTTGGGCAGTTTTGACTACCCGCTGCAGGGCTTTCCGGTCATAGTAGCTACAGCTGCCATACCATACTGTGATACAGTTCGTCAGGATGCTCTCTATTGTGCAGCGGTAAAAGTTAGAGAGGATCAGGGGTGACAGGTTACATCCCTTCAGCCTCCTTAGGAAATATAGGCACTGCTGGGCCTTCTTCACCAGAGAGGAGGTATTGAGGGACCAGGAGAGGTCTTCCGTGATGTGGGCTCTGAGGAACTTAAAGCTGTCCACCCTTTCCACCACAGCCCCATGGATGTGGATGGGGGTGTGACTTCTGCCTTTAGACTTCCTGAAGTCTACATTGATTTATTTGGTTTTCTTGATGCTACTCTGTAGCAAACGACTGAAACTCATGACTGGCATAGGGAGAGCTATTATCAGAGACCAGAGTTAGAGGGATGCCCTGCCTGGAAAAGATTGACTTCAGGTGAGTTATCACAGCTCTTGACGTGGTGCTGGGTAGGAGAGCAATCTCAGGATAATTAGAGTAATAATCAATAACTAACAAATAGTCTTTTCCTTCGTAGTGAAAAATATCAGTTCCTACCTTTTCCCAAGGTTGTGATGGGAGCTCTGTGGTAATGAGGGGCTCTTTTGTTTGCTTGTAGTGATACTCCTGACATGTAGCACACTCACTGATCATCTGGTTAATATCAGAGTTCATGTTTGGCCAGTAGAGTGCCTCACGTGCCCTCCTTTTTGACTTTTCCACACCCAGGTGCCCTTCATGTATTCTGTTAAGCATTTCTCGTCGCATAGAGATGGGCACTACAATCCTGTCACACTTAAGCAGCAGTCCATTGACCACAGAAAGCTCAGACTGAATATGATGATATTGTTTACATGACCCTTTCTTCCAACCCTCTTGAAGATTTCTCATCACTTTCCTCAGAACAGGGCCCTTTGATGTCTCTGTGGCTATCTTTGATAGTTGTTCCTGTGAGGCGGGCAATGCTGCATAGACCATATCCACATGAAGGTCCACATCCTCTTCTGATTCACTGCTTTGTGTGGCATGAGGCGCAGCCCTGGATAGTGTATCTGCAATGAACATTTGTGTTCCTGGGACATATGTGAGCTCAAAATCATAACATTGTAGTCTCATCATTAGGCGCTGTATCCGTGATGACATGTCACACAGATTCTTTTTTGCGATCCCTAGCAGTGGCTTATGGTCAGTTTCTAGGATAACCTTGGGAAGGCCATAGATGTAGGTATGACATTTTTCACACCCAAATGCCAAGCCAAGGCACTCCTTCTCTATTTGTGCATACCGGCACTCTGTAGCCGTCATGGAGCGTGACGCATATGCCACTGGTCGCCATTCTTCTTCATCTTCCTGTAGAAGGACAGCCCCTAATCCATCCTTAGAGGCATCTGTGGACACTTTTGTCCTCTTTTCAGGGCAGAAGAACTTCAGTAGGGGTTCACCTGCTAGAATGTGTAGCAGCCCCTTCCATTTATTCTCATGTTCGTGTCCCCATTGGAACTCTGTCTCTTGGTGCAGCAGTTTTCTCAAGTGAGCGGTTTTCACTGCCAGATTTGGAATGAATTTCCCTAGGTAATTAACCATGCCAAGGGCCCACTGAATCCCTTTCTTGTTCTTCGGTTTTTCCATGTCATGTCTGGCTGAATCCCTTCTGCAGAAATCTTGTCCCCGAGGAATGTGATTTCATTGACGCTGAACTGACATTTGTCTTTATTTAGTTTGAGTCCATACTGCCGTATCCTCTGAAGTGTTTTTTCCAGTCTGGTGTCGTGCTCTCCCTGAGTGGAGCCCCATACTACCAGATCATCCACGTACACCCGCACACCATCCAGGCCCTCGATGATTTGCTCCATTGCTCTGTGGAAGATTTCTGGGGCGGAGCTAATGCCGAAGGGCAGGCGCTGGTAAGAGTATTGACCAAACAGGGTGTTAAAGGTGCACAGCTTAGTACTCTCTTCATCAAGTTTCAGCTGCCAGAATCCATGCGAGGCCTCCATCTTGGAGAAGAATTTTGCTCCTGTCATTTCGCTGACTATTTCCTCTCTCTTTGGGATTTGATAGTGCTCTCTTTTTATATTAGCGTTAAGGTCCTTGGAATCCATGCAGACACGCAATTTATCAGTCTTTTTTGAATTGACGCAAACCATGGAATTTACCCAGTCAGTCAGTTCCTCAGTCTTCTTTATGACACCTAGTCCCTCCATGCGGTCTTCTAGCTCTTTCCGCAGTTTCTCACGGAGGGCCACCAGAACTCTCCTGGGTGCGTGAATCACAGGTTGTGCGTCATCTCTCAGTTTGATGGAGTATGTAAAGGGCAGTGCTCCAAAACCCTGAAATACATCCGCGTACTTGTGTGTTATAGCATCATGCTTTATATTTGTACTGTCTTGGGGGGCACTCTGCACACAGTTCAATTCATTAATAGTATAGACTCGTTTTACCAAGCCCAAATCCACACATGCCTTATCCCCAACAGTGACTCATGTCCTTCAGGCACTATAACAAACGTCAATGGGTGAATGCGATTTTTTACCTTAACATTCAGCCTACACGTTCCTTTTGTTTCAATACTTTGTCCATTGTACGCCTTCAAAGCCACTGTCTTGTTCAGTATTTTTGGTCTCACTTTGAGATTCCGTGCATCACTCCAGCTTATGAGGTTTGCCTTAGCACCTGTATCTAGCTTGAAGGGAACAATGGTGCCATTTGCCAGCAAGGGGGCTATCCAAACTTCAGTCTTTAGTCCTACGGAATGTACTTCCTTTTCAATATCTTTACCCTGTTTTAAGTCATTTTGCGCCATTCCAACATACAAAGTCTCCGATTCTGTGTCTTCAGTCGCAATAGCATACACTGTCTTTTTACCTTCGGTTTTCTCTTCCCAAAAGCACATTTTAGCAAAGTGATTCCTGCCTTTACATTTTGCGCAGTTCTTCCCATAAGCCGGACACTGTCTTGCCACGTGTCTATTGCCGCACCATCTGCAATCGTATGGCATCATAGTCCTGAACTTTGTGTGCCCTCTTGTGTCCCTTCTGTGTACTACATCCACTGGTAGGTTGTCCAGTCCCAGCGCTCTCACGCCCGTTGCTGTAGTTCTCCCATCGAATTTTTACGTGTGCATGGCTGAGAGTTCACTAGCATGACATATTTTTACTGCAGCATCCAAAGTTAAGTCATTGTCCCTAAGCATTCTCTCCTTCACCTTCTTGTCAAGTATTCTGAAAATGATCTGATCGCGTATCATCGATTCCTTCAAGTCTCCAAAGTTACATGTTTGTGCTTTTGTTTTTAAGTCCGTCAGAAAAACATCAAAGGATTCTCCTTGCTTTTGCACGTGGGAGCGAAAAACAAATCTCTCGAACGTTTCATTCTTTTTAGGTGTGCAGTATTTATCGAACAAATCTATCACCTTGTCCAGATCATTTTTGTCACCTTCAGCTGCGAACGTAAATGTATTAAACAGCTCAATTGCCTGCGAGCCAGCCACTGTTAGCAACAAAGCTACCTTACGTGTTCCAGAGCTAGTCGTGGCGTCGATCGCTGTGAGGTAGAGAAGAAAGCGTTGTTTGAATTCGCGCCAATTTTTGTCCAGATTTCCTTCAAGTTGCAGGCTAGTCGGTGGTTTTATCCCTTCCATTGTTGTGGTATGCCCGTATCGTGCATTCTATAAATCCTGGTACCATGTAATGTTATCTTATATCGTAGTATTAAGAGGCTTATGAGTAGATATTGTTGAGTACTCTTTATTAGGTCTTGAGTCCATGCCAGCTCCTGTAGTACTGCCGCACGGCCAAGATGGCTTCCTATTTATCCGACTGCCGTCAAGCAGCTGTCTTTACTACAGCTACCGTCAAGCAGCTATCTTCACTACGGCTACAGTTATCTGTACAGTCTGGACACATCGCTCGGAGTTGCGAGGCGGAGAGCTGTGTGTCACAAAGACTCCACCCGCTGTGAGTGTGAGGCAGAAGGAAGCTCTATGAGTGACGAGGAGATGGGAGAAGGAGCAGCAGAAGGTGTGAATGGAATGGCCACAGGAGCAGAGCAGGTAGAGGATACAGCTGGTTAATTGAAGGAGAAAAGAGCGCAGGAAGAGGCAGAAAATAGCAGAGCAGAGAACAGAATGGAGATGGTGGAAAACACACTAATTACAGTGGAAAAGGACAAAGACAGCAGAGAGCAGCAAGGGTCAAGGGCAGAGTCAAACCATAATATGGTTCAGCTCTCCCTAAAAAATCTGGGGTCCGCGGTGGGAGAGGAGGCGGGAGCGGGGTGCGTGGTAAATGTAAGTACTCCAAAAAAGACAGGGAGTCGGACATCTTGGTGGGCAGGAGGGGGCAAGACAAGGAGAAGGATGCAAGAGGCAGGAGCCATAAAGGGGCAGCAGGACAGGAGCGGTGAGACAAAAATGCCAGAAGGGAGCAATATTGGTGTGCCATTGTCCCAGAGAGAGAAGGATCAGGGAGCAAGGGATGATGAGGCTGAAGGGAATGGCACTGTTGGAGAAACTGCGATAGCAGGAAGACTCTCTATGGGAGATGATGTATCTGACGGGGAGCAGGAACAGAAGGTTACAGAAGAGCTCAAGAGTGAGGAATTAGAGGGGGGCAGAGACATGGAATTGGGGGGTGGGGTGGCATCATGTGGAAAGGGAAAGGTTAGTGAGGGGCAGACGGAGGGAGAAGGGGCAGCTCCTTGTCCAAAACTTAATGCAAGGAAGAGGCTGAAACAGGAGGGAAGGTTCAAACAGGAGGTGAAAAAGAGCCGGAGGTTGCAGGAGAAAGCAACAGCTGGCCGAAAAGTTGGGGAGGAGCATGAGAGGAGGGAAGGGCCAGAGATTAAACGATGGGGAGATTATTGGGCATATTTCCCTTATTCGGAGCCATGATTACAGTGGTTTCGATTAATGGGAACAGACTGAGGGGTGAGAAGAAATTGCAGCAGTTGTTGCAGGGTTTTAAAGGCACGGACTTGTTGTGTCTGCAAGAAACCTTTTGGGATGAGGATATCCTAGAAAGTGTTCGGAAGGTTTGGAAGGGAGACGTGTTTGCAAGTTGTGCAAACAATAACCGTAGAGGGGTGGCTGTTTTGGTGAGTCCGTCCATAAAAGAGAACGTTGCCTTGGTGGACAAGGACACAGAGGGAAGATTTTTACGGCTAAGGGTAAAAATGGAGGAATTTAATTGCGGTCTCTTTAATATCTATGCACCGAACGTCCATTGCAAGTGTCACGAGTTTTTCCGGGGGTTAGTCACTGAAGTGGCAGAGGTGGAAAATCCTTGTATAGTGGGGGATTTTAATGTATTTTTATCTCGGGTGGACATTTCAGCCCAGATGACCTTTAAGGATGATAACTCCAGAGGGATGTATGTAAAAATGATGGCAAATTGAAATTTGAGAGACTTATGGAGGGACCAGAACCCCATAAAAAGGGAGTTCTCCAGATCAGGTTGGGTTGGTGATGTTTTAAAACAGAGCCGAATAGATTTTGTGTTAATGCGGGAAGGGTTAAGTTCTGAGGTGATTGAGGTTTATTATAAAAAAGTATTTTTTAGTGACCACTCGGCTTTGACTCTTAGAATTAGGAACAGCAGAGTAAAGATTGGTCCAGGGGTGTGGATTTTAAACAATCAATACCTGAAAGAAATTGCTTATAAAGAAGGCATTTTAAATATAATAAAGAATGCTCGGAGGGAACCATTGTTCTTGAAAGAAAGAAGAGTTTGGTGGGATAATTTCAAATATGAGGTAAAAGTTTTTTCGGTACGTTATGGGAAAGAGAGAGCAGCAGCTAACTGACGTCGAGAAGAGAATATAAACAAAAGGTTTACGTACATCTGTAAAGCAGTTGATGGAGGGGATAAGGGAGCTGAGACTAAGGCCTAGAAATTCAGTATAGCCACGTTCGGGGCGCTACAGTCGGGCGGCCGCTAAAGTTTGCGCCCGGCGCAAGTTCGCGCCACCTTCGCCGATATTCAGTCGCATCGCCCCAAGAGGTTGCTGCTGCGCTAAAACAGGCAATGCACGACTATCATTAGGCGCTAAGCCGGCAGTCCGGGGCGATACCCCCGAGGGCGGGCGCAGCGCAGGTGCGGCGAGTTGCTGATTGACGGCAGCCACTCTGGCGCCGGTCAGCTCTTAAAGGGGGAGGGTGGACTTGTCTGGCTGCCATGCCCTGCGCACTGCAGCCCTGAAGCAAGGCCTGACCAATGCTGGTTCATCAGTTCTACGCCCTGGGCCATGGGGAAGCCCACTATTCTTCCAAATCCCATTGTACGCTCTTGCTGCTTGTCCAGGGTCATGGGGAAGGAGATGTACTGACGTCTCCTTCTGAAAAGGGCATTGTTCACCTGTCGGATGCAGCAATGTACCGCGAACTGGGAGATGTTGGCAATGTCCCCAGTAGCGGATTGGAAGGAGCCGGTGGCATAGAAGTTGAGAGCCACCGTCACCTTCACTGCCACCGACAGAGACGTCCTGCTCCTCAGCTGTGGCTGCAGATCTCTGCGAAGCAGGTGGCAGATCTCAGTGACCACCTCCCTTCTGAATCGCAGCCTCCGAACACACTGCTCCTCAGACATGTTCAGATATGAGAACTGCTGGCGGTATACCCTGGGTGGGTAAGGCCTCCTGTGCCGACACCTGTTGGCCCTTCTCCGTCTGGCCATGACTGGCACTCTCTCATGGCGTCTCTGATCCCTTTGAATGCAATGCAGAAAGCCAACGTTTCCACCCATTGTAGCCCCCATTACAGTATATGTGGCGACTCAAGGCTATGGCACTGAAAGTGAAATCCAAGTGCAAAGCTCTGGCCTGAAGCCAGAAGTACCTGTGCGAGCGCTGAGTCAAAGCAGAAAGCTCTCTGCCTTTGTCTCTCACACAGAAGGATTGGCACAAAATGGCTGTCACTTATAATGCAGGAGGAGTCCCCTTTAAATAGCGCCCCCTGCACCCCGCAGCGACTGGGAACCATTCCCCTCTACCAGTTGCTGGGGGTGCCAGGCGCAAAGAAGGGCGGCGCCACTGAAGTCCCGGTTTGGGGCGCACAAAGGGCGTTGCATGATGAAATGATGTCAGGATCTGCGCGCGCAGCTGAGCGCGTGCAAAGACTTTGCGCCGACGCTAAATCTCTAGTGAAGTTGGGGAGAGGCACAGATCGCGCTGCGCCCGGCCGCTAGCCGCCTAGCGCCCAACATCTCCTCCTCCTAAGGCGCTACCGGCTGGCGCAAGCAACTGAATTTCTAGGCCTAAGTTCCGGGTTTTAAAGGAAGAGTGGGAATTATTGCAAGCTGAAAAATGCAATGGGGCCATTCTCCGTGCAAAGGCTAAAGATGCATTGGAGGGCGAAAGATGCACTAGATATTTTCCAGAGCAAGAGAAACTGCGACAGAGATTATCATTAATTGGAGAGTTGAAGGTTGGGGAGACGATCATTAATGAAAGTGGGGAGATTGTAGAGGCAGCTAGCAGCTTTTATCAAGAGTTATATACAAAAGAATACATTTCCAATTTGGCGATGGAGAAGGTTAGTGCTTTTATTGAAGAGGGTTTAAAGGAGGATGAGAGAAGCATGTGTGACAAGGAAGTAGGATTAGTGGAAATAAAGGTAGCAATAAGTGGAATGAAGTGGGGGGGGGGAAAGCCCAGGGTCCGATGGACTAAGTGGTGAATTTTATATAGAATTTTTTGAGATTTTAAGTCCATTGCTCTTAGAGGTTTTTAAGGAGATTAAAATTGAGGGAAGCCTGGCCCCATCTATGAGGAGAGGTGTCATAAGCTTAGCTTATATAAAAATAAAGGGGATAGAAGGGATCTGAAGAATTGGAGGCCCATTACATTATTAAATGTGGATTATAAGATCTTGGCGAGGGTTATGGCAAATCGTATGAAGGAGGTGTTACCGGAGATAGTTTTGCCCTCTCAGTCCTATGGAGTCATAGGCCGGGACATCGCAGACTCTGTTGTCTCAATCCGAGATGCGATAGAGCTCATGGAAGAGAGTGGGAAGGAGGCTTATGTATTAAAGATAGTTTAAGAGAAAGCCTTTGATAGGGTCTCTCATGAAGGTTTTGGAAGCATTTGGTTTCGGGGAAAATTTCATTGAGTGGATAAGGATTTTTTATTCAAACATATTTAGCTGCGTTAAATGTAATGGTTTTTTATCCAAGTATTTTCCAATACAGAGGTCAGTGAGACAGAGTTGTCCCCTGTCCCCATTGTTGTACACATTGGTAGCAAAGCCATTAGGTTTCATGATGCGAAAGAAAGGATTGCGGTTCCCAGGCTGGTGTCGGTGATACACCAATATGCAGATGACACAACCTTAACATTGAGAAATGGGGAGTCAGTGAGGAAAGCTATGGATGTAGTGGAGGAATATTGTAGAGCTTCAGGAGCCAGAGTGAATTATAGTAAGTCCCAATGCCTGGTTGCAGGAAGGGGTAGGGGGGAATGGTTGAAGGAAAGTCCCTTTAAGGTGGTGGAGGTTTTGGAATCTGGGGGTGCATATGGGTTGCAAGAAAGACAGGGATGAAGTGGATCGATTAAATTGGGAACCAAAGGTTATGAAAATTAAAAAGATTTTGGGAAGATGGGAAAGAAGGTGGTTGAAAGTGCAAGGAAGAGCGACAATGGTGTCTGCTCTCCTGCTATCTAAGCTATGGTACTTATTGACGGTGGAGGATATTCCTAAGTGGGCGGAAAAGTCCATCCGAAAGGCTTGTGTGAGGTTTTTATGGGAAGGAAAACCAGCCTTGGTTGCTTACAATACCATCATTGGACGGAGAAATCAGGGAGGACTCAATTTCCCAGATATTGATTTGAAGAAAAAATCCTTTAGAATCAAATGGGTGAAGAGATTTCTTCAGAATTCAAATACAAGCTTTTAGTAGAGTTGTTTTGAGCATTTTTTTTAACGAAGTGGGATAGGAGGGCAGGGGATATTGTATATGGAATACAATAATATGTTTTTGAAATCGATTAAACCTCTCTCTAGATTTTATAAGGGGGTTGTAGACACTTGGGCCCTGTAATGTATACAACATTGAAGGGACTACTTTGTATTGCGGATGTACATCCTTAGTTGCGAGCGTATATAACAGACGCGTATCGATTTGTACAGTCAGTGCCGAAGTTCCAGTTACCCAGTAAAGATCACTTGAAGTTACTCTCAGTCTCTGCTGCTTTATTATTTTATGTAGTTGTGTATAGCGGTACAAACACAACAGGCCCAATTTAAAAAAAGTGTACAGTTTATGCCCAAGGGTGCTGAGGAATTTTTAGAACAGCCCTTATTTTTGAACAGGTGGGTCAACATTGAAGGAGAGGTATTATTTAATGAAGCTTTTATAAAAGCTGGTATTATATGTGTGAAAGATGTATTATACGAGGTAATTCCAGGTTGGTTGCCGGAAGCGATATTGAGGGATATGGTGTGGGAGGAGGATCAGGAGGTAGAGGAAAAAGCAATTATGATCATGTATAAGAAGATTGTGAGGGCAATGCCACAGGATTGGATGGAAGAAATAAATGTGGAAATCTCCAAAGGAAGTAAAATGTGTCCCGCTTTTCCAAGTTTTCTGCAGGAGAAAGGGGGAGAGTTGGTCCAATTTGACAACTGTAATACTCAAGATTTCTATGAGATATTTAGAGAATGGAGATTCAAGACACCTGCTGGTCAGGAGTTTTGGCAGAGTATATACCCACAGCTGGACTTCAACAGGATTTGGAAGGGAGTGTTGGCGAATTTTAAATGTCCAGAGTGGATTGAACTGGATTTCAAATAGGCTCATAACCGGATGTTTACCATGACGGTCTTGTGCAAGATTGGACGAGTGGAGGGGGCAACTTGCCCAGTGTGTGGGACACGGGATGAGACTCTGTCCCATTTACTGGTGTTATGTCCACAGTTAAATGATTTTAAGTACTATGTTAGACAGTTGTGTGAGGTTTTTTTGCTGGGTGGGGACCGAAGAGCGAGAATGGGAATCCCGTGGGACTCAATTTTGAGATGGGGATTGCAGGAGAGTCTGCCAGAGTCTAGCGGAGTGGCAATTAATTTAATGTTCAGTTTGGCTAGATTTGTGACTGTGCAAAGAAGGAATGCTCTGGTTTTTAAGGGGAGGAGAATCAATCTAAAAGAGTATTTTAAAGAAAAGCTAAAAGATCATTATAAGGCTCTGTGGGTGTTTTATTCAGAAAGGAATTTAACGATAGTATTTTATGATCAATTTTTAAAGTACAATTGATTAATATATGTTACGAGAGACAAATTAAACTTCAGGTTTTGATGTTAATATGTAGTGGAAGAATGGCTGTGCAGAGCAGAGGAATGGATTTGAATGATACAATGGAATGATCATGATGTTGTAAATGTTCTTAATGTTCAATAAATGATATATAAAAAAAAGTGGGTAGCATACTTGCCTCTGAGTCAGAAGATTGCGGGTTCAAGTCCCACTCCAGGGACTGGAGCACATAAAGCTAGGCTGAGGGAGTGCTGCACTGTCAGAGACGTCGTCTTTCAGATGAGACGTTAAACCGAGGCCCCGCCTGCTCTCTCAGGTGGACGTAAAAGATCCCCTGGCACTATTTCGAAGAAGAGCAGGGGAGTTATCCCCGGTGTCCTGGCCAATATTTATCCCTCAACCAACATAACAGAAACAGTTTATCTGGTCATTTATCACATTACTGTTTGTGGGAGTTTGCTGTGCGCAAATTGGCTGCCGCATTTCCCACATTGCAACAGTGACTCTACTTCAAAAATACTTAATTGGCTGTAAAGCGCTTTGAGACGTCCGGTGGTCATGAAAGGTGCTATATAAATGCAAGTCTTTCTTTCTTTCTTATAGGCTCAAGAATATCTGCACTGGTCCTGATATCTGTTTATTAGCAAGACCAGGATAATGAACAGAAAATCTTTCTGTAGATTGCTCCATCTGTTGAATCTATCCTGTGTGGCCTCATGTCTTTAAAAAGCAGTAGAGTGTCATAGTATCAGTCTCATTTCAGCCTTTAATAATTAACATGCAAATTTATTGAACAATAGATAAACAAGGGGCCATGTAACACTTGTATAATATCTATTTTGACAGTGAAGATCACACTAACCAGTTCCTTGAACAAGAGACAGTGGAGTAGATGTCAAAGGAAATAAAAATCGGGAGAGTTGTAAAACAGGCTGCCGATTCACTCGCGCTCGCTTTACACTATCGCACAAAGTTAAGATTTACCCCGATAAATGGTCTGTCTAAAAGCTGTTATTGTGTGGCTAACCTTTCTATATGCAGTATTCTTTCCTACATTAAAACAGTAACTACACTTCAAAAGGACTCCATTGGCTGTAAAGCACATTGGGACATGCTGCGGCGATGAAAGGTGCTTTAGAAATGCGAGTCTTTCTTTCATTATCTTTAATTCTGGCAAATACCAGGCCGAAGCGATCTTTGTGAAGGCTCCAACCAATTCAACTCAACTTAACCCCACTCAGTTTGTTGAACAGCTCTAGCTCTTTGAATAACCCTGGAAACAGTTATCAGGATTTCCTAGATTTGAATAACTCTCAGCTAAATTCGAAAGTAAATGCTGGCCATTGTGTCACTTTTGGGGCCTCACACTAGATATTCTTTCTGGTTTGGTGTCACTTACACGCCCATAATTGGATCACATGTTCCCTATGATCTGGAGTGCACCCTTTCCTGTCCAATATTGAGGTAAATGATAGTGTGACCCAGGGAGCGTCACAGAGGATCTTTACTTTGTACACTGGCCACTGGAATGCGTCCTTTGTCACCCTGTGAGCTCCCCCCTCTCTCTACACAGCAGACTGGACAAACACGCTTACCAAATTGTAACATGACCTTTGAATCATAAGATAAATGAATGAACAGTACAGAATATAACACAGTGAGACACGTATTACTCTTGATATAAAATACAACTTGCTCTCTCTCTATACATAGTCCTTAAAACAGAAGACTGATTTCAGTAACCTCACACTAGCCTACCTCCCTGGTTAGACCAGCCCCCACTTTTAAATCACAGAGAACCTTTTGGTTGTTGGCTACACTAACTATTCTCTGGCTATAGAACAACAGCATAAGCACCAGGGTATCTCAAAGTAATCCTGAGGAAGAAAGAAAGAAAGACTTGCATTTCTATAGCACCTTTCACAACCAAGATGTCCCAAAGCACTTTACAGCCAATGAAGTACTTTTTGAAGTGTAGTCACTGTTGTAATGTAGGAAACACGGCAGCCAATTTGCGCACAGCAAGCTCCCACAAATAGCAATATGATAATCTGTTTTTATGATGTTGGTTGAGGGATAAATATTGGCCAGGACACCGGGGAGAACTCCCCTGCTCTTCTTTGAAATAGTGCCATGGGATCTTTTACGTCCGCCTGAGAGAGCAGATGGGGCCTCAGTTTAACGTCTCATCCAAAAGATGGCACATCTGACAGTGCAGCGCTCCCTCAGTACTGCACTGGGAGTGTCAGCCTAGATTTTTGTGCTCAAGTCTCTGGAGTGGGACTTGAACCCACGACCTCCTGACTCAGAGGCGAGGGTGCTGCCCACTGAGCCACAGCTGACACTGGGGGCCATCTTTGACCGTAATGTAGTATGTTTCAAATGACGAACATTTCAGACCATCATTGTGTAGCTTTTCATGTGGCGCCTTATCAGATACATTTTGGAACTCTAGGCAGAGCATGCCATAGGGATTCCACTTGAGATGTTACTTCCTTGAATAGGTCCAGGAGTTTGGTTAGGCAGGATCTCCCCCTTCTGAATCCATGTTGGTTAACATCAAGCATTATTATAGCGTCTTTAACGTAGTAATACGTCCCAAGGTGCTTCACATGGGCGTTATCAGACAATATTTGACATCAAGCCACATATGGAGCTATTCGGACAGGAAAGAGGTAGGTTTTAAGGAGCATCTTATAGGATGAGAGAGAGATGTAGAGAGGCAGAGAGGTTTAGGGAGGGAATTCCAGAGCTAGGTTCTTATCACGGAGGTAAACCTCAAGTTTGCACCACAATTTATTCTCTTATTTGAAATAAGACTGATGGGCCTGTAGTCACCTGGTCTGCGTTGACACTATTACTGATTCCAGCCTGCACATGACCTGCTCGGTGCGAGCGTTCGGGGTTCCTGATCGAGTGAATGAAGCACCATGGAACCGTGATATCCTGGGAAGGGGAGTGTTCAGCAAAGATGCTACTGGAGATCACGAGTGTGCTGCCTTGCAAAATAATTTATTGAATAGGCCCATAAGTGAAAAAGCAATCAAGAGTGTAGAGAAAACATGCTGTTAAATGTTGATGACTGTTGTTGTGTTTGCCCTCAGCCAGTGCTACTGGCGAACAGGGCCCTTTATCATCACTGAGCACTGATGCCTGGCTGAGCAACAGATCTGAAAATCTAAAGTCTGTTTATTACAACACATCAGTGCATGTGGGACTGCCGATAAGAGCACAATGGCAGCTTAAGTTAATGAGTCAGCAGTGAAGGTGAGAGCGTCATCACTGAGGAAATTGTGAACACAATAATCCCGCTCCTTATATGCAATGCGTTCTTTCTGTCAGAATTAGTGAAGGAGCACTCTCGGCTCCCACCAGGCTGAGTCCATGAGAACAGGCCTTACATTTATTTTATTTGAATCAGGCCCTTAACACAAAGCTTTTGTGTGCCAGCAGCATGAATCAGGGAGGAGTCACGGGATCTCACTGAGCCCGTGGCCAGTCAGTCATTTGGAAGGAATTGTCCCCTCAGCTCTTTCAGAACACTTGCTCAGCTGAAACCACCGCCTAATCCTGTATCAAAGGAGCGTTAATACTCACGGAGAACACGGGAACAGCAGGACCAGGAGGAGGCCATTCAGCCATTCGGAACTGCTCCACCATTCACTCAGATCATAGCTGAGCTGCATCTTAACTCCATTTACCTGCCTTTGCACCATATGTCTTGATACCCTCACCTAACAAATATCTATCGATTCAGTCTTGAAAGCCCAAGTTGACCCCCAGCTTCCACAACCTTTTGGGGAGAGAGTTCCAGATTCCCACTACCCTTTGTCTGAAGAATTGCTTCCTGATTTCACCCCTGAATGGCCCAGCTCTCATTTTAAGATCAAGTCCCCTTGTTCCAGATTTCTCCACCAGAGGAATAGCTTTTCCATATCTACTCGATAGAATCCTTTTAACATTTTAAGAAAAAGTTGAGATCACCCCTCAATCTTCCATCTTCAAGCCATGGTTATGTAACCTGTCCACATAAGTTAATCCTCTAAGTCCCGGTATCATAGAACCATAGAAATTTACAGCACAGAAGGAGGCCATTCGGCCCATTGTGACTGTACCGGCTGAAAAAGAGCGATCCAGCCTAATCCCACTTTCCAGCTCTTGGTCCGTAGCCTTGTAGGTTTCGGCACTTCAAGTGTATATCCAAGGACTATTTAAATGCGATGAGGGTCTCTGCCTCTCCCACCCTTTCAGTCAGTGAGTTCCTTTGGGTGAAAAATGTTCTCCTCAACTCCCCTCTAAACCTTCCCCCAATTACTTTAAATCTATGCCCCCTGCTTATTGACCCCTCTGCAAAGGGAAATAGGTCCTTCCTATCCACTCTATCCAGGCCCCTCATAATTTTATACACCTCAATTAGGTCTCCCCTCAGCCTCCTCTGTTCCAAAGAAAACAACCCCAGCCTATCCAATCTTTCCTCATAGCTAAAATTCCTCGGCCCAGGCAACATCCTCGTAAATCTCCTCTGCACCCCCTCTAGTGCAATCACATCTTTCCTGTAATGTGGTGACCAGAACTGTACACAGTACTCCAGCTGTGGCCTAACTAGTGTTTTATACAGTTCAAGCTTATCATTCAAGTATCAAATATCATTCTTAACAGCACAGCCACTGTAGAAACTGCTATGGTTGCCTCACACGTTACCTCAGAATTTCAGTGATACTAAGCCAACGTAGGTGTGGGACTGGAGTCACATGTAGGCCAGACCAGATAGGGACGGCAGGCTTCCTTTCCCGAAGGACATTAAACAATAGACTATTGCTATTTGACTGTTGCTCTTATCTTTGCTTGATTTACTCAGGCGATAGGCCCTTCCTCTTCTGCAGTTCTACAACCCTCTGAACTTCTCCAGAGTGGCCATTGTTTCACCCGTGTCTTTGTAGGGGGTGGTGTGTGCAGTCAGCTCTGCCCCTGACTGTTTCTGAGCGGTTTGAATTGCTCCCACACCCCTGGGTTCTAGACACTGGACTTAGGTACAGGCGGCGATACAGAATTGGAGTAGACAACTGGTTTGGTGCAAGAAAACTGTATTTTATTTAGAGTCACACTTAAAATTACACACTTAAATTACTGGAGTGATTACAGGCATACAAAAATACACTTAATTAAGAATGGGGAACACACGGCACAACGAGGGAAAATCACATTAATAATCCCCCTACCCTTGTCCCACCCCCAATACCTAACTAAATTGCACTACAAGAGCCAGAGATTATGCTCACCAATAGGGGTTTCTTGACAGTTCGAATCCTGTCAATTAAGCCGGTTGCGTTTTTGGGGTTCGCTGTTTGTGTCCTTTGGGGCCTGCCATCGCCACGTGGTCCCAGTCTTAGAATCTGCGAAGATTCTTCAGTTGGGTGGAGTCCGCAGATGCGGTAACGGCGTGGTTATGGATTTGTCTGGGTGAGTACCTTCTTTTCTCCATTAGAGATAGGGAGTAAAGTCTTTGTTGGGTGCTTTATCTTGTAGAGTGGAAAACTTCGGGTTTTGTTCTTCTGGTGGTGGTCTGGTCGTCGAGTTTTGTTGCGGTTGGGGTTCGGCTGGCGGTCTTCCGTGTCAGCTCGGTCGCGGTGGCCTAGATCATTACCTGTGCAGTGGTAATGAACTGAAGGTATGGTTTACCCAGCCCTTTGTTACCGCAGTGCTCGTGGTCGGTCCTCGTGTAAGGCTGCGGTTGCGGCCTAGTCATCTTTGGTCGAACCTGCCCCACCGTCCCTCCTCGCCGTGATGTTCCGTCTGCTTCTTTGCGTTTTGAGTAACCCTGGCCCTGAGCGTGTGCCTGCTTGTCCCCAATGCTTTCTTTCTGCCCTTCTCTGCTTGCTCGTCTGCTAGCCCTTGGTTACTGGTGGGCCTAGAATTATACTCTTTTGGAGTTCGTTATCTGCGCGCCAAATCAGGGCTAGTTCTTTGTCTAATTTTGGTGGGCTCGTTTAAGGTGGTTATAGTCATTCACCTTAACTGATTTTTGGGCGGTTGTCCCATTGTTAAACGTCTTGATGTTTGTTTATGCATAATGTAAATCGGTGTTTTCCTGGCTTGGTAGCTAGTTTGAACTGTAAGCGATTATATATGCATAGTCTTGATGGCTTTAAGTTTGTGCAATTAAGCCTCTACCTGAGTTGATTTGTTTTAAAGGGAAGAATGCGTGTTCTGTCTCCTTCAGCTGTCTGGTTTGAAATCACAAATTAAAGCTGTCTCCTACAGGCCCGGGCATGTCAAGTTTTGAGCTTTGAACTTGACATGCTTTTTGCAGGGTCCTGCCTTTAACCTTGCAGGTTTTGTCATGAAGTCCAAAAGCCATTTCCTTTTAGGGTACCCTTGTTAATAAGTTGTCCTTCAGGATCCCTTATTAATAACTTAGGAGATGTTGGAATTTTGTTAATCCTACATCTTATATAGTAAGTGTTGGCAGGCTGTTTGTTCACTGGTGGCCATCATAGATTCTCTGCTCATATTCTCACTCAACGCGCATTTCCAAAATGGGGTCGCCAGGTAACGATCAGGAATGGTTTCCTTTCCCGCTCACTGACACTTGAACAATCAGGCTGAACTCGGCTCAGACAGACCAGGCATTGAACCCGGGACCTTTCTGACTCGCCCAGTTATGCACTTACCTACTGCACTGTTGGAGAGCTTGGGTACGTATTTGATAAATATTTAACAGTGCCCTATTACTGCGGCATTATTGTGATACTCAATTATTCTATTTGTTTAAAATGATTTGAGTCTGACTTCCAAATAAATTCATAGGAACAGGAGGAGGCCATTCAGAACCTGGAGCCAGCCTTTTTTGTTAGGTATGAGTATTAAGAGTTAAGGAACCAGGATAGATGGATTTAAGATACAGAACAGCCATGGTCTAATTGAATGACGGAACAGGCTCGAGGGGCTGAATGGCCTCCTCCTATTCCTATATTCCTAAATTCCCCCATGCCCTTCCCTTCACACAGCAGTGCCTCCAATTTTCTCTTGCCTCTGATATCCACATTTGTGAACTTCCGGCAGGATCATTAGACAGTGATTGGGAGGTGGGACCCTGGCAGGAGATGATGGACCTGTGTTAACATGACTGACACACTGGCCTTCCCCATAACCTTGGTGTCACTTCCTAATTATCCACTGTGGCCCTTTTTTTGCGAGCCCTTGGCCAGCAGGTAGAATGTCTTTGTTTTCTATTTACGGTTTACCGTTCCAAATCATTCCTTGCCACGGCAACATGTTGCTCGATCTGATATCTGAACCCTCTGATTCGATGGCTCGCTCTGACCTGTATCTGACTGACCATCTGGCGCTCATAAATCACAGCAGAATGACGTCGGAATAGAATCAACGAAGCATCAATTCGGGCGTCATTCATTTTCATGGGAATGACCTCTTGCACTGTGGCTGCACGGTAAGACTGATGGGATCTGCCAAGTGTCCAACTCGATGAAGCCCTTCAGGGATTCCAACAGGCGAATGGAGTTTCTAAAAGCCAGTTGCAGAGAATGAAGGGCCCGTGTAAACAGCACGCACCGAGCTGTGAATAAAAAAGAAAGCCAGTTTGTCATTAATTGTACTGTGGCAGAGATGGATGTGTAATGGTGGTGGACGGTGGCCAAGATATTACACTCGATCAAGGAATTTAATAATATTTTCATGGAAACTTCATCAAGTCCAAGATCATTTCTCTATTTCTGCTGGAGATAGCGGTTGTCCTTCATCTCATGACCAGTATTCGCATGGATGTTATAATTCCTTTCGTCATGTTTCTAGCAAGCCTCTCCCGAACTGAAACCTGTGCTCGGGGTTTCCTGGATCTGCCTTTAACTGCCCGCGGTTTCCGCCCAGTCGCTTGAAAGAACGGAACATCGCAGACTTGCGAGCACGAAAGCAGGAAAGCCCGACCAATGCCTCACCTTTTGCTGCTGGGTTGGCATGAGCCCGGTGTTACAGGTTCCAGCTCTGCTTTTGGGTTCAGCAACACCATCTCCTCTAAGAAAGAAAGACTTGAATTTCTGTAGCGCCTTTCACAACCTCAGGACGTCCCAAAGCACTTTGCAGCCAATGAAGCACTTTTGAAGTGTAGTCACTGTTGTAATGTAGGAAACGCGGCAGCTAATTTGTGCACAGCAAGCTCCCACACACAGCACTGAAATAAAAGACCAGACCATCTTTTTTTTTAGGTGTTGGGTGAGGGATAAATATTGGGAGAACTCCCCTGCTCTTCTTCGAATAGTGGTCATGGGATCTTTTATGTCCACCTGAGAGGGCAAGTGGGGCCTCGGTTTAATGTCTCATCTGAAAGACGGCACCTCCGACAATGCAGCACTCCCTCAGCACTGCACTGAAGTGCCAGCCTAGATTTTGTGCTCAAGTCTCTGGAGTGGGACTTGAACCCACAACCTTCTGCCTCAGAGGACCCTATCTACTTTACGATCAGGAGTTCACCATTACTGCCCAATATCTAGACATATAATGGAATGGTCTGGGGGCTGTAACAATGAAATGGTCTTGTTATCAACGTTCCCTATAAGCCGCAAGGCCACGTGGCCGCACAGCTCTCGGCCGGTCCCTCACATCCCGGGACCGGCTTTTCCTATGTTAAAGTTCGCGCATGCACGAGCCTGTGAATGGGCCGTGCAGCCCCTTAACAGGTCCGCGCACCCAAAAAGCTTTTGTAATTTTGACCCTAGCTGGACAGGAAGCTAGCAGTTCCACCTCTGACCCCACTCCCTGTCTGAGGGCTGGCCAGCAAGGCTGCCAATTAAATCAGCTACTGCTCCCAAAATGGAGCCCAGTCTGGAAGCTAACTCCTGCAAGTCAAAGGTGAAAAAAGATGATTTCCAGACACGAGACATGTTGGAGTCAGGTGACCATCTTAGACCGTCCCCGGCCTTAGCTTTAAAAATTTTGGGATTGAGATCAACACTGCTTCTCATTTACATCAATGAGTTGGAATCAGAAACTCAAAGCAAAGTGGTCAAATTGTGTAGATGATGCCAAACTAGGAGAGGCAATGGAATCGGAGGGGGCAGCAAAGAACTTTTTACAACACGCAATGAATTCATAGATGTATTTGAACACAGAACTAGTTCTGCCTTCAGGTGCCTTTTTACATAGCAATGATACCATGGAATGTGTCACATTCACAGACTGATATTAAATTGCATGAGCACTTTTGATAGACCTGCGGCAAAGGTGGAATTAAAGCACATATAATAAAGGGGAAAGTGGTCTCGTTGATAGAGGGATGGTTGGAGGACAGGAGTTAATGGAAGTGCCTTGGAACAAGCAGTGTTCAGTGGCGTTCTACAGGGACTTGTGTAGGGACAGCCCCTGCTTACCAGATACGTCAATGAGCTGGACTTGATCGCAATTTTCTGACAACATCAATTTTGAGGTTGTATCAAATTACAACAGGAATTGCGACACTGCGGGAGGACGTAGATAGGCTCAGAGGCTGGGCAGATAGGTGACAGATGCAATTCATTGTAAGAAGAAGTGAAGTAATACAATTAGGAAGTAAGACTGGGGAAAGGAAATAGACCTCAAAAATCTTAAATGGTGAAATGTTAAGTACAGTAAACTCTTGTTTAAAGGGCACTTAATCATCCGGAATACTTTAATAACCGGCAAAATAGATGACCGGTAATCTTGCCGAATCCATCCAGCACTCGTTTTGCTGAGTCCGAGTCTCCCGCGGTGGCCGAGTTAGTCAGTGGTTTTATTTTTGTTTGTGTTAAAAATTTGCCTACCTCTCTGTTATCCAGAATTTTTCATCAACCGGCACCATCCTGGTCCCATAGGTGCCGGATGAGAAAGCGTTTACTGTCGTGGGATCTTGGGCGTGGAGTAATGAAGCTTTATTTGCCCCTTTCTTGTTTTTTGGATTTATTTTCCTTTTACTTTCAAAGCATTGTTGGGCCCAATTTCTCCCTCCTGATTTTCTCCTCACTATTTGACACAAGAACCAGAACCTGAAAATAAAACCCTGCAAAACCTGAGTTTTCAAACTGGCAATAAAAAAAATCAACTCTAACAATCTTTAATTTTAAGGCCCAGGGAGGGAGCAGTAGAGTGAGATTAGACTAGGTGGCTCATGTGGAGACAAACCCGAACACAGACATGATGGGCCGAATGGTTTCTTGCTGTGCTGTAACATTCTCTGAAAAATCCTTTCTCCCCTACCTCTATATAATTTGAGGTGGAGACTTTAGTTATTTAGTTATCCAGTGCAGTGCTGAGGGAGTGCTGCACTGTCGGAGTTGCCGTCTTTCTTTGAGACATTGGCCCAGAAATTCGGGTCGGGGGCTTCCTGCGGGTGCAAGCCCCTGATCTGCACTTACCTAGCGCGCCAGCCGTTGAGCTGTGGGCCCACGTGGGATTCCGATCCTGGGCCTCCTCCAACTGCCGGCGCACAGTGCTTGCGTATCCCAGGGGCGCAAATAGTTCGATGCGTCCCCTGGGATCATATGGGCCACGGAGAGCCAATAGAAACAGGGAATGCTTCATTCATAAAATTGATAGGAAGAGCTGTCAAACCTATAAATACTATAAGCCCCAAAACATCACTAAAACTTCAAATAATTTTTTTTTTAATCACATTTTTAAAATAACTATAAATTATATAAAATAACTATTTTAAACAATAATTTAAATTGTTGAAAAAGTTAATTACATTTTCTAACGGGGCTAAAAATAAACTTACCTTTCTTTAAAGTCATTAAGATGGAGAATGAAGTAGTTGACTCAGAGACTAGGGTCCTCAATTTAAATAAAGGAAACTACGATGGTCTGAGGAGCGAGTTGGGTAGGATTGATTGGGGAATGTCACTCAAAGGGTTGACGGTGGATAGGCAATGGCAAACATTCAAAGACCGAATGGATGAGCTACAGAATTTGTTCATCCCAGTTTGGCATAAAAATAAAACAAAAAAGGTGACTCAACCGTGGCTAACAAGGGAAATTAGGGATAGCATAAGATCCAAGGAGAGGACATATAAATTGGCCAGAAAAAGCAATAATCCTGAGGATTGGGAGCAGTTTAGGATTCAACAAAGGAGGACAAAGGGATTAATTAAGAAAGGGAAAATAGAATATGAGAGTAAGCTTTCAGGGAACATAAAAACTGACTGTAAAAGCTTTTATAGATATGTGAAGAGAAAAAGATTGGTGAAGTCAAGCGTAGGTCCCTTGCAGTCAGAATCAGGGGAATTTATAATGGGAAACAAAGAAATGGCAGACCAACTAAATACATACTTTGGTTCTGTCTTCACAAAGGAGGACACAAATAACCTCCCCGAGATGCCGGGGAACATAGGGTCTGATGAAAGGGTGGAACTGAAAGAAATCAGTATTTGTAGGAAAATGGTGTTAGGAAAATTTATGGGACTGAAGGCCGATAAATCCCCAGGGCCTGATAATCTACATCCCAGGGTACTTAAGGAAGTGGCCCTAGAAATAGCAGATGCATTGCTGGTCATCTTCCAGAACTCGATAGACTCTGGAACAGTACCCATGGATTGGAGGGTAGCTAATGTTGCCCCACTGTTCAAAAAAGGTGGTAGAGAAAAAGCGGGGAATTATAGACCAGTAAGCCTGACATCAGTAGTGGGGAAAATGCTGGAGTCCATTATAAAAGATGTAATAGCAGAGCACTTGGAAAGCAGTGACAGGATCGGACAAAGTCAACATGGATTTACAAAAGGTAAATCATGCTTGACTAATCTATTGGAATTTTTTGAGGATATAACTGGTAAAATAGATAAGGGAGAACCAGTGGATGTGATGTATTTGGACATTCAGAAGGCTTTTGATAAGGTCCCACATAAGAGATTAGCGTGCAAAATTAAGGCACATTGGATTGGGGGCAAGGTATTGACTTGGATAGAGAACTGGTTGGCGGACAGAAAGCAAAGAGTTGGAATAAACGGGTCATTTTCTGAGTGGCAGGCAGTGACTAGTGGGGTACCGCAAGGATCGGTCCTAGGACCCCAGCTGTTCACAATATATATTAATGATCTGGACGAGGGAATTGGATGTAATATCTCCAAATTTGCAGACGACACAAAGCAGGCTGGGCGTGTGTGCTGTGAGGAGGATGTCGTGAAACTCCAGTACGATTTGGACAGGTTGGGTGATTGGGCAGAAACATGGCAAATGCACTATAATGTGGATAAATGTGAGGTTATCCACTTTGGTGGCAAAAACAGGAAGGCAGATTATTATCTGAATGGCAATAGATTGGGAGAAGGGGAAGTGCAAAGAGACCTGGGTGTTCTTGTGCACCAGTCGCTGAAGGTAAGCATGCTAGTGCAGCAGGCAGTTAAGAAGGCAAATGGTATGTTGGCCTTCGTAGCAAGAGGGTTTGAGTACAGGAACAAGGATGTCTTGCTACAGTTGTACAGGGCCTTGGTGAGACCACACCTTGAGTATTGTGTGCAGTTTTGGTCGCCTTACCTGAGGAAGGACGTTCTTGCCATGGAAGGCGTGCAGCGAAGATTCACCAGGCTAATACCTGGGATGGCAGGAATGACGTATGAGGAGAGATTGTGTCGATTGGGCTTATACTCACTGGAGTTTAGAAGAATGAGAGGGTATCTCATCGAAACTTATAAAATTCTAACAGGACTGGACAGACTAGATGCAGGAAGGATGTTTCTGATGGCCGGGGAGTCCAGAACCAGGGGTCATAGTCAAAGGATAAGGGGTAAGCCATTTAGGACTGAAATGAGGAGGAATTTCTTCACCCAGAGAGTGGTGAACCTGTGGAATTCTCTGCCACAGAGGGCGGTGGAGGCCAGTTCATTAAATATATTCAAGAAGGAGTTGGATATATTTCTTGAGGCTAAAGGGATCATGGGATATGGGGAGAAGGCAGGGACAGGGTACTGAGTTTGGATGATCAGCCATGATCTCATTGAATGGCGGAGCAGGCTCGAAGGGCCGAATGGCCTACTCCTGCTCCTATCTTCTATGTTTCTATGTTTCTATTTAAAAGTAATAAACCTGTGGAAAAAATGTTTAATTTTAATTAATTCACCACTTACCTTGTTAGAAGCAGGCCTTGCGCCTGCTTTTTAAAAGTGTAACTGCTGGAGACTTACCCTCCCGGAGAACCCTGCAAAAAAATACGTAAGTTCGATGTGCACGCGCTGCCTCTCCAGCGCACGCATTCGACCTCTGAACCCCTTCTTTCAAGGGAACGGAAGTTCCGGTTTCCCGCACATGCGCAGTGCATGCATGAAACTGGCACTTTCGTTGGGCCTACGCGTGACTACTCAGCGCGTACTCACGCGTGGGGACCCGAATTTCTGGGCCAATAAACCGAGGCCCCGTCTGCTCTCTCAGATGGATGTAAAAGATCCTATGGCACTATTTTGAAGAAGAGCAGGGGAGTTTTCCCCAGTGTCCTGGCCAATATTTATCCCTCAACCAACATCACTAAAACAGATGATCTGGTCATTATCACAATGCTGTTTGTGGGAGCTTGCTGTGCGTAAATTAGCTGCTGCGTTTCCCTTATTACAACAGTGACCACACTTCAAAAAGTACTTCATTGGCTGTAAAGCGCTTTGGGACGTCCTGAGGTTGTGAAAGGCACTATAGAAATGCAAGTTAGCAATGAATTTTCAGCAGCAGCGAAGCAAACATCAGCAGTCAAGCTGCGGTGCCCACCCGTCCTGTGTCTCTCCTCGTGCTCCCCATCCTCCATTCAGCTGCCAATCCCTTTTCTACAACCTTATCATCTCGTTCCCAGTGCAGCCGCAGCTGTTGTCACTCTGTCCGCTCGTGCTCTGCACATTCCAGCACCCATTGATCCACAGTCCCTTCGTTCAGCTTTCTTCGTGGATTTATTTGCAATCTGCTTTCTAAGGATCCCTGGACAGTTTAATTCACTAACATTAAGCAGTGTTTGAGCGCTGTTACACATTTTTCATCTGGCACAGGTAGATAAAGTTTGACACGGAGTAAACAAAATTTATCTTTATGCACTCTGGGAAAGACCAAATTTATCGTGATTAGTAAATACATTTCCCGGGACAGCCCCACGCCACGACTGATTTACACCGTTCCACCACAGCACCACATGTTCCTCAATAACAAACTGTCTCCAAACACCACCAATCATTGTTCAAATATATAAGTTTTCCGATGCTTTGTTAGGGGAAAGGGAGAATCGAGGGTCTTTTTAAGACCCCCCATTCCCCCTGTACAAAGTTGGTTGACCCCCAGTGCCTCAAAATTCAGACTGCTTGAAATAAACAAAGCACAAGGCAAATGTCATTGAGCTCAGGAGTCATTACACCATCTCCGCGCCCAGTGTGAGTGGGCTCCACTGAAAGAGTCTGTTTTCATTATTATCCCGCCTTTGTAACTTCACTCTAAAGAATCACCAGGATTAAACCACGGCTCAGAAAGAAGGAGCTTGCATTTATACAGCACCTGCCAAGACGTTTTGACATGTAGTCACTGATGTAATGTAGGTTTACAAAGAGAAGCTCACAGGACCAAATTTATGTTCTTGTGTTCTTTACATATTGGTCTAGTTGCTCTACACTCCATTCACAAGAACCTACATTGACAGAGTCTGAGGGCATAACTTTACATATCAGTGATGTAGTGTTCTATCCTTCAGGTTTAGGTATTTAGGAACATTGATGTACATGAGCTTTCGCTATGGCTTTGCTGGTGACTGACCTACATAAGAACATAAGAAATAAGAGCAGAGTCGGCCATCGGCCCCTCGAGCCTGCTCCGCCATTCAATGAGATCATGGCTGATCATCGACCTCAACACCACTTTCCCGCCCGATCTCCATATCCCTTGATTCCCCTAGAGTCCAAAAATCTATAGATTATGGAACAGTTCCTGCAGATTGGAGGGTGACAAATGTAACCCCACTATTTAAAAAAGGAGGGAGAGAGAAAACCAGGAACTACAGACCGGTTAGCCTAACATCAGTAGTAGGGAAAATGCTAGAGTCTATTATAAAGGATGTGATAACAGGACACTTAGAAAATATCAACGGGATTAGACAAAGTCAACATGGGTTTATGAAAGGGAAATCGTGTTTGACAAACCGACTGGAGTTTTTTGAGGATGTAACTGGTAGAGTAGATAAGGGAGAACCAGTGGATGTGGTGTATTTGGATTTTCAGAAGGCCTTTGATAAAGTCCCACATAAGAGGTTAGTGTGCAAAATTAAAGCACATGGAAATGGGGGTAATATACTGGCATGGATTGAAAATTGGTTAACAGACAGGAAACAGAGAGTAGGAATAAATGGATCTTTTTTGGGGTGGCAGGCGGTGACTAGTGGGGTACAGCAGGGATCAGTGCTTGGGCCCCAGCTATTCACAATATATATTTCAATGATTTGGATAAGGGAACCAAATGTAATATTTCCAAGTTTGCTGAAGACACGAAACTAGGTGGGATTGTGAGTTGTGAGGTGGATGCAAAGAGGCTTCAAGGCGATTTAGACAAGTTGAGTGAGTGGGCAAATATATGGCAGATGCAGTATAACTTCGGTAGGAAAAACAGAAAGGTAGAGTATTATTTAAATGGTGATAGATTGGGAAATGCTGATGTACAAAGGGACCTGGGTGTCCTTATACACCAGTCACTGAAAGCAAACATGCAGATGCAGCAAGCAGTTAGGAAGGCAAATGGTATGTTGGCATTCATTGCAAGAGGATTTGCATACAGGAGCAAAGATGTCTTACTACAGTTGTACAGGGCCTTGGTGAGACCACACCTGGAGTACTGTGTGCAGTTTTGGTCTCCTTACCTAAGAAAGGATATGCTTGCCACAGAGTGAGTGCAGCGAAGGTTCACCAGACTGATTCCTGGGATGGCAGGACCGTCGCATGAGGAGAGATTGGGTCGACTAGGCCTGTATTCACTAGAGTTTAGAAGAATGAGAGGGGATCTCATTGAAACGTATAAAATTCTGACAGGGCTAGACAGACTGGATGCAGGGAGGATGTTTTCCCTGGCTGGGGGGTCTAGAATGAGGGGTCACAGTCTCAGGATACAGGGTAGGACATTTAGGACTGAGATGAGGAGAAATTTCTTCACTCAGAGGGTGGTGAACCTGTGGAATTCTCTACCACAGAAGGCTGTGGAGGCCAAGTCATTGAATATATTTAAGAAGGAGATAGATCGATTTCTAGACACAAAGGGCTCGATTTTCAGTGTGCCGTGGAGTCGGGATTGGAGGCGTGCGGGGGGTTAAACTCCCGAAATCGGGGGTCCCGACCCCATCCCGCACCCAACCCGCCTCCATGCCAGTTTCAAAGGAGGCGGATACCCGCCCCGCACTGGGACCCGCCTCCCCGAGGCAGGAAGGGATTAGTGCCAATTAACTGCCTGTTAACAGGCAGTTTCTAACCTAATCCCTATTTTAAAGCTTGACGTGTGGGATTCCCGATGGCTCCAAACCATGCCAAGTTGGAGGAGTCGGGCCGTCGGGTTGAAGGGCTTGGAGGGGTCGAGATGTCGGTGTTCAGGTGAGTGATGTGTGCATGAGTGCAAAGGTAAGTGTGTTTGGTGTGTCTAAAGTGATTCAATAAGTTTTACATACATTTTCTTACCATTTCAGCCTTCCTTCCTTTAGGCTCGGGGAGTCCCTCAGCTCACCGGCACAGAAAGCAGAATGGCTGTGAACTGTCAAAAGTGACAGCCTGCAGCTTTCTGTGCAGGAGAGATTTCTAACTGAGTCTGTGGAGAAGGACTTATGTTAGAAGTAAGACGGTCAGTGTTTGACAGCTTCAAACAGCTGTGAAACGCTGATATTTCATCTGTCAAAACGTCTTGACATGAAATAACAACAGAAAATGCTGGAAATACTCAGCAGGCCAGGCAGCATCTGTGGAGAGAGAAACAGAGTTAACGTTTCAGGTCTGGGACCCTTCATCAGAACTGGAAAAAGCTGGAGATGTAACAGATATTAAGCAGGTGCAGAGACAGGGGTGGGGGTGGGTTAGGAGGGGAGGAATGAATTGAAAGAACAACCTGTACTTTTGCAAGAGGCAGGAAAGATAAAATGTTGCAAATGAGAATGGCAAAAATCATACTGACGTCACCTGTTGCCAGGTGGCCCTTAATTGGCCTGCTGAGCCTGCTGGGCGGGTTCAACAAGGTCAATCAAGTTAAAATCGCGTGGATTGGCCGCATCTCGATGGAGGCGGGACTACAACCCCGAAAGTTGTAGTCCTGCCTCCAACCTGACTCTTGAATGAAAATCCAGCCCTGTAGGAATCAATGGGTATGGGGAGAGAGCAGGAATATGGTATTGAGATAGAGGATCAGCCATGATAATATTGAATGGTGGAGCAGGCTCGAAGGGTTGAATTGCCTACTCCTGCTCCTATTTTTCTATGTTTCTATGTTTCTAATCTATCGATCTCAGCCTTGAATATACTCAAAGACTCAGCATCCACAGCCCTCTGGTATAGAGAATTCCAAAGATTCACAACACTCTGAGTGAAGAAATTCCTCCTCATCTCAGTCTTAAATGGCCGACCCCTTATCCTGAGACTATGACCCCTAGTTCTAGACTCTCCAGCCTCGGGAAACAACCTCTCAGCATCTACCCTGTCAATCCCCTTCAGAATCTTGTATGCTTCAATGAGATCACCTCTCATTCTTCTAAACTCCAGTGAGTATTGTTGTGTCTGTGTTTAATAAGACACAGACTGCAGGAGAACGGTACAACAGGTGTTTACTCAACGTGGCTCACACGGGAACTGATCTGTACAGATTACTACTCAGTGCTATATACAGGTGTGGTCACTGCCGGTACTGCAGTATACATGAGCTGTAAAAGATAGTTCCCCCCTTAAAGGTATATACATTACAATTCCTCCCCTTTTAGATTAACAGTACCATAACACTCATTTAACAATTAAATATCAAACTAATTACAATGAACACTTTTAACATGCAACATTAGCTGAAAATAGTCTATTTATATATTCAGTCTTTGGGGAGGCTTCCTGATCCTTTCTGGATAGCGTCTTTCCCGAGTGTCTTGCTCTTGGTGCGGAGGCGATTCAGGCCCCCTGTCGTCGGTTGGTTCATCAGCTTCCGTTGCTACTGTTTCTGGGGTAGATGCGACCTGTACATCGGGCTCATCACCAGGTATGTATGGGCGAGGCATGGGGTTGACTTGTTCCTGTGACTCTAGGATCTGGTCAGCATGGCGTCTCACGATGCTCTCCCCAACGTCCACTGTGTACATTAGTGGGCCCTGCCGTGTGCATATCATTCCTGGCTGCCATTTTTCTGTTCGGTAGTCGCGGGCCAAGACTGGTTGCCCTACATTGAAGCTCCTTGTTGGCTTCTCATGGATGTGCTGGAATTGCTTACTCTCAACATCTCTTCGTACATTTGGTCTGAGCAAATCCAGGCGAGATCTTAACCTTCGGTTAAAGAACATCATGTCTGGGGCCTGGTTGGTGACTGCATGTGTCGCATTCCGGTAGGCGAACAGGAAATTGTCCACCTCTTGCTGCAGCGGAAAGTTGTCATTGTACATAGCCTTTATTGCCTTCTTAAAGGTTTGTACGAACCTCTCAGCCAATCCATTTGTGGCTGGATGATACGGGGCGGATGTGTAATGCCTTACCCCATTCTTTTTCAAGAACCTCCGGAACTCTTCGGACACAAACTGTGGTCCGTTGTCGGAGCAAATCTGTTCTGGCAAGCCATTCCTGGCAAAAATGGTCCGTAGGACTGCAATAGTTTTCTCCGTGGTGGTGGAGGACATTTTGATGACCTCAGGCCATTTCGAGTGCGCATCCACGGCTATTAAAAACATTGAGTCCATGAATGGACCAGCAAAATCAATATGCACCCATTGCCATGGAGATGAGGGCCACTCCCATGGGTGTAGAGGGGCCTGTGGTGGTGCATTTTGGACTTTCTGGCATCCTGAGCAGCTCTTGGTCAGGTCCTCGATTTGTTTATCGATTCCCAGCCACCACACATAAGCGCTGGCTAGGCATTTCATTTTCACCCCTCCCAGATGACCCTCATGAAGCTCATTGAGCACTCTATCCCTTAACTTGGGTGGAATTACCACTCGGGATCCACACATCAAGGTCCCCCGGCACACTGACAGCTGTTCTCTCCTTGTCGAGCATGCTGGCAACAGTGAGTCGCCATGTGCTGGCCATCCCTTCACCGTCAAATCATATACCCGAGACAGTGTCGGGTCATTTCGGGTTTCCTTTTCGATACAAGCGTTAGTTACCGGTAGGTATTCAACTATAGTCGAATGGAATATTTCGACAGGATACACTGCTGGTGCTTCGTTCGCAGTAGGCAGTGGCAGGCGTGATAGCCCATCAGCATTTCCATGCTGTTTCGTGCCCTTATATTCAATCTCATAGTGGTGCGCCCCTAGAAAAAGTGACCATCTTTGTAGTCGTTGCGCAGTCATCACCGGAACGCCCTTCTTCGGATTAAAAATGGAGACAAGAGGCTGGTGATCAGTCAGCAAGGTGAATTTCTGCCCGTGCAGATAGTGATTGAACTTTTTCACTCCCCACACTAGGCTGAGGGCCTCCCTGTCAACCTGGGCGTAGTTACGCTCGGCTGAGGTTAGTGATCGTGACGCAAAGGCTATTGGCCTCTCTGAGCCATCCGAGAATTTGTGCGACAGCACCGCTTCAATGCCGTAGGATGACGCATCACATGCCAACCGAATTGGTAATGCCGGGTTGTAATGGGCCAATACCTCTTTCGATGTGATTAGTGTTTTGCTCTTCTGGAAAGCTCGTCTACATTCGTCACTCCACTTCCATGGCACCCCAGTTTGCAGTAGGGTGTTCAGTGGGTGTAGTATTGTAGACAAATTTGGCAAGAACTTATGGTAGTAGTTTACCAACCCGAGGAACGACCTCAGTTGTGACACATTTTCCGGTGCTGGAGCCTTGACTACTGCCTCAATCTTCTCTGGGGACTTATGTAACCCCTCTTTATCGATAACGTGGCCACAATACGAGATCTGTTTTCTAAAAAACTCGCATTTGGGGCGGTTAGCTTGGAGCCCATATTCCTGCAATCTAGTGAGCACCTGCTCCAGGTTGGCAAGGTGATCACTGTCATTTTCGCCCGTGACCAGGATGTCGTCCAAATAACACTGGGTCCCTGGGATCCCTTGCAGGACTGGTTCCATTGCCCTCTGCCAAATAGCCGGAGCTGATGCTACCCCGAATACCAGCCGGTTGTATTGGTAGAGACCTTTATGGGTGTTGATTGTGAGGTATTTTTTTGATGCTTCTTCTAACTCCATTTGCAGATACGCCAGGGCCAGATCAATCTTAGTGAAGTGTTTCCCTCCAGATAGCGAGGCGAAAATATCTTCAATCCGCGGAAGTGGATATTGTACGGTGTGAAGGACCGGGTTCACTGTTACCTTAAAGTCCCCACAGATGCGAACCTTCCTTGGTTCCCCAGGCGTGCTGCTCAACGACTGTTTCATCACAGGGACGATGGGAGTAGCCCACTCGCTCCAGTCTACCTTGGACAGTACACCTGAACGTTCCAGACTCTCCAGCTCTGCTTCGACGGCTGGGCGGATCGCATAAGGTACCGGTCTTGCCTTAAAAAATTTTGGGCTTGCGTTTTCTTCAATTTTAATCGTCGGTGTCATGCCTTTTAGTGTTCCGAGTCCTTGCTGGAACACTTCTTTCGCGTCAGTTAGGATCTTTGACAGTCGCCCAGGTGTGACGTCATCATCCTTTTTGTCAGCCACAGTCAGTGCTTGTATGGAGTGCCAATCCAGTTGTATTTTCCGGATCCATTCACGTCCCAGTAATTGTGGTCCTCCATCTTGCAATGCATACAGGTCTAGTTTTGGTGTTTTCTTACCGTTATATATAACGGTCACCCTTATTTTTCCTTTGGGGTAGACTTTTTGCCCTGTGTACGTCTTCAAAATAATTTTTGTGTCTCTCAAGGGTATGTGTGAGAATAGCCGCTCGTAGTCCCGTCGGTTTATGACTGTTAGGGCTGATCCTGTGTCCAATTCCATCTTTACCTGGACTCCTGCTATCTTGAGAGTGACCCAAATGGTTCGGTGATCCTCCGTTGTGATCACATTATGTAGTTTCAGACAACTCAGTTCCCTGCTTTCGGAGTCGTTATCACTCTTTTGTTCGTCTGAACTATTCTCCGTCATCTTATGTACTTTCTTGTACTTTTCTTTGGTAGGTTTCTTATTGCTGGTTTTCTTTCCCGACCTGCAGACTCGTGCTATGTGTCCTACTTTTCCACACTGTCTGCACACTTTGTCTTTGAACCAGCAATCATTCTGGTCATGTGTTGTTCTGCTGCAGCGATAGCACTTCTCTGTTCTATATGACATTTCATTTGTGCCATATTCTTGCGGTCTCTGTTGTATCTCTGCAGCGCCCCGTGCTGCTGCTTCATATGATACCGCAATGCTGAAAGCCTTTTCCAGTGTAAGGTCCTTTTCAGATAAAAGCCGTTTCTGGGTTCCTTCACTTTGAAGCCCACACACAAACTTGTCCCTTAAGGTATCTGCCAGTCCCGCTCCAAACTGGCAGTGTTTCGATGGTTTGCGCAGTTCTGTTAAATACTCAGCATTGCTTTCATCCTTATGTTGGTTCCGTTTGTGAAACTTGAATCTTTCTGCTATCAGCAGCGGTGTGGGGTTTAAATGTTCCTGTAATATCGTTACTATGTCTTCAAAACTCTTTTCCATTGGCTTCGTTGGGGTTACTAGATTTCGTAATAACCCATATGTCTTTGCACCCATTAAATTTAACAATACCAACGCTTTCTTGTCATCTGACACCTCATTTGCCTTGCAGTATACCTCTATTCGTTCGACATATGTAGTCCAATCTTCGACTTCATTGTCAAACGCGGTGATACTGCCACTCTTCGGCATTTTGGATGTGGTTTAAAATGGCGTCTCCCAATGGCTTAAAATGGTGTCTCCCGCGCTTTCCTTCCTCCCCCACTGCTGCCAACGCCGCTCCCGGCGGTTCTCGTGGCAATGGCGACGCCCTGTAGGTTTCGCGCGCTTCTCCTGCGCTGCTGCCAACGCCGCTGTCGGCGGTCCTCGTGGCAATGGCAGCGCCTCGCGGGTTTCTGCGCGTCTCTCTCTCCCTCTCTTCGACGCTGCTCGGCCCCTGAACACCGGCTGTGCCCTGTGCGCTCTGCCCTCTCTCTCTCTCCCCCGTCGACACTGCTCGGCCCTTTGCTGTGCCGCTCGGTCGGGCTCTAACCCGCCGCTGTCCGGGAAGGGTCTGCGCACTACCTGTTGCCAGCCCATTTCGCTGGACCACCTCGACTTGAAAGCCAAGCCTGGCTCTCGACAGCCTCCCCCGCAATTCTCGAGTCTCTGCTGGATGACTGGGCGGTTGCCCATGGTCAACGCCCGAGTCTCTGGCCTTGACCTCCAATCCACTGATCTCCAGGAACGAATCCCCGGGAGGTGATGCAAAGTTGCAGGTAGGTTCGAACTTGCCTTGTCGCCAATGTTGTGTCTGTGTATAATAAGACACAGACTGCAGGAGAACGGTACAACAGGTGTTTACTCAACGTGGCTCACACGGGAACTGATCTGTACAGATTACTACTCAGTGCTATATACAGGTGTGGTCACTGCCGGTACTGCAGTATACATGAGCTGTAAAAGATAGTTCCCCTCTTAAAGGTATATACATTACAATTATAGGCCCAATCTACACAATCTCTCATCATAGGACAGCCCTCTCATCCCAAGAATTAATCTACTGAACCTTTGTTGCACCGCCTCCAAGGCAAGTATATCCTTCCTTAGATAAGGAGGCTAAAACTGTGCACAGTACTCCAGGTGTGGTCTCACCAAGGCCCTGTACAATTGTAGCAAGACTTCCTTACTCTTATACTCCAACCTGATTGTACTTGGTGTTGTGTTTGACCCAGAGATGAGCTTCCGACCACATATCCGCGCCATCACTAAGACCACCCACTTCCACCTCCTTAACATCACCTGATTCCACCCCTGCCTCAGCTCATCTGCGGCTGAAACCCTCACCCATGCCCTTGTCACCGCTGGGGGGGAACTATTCCAACGCACTCCTGGCCGGCCTCCCATTCTCCATCCTCCATAAACTTGAGCTCCTCCAAAACTCTGCTGCCCGTGTCCTAACTTGCACCAAATCCTATTCACACATCACCCCTGCGCTCGCTGACCTATATTAGCTCCCGGCCCAGCAACGCCTCGATTTTAAAATCCTCGTCCTTGATTTCAAATCCCTCCATTGACTCCTCGCCCCTCCCTATCTCTGTCATTTCCTCTAGCCCTACAACCCTTCAAGATCTCTGGCCTCTTGTGCATCCCTGATTATAATCACTCATTGGTGGCCGTGCCTTCAGCTGCCAAGACTCTAAGCTCTGGAATTCCCTTCCTAAACCTCTCTGTCTCTCTACCTCTCTCCTCCTTTAAGATGCTCCTTAAAACTTACCTCTTTGACCAAGTTTTTGGTCACTTGTCCTAATATCTCCTCTGTGGTTCAGTGCCACAATCTTTATTAATATCGCTCTTGTTAAGCGCCTTGGGACGCTTTGCTATGTTAAAGGTGCTATATAAATGCAAGTTTTTGTTGTTATACTTGAAGAGGGCACAGTAATGTAAATTATATGGAAATGATATCAGAGTATTTTGCACCTGGGGTAAACTGCCCCAATAAAACTTCGCGCTACTGATTGCAGAGCTGGTTCAGATTTGTGTGCTGGGAGATAAATGACTCCTCAATATCATGCTACATTTCAAGCCCCATTCAGTTCAAGAGGGCCATCACCCTGGCCCAGGGGGGCCTCCACACCTGCTATCTCCAACTGTGGTCAGTGCCGCACTGTGACTCCTCATGAACCTCACTATCTACATGTACGGAGATGTGTGCCTCTGTGCTGGTGACTGTTTCACATGGAGGCAATGACAATCGGTGCTGTAGCAAGTGGTGCTCATCAGGCTTGCTTCAAGAATGACTGTGGTCTCCCTACTCATTATTGGCATTTGCATTTGAGTTGAGAAGATTGAGAGGTGATCCAATCGTGCTGTTTCAAATAATAAAGGGATTCGATGGGATGGGGGGTATCCAGAACTAAAAGAAAGAAAGAAAGACTTGCATTTCTATAGCACCTTTCATGACCACTGGACATCCCAAAGCGCTTTACAGCCAATGAAGTACTTTTTGAAGTGTAGTCACTTGTAAATGTAGGAAACGGGGGAGCCAATGGGGCAAGCACCCACAAACAGCAATGTGATAATGACCAGATAATTGCATTTTACTGCTGCTAATTGAGGGATTGGCCAGGACACCAGGGAGAACTCCCTCTGCTCTTCTTTGAAATAGTGCCATGGGTTCTTTTACATCCACCTGAGAGGGCAGACGGGGCCTCGGTTTAACGTCTCATCCAAAAGACGGCACCTCCGACAGTGCAGCACTCCCTCAGCACTGCGCTGGAGGGTCAGCCTGGGTTTTTGTGCTGAAGTCTCTGGTTTAATCTTAGCATTAAACTGGGTCATTTAGGAGTGAAATCAGGGAGCATTATTTCACACAAAGGCTAGTGGAAAGCTGGAACTCTTTCCCCAAAAAGGCTGTGGATGCTGGGAGTTAACTGAAATTTTCAAGACAATAGTCTTTGTGTTAGGTAAGGTTATCGAGGGATATGGAGCAAAGCTGGGTAAGTGGAGCTGAGCTGCAGATCAGCCGTGATCTAATTTAATGGCAAAACAGGTTTCGGGGCTGATTGGCCTCCTCCTCTTCCAACTCTAGCTATGGAGTAGGAAATTGTACTAGAAAATGGCTTGATGCCAACAGAGAAGAAGGAAAGGTTTCAATGCATGGGGCACTGGCACCAGTACTGGGGAAAGAGGGAGCTGTTCCGTCGGGACGGGCTACACTTCAACCGGGCTGGGACCAGCATCCTGGCAAATCGAATAACTAGGGCTGTAGATAGGGCTTTAAAATAAAAAAGCGGGGGTGGGGAGGGGTCAGGTGAGGGGAAATTTAGAAATCAAAAGGGAAAGGTCACAGCAGTAGAGCAGTTTTGGGTAAAAATAAGCAGAGTGTGACAGGAAGGGACAGAGAGTTTAACGGTAGCAGTGCAGCAGAGAATAAGGTCAAAGCAGGGAATAATGGTAAAACATTTAAATTAAAGGCTCTTTATCTGAATGCATGAAGCATTCGTAACAAGATAGCCAAACTAGTGGCGCAAATAGAGATAAATGGGTTTGATCTAATAGCCATTACAGAGACATGGTTGCAAGGTGGCCAAGGCTGGGAACTAAATGTTCCAGGGTACTTGATGTTTCGAAAAGACAGGCAGAATGGAAAAGGAGGGGGAGTAACCCTGACGATAAAGGATGACATAAGAACAGTAGCAAGAAAGGATCTCGGCTCGGAAGATCAAGAAGTAGAATCAGTATGGAGATAAGGAATAACAAGGGGCAGAAAACACTGGTAGGAGTAGTATATAGGCCCCCTAACAGTAGCTATACCGTTGGACAGAATATTAATCAAGAAATAGTAGGAGCTTGCAACAAAGGTAATGCAATAATCCTGGGGGACTTTAACCTTCATATAGACTGGACAAATCAAATTGGCAAAGATAGTCTGGAGGGCGAGTTCATGGAATGCATTCGGGATAGTTTCCTAGAACAATATGTCATGGAACCAACCAGGGAACAGGCTATTTTAGATCTTGTATTGTGTAATGAGACAGGGTTAATTAGCAATCTCATCCTCTGGGGCAGAGTGATCATAATATGATAGAACTTCACATTCATTTTGAAAGTGACTTGCCTAAGTCCGAAACTAGAGTCTTAAACGTAAATAAAGCCAATTACATAAGTATGAGGTGTGAGTTGGCTAAGGTAGATTGGAAAAATAAATGAATAGGTATGCTGGTAGATAAGCAGTGGCTAGCATTTAAATAAATATTTCATAATTCTCAACAAAAATCCATTCCATTGAGAATCAGAAATTCCACAGGAAAAGTGATCCAATCGTGGCTAACTAAAGAAGTTAAGGATAGCATTAGATTGAAAGAAGAAGCTTATAATGTTGCAAAGAATAATAGTAAGCCTGAGGATTGGGAGAGTTTCAGAAACCAGCAAAGGTTAACCAAAAAATTGATAAAAAGGGAAAAAATAGAATATGAGAGAAAACTAGCAGGAAATATAAAAGCAGATTGTAAGATCTTCTACAAGTATGTAAAAAGGAAGAGAGTAGCAAAAGTAAACGTTGGTCCCTTAAAGGCTGAGACAGGTGAAATTATTATGGTGAATAAGGAAATGGCAGAAACGTTAAACAAATATTTTGTAATAACAACAGAAAATGCTGGAAAAACTCAGCAGGCCAGGCAGCATCGGTGGAGAGAGAAACAGAGTTAACGTTTCAGGTCGATGACCCTTCGTCAGAACTGGAAAAAAGCCGGAAATGGAAAGCAAGTTTAGGGGCTGGGAAAAGGGGGAGGGGATGAAAGAACAAAAGGGAAGGTCAGTGATAGGATAGAAAGCAGGAGAGATTGAGAGACATTGAGAGACATTGAAAGATATTCAAGGCTAGAGGAGATGGTAATGGGACAGGTTAAGGAACAAAGGATGGCTCTAGATGGGGTGTGAATTGCACTGGCAGAATGAAGGACAGCTGCCATGTGGGAGGGAAGAAAAAAAAAGGGGGGCCAAACAAAAAGTGTGGATGAAAAAAAGAAGAAAATATATATATGTGTGATAGGGGCCGAGGTTATGATCTGAAATTGTTGAACTCTATGTTGAGTCCAGAGGGCTGTAGAGTGCCTAATCGAAAGATGAGGTGCTGTTCCTCGAGCTTACGCTGAGCTTACGTGGAACAATGCATGAGACCGAGGACGGAGAGGTCTGAGAGGGAATGGGGCGGTGAATTAAAGTGACAGGCGACCGGGAGCTCGGCGTCCCCCTTACGGACTGAACGGAGGTGTTCTGCAAAGCGGTCCCCCAATCTGCGTTTGGCCTCCCCAATGTAGAGGAGACCACATCGCGAGCAGTGAATACAGTATACTAGATTGCAAGAAGTACGGAATGCTGAAAGGGAAGGTGAGGGGAAGATGCGTTTGGTGGTGGGATCACACTGGAGGTGACGGAAATGGTGGAGGATGATCCGTTGAATGTGGAGGCTGGTGGGGTGAAAGGTGAGGACAAGGGGAACTCTATCGTGGTTCCAGGAGGGAGGGGCAGGGGTGAGGGCAGAAGTGCGGGAGATAGAACGGACACGGTCGAGGGCCGTGTCAACCACGGTAGAGGGGAATCCTCGGTTGAGGAAATAGGAAGACATGTCGGAAGCACTGGTGTGGAAGGTGGCATCATCGGAGCAGATGCGGCGGAGACGGAGAAACTGAGAGAATGGAATAGAGTCCTTACAGGAGGCGGGGTGGGAGGAAGTGTAGTCCAGGTAGCTGTGGGAGTCAGTGGGCTTGTAGTGAATGTTAGTCAATAACCTATCCCCAGAGATGGAGACGGAGAAGTCGAGGAAGGGAAGGGAAGAGTCAGAGATGGACCATGTGAAGGTGAGGGAAGGTGGAAATTGGAAGCAAAGTGAATGAAATTTTCTAGTTCAGGGCGAGAGCAGGAGACAGCACCGATACGTCATCAATGTATTGGAAAAAGAGGTGAGGGAGGGGACCCAAGTAGGACTGGAACAAAAAGGCAGGCATAGCTAGGACCCATGCGGGTATCCATAGCAACACCTTTGATTTGGAGGAAATGAATGGAGTCAAAGGAGAAGTTGTTCAATGTGAGAACAAGTTCAGCCAGGCGGAGGAGGGTGGTGGTGGATGGGGACTGGTTGGGCCTCTGTTCAAGGAAGAAGCGGAGCAACCTCAGGCCATCCTGGTGGGGGATGGAGTTGTAGAGGGATTGTACGTCCATGGTGAAAAGGAGGCAGTTGGGGCCAGGAAACTGGAAACTGTTAAAGTGGCGGAGGGCATCGGAAGAGTCGCGGATGTAGGTGGGAAGAGACTGGTCAAGGGGAGAAAAAATAGACTCGAGATAGGAAGAGATAAATTCGGTGGGGCAAGAACAGGCTGAAACGATGGGTCTACCAGGGCAGTCCTGTTTGTGGATCTTGGGAAGGAGGTAGAAGCGGGCTGTGCGGGGTTGGGGAACTATGAGGTTGGCGGCCGTGGGGGGAAGATCTCCAGAGGAGATGAGGTCAGTGACAGTCTTGGAAACAGTGGCTTGATGTTCGGTAGTGGGGTCATGGTCCAGGTGGAGGAGGTGTCGGAGAGTTGGCATTCAGCTTCCGCTAGGTAGAGGTCAGTTCGCCAAACAACAATAGCAGGAGACGGCACCGATACAGTCATTAATGTACCGGAAAAAGAGGTGAGGGAGGGGACCCGAGTAGGACTGGAATAAAGAGTGTTCCACATATCCCACGAAAAGGCAGGCATAGCTAGGACCCATGTGGGTACCCATAGCAACACCTTTGAAATATTTTGTATCTGTCTTCACAGTAGAAGACACAAAAAGCGTACCAAAAATGGTAAGGAACCATGGGTCTAATGAGGGTGAAGAACTTAACGTAATTAATAAGTAGAGAAAAAGTACTGAAGAAACTAATGGGACTAAAAGCCGACAAATCCCCTGGACCTGACGGCCTACATCCTAGGGTTCTCAAAGAGGTGGCTGAAGAGATAGTGGATACATTGGTTTTGATCTTCCAAAATTCCCTAGATTCTAGAATGGTCCCAGCAGATTGGAAGGTCGCAAATGTAACACCGCTATTCAAGAAAGGAGGGAGAGAGAAAGTAGGGAACTACAGGCCAGTTAGCCTGACATCAGTCGCTGGGAAAATGCTGGAATCCATTGTTAAGGAAGTGGGATCAGGGCACTTAGAAAATCACAACATGATTCGGCAGAGTCAACATGGTTTTATGAAAGGGAAATTCATGTTTGACAAATTTATTAGAGTTTTTTGAGGATGTAACAAGCAGGGTAGATAAAGGGGAACCAATGGATGTAGTATATTGAGATTTCCAAAAGGCATTTGATAAGGTGTCACATAAAAGGTTATTACACAAGATTAGGGCTCATGGGGCTGGGGGTAATATAGTAGCATGGATAGAGGATTGGTTAACGGACAGAAAACAGAGAGTAGGGATAAACAGATCTTTTTCAGGTTGGCAGGCTGTAACTAGTGGAGTGCCGCAAGGATCAGTGTTGGGGCCTCAGCTATTCACAATCTATATTAATGACCAAGATGAAGGGACCGAGTGTAATGTATCCAAGTTTTCTGAATGATACAAAGCTAGGTGGGACAGTAAGCTGTGAGGAGAACACTAAGGGCTCGATTTTGCCGGCGCTCAGGGGACGGGTTGGAGGCGGGTCAGGTGGGAAACTTGCAAAAAATGACAGCGGGTTCCGATCCCACCGTCAACTTTCCCAGAGGCGGGCTTGCAGACTCCGTTTCGGTCCCACCTCCAAGCGGCGGGATAGGCCCTTAAGGCACTTAACTACCACTTAACGCCCTCTATAATCCCATTTTGAGAGGCCTTTTAAATGTTGCCACAATTTCAGCGTGCTGCACGTCTCTCTGAAACACGCCAGCTAATCCTGTCGGGTTTACAAGTGGCTGGCTTCCGAACTGCTGCAGCTCCACCATAAAAACAGAGCTCTCAACAAGGATCAGTTGCAGGTGGCAGAACCTTGTTTTTTCAGGTCTGGGAGAACTTTTTGCAGTCTACTGATTTTGGAAGTGGTGAAGCTGTGATCCATCTCCACTGTGACCTCCTGGGAAAACCTTCCTCAACTGAGGTAGCTACCAGCAGCATGGGAACCATTTATTTCCTTTCATTCTGATCCTCAGATTCGGACGAAGACCAGCCACGGCAGCAGCAGATCCAGGAACAACAGCAGCAGCAGCAACAACAGGAGAGCCAACCTGCTGCTCACCCACCTGAAGCTGCACAGGCCAGAAGGCGCCAGCGCAGGGAAACACGTCGCCGCAGGAGATACCCGCAAAACAGGGTTTACAGGCTGAGGATGAGCTACCTCAACATGACAGAGCAGCAGTGCCAAAGGATCCGGCTGAGACTTTCGCGAGAGGTAGTGGGTGACATCTGCACAATGCTGCACAATGCCTGGAGCCCAGAGGGTCGGGTGGACACCCCCTACCAATGGCTGTTAAAGTTACCACCGCACTCAACTTTTTTGCTTCAGGCTCCTTCCAGGGATCATCCGCAAACATCAGCAGCATAGAGAGAGAGAGAGAGAGAATCATAGAGAAATCATAGGGCCATTTCGGCCCATCGTGTCTGCACCGACCAACAAAGAGCTATCCAGCCTAATCCCACTTCCCAGCTCTTGGTCCGTAGCCCTGCAGGTTAGAGCATCCCAAGTGCACATCCAAGTACTTTTTAAATGTGGTTAGGGTTCCTGCCTCTACCACCCTTTCAGGCAGTGAGTTCCAGACCCCCACAACCCTCTGGGTGAAGAAATTTCCCCTCAAATCCCCTCTAAACCTTCCCCCAATTACTTTAAATCTGTGCCCCCTGGTTTTTGACCCCTCTGCTAAGGGAAATAGGTCCTTTCTATCCACTTTATCTCGGCCCCTCATAATTTTATACACCTCAATAAGGTCTCCCCTCAGCCTCCTCTGTTCCAAGGAAAACAGACCCAGCCTATCCAGTCTTTCCTCATAGCTAAGATTCTCTACTCCCGGCAACATCCTTGTAAATCTCCTCTGTACCCTCTCTAGTGCAATCACATCTTTCCTGTAATGTGGTGACCAGAACTGCACGCAGTACTCTAGCTGAGGCCTAATTAGTGTTTTATAAAGTTGAAGAATCACACCCCTGCTCTTGTATTCTATGCCACGACTAATAAAGGCAAGCATTCCGTATGCCTTCTTAACCACCTTATCTACCTGGCAACTCCCAGTTGGCCGCACACACTTGCATCACGCAGGTTACCGATGCCCTCTTTGCAAAGGCGCACAATTACATCCAGTTCTCAAGGGATCAAGCAAGTATAACCGTGCGTGTGGTTGGCTTTGCAAATATGGCAGGCTTGCCAAGGGTGCAGGGCGTCATAGACTGCACACATGTGGCCCTTGAGGCACCCCATCACAACCCAGCTCTTTTTGTCAACCGCAAGAGTTTCCACTCCCTCAACGTGCAGCTGGTGTGTAACCATAAGAAGGACATCTTGCATGTTTACGCAAAGTACCCAGGCAGTTGCCATGACTCCTTCATCCTGCAGCAGTCTAGTGTGCCTCTGCTCTTCAATCCGCTAAACCAACTTTGCGGATGGCTACTTGGAGAAGGGCTATCCCTTGAAGTCGTGGCTAATGACGCCGTTCAGGAGGCCATCCAACGAAGCTGAGGAGCGCTACAACACCAGCCACATTTAGACCAGATCCATCATCGAGCAAACCATCGGCTTGCTGAAGATGCGATTCAGATGCCTTGACAGATCAGGTGGAGCCCTGCAATACTCAGCAGCCAGGGCCTCCAGAATCGTCATGGTCTGCTGTGCACTGCACAGCATTGCACAGCATCATGGCTTGCAGCTGCCTGAGGAACAAGTGGCTCAGCGCATAGCGTCCTCAGATGAGGAGGAGGAGGATGAGGAGGAGGAGAAGGAAAACGAAGACCTTGCGGAGGTGCATCAACCAGCTGCAGCAGCACGTGAGCACATTGCTGCCTGGGATGCAAGGGATGCACTCACCTTGGCCAGATATGCTTAGGTTGCCCAATCAAACACATGTGGCTGGCACCTTCATACCACACCATAGACAATGGACAAGAACTTGTGGTTTGCTATCACTCTGACCACCATCATGACAAATCTAAGTCGCCCTGAGCCCTCAATGTGGAACTTCCATTTCTCAAATGACAGAGGCCAGAATTTCAACAGTTTGCCATCACTTCAGTTTATTACATTCATTAAAGGATGGCATTTAAAAATTAAACACAACAGAACACCCAAGTGACTACCCTTGTGACTACTTGTGCTTTATCTTCCTCTTACGCGTGTTCCTACGTGGTGCTTCCCCTGTGGCTTCAGCAGCTGTGGAGGCCCCTTGCTCACTTATATGCTGCTCCCGCCTTGACACCTTTGATGGGCATCCTCTGGGGTTGCGAACCTCGCCAACAGTCTGCTGCTCCTGCGGTTGTGCAGGGGCTGAGACGTCCATCTCAGTTGGGTAAGGACGCTGGTGGGGCTCTGACCGAGGGCTCCGCAGTGGCATGGGAGTGTGAGTGCTTGGAGAGGAGGCCACACTTCCTTGTTGTCTGCCACCAACATCCCTCTCATGGATCAGCCCCACTTCAGTGCTAGCAAGTGGCTTGACAGCACCTTGCTGCACTGCAGGGGGGCCATGAGGACCTGTATCTGCACTGGCAGTCCTACTCAAAAGGACTTCCATGAAGCTTTGGTTTCGCTGCTCAATAGCTGCCCATCACTCCTCCAGAGATGTCAGTCTATTCTGAACATTCACCATGTTTTCCACACTCTGGTGACTTAGCTCCTCCATGGCCGTAGCCAACCTCTCCTCTATTGTAGCCATCCTTTCCACGGAGGTTGCCATCCTTTCTGTGGTGATGCATTCATGCGCCAATGCCTCCACAAAGGCTCTGCTCATATTAGCGATGGATTCCTCCATCCTCTCCACACTCGCAGTGACCCTGGGGACAAAACCTGCCAGAGACTCCTGCACCTGTTCTTGGAGTTCTAGCACCGATCTTTTTCTTGATGGACCCAGAGGCACAGGGTCAACATGCAGCAGAGCCGAGCTGGCAGAGTCCTGCAGCCTCCGACGAGGACTCTCCACTGCTGTCCCTGTCCCCACCATCTGCTGATGCTCACTGTGATACACCAGGTGACAACACTACTCTATGTTGCGAAGGTCCCCCCGAGGTGTGCGTATCTGCGCTGGTGCAGGGTGTGCTTAATTCTGCTGATGCTGCGCCCTCAGAGGTTGCAGGTTCCTCAAAGGAGTCTTCTGGCTCAGGCTCTTCCTCCTGGACAGTGGGGAGGGGAGCTGTCGATGGTCCTGTGGGGAGTAAAGGCATGAGTTAGAGATGTGACATTAACTTAGCATGCACATGGAATTGTACACATGATTATAAGTCTGTATGAGCATCAGATGCCATATCAGTCACTCATGCAATGTAAATGAGAGAGATGCAAAACTATTCTGTCACCAGCTTGCTCTGATGCGCCCGTCTGTTCGTCCCCCACTTCCAGATCCTCCTCGGCTCCAACGATCTCTAGGGCCGCCTCCTCAGCGCTGGTGAGATGGGTTATTGAGGGTGGCCCTCCTCCTGTCTTTGCCCTTTCCCTCTTATTGTGGGCTCTCTTTTCCTGCAATGAGGGACACAAGTGGAGTTTGAGTGAGAATGATGGAGTGAGTGTAGATAATCCATAGCTTAGATGCTTAGAAGGACACAAAGATGGAGTGAGGTCCCAATACTAAGGGCCCTCCCTGTGTGTTGTAAGTTGTTGCCATAGCATCACAGTGATAGCGAGTGTGAGGGCATCATAGTCGAATAGTGATGTGATTGTGTACATAGAGAGAGAGGGATGGTTAAGGGTGCAAGGGATGGAAGGGTAAAGTGGGATGTGTAGGAATAGGTTGACAATGCAGAGTGCTGGTGCTGAGAGGAGATGGGGAGCAGAATGAGGGTAAAGGTGATGCTATACTCACTTTTCCTGTGCGGACAAGGTCATTGAACCTCTTTCAGCATTGCAGCCAGGTTCTGCTGCACATCGATCTGGAGCTGATCTCCTGAGCCAGTTGCAGCCACACAGCTTTGGTTTGCTGGGGAGGTTTTTTCCTCCCAGAGGAAGGAAAGAGCACCTCCTTCTGATCTCTGGCTCCCTCCACCAGAGCATGGAGGGAGTCATCATCGAAGTGAGGTGAGGCTTTGGGCCTTGAACTACCTCAGGAGAACCAAACAGTTAGAAAAGTAGCAACTAGAAGTACAGAGGCAGAGAATGAACCAAGGCTGCTTGCAGCCCTTAAATGCAGCTGCATAAATGATGTCATCTGAGGCAAGTTTCCGGTCCAAAAGATTCAGTGGGCCAGGGTAGTGTACACGCTGGGAATCAATTGCCCAATTAGGGCAAAAATCGCTAAATGATCCCGCCTGACAGCAGAGGCGGGAGCGAGACCCGCTGACCACCTGACCTGCACCCAACCCGCCACCAATGACAAAATCCAGCCCAGAGCGTCTGCAAAGCGATATAGACAGACTAAGTGAGTGGGCAGTAAGGTGGCAGATGGAGTATAATGTGGGGAAATGTGAGGTTATTCACTTTGGTCGGAAGAATAGAAAAACAGAATATTTTTTAAATGCTGAGAAACTTTCAAATGTTGGTTTTCAGAGAGATTTGGGTGTCCTCGTGCAAGAAACACAGAAAGCTAGCATGCAGGTACAGCAAGCAATAAGGAAGGCAAATGGCATGTTGGCCTTTATTGCAAGGGGGTTGGAGTATAAGAGTAAGGAAGTCTTGCTATAATTGTACAGGGCCTTGGTGAGACCACACCTGGAGTACTGTGCACAGTTCTTGTAAAGTCTGTGGGTTATATGGTGAATTAATACACAGACTACAAGAGTAACTTTAACAGGACTTTACTATTCGAAGGTCAGGGCGAATCTGCCCAATAAATCCTTACACAGCACTTATATACCGGTGTGGTCACTCCCGGTATTACAGTATACAGCAGCCAAGATAAAGTAGTGCAACACCTAAAATAGTTCTCTTAAAGGTGGACGGTTACATACAATAGTTCTCTTAAAGGTAGAACGGTTACATACACTACAATCCTCCCTTTTTAGCTTACAACATACTTATTCCCCATTAAACATAACATATATCCAACTTCATGTAAAAACAGTTCACAGATGTAGTCTCTGCGGAAACAGTTCACAGATTCAGTCTCTGCGGGAAACAGTTCACAGATTCAGTCTCTGCGGAAAACAGTTCACAGATTCAGTCTCGGTGTAGTCAGTTCACGTTGCTGGAGTGACTCATCCAATAGTCCTTCACTGGACTTAACAGCTTGAACTTCCGTCACTTCTGAACCAGCATTGTTGACTTTTAAAAGCTTGAGTACCTTGGGAAGTTTTTCTACTTCCAAACTGATTTGGCTCCGTACGGAGAGACCACGTGCGTGACCTGGTAGAGGTGATAATGGTTCAGATGGTCATCATCTTCTCCTTCGTCTTTTCCTTTTCTGCTTCTTGGAGACTCTCTGGGCTCCACTGTCAGCTGCCAGCTGCATGCACCGTTCCTCTTTCTCGTCCTCCTTTTTCTGTAGTAGCGCCACCATCTCCCGATGTTCCTTAGACTTTAGGTGATTCTTCATGGTTTCTGCACTTTGGGAGTTTTCATCACAAGCTGGGCAGAGCAGGTCATCGTAATATTCGGTGTCGTCCAACAGGTCATGGTAATATTCGGTGTCGTCCTGAGCTAGGCCAGCGAGAGGGTCTTCTATTTCCTCCATACCCAGCTGGACGTTAGCCAGCTTTTGTTCCAAATCCAGACATCTTTCCTGAAGAGACTTCTTCGTGCGTTCAGTTTCATCCAGCTTTTTCTGGGCTTCCTGCAAGTCTTTTACTAATGACCTCATTCGTGATTTCAATACTTCAACTTCATTGGGAGATTGATTGATTGTATTATTCAATCCCTCTACTGGAGCAGCTGTTTCAGCATTCTGTTGTTCAACATTGACGTGAATCAGCGTACTTTTGGCATCCAAGGTTTGCTCTGCTGCCATCTTCTCGGTCTGTGTTGCAACCTCAGCTATTCCAATAACATTTGGGAGCTCCAAACCCCTCTCCTTTGAAGATTTAGACTCATGTCCAAATTGTTCCCATTTCAGAGTCTTGTCCCTCAGCATATGAAGGAGTTGGCTGACCGTTGACTCTTCTGACCTCATCCGTTTCCCAGTAGCTGCAGGGCTGTTTATAACCTTGCCCTGGGGCTCCTTTGCTGTTTCTACTTCACCATCATCCACAGCCTCCACCATTCGAATTTCCACAAATGAATCGTCCGGTGATGCTGCACCCAACTTCAGTAGGAGCTCGGAATTCATGGTGACCAACTCAGCCTTTTCTGCCTGCAATCTGCTAACAAGCGCCTTCAGTTGCTGAACATCTTGCTCCACCAAATTAGAGCACGCACCTTCAGAAACCGAATCAGCTTTGATTCGTTTGGCCTCCTTGCGCAGACGGTTTGTGTGCTCCTGCTCCCTTTTCTCCCTCAGCTGTTTCTGTTGTCTTTCCAGATTCTCCCACTCTGTGTCAAAGAACATTTTCATTGCTTTTATCTCTTGCTCGAGACGGCAACTCAATTGTTCTAATTGCTGTTGTAATTTGAAATAGAGTTGAGTTCGAGCCCGGTGTTCCTCAGACTTGTGCATGTCTGTAAACTGGACAGACTCAGAATTCTCTGCCAAACTATGTTGTTGTTGTTCAGTGGAATTCTGTTCTGAAACTTTGTTCTCCTTTGAAGCATCAGTATTTATGCACTCCTTCGTTTTTCCAACCTTAGTCAGCAAGTCCATTTTAGACTTGTCTTTCGCACCTGGGCTGGTCTTGTCGTCATCCGTTTCAGAGTCTGAGCTGATTGTCTTCACCGAGTTCTCACTCGTTATTGCTTTTAGGTAGTGCCATTCCATGTTTATTTCCCTGATCCACTCCCATCCCAGAAGTGGTGGACCTCCCTCAGGTAGTACATATAAGTCCATTCCTTGGTGTTCTTTGCCCCTGTCTCTCACCTTGACTTGTATCTTTCCCATGGGGTATACTTTATGCCCCGTGTATGTCTGCAATACGATCTTGGTATCTCTCAAGGGTATATGTGAGAATAGCCGGTTGTAATCCCTTCGATTTATGACTGATAGGGCTGATCCTGTGTCCAATTCCATTTTCACTTGGACTCCGGCTACTTTTAGTGTGACCCAGATAGTTTGTAGGTCAGCTTCCTTACTCACATTGTGAATTCTCAGACTACCCAGTTCCTGGCCGTTCGGGTCTGAATCCGAATTCTGTTCATCTGAACTCTTCTCAGCCACCTTGTGTACCTTGCTGTACTTTTCCTGCGGTGACTTTTTTCTGTTGTTGGTCTTCTTTCCTGACCGGCGTACTTTAGCTATGTGACCAAGCTTGCCACATTTTCTACATTCCTGGTTTTTAAACCAGCATTGGTTCTGGTCGTGTGTTGTCTTCCCACAACGATAACATTTTGTTGTACCCGAAGTCATTTGATCCACGCTGAGTACCGCTGCCTTCAGCTGCATTTCCGCAGTGCCTCTCGCGGCTGCTTCATGTGATGCTGCAATAAGGACAGCCTTGTCAAGTGTAAGATCGTTCTCTTCGAGCAGTCGCTTTTGTGTTCCTTCCTTCGACAACCCGCACACGAACTTGTCTCTCAATGCCTCTGTCAGATTTTCCCCAAACTGGCAGTATTTCGCTAGTCTACGCAGTTCGACCAAGTATTCCGCGTTGCTTTCCTCTTTCCGTTGCGTTCTCGCATAAAATTTGAATCGTTCCGCCAACATCAGCGGTGTGGGGTTCAAATGATCCTTCAGGACAGCAACAATATCAGCGAAAGTCTGATCCGCCGGTTTAGCTGGTGATAGAAGATGCTTCAATAGCCCGTATGTCTTCGCCCCCATTGCGTTTAATAAGGTGAGAGCTTTATCATCATCTGCTATTTTATTGGCCTCACAATATATCTCGATGCGTTCTACGTACGTGGCCCAATCTTCCACCTCGGAATCGAAGTTGTTGATGTTACCATGCTTAGGCATCTTCACTATCTTTTTGAGAAACCACAACGAATTTGTTCGTTACTTTTTTTTTTCCAAAAATGGTGGTTTCCCGCGCTTGTCTTCTTCCCCGCCCACTTTCAAAATGGCGGTTTCCCGCTTCTGTCTTCTTCCCCGCCTACTGGCGGCTTCCCGCGTTTCTTCCCCTGGCGGGAGGGGTAAGCTTTCCTTCAGGCGACGACCGCTGGCTTTCGGAGTTCGCAGCCTGCGCGCCGGCTTCAGTGCGTTCCTTGTTCCCTTTTCTCAGCAGGGCAACCGGCGCTGGGGACAACCCGTTGACGGCGAACAGTTCCAGCCGCTGGCTGAATCTCCTGCGTTCCCGCTTGTAGCCCGGTCTCTCACACCGGCTGCGTTCCCGCTTGTACCGTGGCTTCCATGCCCTACGCTGCCCCAGTCTCAGCGCCTCTGGGCCCGACTTCTGTCCGGCTCCTTTCCCCCGACCGTGGTCGAGTTCACCGCCCTTATCCTCCGTTTCTTTTTATTTTCCCCCTGCTCACAGTCAACGTGGCCGACTTGCTTCTCTTGGCTGATCGGCTCACTCACCGCCATGGCAGAAGGGACAATAACAGCCTGTTGCTGATGGAAGGCTTCGTGTCTGAATCCTTCCTTCTTCCTTGCTCTGCAGACTCGAGTCTTCTCTCAGCAGAACGACGAGGGCGGGTGCCTCTTCTCGACGCTCGTTAACTGCTTCGGGTGTGTTGCTGCCGCAGGGTAAGATCGAACCCGTCGCCACTGTAAAGTCTGTGGGTTATATGGTGAATTAATACACAGACTACAAGAGTAACTTTAACAGGACTTTACTATTCGAAGGTCAGGGCGAATCTGCCCAATAAATCCTTACACAGCACTTATATACCGGTGTGGTCACTCCCGGTATTACAGTATACAGCAGCCAAGATAAAGTAGTGCAACACCTAAAATAGTTCTCTTAAAGGTGGACGGTTACATACAATAGTTCTCTTAAAGGTAGAACGGTTACATACACTACAGTTCTGGTCTCCTTATCTAAGGAAGGATATACTTGCCTTGGAGGCGGTGCAACGAAGGTTCACTAGATTGATTCCTGGGATGAGAGGGCTGTCCTATGAGGAGAGATTGAGTAGAATGGGCCGATACTCTCTGGAGTTTAGAAGAATGAGGGGATCTCATTGAAACATACAAGATTCTGAAGGGGATTGACAGGGTAGATGCTGAGAGGCTGTTTCCCCTTGGCTGGAGTGTCTAGAACTAGGGGGCACAGTCTCAGAATAAGGGGTCGACCATTTAAGACTGAGATGAGGAGGAATTTCTTCACTCGGAGGGTTGTGAATCTTTGGAATTCTCTGCCCCAGAGGGCTGTGAATGCTGAGTTGTTGAGTATATTCAAGGCTGAGATAGATAGATTTTTGGACTCTCGGGGATTCAAGGAATATGGAAATCGGGCAGGAAAGTGGAGTTGAGGTCAAAGACCAGCCGTGATCTCATTGAATGGTGGAGCAGGCTCGAGGGGCCGAATTGCCGACTCCTGCTCCTAATTCTTATGTTCTTATGTTCTTACTGCCTTCCAAGATCTGAACATTTGTCAAAGGAGAACTATCCCTCAAATATACAAAGGAGGTGGTAAATGGGACAGAGAGAGATGTGGTGAGCTCGGTCCCTCAAGGACTAGACGATCTGGAAAGTAGTGAAGAAAGCGTTATAAAACCTAAGCAGGATAAAGGTGAGGCATGAAATAGAAAAGAGGGAAACAATGAAATGTTACAGAAGACATAGCTTGTGGTTGCTTCTTGTATTTCCAATTTCCTGCACTTCCAGATCTCTGAAGTAGATCAAGTAGCCATTTAAAGAAATTAATAGCAGCTGATGACTTCAAGTCTGGTACTCTACCCCAGCAATGTGACCATATCATGTTTACAGTATCCCTCGAAATCCCGTGAATCATTTAGTGCCCTTTAGATCTAATCTGCAGGGTGATCGGATGGATGTGTTGCCGAGAATGAGATACGTGGACTTCAATATACCGAAATTAACTCAGAAATGAGCCGCCAGTGAAAATTTGGTAACTTAATTTAGACCTTGGTGAGGGTTCAGAGATTTACTAGAATTGTACCAGGGATGAGGGACTTCAGTGATGTGGAGAGACTGGAGAAGCTGGGATTGTTCTCCTTAGAGCAGAGGAGGTTAAGGGAGATTTAATTGAGGTGTTCAAAATCATGAGGGGTTTTGATAAGAGTAAATTAGGAGCAACTGTTTCCACTGGCAGGATGGTCATTAACCAGAGGGCACAGATTTAAGATAATTGGCAAAAGAACCAGAGGGAGATGAAGGATTTTTTTTTTTACGCAGCGAGTTGTTATGATCTTGAGAAGGAAAAATTTGCAGGGCTGTGGAGAAAAAGCAGGAGAGTGGGACTGATGGGAGAGTTCTTTCACAGAGCCAGCACAGGCATGATGGGCTGAATGGCCTCCTCCTGTACAGTGTGAGTCTATTCTATTTACACCAACAACTTGCATTTATATAGCACCTTTAACAGTGTAAAGTGTCCCAGGGCGCCTCACAGGGGCGATTCTCAAACAAAAGTTGTCACCGAGCCACATACGGAGATATTAGGGCAGGTGACCAAAAGCTTGGTCAAAGAGGTCGGTTTTAAGGAGTGTTTTAAAGGAGGAGAGAGAGACAGAGCATAGGCTTAGGGAGGGAATTCCAGAGCTAAGGCCCAAGCAGCTGAAAGAACGATTAAAATCGGGAATGCACAAGAGGCCAGAATTTGAGGAGCACAGAGATAGGGAGAGTTGTAGGGCTGGAGGAGGTTACAGAGATAGGGAGGGTTGTAGGGGCTGGAGGAGGTTACAGAGATAGGGAGGGTTGTAGGGCTGTAAGAGGTTACAGAGATGGGGGGGTTGTAGGGCTGGAGGAGGTTACAGAGATAGGGAGGGTTGTAGGGCTGTAGGAGGTTACAGAGATAGGGAGGGTTGTAGGGGCTGGAGGGCGTTGCAGAGATAGGGAGGGTTGTAGGGCTGGAGGAGGTTACAGAGATAGGAAGGGGTGTAGGGGCTGGAGGAGGTTACAGAGATAGGGAGGGTTGTAGGGCTGGAGGAGGTTACAGAGATAGGGAGGGTTGTAGGGCTGTAGGAGGTTACAGAGATAGGGAGGGTTGTACGGGCTGGAGGAGGTTACAGAGATAGGGAGGGTTGTAGGCCTGGAGGAAGTTACAGAGATAGGGAGGGTTGTAGGGCTGGAGGAGGTTAGAGATAGGGAGGGTTGTAGGGCTGGAGGAGGTTACAGAGATAGGGAGGGTTCTAGGGCTGGAGGAGTTTACAGAGATAGGGAGGGTTGTAGGGCTGGAGGAGGTTATAGAGATAGGGAGGGTTGTAGAGCTGCAGGAGGTTACAGAGATAGGGAGGGTTGTGGGGCTGGAGAAGGTTACAGAGATAGGGAGGGTTGTAGGGCTGGAGGAGGTTACAGAGATAGGGAGGGTTGTAGGGCTGAAGGAGGTTACAGAGACAGGGACGGTTGTAGGGCTGGAGGAGGTTACAGAGATAGAGAGGGTTGTAGGGGCTGGAGGAGGTTACAGAGATAGGGAGGGTTGTGGGGCTGGAGGAGGTTACAGAGATAGGGAGGGTTGTAGAGCTGGAGGAGGTTACAGAGGTAGGGAGGATTGTAGGGCTGGAGGAGGTTACAGAGATAGGGAGGGTTGTAGGGCTGGAGGAGGTTACAAAGATAGGGAGGGTGTAGGGCTGGAGGAGGTTACAGAGATAGGGAGGGTTGTAGGGCTGGAGGAGGTTACAGAGATAGGGAGGGTTGTAGGGCTGGAGGAGGTTATAGAGATTGGGAGGGTTGTAGGGATGGAGAAGATTACATAGATAGGGAGGGTTCTGGGGCTGGAGGAAGTTAGGGAGATAGGGAGGGTTGTAGGGCTGGAGGAAGTTACAGAGACAGGGAGGGTTATTGGGCTGGAGGAGGTTAGAGATAGGGAGAGTTGTAGGGCTGGAGGAGGTTATAGAGATTGGGAGGGTTGTAGGGCTGGAGGAGGTTACAGAGATAGGGAGGGTTGTAGGGCTGGAGGAGGTTATGGAGATTGGGAGGGTTGTAGGGCTGGAGGAGGTTACAGATGGGGAGGGTTGTAGGGCTGGACGAGGTTACAGAGATAGGGAGGGGCTTCAGTGCAGTGAGCTTTAGCTCTGCACACTCGGGAACTAAAGAGGAAGTTTGCCATTTTGGATGCGCAGTTTTGTGCCGTCAGTATCAAACACTTTAGATTTAGGTGAGACCTGGATTAGAAACTTCCTGTACTCTGACCCAGCAATGTTCCTTCACCACAGCCAATGTGAGCTTTCATAACTCCCAACTCAGCCAACCTCATGGCTTAGTAAAGATCCGTGTTAACATAATGGTTGGTTTTATGATGTTGAACATGTGCCAGCTCCGGACTGGATTAAATCTGTTCCAAATCCGTATGGTTACTGTATGTTCTATTGTGTAGCTTTTGTATGTGGATGAAGACTAGAACAAAAATGTCATATAAAAATGATGAACTCAGATAATTACTTGCAGCACATGCTGTTTGTTGATCTGCACATGGTGTATTGCAAATCCATTCAAAAGAAAACCTTCAAACGTGTTCATATAAACAAACAGCTAAAAGACATGTCATGCTTACAGCTGTAACTATTTTACTTACAGCAGATAGTATTGAAGAAATAATTATTACATATGGTCTAAGAAATCCTATTTTCAAAGCATACATGTCCAAAATGGATGTTGTAATATTTGCAGCAATTACCAATTCCTCTGTTAGTGTTACCATCCGCATTAGCAGATCATTTTCCCCAATATACACTAGCACGAGGGTTGGAGGGGAGGGGGCTTGGGGGTGGATCACCAGCCAATCAACCAACCAAACAACTAACCAATTGACCAATCAACCAACCAACCAACAACCGACAAAACAACTAACCAATTGACCAATCAACCAACCAACCAACCAACCAACAACTGACAAAACAACCAACCAACCAACCAAACAACCAACCAAACAACTAACCAATTGACCAATCAACCAACCAACCAATCAACCAACCAACCAACCAAACAACCAACCAAACAACTAACCAATTGATCAATCAACCAACCAACCAATCAACCAACCAACCAACCAAACAACCAACCAAACAACTAACCAATTGACCAATCAACCAACCAACCAATCAACCAACCAACCAATCAACCAACCAACCAATCAACCAACCAATCAACCAACCAACCAATCAAACAACCAACCAACCAGACAACCAATCAACCAACCAACCAACAACCGACAAAACAACCAACCAATCAGCCAACCAAACAACTAACCAATCAACCAACCAACCAAACAACTAACCAACTAACTAATTAAACAATCAACCAAACAACCAATCAACCAACTAACCAATCAACCAATCAATGAGCCAATCAACCAACCAAACAAACAACTAATCAACCAACCAACTAACCTATTAACTAATCAACCAGCCAACCATATCAGAAATATCTCTGGTGTGCTGCCCGCAATATTCTATCTTTGGTCCATGGATTTTCTGTCCCAGACTGTGTTTGTACTGCTGGTCACAGAGCTATCTAAATCGAGGAGATGCTTCCTCACCAAGGAATCCATGGATGAATGATGCCTTCTCCAGGAACCAGGACTGGAGTCAAGAAGTAACATCAGCACTCTGCTACCAGTCGTGATAAAAGTGATGACACAAGACTGATGTGTTACCACAGTTCCTTCAGACATGGCTAGCATCAGCTACTTTGCAGTTCACTGTTATACAAAGTCTCAGATGTTCTGTATTTGGTTTGCTTATAAATACATCTGAAGCAGGGACATGAGAAGCATTTCACATGGCATAGATCACACTGAGTTAAAGGCCAACCTTTTCTGAAGGTTGCAATAAAAGAATTTGGGAAGAAGTTTGCAAAAGGTTTCCCCAGAGTCAATGATGCAAACGTCTTTTGATTGTTCCTGGAAAATAAATAATATGTTTGCAATTGCAGCAAAGTGCAGACTCAAGCTTAGCAGGGGCAAGGTTTACAAACACGTTAGATTTTGCAACTTTATGTTGAATGTACTGCCCAATGAAACAATGGAGGCTGATGAGGTGAGGGCGCTAACAGGGCACTGAGGCAGTAGCGCTGCGGCAAGGCGAATCTAGCGCCACACGCCAAATTCGGCCCCCCTCCCCGTAGCGCTGCCGCTATGAGTTAGCGCCAGGGACTTCAGCGCCAAGCAGATCGTGAAGTCAGTGAGTGAGCGCGCCCGATCTGCCAAAGTGAGTATCGCCCCCTGCCTTAGCGTCCTGCCCCGACAGCGACAGGGAGAGGACGAGGACAGCTCTCTCAGTGGCAGTCAAGGTCATCGTCGGCCTCAATGTCTTTGCCAGCAGATCCTTCCAGTTTGCAACAGGAGACATAGCCAACATCTCATAGTTCGCCGTCCATTGCTGCATCTGGGAGGTCACAGAGGCTCTCTACAGTAGGAGAAGGGACTACATTTCCTTCCCCATCACCAGAGAGAAGCAGAACGAGCGTGCATGTGGCTTTGCCAGGATAGCGGGATTCCCCATGGTGCAGGGCACCATTGACTGCACCCACGTGGCTTTGCGGGCACCGCATAACAATCCTGAGACCTTCTGTAACTGCAAAGTCTACCACTCACTTAATGTCCAGTTGGTGTGCGACCACACACAGCGAATCCTCAATGTGAATGCCCGCTATCCTGGCAGCAGCCACGATGCCTTCATCCTGCACCAGACCGGTGTGCCAGCACTCTTCCAGCCATCACATCAAGCTCGCGGCTGGCTGTTCGGAGACAAGGGCTATCCGCTCTCCACCTGGTTCATGACTCCCCTCCGCAACCCCAACACTGCTGCTCAGCACTCATATAATGCGTGCCATGCCACCATCAGGAACATCTTCGAGCAGACCATCGGGGTGCTCAAGCAACGGTTCCGCTGCCTTGACCGCTCGGGAGGAGCCCTCCAGCACTCGCCGGAGCGGGTGTCCCATTTCATCGTGCTGTGCTGCATGCTTCATAATCTGGCCATCATGGGGGCCCAGCCCTTGCCACCAGGGATTGCAGGACCACCTCAGGAGGAGGAAGAGGGGGAGGAGGACGAAGAGGAGGAAGAACAGGAGCGAGGGAGGAGGCAGCCACTCAATCGGCCTTCCAGAAGGGCCGCCTCATCAGACTGTGGTTCCAGTAAATTCAACCCCAGATCCCCATTGCTCATCACATCCCCATCATTCCATCTCTGTCGCAGGCCACATCACAGCGCACAGCTGAAATGAGAGACAGTACAAATTATCCAAAGTGAATTAATAAATTTACCATTAATCAGTGAACACATCTTTACAACAACAATATTAACTATTCACCCTTGTGCAATCCCTTACTGCCTCTCATTACTATTCCTTTGCCTACTCTAGTGCTCCTACGAAGTGTTGGCCCAGTGGCTGCAGCACGGCTGGTGGAAGGCTGCTGAATGTCCGTGCGGGAGACTTCAGATGGCCTTGCAGGACACCCTTGACCAGCTCTGGACCTGGAAGGCCCGGCTGTAGACTGCACCACCTCAGCATGGGCGGCAGCAGTCTTGGCTGGCTGAATGACAGGCAGAGACTAGGGCAATGGCGGAGTGGCAGTGGTGGGAGCAGGAATGCTATCATCCTGAGAAAGGACAGCAGGTTCCTGCTCCACTGACCCACTGCCACTCCCCCGGGGGCAGCACCTCAGCATCCCTAGCAATCTGTTGGAGCACAGATTGCTGGCCTGCTGTGACTCCATGAAAGCCCCGGTCGACGGTGGTAGACCAAGCCACGATGGCAGCAGTCAGAGCTTGTGTGGCATCAAGCTGAGACTGCATGAGAGCAGTCTGAGATTGGATGTCACCAAGCATAGACTGTATTACAGCACTAAGACATTGCGTCGCTTCTGTCTGTGCTGCAATGGAAGCTGCCAGATCGCACATCACAGGTCTGGGTCGCCACGGTCTCTCTGGGAGTCTACCATCCTTCGCAGACTGGAAATGATGGGGTCCATGGTGTGCGCAGAGCTTTGTGCAATGTTGGAGGCGGACTCCTCCACGCTCCTTATCATTGCCGACAAGCTCTCGGGCACCCTTCCCATTGCACCTATGATCCCCGTGTGCATGTTCATCACCCTTCTTCTAAAGGCCTCCCCATCGAGGTCCTCATCTGAGTCCTGTGCAGCAGAACTCACGTGTGAACTCGCCCTCCAGGGAGCTGGCCTCCGAGCTACCCTTTCCCCCAGCCTTGCTGCTGCCCGCTTGTCCCCGGTGCCTCACCCTATGCAGGTCCCGCTACTATACCAGCCTCTAAAGAAGGCGTAGTGCCAGTATCTGAGCAGGTGTCTGCGGGTGAGACATGCAGTGACGCGGTGTGTTCTTCCTCCTCCTCTTCTCCCGCCTCGCTCTCTATGGTGCACTCAGGGACAGGCTGCTCAGGTGCTTGCTCGTTATCTGCATGCGTGAGAAGAGGTGGACAAAACTGCAGGGAAGATTCAAACAGGAGGTGAAAAAGAGCTGCAGGCTGCATGAAAAAGCAACAGCTGCCCGAAAAATTGGGAAGGAGCATGGGAGGAGGGAAGGGCGGGGATTAAATGATGGGGGGATTATCAGGCACACTTCCCTTATTTGGAGCCATGATTACTGATCCATTGTTAAAGTACAATAGATTAGTATATGTTATGGGAGACAAATTAAACTTCAGGTTTTGATGTTAATATGTGGTGGAGGAATGGCTGTGCAGAGTGGCGGAATGGATTTGTATGATACAATGGAATGATCATGATGTTGTAAATGTTTTTAATGTTCAATAAATAATATATTTTAAAAAAAGTGGGCAGCACTCTCACCTCTGAGGCAGAAGGTCGTGGGCTCAAGTCCCACACCAGAGACTTGAGCACAAAAATCCAGGCTGACACTCCAGTGCAGTGCTGAGGGAGTGCTGCACTGTCGGAGGAGCCGTCTTTTGGATGAGACATTAAACTGAGGCCCTGTCTGCTCTCACAGGTGGATGTAAAAGATCCCATGGCACTATTTTGAAGAAGAGTAGGGGAGTTCTCCCCGGTGTCCTGGGGCCAATATTTATCCCTCAATCAACATCACTAAAACAGATTATCCGGTCATTATCACATTGCTGTTTGTGGGAGCTTGCTGTGCGCAAATTGGCTGCCACGTTTCTACATCACAACAGTGACTGCACTTCTTAAAAAAAAGTATTTCATTGGCTGTAAAGCACTTTGGGAAGTCCTGAGGTCATGAAAGGCGCTATAGAAATGCAATCTTTCTTTCTTTGGAACACAACGTTCTACGTTCAATTCAAGAGATCCGCTGAGATCGGCCTTTTCTCTCCCATCCTTTAAAATGTAAAACCTAACTGATTGGACGACTTTGAATCCACCATGCCCAAAAATAATAATGTAATATTGGGCATTGATGTGTTAGTGTGTTGATGGCTCGTCCTAGAGTCCGGCATCTCAGTTAACCTGACAGGGCATCCCTGGGTTTATTCTGAAATTGCTCAAAGTGTTTCAGAACAGTGTAATCAGGGAATAAGTAAGTGGTGGTTTCAATGTTATCACCGAAATGAGCAGAGCCTAAAGTGCGGACTGATGTTACTTGTCCTGAGGGGCAGTGTCGAGCCTAGATGATTCTGGTAAGAGTAGATGTATTTACTCTGCTCCCGAGGTTTTCGGCTGCTTTCAGTTACGAAGAGCCACCTTGGTCCCAGACGCCCCACGTACCCTGCGGCAATAGTGCAGGCTGATGCTCAAAGATCCTCTTTCCGTTTGTTAAAAAGACAATCCACCTTTCGGAGGTTCGGCATAAATCCCGGAGAAAGGGCGTAAACGGCCCCTAACGCTGTTTTCCTGGAGTTTCTGCTGGTTTCCCACTGACGTTAGGGCAGAAGATCGGGAGAATGCGAGCGGAATTACTGCCGTTTGAGTTTTAAGCGTTTCGATCATTTTACAATTAAAGTTACATTAATACATTAGCAAAATACTGCGGATGCTGGAAATCTGAAATAACAGCAGCATTTTCTGTTGTACATCTCCGGAGATAGGATTAGCTCAGTTGTTGTCATAGCGGGCCGTATCTGGCTGTAAAAATACCAGCGTGTTAAGTGTACAAGTCAACCAGCGAGTTCAGGGGATTGAGAGATACGACGTGAGTTGCGAATTTCTAGAATTTGCTCCTCGATTTACTCCTCTCAGCTCTTTGCTTCATACAAATGACATCTCTCCCTCAGCTTCCCGTTGTTGTTAGAACTTGCTGGATTTGCACATTAATCGCCCATTAAACTTGCCGCAGAAAGTTAAGTCTGGCAATTAATAGCGTAAGTACGTTTCTAATGACGTGATCATTGTTAATGCAATGCCAATCAACCTCTCTGGCCCAGAAAGGGAACAATTTAAACTGTGGCGTCTCATTCCTTCAGGTAGCAAATTCTTCTTAGAGATTTTTTTAAGTCAAATTTTAAAATGTTTTTCTTACTTTTCCTTTCTATTTTCTCTCTCTCTCAAACCTATCTTTCTTTCCTCTCTCTATTTCTCTTTCTGTACCTGATTTGACTCTATTTCACCAATTTCCATCTCCGTCCTTCCTCTGTTTCTCAATCCTTAAATTTAATTGGCTAAGGAGATAGACTGTCGGTCTCACCATCCACTGAGGTCCCAGACGCCCCGTTATCAGCTCACACTTCCAACAAGTTACCGCTCAAAATATTTTCGAGCTGAAGGGTGCAGGAAAAAAATCTAACTCAGCGCGTTTGCCGCGGGATACACCGTTCGAGCAAGATCCACCCCATCGTGATATGGAGTTTCTCGTTGTGATTTTAGTCCTCGCCCAGTTGAGACATCCAATGCCTCGCCATCAATGAGTTTCAGGTTCACTGCACTGGCACGGGGGTCACTCAGCTCCTGTTAGGGTGCATTCTCTGCTTCGGAACCTAGGAACAGGAGTTGGCCATTCGGCCCCTCGAACCATTCCATTTTCATTTTTGATTTTCTCTGAAGTTCACGACAAGTTTCTGCTTCTGCAGGTCATTCATTGTTGCCTGGAAGTCATCTCCTCCTCAATGCAGTACGGATCATAACTCATCTGTTCTCATCTGTCGGCTGCTCATTTTACAACCTATCCCAAGACAAGTCAGATTGCTGGAGTTATTGCTTTGTTCCTAGGTCTTGGCCTCTCTTTTCTAACCTCCCGCTTTAAATCCAGTAATAATGAGATTCGATCCTGCTACAGTGACGTTTGGACTCCGCTCCTCTCCATGCGTTTATTTTCATTCAAGTTCTGGAAAATATACAGCACAGAAACAGGCGATTCAGCCCAACTGACCTGTGCCAGTCTTTATATTCCACACAAGCCTCCTCCCACTCTAGTTCCCTCTTCCTACCCTACCCCTGTACCTCTTGATTCCCTGCTCCCTCATCTATGCATCACGCCTCCCTTCAATGCATCAATGCTCCCTGCTTCAACCCCTCCATGTGGCAGTGAGTTACACATTCTCACTGCTCTCTGTACAAAGACATTACCCCTAAATTCTTTATTTGGTCCGTTAGTGACTATCTTATATTTCTGCCCCCTTGTTCTGTACTCACCCACAAGTGGAAGCAGTTTCTCTACATCCACCCTATCGAACCCCTTCATTATTTTAAAGACCTCTATCAGGTCTTCTCTTTTCCAGAGGAAAGAGCCCAAGCCTGCTCAATCTTTCCTGCAAGTTGCTTCCTCTCAATTCTGGTAACATCCTGAGTTAGTGCTCAGTATGGACGCTTCTACTGGGCAGGTCATCCCCTGTACATTTCAGGTGATACCAAGTGGGGGTGGGAGGAGGTTAAAGCTGATGAGGCAGCAAAGGAATTATAGAAAAACACAGATCAGATCTGTAAATGGGGAGAACTATGGCAGGTGAAAGTCAATACTGAGAAGGTCTTGCACTGGAAGAAGAACTGAGGATCGTACAGTGTTGAAAAAATGAGGGCGAGGTTGAAAGGGATCTGGGAGTGAGAGTAGGGTCAACATTACATAGGAACAGGAGTAGGCCATTCAGCCCCTCGAGCATTCAATAACATCAATCCCTCTACACCTCCATCCCCCACTTGGACAGCCTGAGGGCGCTCCGCTTCTTCCTTGAACAGAGGCCCAACCAATCCCCATCCACCATCCCCTTCCTCCGCCTGGCTGAACTTGTTCTCACATTGAACAACTTCTCCTTTGACCCCACTCACTTCCTCACTAAAGACGTTGCTATGGGAATGCGCAGGGGCCCTAGCTATGCCTGCCTTTTTGTGGAACACTCTGTTCCAGTCCTACTCATTTCCCCTCCCTCACCTCTCTTTCACTGCTGACTGTATCAGTGCCATTTCCTGCTCTTGCCCTGAACTAGAAAATTTTAGTTACTTTGATTCCAATTTCCACCTTGTTATGTTCATTAATAACTAGTTGTTTGCATTATGAACAGCTAGCTTAGAGCTAGACATTTATTCATGCCATGTGGACTTGTACAGCATCCTGTAGAGGCAGCCATCTTGACTACTGCTTTCTGGGTAGCCTAGTGCATCATGGGTAGTGTAGTCTTAAACACATTCAACTAAACACACAGCAGTATTGTGGTGATTATTCCTTGTTTAGTAAAAGTATTGTGATTGGTTGTTTGTTAACTGCCTTGGGATATATGTTGTAATCTCATTGGCAGTTGATGTCACATGATGTGTGGTGGCCACCTTAAATTCAGTTCTTTTCCAGCTTTGGTTGGGACTGGATGTGGAAAGGTGTGCTGCAGATTTTAAAGTTAATAAAGCCTAGCTTTGGAAGGCAAATCTATTCTTTATTTCAATTTATTAACTTTATGTTAGAATGGAGCGATATCTTCAACCAGAACGATTCAAGGCTGACCCCAATTCTGCTGGAGTGGATGATAAATGGAAACATTGGTATTGTACATTTTAAAACTTTTTGGGCGTGTTGGATCAAGAGTCTCTAAATAAGCTGAATATGCTGATCAACTACATTGCTCCGGATGTATATAAATATATTTTGGACTGTAAAACTTATGAAGTGGCTATTTCTACATTGGAAAAGATTTTTGTTAAACCAAAGAATGAGGTATTTGCACGTCACCTTCTATCTGCCCGTAGGCAGCAGGTGGGAGAATCTTTGGATACTTATTTACAAGCACTTCGGTGCCTTAGTGTTAACTGTAATTATAAGGCCGTGACGGCTGAAGAATATAAGGAAGAATCGGTACGGGATGCTTTTATTAATGGATTACTGTCTAGATCAATTCGTCAGCGGTTGTTAGAAAATAAGACTTTGGATCTTCACAGAAATCACAGAAATCACAGAAACCCCACAATGCAGATAGAGGCCATTTCGGCCCATCGAGCCTGCACCGACACATATCCCACCCGATCCCTGTAACCCCACGTATTTAATCCCCCTAACACTAAGGGTCAATTTATCATAGCCAATCAACCTAACCCGCACATCTTTGGACTGTGGGAGGAAACCGGAGCACCCGGAGGAAACCCACGCAAACACGGGGAGAATGTGCAAACTCCACACAGACAGTCGCCCGAGGCCGGATTCGAACCCGGGTCCCTGGCGCTGTGAGGCAACAGTGCTAACCACTATGCCACCGTGCTTTTGAGCAAGCTTCTACATTGGATGTGGCTCAGAGAAGTTCGGATTCTTATGCTCTTTTTAATCGGCCTGCGACTATGGTTTCGGCAGTTTCGGATGAAAAGGAATTATGTGGACTTAATGGGAGTGGTTTACTAGATTCTGAAACAGTTTCTACTTCGGCGGCCGTTGCCTCTAGGATTCAGAAGTGTTATTTTTGTGGGAATATCCGGCACCCTCGTCTGAAGTGTCCTGCTCGGGAGGCTGTGTGTAGTAAATGCGGCAAGAGAGGTCATTATGCACGCGTGTGCAAATCATCAGGTTCAATTACCTCCTCCTCTCCTGGTGTGGGAGGGTCCTCCTCTACCACCTCCTCCTCTGTGACTATTCAGCCTTTAGGTAGGGCGTTTATTGCATCAATTTCTGCTGCATTTGCTCATGGCCTAAACAAAGCTATAGTTACGGCTCAAGTTAATGGGTTGGAAGTGAAGGCCCTTATAGATACGGGCAGTACTGAGAGTTTTATAAGTCTTCAGTTTGCGAAGGAGAAGCATTTGAAAATTTCGCCTGTTACGTATCAGGTGTGTATGGCTCAGACGACCCTTACTTCACAAATAGCTGGTTGTTGCTTTGTGAAAATGATTCTTCTAGGTAATACGTATACTGATATACGCCTATCTGTTTTGCCTAATCTCTGTGCGGATATTTTGATTGGACATGATGTGCTTCAGTTACACGAGTCTCTTAGTCTTTCATTTGGAGGGACTAAGCCACCTTTATCTATTTGTGGATTAACCTCTTTATCCATTTCTCCATTATCACTTTTTTCCAATTTGATGCCGGATTGTAAGCCAATTGCTACCAAGTCAAGAAGATATAGTAGTCAGGATAGAGAATTTATTAATTCTGAAGTTCAACGTCTCTTATTGGAAGGAATCATTGAACCTAGTTGTTCGCCTTGGCGAGCACAGGTAGTTGTCACGACTAACGAGAGACACAAGAAACGAATGGTGATAGACTATTCCCAAACTATTAATAGGTATACTCAATTAGATGCGTACCCTTTGCCTAAGATTGATGAGCTTACCAATAAAGTATCTCAGTATAAGGTTTTTAGCACTATTGACTTAGAGTGCTTATCATCAGATTCCTATTGTTAAGAAGGATCAACCATATACGGCCTTTGAGGCTGGTGGAAAGCTGTATCAGTTTTGCCGAATACCATTTGGTGTTATTAATGGTGTTGCTTGTTTTCAACAGGCAATGGATGCTTTTATAAGTGATAACTCCCTCTCTGACATCTTTTCATACTTAGATGACATCACAGTGTGTGGCAAATCAAGGGTGGAGCATGATTCTAATTTAAAAAGATTCCTTCAAGCTGCGGAAAAAGTTGGTTTAACTTTTAATAAAGAGAAATGTATCTTTTCGACTACTGAGGTAAATCTATTGGGGTATATTATCTCGGGAAACAAGATTAAACCAGATCCAGAACGTCTGCGACCATTGATCGATTTACCTTGTCCTACTAATTCTAAGGCTTTGCAACGAGTTGTTGGACTGTTTTCTTATTATTCTAATTGGATTACAAATTTTTCACGGAAGATCCGGCCTCTTATTCGGGTTACGACATATCCTCTATCATGGGAGGCCAGGACATGTTTTGAGAATTTTTAAAAGGATATTTTAGGAGCAGTTGTGCATTCTATTGATGAGCAGGTTCCTTTTGTGATCGAGACGGATGCTTCTGATTTTGCAATTGGGGCTACTCTGAACCAAAATGGAAGACCTGTGGCCTTTTTCTCACGTACTTTGAACAATAGTGAAAAAAGACATTCTTCAATAGAGAAAGAGGCATACGCAATAGTAGAAGCATTGCGTAAATGGAGACATTATTTATCGGGGCGACATTTCACGTTGGTAACTGATCAAAAATCTGTGTCCTTTATGTTTGATGTTAAACATTTTGGAAAGATCAAAAATGATAAAATAATGAGATGGAGGACTGAGTTGGCATGTTACCATTTTGACATAGTTTATCGTCCGGGGAAGGATAATGTTGCTGCTGATGCACTGTCGAGGGCTTATTGTTCTGTGATTCACGGAGATACGCTTATTAATCTTCACAATGCTTTATGTCATCCTGGGGTTACGAGGATGATACACTTTGTACGCAGTAAGAATTTGCCCTTTTCAGTTGAAGATGTCAAGCGGATGACTTCATCATGTTCTATCTGTGATCGGTGTAAACCGAATTTCTTTAAGCCTCAACGAGCTCATCTTATAAAGGCTACTTCTCCTTTTGAACGTTTGAGCGTCGATTTTAAGGGGCCTCTTCCTTCAACTACTCAAAACCGATATATTTTTACTGTTGTGGATGAGTTTTCAAGGTTCCCTTTTGCTTTTCCTTGTGCAGATGTATCAGCTGCTACAGTTATCAAATGTCTGACTCAACTTTTTGTCATCTTTGGGATGCCTGCGTATATCCATTCGGATCAGGGAAGTTCTTTTATGTCTTCCCAGTTGAAGGAATACCTTCAGAGTCGGGGAATTTCTACTAGTAGAACTACCCCGTATAATCCCCAGGGTAATGGACAGTGCGAACGATACAATGGGGTGATCTGGAAGGCAGTTATGTTGGCTTTGACATCCCGGAACCTTAAGAATACACAGTGGGAAATGGTACTGCCTGGTGCCCTGCATTCCATTAGATCATTGCTTTCAACGGCTACTAATGTGACCCCCCATGAAAGGCTCTTTAACTATCCGCGGAGATCTACTACGGGATATTCGGTACCTTCATGGCTTACTATGCAGGGACCTGTGTTGCTTCGACGCCATGTTAGATTGTCAAAATATGATCCTTTAGTGGAGGAGGTGGAGCTGTTGGAGGCAAATTCCCAATATGCTCATATTCGATTCCAAGATGGGAAAGAAAGTACCGTTTCAATTAAAGACTTGGCTCCTTGTGGGGGCCAGCCCTCTTCTGAGGATATTAACAATAGTCATGATTTAAATTATGTGGATGCTGTTACAGATACTACGAATGTCTCCAATCCGATTGCAGATAATCATACTTCTATTAGTCAGCCCTTGATGGATGTTTATGACTGTCCCAGTTTACCTTCTGATGGGATTTCTAATCCGGAAACCGTTGAAAATCGGGATATGGATAGCCTTCCTGCTGAAGATACTTCTGTGCCTTCTGGTGTGGGAGGGCAAGGAATTTCACCAAGGTTAAGAAGGTCGACACGAACAAGATATCCGGTCGACCGATTGAAAATGGACTTTTAAATTGATAGTAATGTTTTAAAATTGTTGAAGTATTATAGTATATTGTTTTAGTTGAGAGATACTTAATACTTATGTGCAATGTTATTATTTGTTGTTGTTCACTTAGTATTGTGTCATGTAAACAGTTTTACTCTTGTTGTGCATAGTTTTAGTTGTAAATAATTAATTATAAATTGTAAAGGTTATTTAGGTTGGAGTATATTTTAAAAGGAGGGGTGAATGTGGTGATTATTCCTTGTTTAGTAAAAGTATTGTGATTGGTTGTTTGTTAACTGCCTTGGGATATATGTTGTAATCTCATTGGTAGTTGATGTCACATGATGTGTGGTGGCCACCTTAAATTCAGTTCTTTTCCAGCTTTGGTTGGGACTGGATGTGGAAAGATGTGCTGCAGATTTTAAAGTTAATAAAGCCTAGCTTTGGAAGGCAAATCTATTCTTTATTTCAATTATACAGCTCTACAGCTCTATAGCTCCACCTAGTGTACTATTCTAGAATGACATGTTATTGATCATTACATCCCCCTTTCTTTGAGGTTAAACAAAATCATATCAATCAACTTCAATTAACTTTCAAGAAAAACGATAAAGATGATATCAGTAACACTTTTGCGAGTGCTCTATAAACATAAACATTTTCAAAGCTTTACTTTATACTCAAAGATTAAGTCTATCAGGCTTTTTTACTTCACATGTGGATCTTCTTAACACAGGTAAGTCTGATGTGTTTTCATGAGATTGTTCTGGTGGTGAATGACAAGATTCAGTTGCGGCACTGTCATCGATTTGCTGTTGGATAATTTCTTGTGTTTTTAGGAGGGAACGGCGGTTCCTCCTGAGAACCTGTCCTTCCTCAGTTCTAACAGTGTATGACCTTGGTCGTACTTCCTCAAGAACTGTAGCTTTCCTGTTCCATGCATCTGGATCCTCAATCCTGACAACATCATCCCTTGTCAATGGTTTTAGAGTTTTTGGATGACTTGTCATAGTATGATTTCTGTTTCAGCTTTAACAGTTGAAGTCTCTGTCTCAGTTCCTTACTCTGCTTTTCTTTTGCACAGCAGGGTAGTGTGGTATGCAACTTGCGACCCATTAGTAGTTCAGCAGGTGAAGAACCAGAGTCTAAAGGTGAGGCTCAGTAACTCAGCAGGGCGAGATAAGGATCAGACTTGCTTTCTGTCGCTTTCTTCAGTAGCTGCTTGAGAACTTGAACACCTTTCTCTGCCTTACCATTCGACTGAGCATACAGAGGACTGGATGTGATGTGCTGAAAGTCATACTGTGCTGCAAACTGTTGTCACTCCTTACAGTTGAAGCACGGACCATTGTTGCTAATGGCAATCCTGGGAATTCCATGTCTGGCGAAGATGGATTTCACATGCATTATGACACTGCTTGCTGTGGTGCTTGAGAGCAGCACCATCTCAGGATAGTTAGAATAGTAGTCAATCACTATTAGATATTCTTTACCATTTAAATGAAAAAGGTCCATACCAACCTTTTGCCATGGTGCTGTTGGTATGTCAGCTATTATCATTGGTTCCTTTGTTTGTTTGTTTTGGTGTTTCTGACATGCCTCACATATGCCTATCATGTTCTTAATGTCCTTATTTATGCCAGGCCAATAACCAGTGTCTCATGCTCTCCTTTTGCATTTTTCAATTCCGAGGTGTCCTTCATGAATCCTTTTGAGCATGTCTTGACGTAGAGCCTGTGGAATGACTATTCTGTTCTGTTTTAGTAATAGTCCACTTATGACACTCAACTCTGACCTTATGTGATAGTATTTTGGACAGGAACCTTTTGGCCAACCATGATGAATGTTCTCTATTACTGTTTGTAACACTATATCTTTTACTGTTTCTTCTGCTATTTGCTTTGATTTTGTGTCTGACACAGGCAGCGCAGCAGTGACCATACTCACATGAACATCCACGTCTTCTTCAGTAGAGCTCACTTGACTCATTGTGGGTGCTCGGGATAGTGCATCTGCTAACACTATGTATTTGCCTGGTGTGTAGATCAGTTCAAAGTCATATCTTTGCAGCTTCATCATGAGTCGTTGAATCCTTGGAGACATCTCATTCAGATTTTTTTTAATGATGGCAACCAGTGGGCTGTGGTCTGTCTCAACTGTGAAGGTGGGAAGTCCATATATGTAGCCCTGGAACTTTTCTAATCCAACTACCAAGCCCAGACATTCCTTTTCAATCTGGGCGTATCGACACTCAGTATCAGTCATAGACCTGGAGGCATAGGCAACAGGCTTCCAATCTTCACCCTCTGCTTGTAGCAAGACCGCGCCTAGGCCATCTTTTGATGCATCCGTTGACACTTTGATTCTCTTTGTTGGGTCAAAAAAGGTGAATACAGGTGTGGTTGTCAGCACTGTTTTAAGATTCATCCACTCTTGTTCATGTCTTTCTGCCCATGCGAACTCATTTGTTTTATGTAGTAGCTCTCGCAGACAGGCTGTCTTGGCTGACAAGTTAGGAATGAACTTTCCAATGAAGTTTATCATCCCCATGATGCGTAGCACTCCTTTTTTGTCAGTGGGTCGGGGCATGTTGAGTATGGCATTTACTTTTTCCATATCTGGCTCTATTCCTTTACCAGATAGATTATCTCCTAGGAAAGTGACTTCCTGGACGCCAAACTGACACTTGGCTTTGTTGAGCTTCAGTCCATTCTGGCGTATGCTCTGTAGCACTTTAGTCAGTCTCTCATTGTGTTCTTTCAATGTGGAGCCCCAGATGATGATGTCATCAACATAGACCCGAACTCCTTCCAGACCTTCAATTATGTGTTCCATTGCTCTATGAAAGATTTCAGATGCAGATATTATCCCGAAAGGCATTCTGAGGGAACAGTACCTGCCAAATGGTGTGTTAAAGGTACAGTATTTGGTGCTCTCTTCATCCAGTTTTAGTTGCCAAAATCCTTGTGAGGCATCGAGCTTTGTAAAGTATCTGGCACCTGACATTTCACTGGTGATTTCTTCTCGCTTGGGAATCTGGTAGTGTTCACATTTTATGTTTGCATTTAAGTCCTTTGGATCCATGCATATTCTTAGATCATTGTTCTTTTTCTTTACACATACCATGGAGTTAACCCAGTCTGTTGGCTCTTCGACTTTCCTGATGACTCCTAGTGTGGTCATTCTGTCCAGTTCTTTCTTGAGATGGTCATGCAGGGGTGCTGGAACTCTTCGTGGAGCATGTACTACTGGCTGAGCATCCTCCTTTAGCTGGATCTTGTAAGTGATTGGTAGAACTCCAAATCCTTTGAACACATCCTGGAAATTACTCACTACAGAATCCACTGAGTCATCTGGCCTGCTTATGCCACAGTTTATACGGTAGACTCTCTTGACCAGTTCTAAGTCTTCACAGGCTTTGTCACCCAGTAGTGAATCAAATCCTTCAGCCACAACAGAAAACATGAGATGATGCACTTTGTCTTTGACTGTCACTTTAAGTCTGCATACACCTAAGCTATCTATTTTCTATCCAGTAGTACTGACTTTTTCAGTACTACTCTTCAGTAGTACTGACTTTTTCTGTATTTTGGGCTTTTCTTTCATATTTTTAATGTCACTCATACTGATTAAGTTTGCTTTTGCCCCAGTGTCTAGTTTCAATGTAACTAATGCTCCATTTACCTGCAGTGGGATCACCCAATTGTCCTCTTTTACTGCATTGACGTTATGTTCAGCATTGTTTATTCCTGAGGGCTGCACATTTTCTGTATCCTTTTCTATATTGTCACATGACACCATTCCTACAAAAAATGTCTCACTTAAATCAGTGTCCTCAATCACATTAACTCGGACTTGTTGCCCTTTCTTTGTTTTTACTTTTGAAAAGCATTGTTTGGCAAATTTTTCCAAACGCTGGGCATTGTTTTAACTGGTGTTTGTAACCACAGCGTTTACAATTTAAAATTCCTTCCTCCGATTGCTTTTCATTTCTGTTCTGCCCATGTTGCTTCCCCTTGTAGAACACAGCACCGACAGCAGCGCTTACTACAATCGCATCATTATTGATTTCACTGAAAGTCTTCGCGTGCTGTCGAGCTAGCTCACTGGCTTGGCATATATTCACAGCATTTTCCAATGTTAGTTCGGTTTCTCTCAACAGACGTTCCCTGACTTTTTTATCATGAATACCAAACACAATCTGGTCACGAATCATGGATGCTTTCAGCTCAGAGAAATTACATGTCTGTGCTTTCAGTTTCAGATCGGTCACAAAGCTATCAAAAGTCTCATTTTGCTGCTGTGTCCTCGAACGGAACACGTATCTTTAATAGGTTTCATTCTTTTTGGGAGAACAATGTGTATCAAATTTCTTTAGCACATCGTCTAAATTTTCTCTGTTCTCCTCTGGATTAAATACAAATGTATTAAATACCTCTATCGCCTGTGGGCCTGCAACCGTGAGCAGCAACGCTATTTTTCTTGCATCTGGCTTCGTACCGAATCCGATGGCAGCAATGTAGAGTTCGAATTGTTGTTTGAAAGTCCGCCAATTGTAGTCGACATTTCCCGTGAGATTCAAAAACTCCGGTGGCCTCAAATTCTCCATGTCACTTTTCACAATTTTCAGCAGATCTTCACCAATCCTGGTACCATGTTATGTTCATTAATAACTAGTCGTTTGCATTATGAACAGCTAGCTTAGAGCTAGACATTTATTCATGCCATGTGGACTTGTACAGCATCCTGTAGATGCAGCCATCTTGACTACTGCTTTCTGGGTAGCCTAGTGCATCGTGGGTAGTGTAGTCTTAAACACATTCAACGAAACACACAGCAGTATACAGCTCTACAGCTCTATAGCTCCACCTAGTGTACTATTCTAGAATGACATGTTATTGATCATTACACACCCTTCCCTCACCTTCACATGGTCCATCTCTGACTCTTCCCTCCCCTTCCTCGACTTTTCTGTCTCCATTTCTGGGAATAGGCTATCAACCAACATCCACTATAAGCTCACTGACTCCCACAGCTACCTGGACTACACTTCCTCCCACCCTGCTTCCTGTAATGACTCTATTCCATTCTCCCAGTTTCTCCGTCTCCGCCGCATTTGTTCTGACGATGCCACCTTCCATACCAATGCCTCTGATATGTATTCCTTTTTCCTCAACCGAACAAGACTCTTGACCGTGTCTGTTCTATTTCCCGCACTTCTGCCCTCACCCCTTCCCATCCCTCCCCTTGTCCTCACCTTCCACCCCACCAGCCTCCACATTCAATGGATCAGCCTCCGCCATTTCCGCCACCTCCAGCATGATCCCACCACCAACACATCTTCCCCTTCCCCCACCTTTGCAGCATTCCGAAGAGAGCATTCCCTCTGCAACACCCTGGTCCACTCCTCAATCACCTCTAACATCCATTACCTCCAAGTACTCCTCCAAGTCACACACCATCCTGACTTGGAAATATATCGCCGATCCTTCATCATCGCTGGGTCAAAATCCTGGAACTCCTTCCCTAACAGCACTGTGGGAGCACCTTCACCACATGGACTGCAGCGGTTCAAGAAGGTGGTTCACCACCACGTTCTCAAGGGCAATTAGGGATGGGGAATAAATGCTGGCCTTGCCAGCAATGCCCACATTCCAGCCCCTCCCCTTCCCATGGCACCTTCCCGTGCAAGCACAGGAGATGCAACACATGCCCTTTTACCCCCTCCCCACTGTCCAGGGCCCCAAACACTCCATCCAGGTGAAACAGTGATTTACTTGTACTTCTTGCAATTTAGTATACTGTATTCACTGCTCACGATGCGGTCTCCTCTACATTGGGGAGACCAAACGCAGATTGGGTGATCACTTTGCAGAACACCTCCGCTCAGTCCACAAGCGTGACCCAGAGCTTCCGGTCGTCTGTCACTTTAATTCTCCGCTCCACTCCCACTCAGACCTCATCGTCCTCGGCCTCTTACACTGTTCCAATGGAGCTCAACGTAAACTCGAGGAACAGCACCGCATCTTTCGATTAGGCACTTTACAGCCTTCTAGACTCTTTCCTCCCCCCACCCCTCTCCCTGCCTCTGCATTTGCTTAAAACCTGTTACAGCTCTAACTTTTTCCAGTTCTGACGAAAGGCCATCGACCTGAAAGGTTAACTCTCTTTCTCTCTCCATGGATGCTGCCTGACCTGCTGAGTATTTCCAGCATTTTCTGTTTTTATTTCAATTACACCACGGCCGATCTGAATCTTAACTCCATCTACCTGCCTTGGTTCCCTGTCACTCACCCTTGTCTAACAAAAATCTATCAATCCCAGTTTTGAATTTTTCAATTGACCCCCAGCCTCTACAGCTTTGTGGGGGGAGAGAGTTCCAGATTTCCACCACTCTTTGTGTGAAGAAGTGCTTCCTGACATCAGCCCTGAACTGACCTGGCTCTAACACATGCACCCTGAAAGGCTCTGCATCCCTCCCATTGCAGCATCCAATTGTTTTGTAGAGAATTCCAGGATTTTTGTCTCCATTAATCTGTTGCATGTATGGCCCACTCAGTGTGTGAAAAAGGACTTTCTGACTTCAGTCCGAATATAATGTTTGCAGGTTTGAACCTGAGTTGCCTTGTAGTACACTGACAATTTAAAGTAGAATTCTGGATTGTCCTTATAGAGTCATAACGGCACAGAAGGAGGCCATTTGGCCCATCGAGTCCGTGCCGGCTCTCTGTAGAGCAATCCAGTCAGTCCCATTCCCCCGCTCTATCCCCGTAGCCCTGCAAGTTTATTTCCCTCAAGTGCCTATCCAGTCTCCCCTTGAAAACATTGAGTGTCTCCGCTTCCACCACTTCCGTCGGCAGCGAGTTCCAGGTCCTCACCACTCACTGCGTAAAAAGGTTTTTCCTCACATCCCCCCGTATCTCTTGGCCAAAACCTTAAATCTGTGTCCTCTAGTCCTTGTACCATCAACTAGTGGGGTTTTCTATACCATTGTAAACCTCAATGAAGACCACCTCTCCGATACCTCCTTTCAAGGCTGAAGTGGCCAAGTTTCTCCAGTCTTTCTTCAAATCTCAGGCCTCTAATACGTGGCTCTTTTCCTGCGCTGTCTCCAGTGCTTGAACCTGTTCTCCTGTGTCTCAATGACCAGAACTGGACTCAGTATTCAAGATGTGATCTATAGGTTGAGCCTAATTTCATCAGAGTTGTTCACTACTGAATTGTGTATATAGTTCAGCAATTTCTTAATGCTGTTCATTTTCCTGTACTGCATTGGTTGGGCCTGTTGAAGGTCGAGAATATTAAGCCTTGGTTATTTCAATGCCATTTATGGAGTACAGTGGGGTATGATAGGCTTGTGGTCATGAGTTCAGATCCCACAGTGGCAAATTGTGAAATTGAATTCAATAACCTTTGAGCCTGTATGAGAGTGAAAAGCTGGTGGTTTGTTGTAAAAACCCAATCGGTTCAGAAATGTCCTTCAGGGAGGGAACCTGCCACCCCTACCCAGTCTGGCCCACACGTGACTTATCATAGAATGGTTACAGCACGGAAGGAGGCTATTTGGCCCGTCGAGCCCGTGCCAGCTCTCTGCAAGAGCACCTCAGCTAGTCCCACTCCCCCACCCTTTCCCTGTAGCCCTGTGATATACCTATCAATTCATCCAATGAAAAGCGACGAGTTAAGATAGTAACTATAGGTTTTTATTGGCTAAATAACAGAGCCCACCCTCGTGGGTGATCGGGTCCAACAAGGAGGAATACCAGCCAGTCGACCACCTTTATACCTGGGCAAGCAGGCGGAGCCATGGGCGGAGTCAGCTGTGGTCAGCCCAGGTATAACAGCGTGACAAGAGGTGACCTTGTGTAGTGATACAACAGTGTAAACAGTGATAACCATAGTGTAACGATATAAACAGTGATAACCATAGTGTAACGATAGTGAACGATAAAAGTGGTTTACCACACCCTGCAAATGTTTTTCCTTCAGATACTTATTGTGGTGATTATTCCTTGATTAGTAAAAGTATTGTGATTCGTTGTTTGTTAACTGCCTTGTGATATGTGTTGTAATCTCATTGGTAGTTGATGATCTCATGATGTGTTGTGGCTACCTTAAATTCAGTCCTTTTCTAGCTTTAGTTGGGACTGGATGTAGAAAGATATGCTGCCGATTTTAAAGTTAATAAAGCCTAACTTTGGAAGGCAAATTTATTCTTTATTTCAATTTATTAACTTTATGTTAGAATGGAGCGATATCTTCAACCAGAACGATTCAAGGCTGACCCCAATTCTGCTGGAGTGGATGATAAATGGAAACATTGGTATTGTACATTTAAAAACTTTTTGGGCGTGTTGGATCAAGAGGCTCTAAATAAGTTGAATATGCTGATCAACTACATTGACCCGGATGTATATAAATATATTTTGCACTGTAAAACTTATGAAGAGGCTATTTCTACATTGGAAAAGATTTTTGTTAAACCAACGAATGAGGTATTTGCACATCATCTTCTATCTGCCCGTAGGCAGCAGGTGGGAGAATCTTTGGATACTTATTTACAAGCACTTCGGTGCCTTAGTGTTGACTGTAATTATAAGGCTGTGACGGCTGAAGAATATAAGGACGAATCGGTACGGGATGCTTTTATTAATGGATTACTGTTTAGATCAATTCGTCAGCGGTTGTTAGAAAATAAGACTCTGGATCTTAAAAGTGCTTTTGAGCAAGCTTCTACATTGGATATGGCTCAGAGAAGTTCGGATTCTTATGCTCTTTTTAATCGGCCTGCGACTATGGTTTCGGCGGCTTCGGATGAAAAGGAATTATGTGGACTTAATGGGAGTGGTTTACTAGATTTTGAAACAGTTTCTACTTCGGCGGCCGTTGCCTCTAGGATTCAGAAGTGTTATTTTTGTGGGAATATCCGGCACCCTCGTCTGAAGTGTCCTGCTCGGGAGGCTGTGTGTAGTAAATGCGGCAAGAGAGGTCATTATGCACGTGTGTGCAAATCATCAGGTTCAATTACCTTCCCTTCTCCTGGTGTGGGAGGGTCTTCCTCCACTACCTCTTCTGTGACTATTCAGCCTTTAGATAGGGCGTTTATTGCATCAATTTCTGCTGCATTTGCTCATGGCCTAAACAAAGCTATAGTTACGGCTCAAGTTAATGGGTTGGAAGTGAAGGCCCTTATAGATACGGGCAGTACTGAGAGTTTTATAAGTTTTCAGTTTGCGAAGAAGCATTTGAAAATTTCGCCTGTTACGTATCAGGTGTGTATGGCTCAGACGACCCTTACTTCACAAATAGCTGGTTGTTGCTTTGTGAAAATGGTTCTTCTAGGTAATACGTATACTGATATACGCCTATCTGTTTTGCCTAATCTCTGTGCGGATATTTTGATTGGACATGATGTGCTTCAGTTACACGAGTCTTAGTCTTTCATTTGGAGGGACTAAGCCACCTTTATCTATTTGTGGATTAACCTCTTTATCTATTCCTCCATTATCACTTTTTTCCAATTTGATGTCGGATTGTAAACCAATTGCTACCAAGTCAAGAAGATATAGTAGTCAGGATAGAGAATTTATTAATTCTGAAGTTCAACGTCTCTTATTGGAAGGAATCATTGAACCTAGTTGTTCGCCTTGGCGAGCACAGGTAGTTGTCACGACTAACGAGAGACACAAGAAACGAATGGTGATAGACTATTCCCAAACTATTAATAGGTATACTCAATTAGATGCGTACCCTTTGCCTAAGATTGATGAGCTTATCAATAAAGTATCTCAGTATAAAGTTTTTAGCACTATTGACTTAAAGAGTGCTTATCATCAGATTCCTATTGTTAAGAAGGATCAACCATATATGGCCTTTGAGGCTGGTGGAAAGCTGTATCAGTTTTGCCGAATACCATTTGGTGTTACTAATGGTGTTGCTTGTTTTCAACGGGCAATGGATGCTTTTATAAGTGATAACTCCCTCTCTGACACCTTTTCATACTTAGATGACATCACAGTGTGTGGCAAATCAAGGGTGGAGCATGATTCTAATTTAAAAAGATTCCTTCAAGCTGCGGAAAAAGTTGGTTTAACTTTTAACAAAGAGAAATGTGTCTTTTCGACTACTGAGGTAAATCTATTGGGGTATATTATTTCGGGAAATAAGATTAAACCAGATCCAGAACGTCTGCGACCATTGATCGATTTACCTTGTCCTACTAATTCTAAGACTTTGCAACGAGTTGTTGGACTGTTTTCTTATTATTCTAATTGGATTGCAAATTTTTCACGGAAGATCCGGCCTCTTATTCGGGTTACGACATATCCTCTATCATGGGAGGCCAGGACATGTTTTGAGAATTTTAAAAAGGATATCTTAGGAGCAGTTGTGCATTCCATTGATGAGCAGGTTCCCTTTGTGATTGAGACGGATGCTTCGGATTTTGCAATTGGGGCTACTTTGAACCAAAATGGAAGACCTGTGGCCTTTTTCTCACGTACTTTGAATAATAGTGAAAAAAGACATTCCTCAATAGAAAAAGAGGCATACGCAATAGTAGAAGCATTGCGTAAATGGAGACATTATTTATCGGGGCGACATTTCACGTTGTTAACTGACCAAAAATCTGTGTCCTTTATGTTTGATAAACATTTTAGAAAGATTAAAAATGATAAAATAATGAGATGGAGGATTGAATTGGCATGTTACCATTTTGACATAGTTTATCGTCCGGGGAAGGATAATGTTGCTGCTGATGCACTGTCGAGGGCTTATTGTTCTGTGATTCACGGAGATACGCTTATTAATCTTCACAATGCCTTATGTCATCCTGGGGTTACGAGGATGATACACTTTGTACGCAGTAAGAACTTGCCTTTTTCAGTTGAAGACGTCAAGCGGATGACTTCATGTTCTATCTGTGCTCGGTGTAAACCGAATTTCTTTAAGCCTCAACGAGCTCATCTTATAAAGGCTACTTCTCCTTTTGAACGTTTGAGTGTTGATTTTAAGGGACCTCTTCCTTCAACTACTCAAAACCGATATATATTTACTGTTGTGGATGAGTTTTCAAGGTTCCCTTTTGCTTTTCCTTGTGCAGATGTATCAGCTGCTACAGTTATTAAATGTTTGACTCAACTTTTTGTCATCTTTGGGATGCCTGCGTATATCCATTCGTATCAGGGAAGTTCTTTTATGTCTTCCCAGTTGAAGGAATACCTTCAGAGTCAGGGAATTTCTACTAGTCGAACTACCCCGTATAATCCCCAGGGTAATGGACAGTGCGAACGATACAATGGGGTGATCTGGAAGGCAGTTATGTTGGCTTTGACATCCTGGAACCTTAAGAATACACAGTGGGAAATGGTACTGCCTGATGCCCTGCATTCCATTAGATCATTGCTTTCAACGGCTACTAATGTGACCCCCCATGAAAGGCTCTTTAACTATCCGCGGAGATCTACCACGGGATATTCGGTACCTTCATGGCTTACTATGCAGGGACCTGTGTTGCTTCGACGCCATGTTAGATTGTCAAAATATGACCCCTTGGTGGAGGAGGTGGAGCTGTTGGAGGCAAATTCCCAATATGCTCATATTCGATTCCAAGATGGGAAAGAAAGTACTGTTTCAATTAATGACTTGGCTCCTTGTGGGGGCCAGCCCTCTTCTGAGGATAATAATAATGGTCATGATTCGGATAATGTGGATGCTGTTACAGATACTACGAATATTTCCAATCCGATTGCAGATAATCATACTTCTATTAGTCAGCCTTTGATAGATGTTTATGACCGTCCCAGTGCATCTTCTGATGGGATTTCTAATCCGGAAACCGTTGAGAATCGGGATATGGATAGCCTTCCTGTTGAAGATACTTCTGTGCCTTCTGGCGTGGGAGGGCAAGGAATTTCACCAAGGTTAAGAAGGTCTACATGAACAAGATATCCGGTCGACCGATTGAAAATGGACTTTTAAATTGATAGTAATGTTTTAAAAATTGTTGAAATATTATAGTATATTGTTTTAGTTGAGAGATACTTAATACTTATGCGTAATGTTATTATTTGTTGTTGTTCATTTAGTATTGTGTTATGTAAATAGTTTTATTCTCGTGCATAGTTTAGTTGTAAATAATTAATTGTAAATTGTAAAAGTTATTCGGTTAGAGTATATTTTAAAGGAGGGGTGAATGTGGTGATTATTCCTTGATTAGTAAAAGTATTGTGATTCGTTGTTTGTTAACTGCCTTGGGATATGTGTTGTAATCTCATTGGTAGTTGATGATCACATGATGTGTTGTGGCTACCTTAAATTCAGTCCTTTTCTAGCTTTAGTTGGGACTGGATGTAGAAAGATATGCTGCCGATTTTAAAGTTAATAAAGCCTAACTTTGGAAGGCAAATTTATTCTTTATTTCACTTATCCAACTCCCTTTTGAAAGCCATGATTCAGTCTGCCTCCACCACCCTTTCAGGCAGTGCATTCCAGATCCTAACCACTCTCTGCATAAAAAAGTTTTTTCTTACGTCGCCTTTGGTTCTTTTGCCAATCGCCTTAAATCTGTGTCCTCTGGTTCTCGACCCTTCTGCCAATGGGAACAGTTTCTCTCTATCTACTCTGTCCAGACCCCTCATGATTTTGAACACCTCTATCAAATCTCCCCTCAATCTTCTCTGCTGCAAGGAGAACAACCCCAGCTTCTCCAGTCTATCAATGTAACTGAAGTCCCTCATTCCTGGAATCATTCTCGTAAATCTTTTCTGCACCCTCTCTAAGGCCTTCACATCCTTCCTAAAGTGCGGTGCCCAAAATTGGACTTCAGTCCCACAATATGGTCGATTCTGAATGCCCTCAGGGCAGCTAGGGATGGGTAGTAAATACTGCCAGTGATTCCCACCTCCTAAGAACAAATATATAAACAAGTGCTGTCTATTTTTCCTTTCCTATATGCGGTATTTTGCATTTGTCTGGATTGCATTTCATTCCTCGTTCTGCCCACCTTCATATTTTGTCCAACTCATTTCACAATTTCTTTGCCCCCTCCGATTACATTGCCCCTCCTAGTTTGGCATCATCTACACAATTTGAGCCCTATGCTTTGAGTTTCTGATTCCAAATCATTGATGTAAATGAGAAACAGTGTTGATCTCAATCCCAATACCTGGGGCACCCAACTCAGCTTCCTCACCCCAACATAATTCCAGCGAGTGCCTTTTGTTTCCTACTCTTCAGCCAATTTCTTATCCATTCGCAAGATTTACTGTGAATCTGCACATCTTTGAGCTTAGTGGTTGGGTTAGTGGTTGGGGTTGGGGTTAGGTTTAGTTGTTAGGGTTTAGGGTAGGCTTAGGGTTAGCGTGTTAATTTTGAGGCTAGTGGTTAGGGTTAGAAACTGTTTTTAAAATTATTACTGACAACGACGATGTCACTAGCCTTGTCCTTTAATACGGGCGCCAAATTAGCCTGTTTCCAATCTACTGGTACCGCCTTAGTGGCCAACCATAGTGACTATTAAGGCCTCTCAATCTCACCCTTAGTCTCTTTACTATTCTGAGGTAAATGCCATTTATCCCTGGGGATTTAAGATAAAAAAAACAGAAAATGCTGGAAATGTACAGCATCTTTAAAGAGAAAACACAGGTTGTGAGCTTTTGGGTGTGTCCCTTTCACCAGAACCTGGGTATTTATTTGTCTTGATCACTTTTCACTTCCATCTGAGGAGGATGCCGAGAAACTCCAGTATGATTTGGACAGGTTGGGTGATTGGGCAGATGCATGGCAGATGCAGTATAATGTGGATAAATGCAAGGTTATCCACTTCGGCAAAAACAGGAAGACAGATTATTATCTGAACGGCAATAGATTGGGAGACGGGGAAGTGCAACGAGACCTGGGTGTCCTTGTGCACCAGTCGCTGAAGGTAAGCATGCAGGTGCAGCAGGCGGTTAAGAAGGCAAATGGTATGTTGGCCTTCATAGCGAGAGGATTCGAGTACAGGAGCAAGGATGTCTTGCTGCAGTTGTACAGGGCCTTGGTGAGACCACACCTTGAGTATTGTGTGCAGTTTTGGTTGCCTTATCTGAGGAAGGATGTTCTTGCCATGGAGGGAGTGCAGCGAAGATTCACCAGACTGATACCTGGGATGGCAAGAATGATGTATGAAGAGCGATTGGGTCGATTGGGCTTGTATTCGCTAGAGTTTAGAAGAATGAGAGGGGATCTCATTGAAACTTATAAAATTCTAACAGGACTAGACAGACAAGATGCAGGAAGGATGTTCCTGATGGCGGGGAGTCCAGAACCAGGGGTCACAGTCTAGGATAAGGGGTAAGCCATTTAGGACTGAGATGAGGAGGAATTTCTTCACCCAGAGAGTGGTGAACCTGTGGAATTCTCTACCACATAAGGCAGTTGAGGCCAATTCATTAAATAGATTCAAGAAGGAGTTAGATATATTTCTTAAGGCTAAAGGGATCAAGGGATACGGGGAGAAAGCAGGGACAGGGTACTGAATTTGGATGATCAGCCATGATCTCACTAAATGGCGGAACAGGCTCGAGGGGCCGAATGGCCTACTCCTGCTCCTATCTTCTATGTTTCTATGTTTCTATCTCATTTACAATGAAGTCCTTAATTCTGCTTGGGTCCCATTCTGCAACAAATCGATGCACACTTTTTCAATCCCCGTGAGCATCGGTCAAAGTAGCCATCAGTTCAATGTCTGCTCCTCCTCCAAACATGGTTGTCTAGTGTAGTTTTTTTTAAATATATTCATTCTGGGCACAAGGGCATCACAGGCAAGTTGTCCATTCCTAGTTGTCCTCAGCTGGCTTGTTATCACAGAATCACAGAAACAGAAACCCCACAGTGCAGATAGAGGCCATTTCGGCCCATCGAGCCTGCACCGACACATATCCCACCCAATCCCCGTAACCCCTACACCAACACATATCCCACCCTATCCCCGTAACCCCACGTATTTAATCCCCCTAACACTAAGGGTCAATTTATCATAGCCAATCAACCTAACCCGCACATCTTTGGACTGTGGGAGGAAATTGGAGCACCCGGAGGAAACCCACGCAAACACGGGGAGAATGTGCAAACTCCACACAGACAGTCACCCGAGGCCGGATTCGTACCCGGGTCCCTGGCGCTGTGAGACAACAGTGCTAACCACTATGCCACCGTGCTGCCAGTTCAAAGGGAAATTATAATCAACCACATCGATGTGGGACTGGAGTCACATAGAGGCCAGACCGGGTAAGGACGGCAGGTTTCCTTCCCTCAGTGGTGGCACTCTCACCTCTCAGTCAGAAGGTCAAGGGTTCAAATCCCATTCCAGGTCCTTGAGCACAAAATCCAGGTGGGCACTTCAGTGCCATACTGGGGGAAAAGTAATTGTTAAATGAACCTGAGCTTATGGCAAAGTGATGAAAAGCAGGTTTTTTAAAAAAATGACCAGGCGGCATCTGAGGACAACAGCCATCAACGTTTGGAACTCTTGGCCTATCCTGAAGACTACTGAGGAAAGGTCTGCGGGCTGAGCCATTGACTGCTTCACCTCCACAGGTGTTGCCTGACCCGCTGAGCGTTTCCAACTTTTATTTTCACATTTCCAGCATCTGCAGTGTTTTGGTTTGTTTTTAAATGGTCCCCGGCAGTTTAAAGAGAAAAGTGCGGCTAAATGACAGAATCGCACTTCCTGCGCTACGCTCCAATGGCAGCGTGAATTGCCATGCAGTTGTCCAATCACTTGCCTTTATTGGTCATGTCCTCGCTGAACGATCACCGTTGGTTTACCGTCAAGAGATTCTCAAGGAAGCTGCAGTAGGTTTTCACTTCTACCATCCAGATGTTGAGCCTCACCTCAGTGAAGATTGGAGAGGAAGGTCTGGTGGGAAGATGCGCACGCCCGCCAGCAGAAGCTGTTGGCACTTCCTTTCGTAAACTTCCACCTAGACGATAGAAATCCTCACTGACTTCACTGCCAGGCTGGCAGATTAGACCTGGCATCAACTGCTGCCCAAAAACCTCAAACCACTTCCGTTAGCTCGGCTAGACTAAAAATGAACGGGCTTTATCTAGTCTGGAATAGGGAGTGCACAATATTTTATCACGACTTTGGAAGGACGGACAGTATAATATCAATGGCACAATTCTGAACATTATGGTGGATGAGCAGTTGAATTACTCAAGTTTAACTATTTATGTATCGGATTAATGGCATTTGTACTGACTTTAAATCATATATGGCATCTATTGTGAAGTGGGAACCTTTTTTGTTGTGCAAAACTGTGATAAAATGTTGCTTATCAGTTTAAACGTGCAGACATGTATTCCTCAGATGCCTTAAAAGAGCAGACGTTCTATTCTGGATCTGGTACTGTGTAATGAGAAAGAGCTAATCAATAATCTTGTGGTAAAGGGCCTTTAGGGACAAGTGACCATAATATGATTGAATTTTACGTTAAGTTTGAGAGTGATGTAGTCCAATCTGAAACTAAGGTCTTCAATCTAAACAGAGGAAACTACAAGGGTATGAGGGACAAGTTGGCCATGGTAGATTGGGAGACTACACTAAAAGGTATGAAGGTGGACATACAATGGGTAACATTCAAGGAAATAATGCATAATTTGCAACAAACATATATTCCTTTAGGGCATAAAAACCCAAAACGAAAAGTGATCCAACCAAGGCTAACAAAAGAAATTAAAGCTAGTATTAAGTCAAAGGAGGAAGCTTATAAAGTTGCCAGAAAAGCGGTCAGCCTGAGGATTGGGATCTTTTTAGAAATCAGGAGGACCAAGAAATTGATAAAGAAAGGGAAAATGGAATATGAGCACAAACTAGCGAAAAATATAAAAACGGATTGTAAAAGCTTCTATAGGTATGTGAAAAGGAAAAGATTGGTGAAGGTAAATGTAGGTCCTTTACAGTCAGAGACGGGAGAATTTATAATGGGGAATGAGGAAATGGCAGAGAAATTAAATAAGTACTTTGTTTCTGTCTTCACGGAGAAAGACACAAAAAAACTCCCAGAAATACGAGAAAACCAAGGGTATGGCGAGAATGAGGAACTTAAAGAAATTATTATTAGTAAAAAAACAGTGCTAGCAAAATTAATGGGACTAAAAGTCGATAAATCCCAAGGACCGGATGACCTACATCCAAAGGTTTTGAAAGAGGTGGCCATTGGGATAAGGGAGGCATTGGTTGTCATCTTCCAAAATTCTATAGATTCTGGAATGTTTCCTGTAGATTGGAGGATAGCAAATGTAACCCCGCTATTTAAGAAAGGAGGGAGAGAGAAAACTGAGAACTACAGACCTGTTAGCCTCACATCAGTAGTTGGGAAAATGCTGGAATCTATTATAAAGGATGCAATAACTGGGCACTTAGAAACTAATAGTAAGATTGGGCAGAGTCAACATGGATTTATGAAAGGGAAATCCTGTTTAACAAACCTATTGGAGTTCTTTAAGGATGTAACTAATGGAGTAGACAAAGGGGAACCGGTAGATGTGTTGTATCTGGATTTTCAGAAGGCCTTCGATAAGGTCCCACACAAGAGGTTGGTGAACAAAATTAGGGCACATGGAATTGGGGGTAATATACTAGCAGGGATTGAGAATTGGTTAACAGACAGAAAACAAAGAGTAGGGATAAACGGGTCTTTTTCAGGATGGCAGGCTGTGACTAGTGGGGTACCGCAAGGATCGGTGCTTGGGCCCCAGCTATTCACAATCTATATCAATGATTTGGATGAGGGGACTAAATGTAACATTTCCAAATTTGCTGATGATACAAAGCTAGGTGGCAGTGTCAGTTGCGAAGAGGGTGTGAAGAGGCTTCAAGGGGATCTCGACAGGCTTAGTGAGATGGGTGAGAACCTGGCAGATGGAATATAATGTGGATAAATGTGAAGTTATCCACTTTGGTAGAAAAAACAGAAAGGCAGTGTATTTCCTAAATGGAGAAAGATTGGGGAATGCAGATGCTCAAAAGGACCTGGGTGTCCTTGTACATGAGTCACTGAAAGTGAATGTGCAGGTGCAGCAAGCCATTAGGAAGGCAACTGGTATGCTGGCCTTCATTACAAGAGGATTTGAGTACAGGAGTAAAGAAGCCTTACTCCAATTATATAGGGCCTTGGTGAGACCACACCTGGAGTACTGTGTACAATGTTGGTCTCCTTACCTAAGGAAGGATATACTTGCCATAGAGGGAGTACAACGAAGGTTCACGAGATTGATTCCTGGGATGGTGGGACTGTCGTATGAGAAGAGATTGAGTAAACTAGGCCTGTATTCTCTTGAATTCAGAAGAATGAGAGGGGATCTCATTGAAGCATAAAAAATTATTACAGGGCTTGATAGGGTGGATGCTGGGAGAATGTTCCCTTGGCTGGGGAGTCTAGAACCAGGGGCCACAGCCTCGGGATAAAGGGTAGGCCATTCAGGACTGAGATGAGAAGAGGGTGATGAATCTTTGGAATTCTCTACCCCAGAGGGCTGTGGAGGCTCAGTCATTGGGTATATTCAGAACAGAAGTTGATTGATTTCTGACTTGTAAGGGCATCAAGGGATATGGCGATAGGGCCGGTGAATGGAGTTGAGGCAGAAGATCAGCCATGATCTCATTGAATGGCGGAGCAGGCTTGAAGGGTAGGATATCCTGTTCCTATGTTCTTCTAAATAGTGGCTGACGTAAGAAAACTCACTAAGCACTTGGTTGAGTATAAAACAAGGCTTTAATCAACTGTTTCACAACCATGAGATTCTAGTTACATCACTAGTTCCTGGTTACAAAAACATCCTGGGCAAGCTGGGCCCACGCCCGAGTATTTATACTCCTTGGACAGCGCCACCAGCTGGCCACCCAGTGTTATTTCATGAGTCATTTCTTCATGATTGATAAGATTCATGACATTCTTCCCGCCTGAAAGATTTAGAAGTCCGATGACATCCTTCTAGCGGATTAGACGGACCATGAATAGCCACAGTCTTTTAGATCTTTGTTCGTGACTGGAAGGCACGTCTCCTCAGACCGTGTCTTGGTCCGTGGTTCGCTTGGTCCGTACTGGTAGATCGACAGGGCGCGTGTCGCCTTGATCGACCTGAGGGAGACTGGGGAGATCGTGACTCCGGGTGCGGGTCCCCACAGGCGCAGAGCTGGCTTCATCTTGTTTGGTAGCCGAGGATTGACCGGCGTCCTGGCTTCGGGTGGCCATCCCGTGGGGAGCGCTTGGCTCCCCGAGTTGATCCGGTGGAGTAGCCGGCAGATCCCTTGATACCCCAGGTAGGGCATCATCCTCAAAGGGGCGCAGAGTGTCGGCTTCATTACTATGGGTCCCTCTATCAGTCGGGTCCGTGGGACCGGTTGGACAGGGAGCCAGATCTCGGAGTGAAACGGAGGACTCCCGGCCAACAGGGTACCGCACGTGCGCGTATGTGGGATTAACGTCTGTCAGCACGGTGGCATAGTGGTTAGCACTGTTGCCTCACAGCGCCAGGGACCCGGGTTCGAATCCGGCCTCGGGTGACTGTCTGTGTGGAGTTTGCACATTCTCCCTGTGTTTGCGTGGGTTTCCTCCGGGTGCTCCGGTTTCCTCCCACAGTCCAAAGATGTGCGGGTTAGGTTGATTGGCTATGATAAATTGACCCTTAGTGTTAGGGGGATTAAATACGTGGGGTTACGGGGATAGGGTGGGATATGTGTTGGTGTAGGGGTTACGGGGATCGGGTGGGATATGTGTCGGTGCAGGCTCGATGGGCCGAAATGGCCTCTATCTGCACTGTGAGGTTTCTGTGATTCTGTAATTCCACCTCGTCGACGAGGGCATCGTTTTTGGAAGATTGGACGAATCTTTGGAGCAGCACAGGGCCGGGAGCTGCCAACCATGATGGTAGGGACGTCCCATGAGTGGAGCGACGCTGGAACCTGAAGAATCGCTCGTGAGGAGTGACATTGGTGGATGTAGAAAGAAGAGACCTGATGGAATGCAACACGTCAGGGAGCATAGTTTCCCACTGCTGGTCTGGTAGGTTGTGTGACCTCAGTGCAAGACGAACAGCATTCCAAATGATAGCGTTGTATCTCTCAACCTGTCCATTACTGATGGGATGATACGGTGTTGTTTTACTTGTGGCAATTCCCCGTTGGGAAAGATAACTTTTGAGTTTGCTTGACATGAAGGAGGGACCCCGATCAGAGTGGATGAAATTGGCCGTACCGCAAAGGGAAAAGACTTGATCGACGCATTTGATCACTGTGGAAGTAAGCATATTGGGGCAGGGGAAAGCAAAGGGAAAGCGTGAATATTCGTCCACCATAGTAAGTAAGTAGGTGTTTCGTGTTGAGGAAGGCAATGGCCCTTTAAAGTCATTGCTGAGTCGCTGCATAGGCTGCGTAGCATGCATGAACGAGCCATCCGATGGACGGAAGAATTGCAGTTTTAATTCTGCATAAATTCTACAGGAGGAGCACGTTCTTTTCACATCTTCCGTAGAAAATGGGAGATTTTTAGATCGCACAAAGTGCAACATACGGGTAATGCCAGGATGGCAAAAGTCAGTATGAAGATCTGCAAGAGTCGAAGTTGACATAGAAAAGCAGAATGCACGCGTGAGGGTATCCGGGACTACATTCTCTTTGCCGGGTCGATACTGTATGGTGTAGCCAAAGGCAGCCAATTCCATCTAGAGTTGTGTTTTGTTATTCTTGATCTTAGTGTGTTTCCGGTTATCCAGCGTAAAGGCCACGGAGCGCTGATCGGTTATAAACGTGAAATGGCGACGAGCGAGAAAATGACTCCATTTAGGTACTGCTTCGATGATAGCCGTAGCCTCCTTCTCGACAGGAGGGTAATGGAGCTCGCTACCCTGCAAAGTTCTGGACAGAAATGCAACGGGTCGACCACCTTGATTCATGGTAGCCAAGATCGCCACCTCCGATGCATCGCACTCGACCACGAAAGGAAGATTTTCATCGATGGAACGAAGCGTGGCTTTTTCCAGTTGTCGCTTGAGGAGGTTGAAAGCTGAAATAGCCGTTGCCTCCAACGGAAATGACTTTGCGTGAAGCAGGGGCTGGATCTTGTCGGAGAAGTGGGGTATCCACTTTGCATAATAGGCGAACATGCTGAGTGCCCAACGAAGAGAGCCGAGATTCGTAGGGGGAGGGAGCTCCTGAAGCGGACGAAGTTGCTCTGGATCTGGTTTAATGACACCATTGCCCACCCAGTAGCCAAGGATGTTGATTGATGGTACTGATTTCACAGATTTGGACTCATTTAAGGTTAAGTTGCGACGACGGAGAACTTCAAGAAATTTCTGGAGGTTGGCATCGTGCTCCTTCTGGTCATGAGCAGCAATGGTGATATTATCCAGATATGGAAAAGTGTCCGTTAAGTTCTCCTGTTTGACTAGGCTATCCATTGCCCATTGAAAGACGGCCACCCCATTGGTGACCCCAAATGGAAGGCGACGAAACTGGTAAAGCCGACCATTGGCCTCAAAGGCCGTATACTTCTTGTCAGAGTCCTTTAACGGTACTTGATGGTATGCGCTCTTTAAATCAAAAGTTGAAAATACCTTGTAGTTGGCAAGGTTATTGACCATGTCATCGATGCGTGGTAGTGGATAGGCATCCAGGTTGGTATACTGGTTAATAGTTTGCGAGTAATCGATGCAAAGACGTTTCTTGTGTTGCTTAAGAGGATTTTTAACAACGACGATTTGAGCCCGCCAGGAAGATGAACATGGCTCAATGATACCGTCCGCTAGAAGGCAAGAGATTTCTGCCTCGATAAAGGCTCGATCATCTTGGCTGAAATGTCATGATTTAGTGACTATGGGCTTACATCAGGGGGAAAGATTGGCAAACAAGGAGGGTTCGTCGAGCAAAGCCGCCGAAAGCACACAAAACAGTACTTTGGAAATAGTAAGCTCCGGTTTTGACCCTCCAAACTCAAAAGTGAGTCTTTTGTGTTGTTTCTGGAAAGCCTGTCCCAGGAGCACATCACTGCATAGGTTTTTGAGCAACCCGAGCCAGGTGGAGGAATAAGTGCGGCCATTGAGAATAAGGTCGACAAGACAAAAGCTGGAAGAGTTGGTGGTCAGTGTCGTCAGAGCCATTGCAATTTCCCTGTCTGAGGGGTAAATACGCAGTTTTAACTTACTGACAGCTTGCTCACTAATGAAGCTGTCAGAGCTGCATGAGTCGATTAGTGCACTCAAAATGTGTCCATTTACTGAAACCTTCGTGGCTGCATGGGACAGACTTTAGGGAAAAACAGCTGTGACGGGAGGAGGAGCAGTTTTACCCTTGACAGCTGTAACCTTAGTAGTGGTTCTTGTGGGAGGAGCAGGTTTATAGATAGCAGCTGTAACCTTAGTAGTGGCTCTTGGGGGAGGAGCAGCTTTATAGATAGTAGCTGCAAAACTAACAGGGGCTCTCGATCGGTATACCTTAGAAAAGTGGCTTTTCTTACTAACAGAGGCCCTTGACTGGCATACCTTAGAAAAGTGACCTTTCTTCTTGCAATGATTGCAGGTTGCGTTACGAGCAGGACAAAATTTCCTATAGTGGAATGCACCTCCACAGAAGAAACACTTCCTTCCAGATTGCCAAGATGCTGCTAGGGCGGGGGCGTCATCAGTGAAGGCTTCTAGGGTAGGATTGTCATCCGTTAGGTTAGAGTCATCATCGGTGAGGGCTTCTGCCCGAGGCCTATTGAAGGAGTCACTAAAAGTGGTAGCAGCAGCCTGTGCACATGGTAAAAGATAGGTATCTGCATTCACAGAATCACAGAATCACAGAATCACCACAGTGCAGATAGAGGCCATTTCGGCCCATCGAGCCTGCACCGACACATATCCCACCCGATCCCCGTAACCCCTACACCAACACATATCCCACCCTATCCCCGTAACCCCACGTATTTAATCCCCCTAACACTAAGGGTCAATTTTTTATCATAGCCAATCAACCTAACCCGCACATCTTTGGACTGTGGGAGGAAACCGGAGCACCCGGAGGAAACCAACGCAAACACGGGGAGAATGTGCAAACTCCACACAGACAGTCACCCGAGGCCGGATTCGAACCCGGGTCTCTGGCGCTGTGAGGCAACAGTGCTAACCACTATGCCACCGTGCTGCCACTTTGATAAGTCCAGAGAACATGCCTGGTCATAGGCAGCCTGTAACTTGAGGGTTTTATTCTCCAACAGACACTGGCGTATGAAGAGAGACGCAATCCCATTAATAAAGGAATCACGAATTAACTCCTCCTGGTCCTGCTCAGCTGTGACAGCTTTAAGATTACAATCCTTGCTGAGCCTGCGAAGCTTTTGAAGGAATTCATCAAGTGATTCCCCGGGTTGTTGTCGAGTTGTGGCCAGTAGATGCCGAGCAAAAATTTTGTTTGGGGCCTTAACATATAGTCGCTGTAATATTAGGATAGCGGAGTCATAGTCTACACAGTCTTCAATATAGTCAAACACATGAGGAGATACATAATTGGCAAGTATCTCTAATTTATCAGTAACATTCTCACCACACACCCTGAGGAAGTTGCTGACGGTACGATACCAGTGTTTCCATACCTTAGCAGTTGTAGGTGAATTCGGGTCCAGGTCAAGACGGGCGGGTCTGAGTAGTTTCTCCATGATGGATTGATTACTATGCCGGAGTTCCCTTCTACAGTTGAAGTCGTAGCTGGCTGTTCCCGAAATCACTCAGAGCGTGGAGCCGATACACAGTTGATTAAATTGACGTAAGAAAACTCACTACGCACTTGGTTGAGTATAAAACAAGGCTTTAATCAACTGTTTCACAACTATGAGATTCTAGTTACATCACTAGTTCCTGGTTACAAAAACATCCTGAGCAAGCTGGGCCCACGCCCGAGTATTTTTACTCCTTGGACGGCGCCACCAGCTGGCCGCCCAGGGTTATTTCATGAGTCATTTCTTCATGAATGATAACTGGCCGCCCAGGGTTATTTCATGAGTCATTTCTTCATGAATGATAAGATTCATGACAGTGGCCTTGGGATCTTTTACACCCACCTGAGAGGGCAGACAGGGTCTCGCTTTAACATCTTATCCAAAAGACGGCACCTCCGACACTCCCTCAGTACTGCATTGGAGTGTCAGCCAGGATTTTGTGCTCAGGTGGGACCTGAATCCGCAACCTTCTGACTCAGAGGCGAGAGAGTTACTATTGAACCACAGCTGATTGGCCCCTTGGCAGCAGTTTTGGTCCAATTCTGAGTGGGTGCAAGTATACTGAATAAATGCTGCTCATGATTGAGCACAAGTTGTCTGTCTGATCGCCAGGTTGTAGCAGGAAATGTCAGACTGGGCGCAGTATGGATCATCTCCAGGTTGTAGCAGGGAATGTCAGACTGGGCGCAGTATGGATCATCTCCAGGTTGGAGCAGGGAATGTCAGACTGGGCGTAGTATGGATCATCTCCAGGTTGTAGCAGGGAATGTCAGACTGGGCGCAGTATGGATCATCTCCAGGTTGGAGCAGGGAATGTCAGACTGGGCGCAGTATGGATCATCTCCAGGTTGGAGCAGGGAATGTCAGACTGGGCGCAGTATGGATCATCTCCAGGTTGGAGCAGGGAATGTCAGACTGGGCACAGTATGGATCTTCTCATAAGTTTCTGGGCCCATTGCCGTTGGGACCGAGCACAAGCTGCCTTGACTGGCGTTACCTCACTCAGAGCTTCCAGCCTCGATGAATTCTGCTGCTCGACAGCTTAGTTCAGGTAAACAGCCACAGGTTGGCTGACATTGGAAGCTCTGTGAACGTCGGTAGAGATTATGATGATGTTGAGTGAATTTAAACCCATGAATGGATAATAGTGCTGGCAGTGCTTTAAGCAAACTCTCGATAGTCGATCCAGCTGAACGAGGCTCTATGCCAAGCACGCATTCTATAAAATTGGCCCTGGTTAATTTTAATTTTGAATTATGGGAACCAACTCTCATAAAAGAAATGAAATATAAACTAGAACACTCTGCATTTTGAACCTGGGAATATTTGTTTGCAAGCAAAATATTCCTAATGACACGAGTAAAGGTTCCTAACTCAATAAAACTCAAAGATTGACCGCAGAGCCTGGCTGGTCTGTCGGACTCAGTGGGACGTGTATTTGGCCACTGAGCCAGACAAGAGCGTTCTTGCTTTTAATGAGGTAGTTGTGGACTTGACTGTTGGTCAACCAGATCCATCTCCTACAGTGGGAGTCATTTGTTCAGCCTGTAATGTGCAGTATCTCAGGACACCCCAGCATTCTGGAGTGAAGTAATAACCATTGACAACCCTCTACAACATGTCTTTGTGGAGCTGCGGAGAAAGGGTGGCCTTCACTGCACTCACCGCTGCCAGGCTGCACCATGGAGATAGACTATGATATGGTGTCAGCTGTGGCTCAGTGGGCAGCACTCTCGCCTCTGCGTCATGAAGGTTGTGGGGTCAAGTCCCACTCCAGAGACTTGAGCACATAATCCCGACTGACACTTCAATGCAGCACTGAGGGAGTTATGCACTGTCGGATTGGTACTGTCTTTCTAATGAGATGTTAAACCAAGATCCCTGTCTGCCCCCTCAGGTGGACATAAAAATTCCCATGTGCTATTTGAAGAAGCACAGGGCGTTCTCCCTGCTGTCCTGGTCAATATTTATAACTCAACCAACAGCTAAAAACAAATTTCCAGGTCAATGTCTCACTGCTGTTTGTGGGAGCTTGCTGTGCACAATTTGGCTGCTATGTATCTTACATTACAACAGTGACTGCACTTCCACTTATACTGCGGATGCTGGAAATCTGAAATAACAACAGAAAACACTGGAAAAACTCAGCAGGCCTGGCAACATTCATGGAGAGAGAAACAGAGTTAACGTTTCAGGTCTGGGACCCTTCGTCAGTGACTGCACTTCATTGGCTGTAAAGCACTTGGAGATGTCCTGAGGCTTGTAAGATGCTAAATACAGGAAACTTTCTGTTATCATGCACGGACGGGACCGACGTGGTGCCGGTTCATCAACAATTCCGGATAACCAAACGCTATAGTAAAAGACTAGCTGGAATGCCCGGCGGTGCCGAGGGTTTTTTGAGGGCATGTTGTTATGAAAAAAGTAGAAATAATTTTTATATATATAAATGAGTTTGTCTGTTTCTCTGTCTGTGTGGGAAGGAGAGAGAGAGAGGGAAAGAGAGAGAGAGAGACTGGGGGGGGGGGGGAGAGAGGCCCGGGGATCGAGAGAGAGACTGGGGGGAGAAGAGAGAGACGGGGGGGAAGAGAGAGACTGGGGGGGAGAGAGCGACTGGGGGGAGAGAGTGACTGGGGGGAAGAGAGAGAGAGACTGGGGGGGGAGAGAGAGACTGGGGGGGGGAGAGAGGCCCGGGGATCGAGAGAGAGACTGGGGGGAGAAGAGAGAGACGGGGGGAAGAGAGAGACTGGGGGGGAGAGAGCGACTGGGGGGGAGAGAGCGACTGGGGGGGGGAGAGAGTGACTGGGGGGAAGAGAGAGAGAGAGAGACTGGGGGCGAGAGAGAGACTGGGGGGAAGAGAAAGAGAGAGAGACTGGGGGGAGAGAGAGAGAGAGAAACTGGGGGGGGAGAGAGAGACTGGGGGGAAGAGAAAGAGAGAGAGACTGGGGGGAGAGAGAGAGAGAGAGAAACTGGGGGGAACAGAGAGAGAGAGACTGGGGGGAGAGAGAGAGACACTGGGGGGGAGAGAGAGAGAGAGAGAGACTGGGGGGAAGAGAGAGGGAGACTGGGGGGAAGAGAGAGAGAGAGAGACTGGGGGGAAGAGAGAGAGAGAGAGACTGGGGGAAGAGAGAGAGAGAGACTGGGGGAGAAGAGAGAGATGGGGGGAAGAGAGAGAGAGACTGGGGGGAGACGAGAGAGACGGGGGGGGGGAAGAGAGAGAGAGACTGCTGGAGTTAGTTCGGGATTAGCCTGGAGAGAGAGGGGGGGAAGGAGCGCCTCAGGCCTGGCCCGATGGACCCCTGCGAAGGAAGGAAGGAAGAAGGCGAGCTCTCCCTCCCTCTCCCACCCCCTCACTCTTTCCCTCCCTCACTCTCTCTCTCTCCCTCCCCCTCTCTCTCCCTGCCCCTCTCTCTCTCCCCTCTCTCTCTCTCTCTCCCTCCCCCTCTCTCTCTCCCTGCCCCTCTCTCTCTCCCCTCTCTCTCTCTCCCTGCCCCTGTCTCTCCCCTCTCCCCCTCCCTCCCCACTCGCTCTCCCTCCCGCTCTCTCCCTCCCTCCCCTCTCCCTCTCTCTCCCCCTCTCCTCTCCCTGCCTCTCTCCCTCCCTCCCCCTCTCTCTCTCTCCCTCCCCCTGTCTCTCCCTGCTTTCCTCTCTGTCCCTCCCTCCCCTCTCCCTCCCTCCCCTCTCCCTCCCTAGGACCTCAGGCCCGGACACTGAGCTGAGCCCCGGGACTGGGCCGAGGGGGGGAAAGGCCGAGTCCCCGGCCCGCGGCCGCAAACGGAGCCGAGGACCGGGCCGAGGGGGGGAAAGGCCGAGTCCCCGGCTGCAAACGGAGCCGAGGACCGGGCCGAGGGGGGGAATGGCCGAGTCCCCGGCCGCAAACGGAGCCGAGGACCGGGCCGAGGGGGGGAAAGGCCGAGTCCCCAGCTGGGGCCTCCAGCTCCACAAGGTGGGGAGACCTTCCCTGGAAGACAACTGAGTTCCTTCATACTTGAAATGGATCGCTTCATTTCTAACTGTTCCTAAATACTATTTAAAACTGAATTAATTTGTTCTTTTGCTTAGTTCCCTGTATTAAAGTTCAGGTTTTTAAGCACAAAATGTGAATAAAAGTAAAAGCTGAGGTAAAGATGGCCGAATTAACAGCAGTTTGAAAGATTAGGCCCCGCCCACACACGCCATGAAACGCCCCCCGTGACGCAGCGCGCTCCCCCCGTAGGATCGGTCAACCTTCACGTCACTCAATGCTAATGAGCGGATTTCCCCCGTATGATTGGCCAACCGCTAATGAGCGGAATTTTGAACATTTTTTGTCTACTGTCCGAACAATTTTTGTCTGACCAAAAAGTAAATACGCCTAGGACACCCTCCTAATCATAATCTTTCTTTTGATATAACATATGTGTAGGTACGCTCTATAACTTTGAGTGACGCCCGGACAGACAGACAGACAGACAGACAGACAGACACCACTATCCTTTTATATATATATAGATAGATACGGAGCTCAGAGCTCCGTATAAAGCAACAAACCCTGTTGCTTCAGAACAATCGGCACAAGTTGCAAGCGTCTCTGTAGCTTAGCAACAGCTTCAGCTACACCCTTGCACAGCAACAAATGGAGTAAAAAAAGTAATAAAAGCTACCTGAACCTACTCCTGAATTTTGCCGGTTAACCGACATTTCCGGTTATTTAGGGGCCGGTTAATCGACAGTTTCCTGTAAATGCAAACCTTTCTTCCATTGATCTCCTTGCTCACTGTGTATTAAAGGAAACATTCAGGCCCAGAAATTCGCAGGTTTAGCTCTGGCCATTAAAGCCCGTTTCGATGAAAAAATGGAAGCCCACCTTGCTTCCGCCCACTTCCAGTGGGTCCCGTCGTGGCTGCCATTTTGGGGAGCTCAGTAGCGCTGCCGTTGCCAGCGCTCGCTCCGGATATTTAGATTAGGCAGATCATGATGTCAATGAGTGTGCAACACTGATTTGACGCACGATCTGCCATTTTAGACGTCGTCGCTACATTTAACGCCCTCTCCTAATCACGACTAGCTTATCAAGCGTGCAGCAGCAGGAAGGACTCCCCAGATTTACCATTTAAAGGGATCATCAACAACTTGCAGCTGATTTGAAAGCTTGTGCAACTGTTTGGAGCTTTCTAAAGTTGTTTAAAGTTGCTGAGGTGACAGGGAGTGTTGCTGCAAGTGGAGAACGCCTTGCTTCCCGTTTAAGGGCTTCTGCTCACATCACTTGCTCAGAGTCCTGGGGACGCTACCTGTAGTCCCCCTCACGCTCGAGTATCATAGGGAGATGGAGAGGAGGCAGTGAAAAAGAGGACAAGGTGCTCACTGAGGGAGGAGGAAGAGAGGCACGAGGCCTTACCCACCTAGGGTCTTCCGAGAGCACGTCTCCTACCTCCAATTAAGCCAGGAGGCAGTGTATTAGAAGGCTCTGCTTCACCAAGGAGGTGGTCACAGAACTCTGCCACCTCCTGCAACCAGACCTCCAGCCTCAGATCAGAGCGACCACAACTCTGTCAGTGGGCCTCAAGGTCCCCAGGGCCCTCAATTTCTTCGCCAGCGGATCCTTCCAGTCTGCAGCAGGAGGTATAGCTAACATCTCCCAGTTCACCATCCGTCGCTGCATCCGGGAGGTCACAGAGGCTCTCTACTTCCAAGAAAGGTACAGGAAACTCTCTTTTAACCGGCACCTAAATAACCAGAAATTTCTGTTAACCGGCAAAATTCAGGAGTAGGTTCAGGTAAGTTTTACTTCATGTTAGTGGCAGTTCCTGGATCTGTGGCTATGTAACTGGGGTTCGTGCACTTGTTGCTAAGCAACAGGGATGCTTGGTCTGTGGCTGGAGTTCCTGCACATGTTGCTAAGCAACAGGGAAGCCTGGATTTGTTGCTGTGTACGGAGCTCTCGTACCTTTTAAATATACCTCTCTGTAATCTGGACTTTTTGATAAACCGGCACCACGCCGGTCCCCGTTGGTGCCGGATAAAAAAGAGTTTCCTGTACTTCATTGTGTACAAATGCAAAATACTGCGGATGCTGGAAATCTGAAATAAAAACAAAAAATGCTGGAAATACTCAAAAGATCAGGCAGCATCTGTGGAGAGAGAAACAGAGTTAATGTTTCAGGTTGGTGAAGATGCAAATTGGGTGTATGAACAGAGAGACCTAGGGGTATGTGTGCACAAATCATTGAAGGTGGCAGGGCAGGTTGAGAAAGCGGTTAAAAGAGCTTACGGGATCCTGGGCTTCATAAATAGAGGTATAGAGTACAAAAGTGTGGAAATTATGATGAACCTGTATAAAACACTGGTTCGGCCTCAACTGGAGTACTGTGTCCAATTCTGGGCACTGCACTTTAGGAAGGATGTGAAGGCCTTAGAGAGGGTGCAGAAAAGATTTACGAGAATGAATCCAGGGATGAGGGACTTCAGTTATGTGGATAGACTAGAGAAGCTGCGGCTGTTCTCCTTAGAGCAGTGAAGATTGAGAGGAGATTTGATAGAGGTGTTCAAAATCACGAGGGGTCTGGACAGAGTAGATAGAGGGAAACTGTTCCCATTGGTAGAAGGGCCAAGAACCAGAGGACACAGATTTAAGTTGACTGGCAAAAGAACCAAAGGCGATGTAAGAAAAAGCTTTTTTACGCAGCGAGTGGTTACGATCTGGAATGCACTGCCTGAAAGGGTGGTGGCGGCAGACTCAATCACAGTTTTCAAAAGGGAGTTGGATAAGTACCTGAAGGAAAAAAATTTGCGCGGCTACGGGGAAAGGGCGAGGGAGTGGGACTAGCTGAGGTGTTCTTGCAGAGAGCTGGCATGGGCTCGACGGGCCGAATGGCCACCTTCTGTGCTGTAACCATTCTATGATTCTATGATAACAGGATTTAAGCAATTGCAGAGGCAGGGAAAGGAGGGAGGGGAGGAATGAACAAAAGGGAAGATAGGGTGGAAGGCAGGAGAGATTAAATGACTAAAGGTATGATTGTACAGAGCAAAAGGAGCTGGTAATAGGACAAGTAAAGAAACAAAAGATGGGTCTAGAAGAGATGTAAATGGGGATGGTAGAATCATCATCAGCTGCCGTCCGAAAAAATGGGGGCAGAGGTTATAGTCTGAAATTGTTGAACTCAATGTTGAGTGTAGAAGGCTGTAAAGTGCCTAATTGAAAGATGAGGTGCTGTTCCTCGAGTTTACGCTGAACTTCATTGGAACAGTGCAAGAGGCCGAGGACGGTGGGTCTGAGTGGGAATGGGGCGGTGAATTAAAGTGACAGGCGACCGGAAGCTCGGGGTCACCCTTACAGACTGAACGGAGGTGTTCCGCAAAGCGGTCGCCCAATCTGTGTTTGGTCTCCGCAATGTAGAGGAGACCGCATCGTGAGCAGTGAATATAGTATACTAAATTGCAAGAAGTACAAGTAAATCGCTGTTTCACCTGGAAGGGGTGTTTAGGGCCCTGGACGGTGGGAAGGGAGGAGGTGAAAGGGCAGGTGTTGCATATTCTGTGCTTGCACAGGAAGACTTCATTGTCTTCTCTCTGAACAGAAAGAAGCAGGAGGAGCATGCATGGGCTTCCCCATGGTGCAGGACGCCACCGACTGCACACACGTGACACTGCAGGCAAGGTAAACCAATCCTGAGATGTTCCGTAACTGCAAAGACTGCCACTCACTTAATGTGCAGTTGTTGAGCGACCACGCCCAGCACTTCCTGATGGTCAATGCCCACTATCCTGGCAGCAGTCATGATGCCTTCAGCCTGTGCCAGTCCGGTATGCCAGCAATCTTCAAGCCACCACGTCAAACCCGAGGGTGGCTTCTCAGATATAAGGTCTATCCACTCTGCATCTGGCTGATGACTCCCCTCCGCAGCCCAACCACTTGTGGACAGCACTCATATAATGACAGCCATGCTGCCACCAGGAACATCATCGAGCAGACCATTGGGGTGCTAAAGCAACCGTGACCGCTCAGGAGAGCCATCCAGTACTCGCCGGAGCGGGTGTCCCATTTCGTGGTGGTCTGCTGCATGCTCTGCAGTTTGGCCATCATGAAGGCGTAGCCTTTGCCACCATGGGTTCCGTGACCACCTCATGAGGAAGAGGAGGAGGAAGATGGAGAGGAAGAGGAAGGGTGATGGCAGGCCGCATATCCCCATTCCGGACTCATCAGACTCCGATTCCAGTGAATGAAACCTCAGATCCCTGTTACTCACCACTTCCCCATCTTACCATTCCTCTGTCACAGAACATCACAGCGTCCTCCTGGGCACAAAGCTGAAATGAGAGCCACCATAAAACACACATTCCAAGCAAAATTCATAAATTTATCAAATTCAAATCAAAAGAACAAAGTCAACTAATCACCCCTGTGCATTCCCTTAGTGCCTGTCGTTCATGTGCCTTTACCTACTCTAATGCTCCTGCGCAGTGCTCCCCCAGTGGCTGCAGCATGGCTGGTGGAAGGCTGCTGACTTTCAATGGGGGAGACTACAGATGACCTTGTAGGATGACCTCGACCGCCTGTAGACTGAACCACCTCAGCATGAGCGGCAGCAATCTGGGCTGGCCGATAGGCAGCAGCAAGGGCAATGGCGGAGTGGTGGGGTGGGAGTAGGAATGCTGTCATCCTGAGAGAGGACAGCAGGTTCTTGCTCCACAGAGCCACTGCCACTCCCCCGGGACGGTGCCTCAGCAATGTTGGAGGACAGATTGCTGGCCTGCTGCGACACCCTGCAAGCTAGTTTCGACACTCGCAAACCCAGTGACGATGGCAGCAGTCTGAGCTTCCGCTGCAGCAGTGAGATGTTGGGTCGTTTCCGCCTGTGCTGCAATGGAAGCTGTGAGATCACCCATCACACCCACAGCAAATCTGGGTCCACCAGGTCTCTCATGGAGTTGCTCATCATTTCCATCCTAGAAATCATGGGCTCCAAGCTCCACGCAAAGCCCTGTGCAATGTTGGAGCAGGACTCCTCCGTGGTCCTTGACACTGACAAGAGGTTCTCTTAATGGCCCTCCAGGCAACCATTCCTAACATGCGCTTCAACTCCTTTACCAAGATGCCGTCTTGCGCTAAATGTTGGCTAAGCCTCAGTTGGAGCTCAAGACCACTTCTTGGCCACCTGGGAGGCTCTTTAGTGCCTTAATGTTTTGCCACTGGCTCATTCCAATCAGCCCAGTCGTGATTTTGCTAAATGACGATGCTCAGCTGGATTTGAGATGTGACTAATGCATTGGTCCAGGGTCAAGGCCCCATACATTTACAATGAATTATGGAGCAACAATTCTACACTGGGATCCCCATGGTTACCTGCAACGCAAAACTATGAACTTTGAATGTTCTGAAATGTTCTGGGCTCCAAATCCCAGATCGACACACAATTCCTTTCTGCTCAGCCAATCATCTCTGGTGGTGGTATTTGAATAGAATGACCAACTACAAGGTGATTGGTAGATTTGGTACATGGCCCGAAAATGTCATTTACAGACGTTCAACAGGACACAGTTACAACCAGACACACAAGACATGGGAATTGCTAGATGAATAAGGACCAAGGTCCATTTCATTGGCCAATAAGAGGCGCTCCATCACTGAACACCCTCGGTATGTTTAAGCAGCGATTCCAGAGCCTCAGCAGCTCAGTAGGGTGGGAGACATCCTACAGACCAGACAGTGTGTGGAACGATTGTGCTCTGCCACACTCTCAGCAACCCGAAGGGCCTTCACTGCCCATTTGTAGAAAATAAGAGGGGGGTGTATGGGGGTTATTGTCTCTGGCCAGTCAGAAGTATCTGAGCTGCTCCAGAGCCCCGTGCAGTTTCGAATTGCTCCCCTTTTCTGGTTCTGACTGCCAGACTTATTCAGTAGCGATGTAGACAAAACGAGACTCGTGGTTGGGTGCAAAGAAGACCAGTTTTTATTGAAATAAAGAATAAATTGAAAATAATGAATACAACACACCTTTGCTTAATACAGCACACCTTTGCTTAATACAGCACACCTTTGCTTAATACAGCACACCTTTGCTTAATACAGCACACTTTTGCTTAATACAGCACACCTTTGCTTAATACAGCACACCTTTGCTTAATACAGCACACCTTTGCTTAATACAGCACACCTTTGCTTAATACAGCACACCTTTGCTTAATACAGCACGCTTTTGCTTAATACAGCACACCTTTGCTTAATACAGCACACCTTTGCTTAATACAGCACACCTTTGCTTAATACAGCACACTTTTGCTTAATACAGCACACCTTTGCTTAATACAGCACACCTTTGCTTAATACAGCACACTTTTGCTTAATACAGCACACCTTTGCTTAATACAGCACACTTTTGCTTAATACAGCACACCTTTGCTTAATACAGCACTCTTTTGCTTAACGGGGAGGAGGAACGGACACATCGAGGGAAAATTGACTAAAATTACAATTTAACAAAATTTCCCTTAATTCCCACCCCTTATACCTTGCCTTGTAATGGGCCAGAAAATCTATGCTCACCAGTGAACGCCTGCTCCGTGCCCCTGCGGTCTGTATTCTTCACTGCCCCGAAGTAGAGATGCCCCAGTAATTCAAAGTAACTGCTGGTATTCCACTTCTTTGGGCGGGCTGTTGAGCTGTTCCTCTCTAGGCAGGGCACAGAGGCAAGGCGGCAGAGAGAGAGAGAATGGCTTCCCGAGAGGCTATCTTTATACCCCATTGGGAGCCATAATCTTCGCGCCCAAATCTGGATGTATCTGGGCTATACAAAAGGGATCGATCTGTTCCCATTGACTGTAATGGGTTTTGAATGTATTACCCATTCATTTTCACTGGTTTGTGCTTAATATAAAAGGTCTCAGGCATCCTTAAGTGCTCAGTCAACATCACTCAAATGGTTTGTAAACAAACCATTGTCCTGCGGTCGAGTCCAACCGCAACTGATTGGCAGCTTTAAGTACTTAAGCCTTTGAGTCAACATTGTAGAGAGTTCTGTAAACAAACATCCTTTTGTCCTGTGGGTGAAACTTCCTAAATTGCAGTTGATTGACAGTTTCAAGTACTTCATGCATTTCCACAGGCTGGTGTTTTTTTTTCAAACCTTTGTCAGCCCGTGCTTGAAGATATACAGGCAGGCTGTCTTTTGTCTTCTGCCACGAGGCCTGATAGTCATTTTAATACCCTGGGTTTTTAAGGTATATTCCACCCAGGTTTTCTTTAATCAAAAAAAATAATCTTCGGGGCTGTAGAAATTTTCGAAATTCTTGCGAAACCTTACACCAAGAGTCAGGCGTGGCTCGGTGTAAATTTTGGTTTAGTAATGCTCCTGTGAAGCACCTTGGGATGTTTTACTACATTAAAGTGCTGCGTCAATGCAGGTTGTTGCAGTCAGTGTGTCAGATGTGGAGCGCGTGGAGACTGAGCACCTAGGAACCGAGGAACAACTGCCAGTGTGATTGACAACTGCCGGCTACAACCAGAAAAATTAGTCCCTTGTGACTTTTACATGGAAAAAGGAAAAACACAATCCAGCGCATCTTCTAAATTCATAAAAGAACAGCAGTGACTCGAGATCAGCGTTGAGGCTTCCTTTTATATCTGAAGAATTTGTACCTAGTTTATGGGCTTTCCCTTTTGTGGAGGGTCCCTGATTATAATCGCTCAACCTTTGGCAGCTGTGCCTTCTGTTGCCTGGGACCCAAGCTCTGGAACTCCCTGCCTAAACCTCTCCACCTCGCTACCTCTCTTTCCTCCTTTAAGACGCTCCTTAAAACCTACCTCTTTGACCAAGCTTTTGGTCACCTGCCCTAATTTCTCCTTATGTGGCTCGGTGTCAAATTTTTTGCCTTACAATACTCCTGTGAAGCGCCTTGGGACGTTTTACTACTTTAAAGGCGTTACATAAATACAAGTTGTTGTTGTTGTTGTTGTTTCATCATCCCTGTTTTTTTTAACATTGTCGCTGGGTGTATTTTATCCATCACCCATTTGCAGGAGGGCTTTGACTACTTATTGTAGTCAAAGGATGGATCCTATGGGGAATACTCTGGTTCCCTGTTCATTTATGCTAATGAAACAGTGAGCCTGACTAGTGTGCAATGAACATTGCAGGCACTAGCTTCCCGTAACATCAGTAGTGGGGAAAGTGCTAGAGTCTATTATAAAGGATGTGATAACAGGACACTTAGAAAATATCAACGGGTTTAGACAAAGTCAACATGGATTTATGAAAGGGAAATCGTGTTTGACAAACCTACTGGAGTTTTTTGAGGATGTAAACTGGTAGAATAGATAAGGGAGAACCAGTGGATGTGGTGTATTTGGATTTTCAGAAGGCCTTTGATAAAGTCCCACATAAGAGGTTAGTGTGCAAAATTAAAGCACATGAGATTAGTAATAATTGAATGATTAGGGGTAATGGATTGAAAATTGGTTACCAGACAGGAAACAGAGAGTAGGAATAAATGGATCATTTTCGGGGTGGCAGGCGGTGACTAGTGGGGTACCGCAGGGATCAGTGCTAGGGCCCCAGCAATGATTTGGATGAGGGAACTAAATGTAATATTTCCAAGTTTGCTGACGACACAAAACTAGGTGGGATTGTGAGTTGTGAGGAGGATGCAAAGAGGCTTCAAGGTGATTTAGACAAGTTGAGTGAGTGGGCAAATACATGGCAGATGCAGTATAACGTAGATAAATGTAAAGTTATCCACTTCGGTAGGAAAAACATAAAGGCAGAGTATTATTTAAATGGTGATAGATTGGGAAATGTTGATGTACAAAGGGACCTGGGTGTCCTTGTACGCCAGTCACTGAAAGCAAACATGCAGGTGCAGCAAGCAGTTAGGAAGGGAAATGGCATGTTGGCCTTCATTGCAAGAGGATTTGAGTACAGGAGCAAGGATGTCTTACTACAGTTATACAGGGCCTTGGTGAGACCACACCTGGAGTACTGTGTGCAGTTTTAGTCTCCTTATCTAAGAAAGGATATACTTGCCATAGAGGGAGTGCAGCGAAGGTTCACCAGACTGATTCCTGGGATGGCAGGACTGTCATATGAGGAGAGATTGGGTCGACTAGGCCTGTATTCACTGGAGTTTAGAAGAATGAGAGGGGATCTCATTGAAACGTATAAAATTCTGACAGGGCTAGACAGACTGGATGCAGGGAGGATGTTTCCCCTGGCTGGGGGGGGGTCTAGAACGAGGGGTCACAGTCTCAGGATACGGGGTAGGACATTTAGGACTGAGATGAGGAGAAATTTCTTCACTCAGAGGGTGGTGAACCTGTGGAATTCTCTACTTCAGAAGGCTGTGGAGGCCAAGTCACTGAATATATTTAAGAAGGAGATAGATCGATTTCTAGACACAAAAGGCATCAAAGGGAGAGAGCGGGAATATGGTATTGAGGTGGAGGATCAGCCATGATCATATTGAATGGCGGAGCAGGCTCGAAGGGCCGAATGGCCGACTCCTGCTCCTATGTTTCTATGTTTCTTTCTATTCTATGTAACGTGAGTCCGATGGGGTGGACTGCTCACCTCACTGACCAAACCACTTACAGAGTTCATTTTCCAATGTTGCTTTACGCTTGCTGTGTCTTCGACTCAACTCTTATGTTACGTCCCCACGCTAATTTGTGGGCGCTTGGTGTGAAATTCTGGGTCCAGATTTCTTCTGCTGGTGTAAGGCCAGGTCGAGATGATTAAGAACTGGTGCTGATGCTGCAAGAATGCTAAAGTGCTGAGAGCACGCGATGTCCTGGACCAGTCCAGTTGAGGAATCATTCCCCAGATCAAGGCTAAGCCTCGGTCCGACACCTGTAAGGAGTGGGACTGGAAATACTGCAGCAAACGGAAATTTAAAGTGATGGGGACAATTAAAGGGAAGTGACGCAATACGAGAAATAATTCATGAAATCTCAAAAGTCATCTTAACCCATGTCCAGCCCTTGCAGAGGCTGAAGCATCCTGGGATAATGAAGGGAGCGACAAAAATGAAAGAAATAACTTGCATTTCTATAGCGCCTTTCCCGACCTCAGGACGTCCCAAACCCTTCACAGCCAATGAAATACTTCTTGAAATGTAGTCACTGTTGTAATGCAGGAAAAGTGGCAGCCAATTTGCACACAGCAAGCTCCCACAAACAGCAATGTGATAATAAGCTGTTTTAGTGATGTTGATTGAGGGATAAATATTGGCCAGGACACCGGGGAGAACGCCCCTGCTCTTCATCATATAGGGCCATTTACGTCCACCTGAGAGGGCAGACATGGCCTCGGTGTAGGGGGTTTCTCTTGCTCGTTCTGGTCTCCTGCCAGGCTTTGTGCAATAATTACCCTTGAGTGGTTCGACCCACTCTCCCCTACGGTTCTAGACCTTGGACTTAGATGCAGAGAACTGTAGTGCAGAGAAAGGACTCAATAGACCAGGTTGAATAGCACGAAATGGATGCTTTTATTTTTAAACAGTTTGAAGCATTACAAAATACATGTCAAAGGCACAGATTAAAGTAACTACAATCATGCACAAATTTATGAACTTGACTCTATGGAAATGGGGAACACACGGCACGTCGTAAAAGGGGAAACACATTACGATTTAACCTTACTCCCTCCCCTAATACCTAAACTAAGTTTTGACTTGAGGAACTCGGGATCATGCTCACCACTATCAGATTCGCAAAAGGAGGGGTTCGCAGCCTTTCTGGCACAGCTTTCCGTCGTCACGTGGATTTGGAAACTTCTGGCGCAGTTTGTTTTTCTCTCTCTCTCAGGCGATGAGGCAGTGGACACAGCCTCGATGAGCGCTCGTCATGGCTGAAATCCACCAAGTCTGTTGTGGATTTGGGTTCATGGAACAGTCCCTGCCACCAATGTGATATTGAAGAAATGGATGCACGTGTCGAGGCCCTGCCGGGCTAGGCTCGGAATGTCCTTTTATTTTCCGACCTGGATCGTCGGTTTTCCCGAGGGTGTCTTCTCCTTCGGCCTGGGTCGACGATGATCTCCCGACAACAGCACCCGGGCCACCCTCGTCGTCTTCCCGTCGTGGCCGAGCCTTGTCTGGCTGAACACCGACCACGTTGTCTTTTTCCCGAAGTTGTCCGTCTGAAGCGTCTTTATCGATTCCGAAGCTACCGAGGTGGAAGAGAGGGCAGGGCAGGCTGATGGACTTTTCAAAATCCATATTTATACCCTTTTGGGCCAGCCTTATCTCCCGCCAGATCATAGTCCAGTCTTTGTAATATTTTGGCGGGCAGAAATCTCTGCAGGGGCGCTTTGTCTTGTAACGGGAGCCGGTGATAACTTAACTGGCCTTCCTGGCCGATAATGTCTTTTAATGTCTTTTACATTGTCACCGTGACTTGGTTCGCATATTGATCGGTCTGGAGATTTCCCTTGATGGCTGTTAAACGGTTTCTCCTTCATACATTAAATGGGTTTAAGTGTTCATGCATTGTCCGCCCATATCTTGATGGGCCCCATCCTGTTTGCCTGAAACTGTCCTGTACTTAGAATCCATTGAATATGTATGCTGTTTCCCTGAGTTTCGGTTTCCCGATACTGGCTTTCGCGGGCTTACTGTCTTCAATCCACAAGCCTGTCTGGCTTGCAGTAACAGAAATCAAATGGTCCAGAAACTGCGAGGCCCGGCGGCCATTTTGTATGCCCTTTTATCAAAGGTTTTTCTGTGCAAGCTTACTTTGGTCAATAAACTGTCTTATTTTATCCTGTTTTCTTGCGTGATTATTGCTGAAAATTTCGGATCTTACAGGCCCCCCTGTGATACTGATAGCTTGCTAGAGGTATCAATGATCCTTGGTGAGCAAATTTTCCCTGATTCCCCACATCCAAACATTCCTGGCACTTAACTATCTATGACCCTCACGACACATGCAGTTCCCATTTCCGAAAAAAAACGAAAATTACCTTGTGCACATTTGGACAATCATAGGCAGCACTTCTTAAACTATAACACATTCATCTGTCAGATGTGCAGGGGTTGATACCCTCTTGCACCACCTGCATACACCTTTTATTAATCCAAAAACTTAAGAACGAATAATAACATAACAATATTCATATACTTAAAACAAAAACGCGCAAATGGCCAAAATCTAAAAATGGAGGGACGCCTAACCTTCAATACTAGCAGCTTAAAGTGGGGTGTCTTCTTCCCCCATTCGCACATAGCGTTCTCTCCATTCTCCTGTGTTCTCGTGCCTCTGGAGGCATTTGCCTCTTTTGCAATGCACGAATAGCAAAAATATCACAATTAAAACCTGACACACTACTAGGATGTGGGATGCTATTCTAATCCAGGCCGGGACCTCTATGTTAGTGAACAAGTCCCACCATGGTGGGATGACTATGTCCAATATGTCTTTTCCTATCTCTAAAGTCTTCTGCTCCAGTGTGTAAAAATGTTTCTGTGAAACTATAACGGCTTTTAAAATCTTGGTGAGGTGTTCGGGAAGAGGGGGAATGACATAACCAAAATGCGCGATGAATCGTTGCAAGTCCGTGAAATTCTCTTTGACAGTGAGGTGAACGGTGGAGGGTGCAGGAATGGGGACAATTCGTTGTTGTGCCACTTGAACCTCGGCCCTGGGTTTGAAACAGAAACTGCTATCACTGATCAAACACCACTCGTGTTGTCCGTAGCGGTAGTGAGGCGCTGCAGTGGTAACATAGTATGTCCCACCCCCGATATATGCTACCTGCGGGGGCACATGGTCCTCTGCCATTGCCTCCATGGTGTAATTTATCGGCTTCGCGCTAGCGGTTCTGAACCCGCACTGTGGTTTCAAAAAGGCATTCAAGTGCTGGGGACACAGGATGATGTGTGCTCCCCGGCTTCGACGCCCCGAGAGGTCGGTGCCTGTCATCGTACGCTCCCATCTGATGACGTAAGGCGGGACCACTGCGTAACGAATGTGTGCGCCCCCCTGAATGACTCCAATGTTCTCCACCCTGTATACCGGGGCGGGCTTTGCTGCAGGACCCAACACCGGCATTCTTACCACTATTCCCATGATAGTATGATTCGAACGTCCGCAGTCCACTGGGACTGGGTACGCTTCTGCAGCTAGTCTGAGCTGGCACGGGCTTAATGCATTCTCAAAAGAGTGGAGCGCTTGCAAGTGCTTGTTGCTGATCCAGGACGGGACCAAACCCTGTTTTAAATCCTCAAGATTACTGCGGCCCTCGCCCAGTAACCACGCCCCGTATAGCACACAGGCCTCGTTTTGCGCAGCTTGATCGGACGCATTCCGATCCTCCTTAATGAGCGCATTTACCGTTCTCGCGTGTTTCTCCAGCTCAGCTATTATTTCCTTAAAGTGTAGTGTCATGGCCTGGTCTTCATGTAACTCAGAACCCACTACCTTATTTTCGTCTGTCAGTATGTTCCTTAACTGGGCTTTTAAACCGTTGATCTGTGTCTGCAGCTCCACGTTATCTAGAGCGTTGACGACAGATGTCCCGGTATTAAAAGCAGTGAATATGTCATTTACTGTACCTGTAGTGGGCTTTTCTGGCTCTTACAGTGCCCCTTCTTTGCCTCCCGACTCGATCCAAAACTTCTGGTGGTGTGGTGTATAATTTGTCTTTGTCGATGTCGGCAAAGTCAAACTCGTAAAACTGTCTAAACATTCGGGTTAACAGGACCTGGTATAATTGTTCCGTTTCTTTGGGACACTACTCCGGCAATCGTACCTCAGTGAGGTTTAAAATCACTGAGGCCACCGCTTAGTGTACCCCTTGGTACAGCACCTGACCGGTGGGTACCAATACTAAACCGTTGCCGGGTCCCTTGGTGGTGGTTGGGCACCCTTCTTTCTGGGCTAGTGCTACCGGAAGCATGGGCAGGGGCTTGCGTGGGCGGGTGATGAGTTCAGTGGTGTTTACCGGAATAGGGGAGTATGGGGCTCCGTACGCTCGAGTGCTGACATCCCATCTCATCCCCTTTCCTTCATCCTGCCACTGCCTCTGGAAGAAGATGGATACGCCCTTGGGGCAAACGCATTTTGAACCCCACATACAGACATATATTCCTTCATCTGGTTCCCACCATTTGTCCCAACACACACGTAATTGTCCGTGAGTCCCCGTAATAGTCCGATGGGTATTATTACCCAGTCGCTCCCACTCGACCGTAGAGTTCTTCATGTCCTTTCCCAGCTTTCGCAGCCACCACCATCGCCTTAGTGGTACGTTCCCATTACACACCAGACAGATCCTCTTTCCCACGGTAACGCTGACTCTGGGTGCAAGGATCCTCACCCGAGGGCACGTTAACGAAGTCTCTTGGTAGGCAAAACCGAAATTGCTGGAGTATTCCGTAGAATTCGTCCCCAGCCAACCTGGCCATCTCCCCTGGTGGAAGTAGGTGGCGGTTTCCTCAACCTCTCGCTCCCCTGTCCCATCCATCACGATGGGGGCCGTGTCCCCGGAACACCCGAAGATGATGACGTCCTTGGTGCGGCCTCGGTAGGCCCACCCGCACCCGATCGCCACGAACACGATGAGAATCTTTTTCATCATATCCCAGGTTTCTGTAACCAATAAAATGATGTAGCCAGGCTCCCAATAGGTGCTGGCCTAATTAAATGGACGCGCGGGTTCCTGGACCCCGCTCCCAAACAAGCACACATACCGGGCAGACTTCAAAATTGTACTCTTAACATTACTTAACACCGTAAACTTTATATTCCTTAAACTATCATCATAATTACCTAACTTAACTTATGTACAGCGCCGCCCTCTGCCGGGCGGCCTACTGAATTCCTGTGAGGGCTGCAGCGTGCCACACCCTGTGGTGGGGCTGCACTGGCCTTCGGCTTTGATCCCCCGCAGCCTGTCGCTGTTGAACGGGAACCATGCCTTTCTGGGGCTGCTCTAAACCGAGGTTGGGAAGGATGGGGAGAATCTGGCCAAAACTTTCTGGGCTGGGGCGCTCGAGTCGACCTACGAGGGGCTGCTTTGGGTGAGGCTCCCGGGGCTGATGGACCGGGGGTTGGGACTGTCACCGTCACAGCCTGTGGTTCCACCACAGCTGCCGGCTCCAGCTCCCCTCCCTCAGGCTCCGCCCCCCCGGGGCCGGGATTTGTGGCTTCCGACTCCACCTCACCTGTCCCTACAGGTAGTGAGTCTCCACCCCCATTCCCTACCTCCCCCAAGCTTGAGTCGAGGGCGGGATCGTCGTCCTCTGACTCTTCCTCCTCCGTGATTGGGTCTAAGGCGAGGTCGAGCTGTTCGGGCTCTTCCTCGTCCGAATCCCAAATTAGAGGGGAGACCTCCCACTCCGATGGGGTGGCCCCTCCCTTCACGCAGGCTACTGTTCCAGCCTGTGTGGTCTGTGACTCTGTTACAGGCTGAGGATATTTGTTCTCAGACCTGGTCCCTTTTGTTGGCCCTTGTGCACCCGATTTAAACAGTTTACACTGGTTAATGTGAAACCATTTGGTACGTCGGGGCACCTTCACTGCATAAACCATGGGGCTGGCCTTGTCTACAATGCTGTAAGGCCCCATGTACAATGGTTCAAAACTCCCTACCCTTGCGTAGTTTCGGACCATGACCTGGTCTCCGACTACCCACTCTTGTTGCTTACGAGGTTCCAGTAACAGTCGATTTCCCTGGTGCTGTCTTCCCATGTTCCCAGCCGCCTGCCCATAAATCTGTTTCAGGCGCTCCAAAAGGGTTTGGACGAATTTGTCTCGCTTCACCTCTCGGAGCTGGCCCTCAGTGAGCACCGGGGCTAGTACATGGGTGGGTGTTCGCATGATCCTTCCAGTCATTAATTCGTGCGGGGAATACCCCGTACTTTTGGACTGGCTGGCTCGGATCCCCATGAGGACTAAAGGCAGGACCTCCACCCATTTCTGGGGCGAGCCCATTGTCTCTTTCCTCAGCTTTTCCTTGAGGGTCCGATTCATGCGTTCAACAATCCCGGATGACTGGGGATTGTATGCTACGTGCCACTTCCCCTCAATGCCCAAGAGCATGAGGGCGTTCTGCATTACTTGACCGGTGAACTGACTCCCCTGGTCAGACTCTACAAAACGGGGGAGTCCCCACCGTGAGAACACTTCCCGAATCAAGCTCTCAGCAGTGCCCAGTGCCGTAGCTGTTCTGCACGGGAAAGCTTCTACCCATTTGGTGAACACATCTACCAGGACAAGGCAGTACTTATATCCTCCCTGGGCGGCGGGCAGGGGCCCTATGTAGTCGACCTGAATCGACTGCCATGGTCCCTCTACCCTCCTGATGTGCCCCATGGGCACCTTCCTTTTGTGGGGGTCTGGGTTGTTTGCAGCGCACACAAGACAGCTTGTGCAGAATTCGCGGACATCGTCCCGAAGTCCCGGCCACCATCCCGCCTGCTCTACCCGCTGCCAGGTAACCTCAGGCCCGGGGTGTCCCGCCCCTGGACCCTCGTGGGCCAGTTGCAGGAATTCCCTCCGGTGCTGCTGCGGCACAACCCACTGCTCCTCTCGGAACAGCATGCCTTCTTTGACTGAGAGGGCTGCCGTACTGTACGGACCCTCTACCTGCTTGCCTTCTGTGATGGCTTTTAGGACTGTTTTTAGGGCGGGATCCAGGGTTTGGACGGTCTTTAGGTCTGGGGGCGGTGTCACCCCTGTGTTCCCTGGAATTCCCTCCCTGCCTTGGATCGCCGCCACGGGTCCGGGTCCATAGGGGTCCCAGAGAATGCCGTTGCGGGCACCCTCCCTGGCTAGCGCATCCGCCTGCTGGTTGCCCTGACTGAGGGGTTCTGTGGTGGAATGAGCCTTCACCTTATGGAAGAACACCTCCCCTTCCTCTCCCACAGCTGCCAGGATCTTTTCCAGCAAGGGCTTAACTGTTAAAGGCCGCCCGTCCGCGGAGGTATATCCGCGGCGGGACCAGATGGCGAGGTACTCCGTACACGAATTGCATGTGAACATGCTGTCTGAGCAAATCGTGTATGGGGTTGGGAAAATCTCGGGGTGGGTAACCACATACGCCACCGCGGACAGTTCAGCCTGCTGTGCGCTCATAGTGCTGGGGAGCTTAATTGCCAGGGCAATGTTTGCCGCAGGGTCATAAACTCCACACCCTGTGAGTCGTTCGCCAGCAGATACCGTGCTAGAACCGTCTACATAGATTTCGCGGCCTGTGGGGTGTATCCCGGCCCGTAAACCTATGTTGACCTCCCATACCCCTTCTACGGAACACCGATGGGCTGTTCCGGGATATACCATGTTGGCTGCGAGCTTTGGCTCGCAGAGGCCTTTAACTTTGAGATCCATCTGGGAAAGGAGGAGGGTCCAGCGCGCAATCCGAGCGCTGCTTACGGTCCCATCCTTAATCCTTCCATCCAGAAGCATCTTTGTGGGGGTGTGATGGGTGAGGAGCGTGATGGGAGAGGTTCCTGTGAAGATCACTGATCTGTTCACAGCCCAATGCGTGGCCAGGAGATGCCGTTCGCAATTGGAGAAACTCTTCTCTACATCCGTGAGCACCCTGGAGGAATAAACTACCGGTCTCAGCTTGCCGTGCCGCTCCTGGAGCAACACGGCGCTCAGGCTGTCCCCAGTAGCGGCTACCTCCAGGAAGAACTCCTCTCCCCCATCTATGGCCCCTAGGGCTGGCGCGGTCTGCAGATCTCTTTTCAACTTCTCAAATGCTGCCTGGCACCCCTCATCCCAAGACCACTCGACTCCCTTGTGTAAGAGTCGGAGTAGCGGGGCTGCTGTGGCAGCATAGTCCTCGATGAAATCTCTGCAGTACCCGGTCAATCCCAAAAAGGACCTTACACCCGTTACTGTGTTGGGGATCGGCAGATCTTGTACTGATTCCCTTCTGGCCTTATCTATGGCTCTTTCTCCAGCACGGATGGCCAGACCCAGGAATTTGACTTCCTGCTGGCCGATCTGTGCTTTCTTTGGGTTTACTTTGAAACCCTTCCTTTCTAACAGCTCCAATAATTCGGCTAATAGTGGACCGTGCTCCTCCCTTGTGTCCGTGAACAGGAGTAAGTTGTCCACATACTGTACTATCTGGTTGGGCTGGCTAAATTCTTTTAAACTCCCCGCCATGCATTGTTGGAAAATGCTGGGGCTGTTGTGAAAACCCTGTGGCAAGCAGTTCCAAGTGTACTGTTGCCCTTTGAAAGTAAAGGCAAACTTGTACTGATCCTCCCGCCGCAGCGGAATGGACCAGAAACCGTTCGAGATATCCAGCACCGTGAACGTGGTCGCCGATGCTGGAATACTCCCTATTAGGTCTGCAACTGCTGCTACCGTGGGCGCGCAAGCTGGGATGTTACTATTGAGGACTCTGTGGTCCACCGTGGCTCTCCACGAATTGTCCGGCTTCTTTACCGGCCATAAGGGGGAGTTTACGTGAGTGGCTATTGGTCTCAATACGCCCTGCTGCACCAATGAAGATATTGCGGTCTCCATGTCGGGTTCTGCCTCCTTGGGGAAATTATACTGCTTTTGGGGTCGGATCATGGGGTCCCCGTCTATGCTGACTTCAAACCCAGTGACTCTCCCACAGTCGTGCTTGTGGGTGGCAAACGCGGTCAGATTTTCCGACACACACGCCTGCAAGTCCGTTGGGACGTTCGCTACCATGAGCTCGAGATCGTAACCTCCTGACGGCTTCATGGTGCACAGGGCCCCCTTTTCTTCCCTCCCTGGGATAACGACTACCTTACCTAAACCGCTCTCGGCTCCCCAGAGACAGTGATTTCTCAGGTCCACGAGGATCCCGTGTTCCACCAAGAAATCAGCCCCGAGGATGCCTTTTCCACCCCCCTCACTCCACTTCAATAGGATACACGTCCATGTGGTGTGGAGTGCTCCCAAATGAATGGAGAGCGGGATGGAGTACGCGCCAGCCTGTTCTCTGCCTGTGAAACCCGCTACTAAGAATGGAGCCTGGGTGGACAGAGGTGAGGCAAAAGGTCTAGCTGTGTGGATCACGGTACACGAAGCTCCCGTATCCAACAGGTAACTACCCTTTTCCCTTTCCACCTCCATTTCCACCACAGGTCTTCTCCAGGCGTCATAGCGGAGCGGACACAAGTAGACGGGCTGCGCAGGCGTCAGTCATTTAGGTGCTTCGGTTGGGGTCTCGGGAGCGATAGGGCTGTTGGGGACTGCTACCTTCCCCTGCGAGGTCATTAGAGACCGCATAGTCTCTAAAATTGACTCAATCGTAGCGGGATCCACAACCGCACCACCTCCTGTTGCTGGGGCAGGGGCTACGGTTGGGTTTTGGGCTGGTGCTGGGGCAACGGTCTGGGCTTGGGCTTGGGCTGCGGGGAATCTTCCTCTATTATCCTTCCATGGATTTCTACAGTCCTTGCGCCAATGACCCTCCTTCCCACACCCGTAACAACTGCTTTTGGCTTGGGGAGGGCGATTCCCCTCCTGATGCCATTCCTTTTTAGCAGAAGCTGCGGGCCTTGCCTCATGTACCTTTCCTTTTAAAACAGGCGTTTTCCTACCCTTGTTGTTCCTGTAACTGATCGTGAGCTGATCAAGTACTAGTTCCTCCGTGGAGCGGGCGTTAGTGGGGTCAAACCATGCTTTGGCCTGCTCCCTCACTATTGGCAAGCAACCGGCTACCAGGCACCGGAGCCAATGAGCCCTTTGTTCATCATTTAGCGCGTTCCGTTCCGGTCCTCCCGGGCAGCTGCGCTGATACACGGGCCACAACCTTCCGGCGAAAACCCGTGGGGGTTCTCCCTTTAGCTGCACTGTCTTTTCTAAATGGAGGAACGGAGTTCCGTCACCCTCTCCTATAATCTCCAGGATCTCGTCCCGTAACAACTCATATTCCCTGTGCCCTCTCTTGCTCTCATCAGGGAGACACTGGAGGAGCGAGCTGTCCAAGGAGAACAGCAGCATCTTAGACTGTTCAGCCCCGTCGCAGTCATTAACTGCTGCGGTCTGCTCCACGTCCCTAAAATGGACGGAGGGATCTCCTGACTCGGAGAGTTTTGGGATGTGACTTATCATTGCCCTCAGCTGTTGTGTGCTGTGGGGCATTATGATCTGATTCACAAGGGGTCCGTCCTCGCCATTGTCTTCGTTCGGACCGAACCTCCGGTGTCGAGTTGGACACATCGGCGCCGGCCCCGACTCTACTATCTGGTGTTGCTCTACCTCAAGAATCTCTTCATCTACCGTCTCCGTTTCCTTCCCCGGAGTCCAAGACTCATTGTAAGCAGGAGGCGCAGAGGGTCCGGGGGTTGGTTCCTGAACTATCTCTTGTGGAATCGGTCTTTTGGATTCCTTGGCTAGCAATAGCTGGCTCGCTGGTGGGTTTATGAGACACACCAACCCGTTTGCCTTGGCTAGGGCCGTTCTCAGGTCCTCTTGCTCCCGGCGGCAAGCGCTGTGGTCGGTGCTCTCAGATCTATCCTCCATGGCCATCTTATATGCTGCCCTGGCTCCCAGAAGTTTTTCCTCTTGGGTCTCTATTTGCTTAGCTAGACGGAAACACCTTTCTCTCATTCTACCTTCACAGGCCTTGGCTTCAATGACCTGACATTTTAAATACTCTACCCGGGTTTCGTGGCAGCGAGTTGTGGAGTGGCGTTCATGATTCAGCGCGTTAAGCGATCCAATCAGTTTTAGACCTCCCGCAACCTTTTCCTCTACGTCTGTAAGCAACCCTTTGATCTGGGCTGTTTGTGCTGCAACGACTTGGTCCAAAAGCTGGACTTGCTTCTTGTAGCACATCAGCCAGACCGCCTTTTCTACAGATTTCTTATGCTCTTTACCCTCTGTCCACTTGATGGCTGCGTCTAGTGGGCGCCTATCCCTTAATAGGTCAGATATCCATTGTTTTGTGAGGTTGACTTTTCCAAAAACATAATCCGCTATTCTTTCATCCATCACATTTCGTTTATTCAGACCTTGATCTAACACACTACTTTCCTGCTGCCAAGGTCCTGCCGCGGTCGCCATTTCTGTAGGGGGTTTCTCTTGCTCGTTCTGGTCTCCTGCCAGGCTTTGTGCAATAATTACCCTTGAGTGGTTCGACCCACTCTCCCCTACGGTTCTAGACCTTGGACTTAGATGCAGAGAACTGTAGTGCAGAGAAAGGACTCAATAGACCAGGTTGAATAGCACGAAATGGATGCTTTTATTTTTAAACAGTTTGAAGCATTACAAAATACATGTCAAAGGCACAGATTAAAGTAACTACAATCATGCACAAATTTATGAACTTGACTCTATGGAAATGGGGAACACACGGCACGTCGTAAAAAGGGAAACACATTACGATTTAACCTTACTCCCTCCCCTAATACCTAAACTAAGTTTCGACTTGAGGAACTCGGGATCATGCTCACCACTATCAGAATTGCAAAAGGAGAGGTTCGCAGCCTTTCTGGCACAGCTTTCCGTCGTCACGTGGATTTGGAAACTTCTGGCGCAGTTTGTTTTTCTCTCTCTCTCAGGCGATGAGGCAGTGGACACAGCCTCGATGAGCGCTCGTCATGGCTGAAATCCATGTTGTGGATTTGGGTTCATGGAACAGTCCCTGCCACCAATGTGATATTGAAGAAATGGATGCACGTGTCGAGGCCCTGCCGGGCTAGGCTCGGAATGTCCTTTTATTTTCTGACCTGGATCGTCGGTTTTCCCGAGGGTGTCTTCTCCTTCGGCCTGGGTCGTCGATGATCTCCCGACAACAGCACCCGGGCCACCCTCGTCGTCTTCCCGTCGTGGCCGAGCCTTGTCTGGCTGAACACCGACCACGTTGTCTTTTTCCCGAAGTTGTCCGTCTGAAGCGTCTTTATCGATTCCGAAGCTACCGAGGTGGAAGAGAGGGCAGGGCAGGCTGATGGACTTTTCAAAATCCATATTTATACCATTTTGGGCCAGCCTTATTGTGGTAAACCACTGTAGTTCACTGTGTTCACTGTTGTTGTTGTTGTTGTTGTCGTTCACTCTTGTTTCACTGTTGTGCCTGACTATGCCTCAGCTGACTCCGCCCCTGGGCTACCGAGTATAAGAGCGGCCACATGGCAGCTCCTGGCATTCGGTCGTCCACTAGAGGCATAGTCCTGATCTGTCTGAAGTGCAATTCAGTAGTTAATAAAAGCCTGTCGTTCTGAACTCTGCCTAGCCTTTTATTAGAATTGATAGCGCATCAATTTTATTAACTGCTGAAAAAAAAACGATGCTGCAGATTCTTAAGATCAAGTGCCTGGAACTTGACCCGCAAGAACCGGACTCGACTGCTAAGTTCTCGCACTGGCTGCACTGTTTTGAGTCCTTTCTGACTGCATCCGGCGAGACCGTCGCCACCGATGCCGACAAGCTCAGGGTGCTGAACTCTAAAGTAAACCACCGAGCTTTTGCCCTTATCCGGGACGCTACGAGCTACCAGGGGGCTATCGACATCTTGAAGGAGCAATACGCACGCCCGGTCAACTATGTTTACGCAAGACATCTCCTGGGGTCTCGCAAACAACAGCCCGGGGAACCCACAGAAGCATACATACGGGCGCTGAAGGAACTCGGCCGAGCCTGCGAATGCAAGCAAGTAACAGCCACGGAACATACGGAGGAGCTCATCCGGGACGCCCTCGTGGCGGGCCTCAGGTCCACTCACACACGGCAGCGACTGCTGGAAAGTAGCGAGCTCGACCTGAAGAAGGCGATTTCACTCACCCTCTCGTTGGACGTAGCCCACCGGAACATGGAGGCCTACTCCCCGGACCGCGCGGCCGCCTCATGGATGCCGCAGCCGCCGCCACCTTGGGACGCGGCGCCGCCACGGGCCCTGGCCTCAACTGCTGCAGCGATGTCCCGCCCGAGCCAGAAATGTTATTTCTGTGGCCAAACCAAACACCCCAGGGCGCGCTGCCCGGCGAAAAACGCGGTCTGCTCTGCCTGCGGTAAGAAGGGACACTACGCTGGCGTCTGCAGAAGCCAGAAGACCCCTACCTCCAGCAGCGCCGCGTGCGATTCGTGGGAGCGGCCATCTTGCCTCCCTCCAGCCTCGTGGGGATCGGGATCGTCATGGGCGCCGCCATTTTGTCCTTCCTCTCCGACGCCGCCATCTTGTCTGCCATTCTGCCAACGGGCCCCCGACTCACCCACCGCCGCCTCACCGGGGTTCTACAGCGACGCTACCGACTCCACAGCGGCCTCCATCACGCTGGATCAATCCAGACCCCATCAGCTAGCCAGGTCCACGATGGACATCCAGGTAAATGGCCGCGCCACAACTTGCCTTTTTGATTCCGGGAGCACGGAGAGCTTCATACACCCTGATACAGTACGGCGCTATTCTCTCTCGGTCCGGCCAACGCGCCATCGGATCTCCATGGCCTCGAAATCCCACTCAGCAGACGTCGGCGGCTACTGCGTAGTGACCCTCTCGGTGAAGGGCTCCGTATATAAAAATGTAAAGCTCTTCGTCCTGCCACATCTCTGCGCTGCTGTTCTACTGGGGTTGGACTTTCATTGTCACTTTAAGAGTGTCACCTTGACATATGGTGGACCTTTTCCCCCACTCACTGTCTGCAACCAGCAGTTTTTAAATTGCCCGCCACGCCCCACCTGTAGTCTCTCCACCCTCAAAATCACACCCCCCCCCCTGTTCGCCAACCTCACCCGCGACTGCAAGCCTATCGCCACAAAGAGCAGGCGATACAGCACCGGGGACAGATCCTTCATAAGATCTGAGGTGACGCGGCTCCTGAAAGAGGGGATTATTGAGGATAGTACCAGCCCCTGGCGAGCCCAGGTGGTAGTCGTTAAGACTGGCAACAAGCAGCGCCTAGTCATCGACTACAGCCAGACTATCAACAAGTACACCCAGTTGGACGCATACCCCCTCCCCCGCATAGCCGACATGGTTAATAAGATAGCGCAATACCGCGTTTTCTCGACCATTGACCTCAAGGCAGCATACCACCAAATCCCTATCTGCCCTGAGGACCGCCAGTACACAGCTTTCGAGGCAAACGGCCGCCTTTTTCACTTCCTCAGGGTTCCTTTTGGCGTCACCAACGGTGTCTCCGTCTTCCAGAGGGAGATGGACCGGATGGTCGACGAGAATGCGTTACAGGCCACGTTTCCCTACCTAGACAACGTGACCATCTGCGGCCATGACCTGCAGGACCATGACGCCAATCTTGATAAGTTCCTCCGCACGGCCCAACTCCTAAACCTCACGTACAACAAGGAAAAGTGCATATTCCGCACAGCCCGCCTCGCTATCCTTGGTTGCGTGGTGAAACACGGAGTCATCAGTCCTGACCCTGACCGGATGCGCCCGTTGATGGAACTTCCCCTGCCCCACTGTCTCAAGGCCCTCAAAAGGTGCCTGGGCTTCTTTTCCTATTACGCCCAGTGGGTCCCTCATTATGCGGACAAAGCCCGTCCACTTATCAAGTCCACTTCCTTCCCCCTGACGGCGGAGGCCCACTTAGCCTTTCACCGTATAAAAGATGACATTGCCAAGGCCACCATGCACTCGGTAGACGAGTCCATCCCCTTCCAGGTGGAGAGCGATGCATCCGACTTCGCCCTGGCCGCTACCCTTAACCAGGCGGGAAGACCCGTGGCCTTCTTTTCACGAACCCTCCAGGGCTCCGAACTCAGACACTCCTCTGTGGAAAAGGAGGCCCAGGCCATTGTGGAGGCGGTGCGCCACTGGCGGCACTACCTGGCTGGAAAACGATTTACCCTGCTTACTGACCAGCGTTCAGTTGCTTTCATGTTCAACAACAAGCAGAGGGGTAAAATCAAAAATGACAAGATTTTGAGGTGGAGAATCGAACTTTCCACCTACAATTACGACATCTTGTACCGGCCAGGGAAACTCAACGAACCCTCAGACGCTCTATCGCGAGGCACATGCGCCACCGCGCAGATCGATAGACTACGGGGCCTCCACAATGACCTCTGCCACCCGGGGGTCACCAGGTTCTTCCATTTCATTAAGGGCCGCAACCTGCCTTACTCCATCGAGGAGGTCAGGACCATGACCAGGAGCTGCCCAGTCTGTGCAGAGTGCAAGCCGCGCTTCTATACGCCTGACAGAGCAAACCTGATCAAGGCCACCCGCCCTTTTGAGCGCCTGAGTATCGACTTTAAAGGGCCCCTCCCCTCCTCTGACCGCAATGTGTACTTCCTCAACATAGTTGATGAGTACTCCCGTTTCCCTTTTGCCATCCCCTGCCCGGACACGACCACCGCTACGGTCATTAAATGCCTGCACAACCTCTTTGCTCTGTTCGGTTTTCCCAGCTATATTCATAGCGACCGGGGCTCGTCCTTCATGAGCGACGAACTCCGTCAGTACCTGCTCATGAGAGGTATTGCCTCAAGCCGGACCACCAGCTACAACCCCCGGGGGAACGGACAGGTTGAAAGAGAGAACGCGACGGTCTGGAAGGCGGCCCTCCTAGCCTTAAAATCTAGGGGCCTTCCGACCTCCCGTTGGCAGGATGTCCTACCCGATGCGCTCCACTCCATCCGGTCACTGCTGTGTACAGCCACCAACGCAACCCCCCATGAGCGAATGTTTGTTTTTCCCCGGAGGTCCACATCCGGTAACTCACTACCACACTGGCTGACGTCCCCAGGGCCCGTCCTGCTGAGGAAGCATGTAAGGTCCCACAAAACGGCTCCCCTGGTAGAGAAGGTTCACCTCCTCCATGCCAACCCCCAGTACGCCTACGTGGCATACCCGGACGGGCGGGAGGACACAGTCTCCATTAGAGATCTGGCACCCTCGGGGTCCACTGACCCGCCACCATTGCCCCCCACCACGACCCCCTCCGACACGGCCCAAAATTCAGTAGACCCAATTCTCACCCCTGTCCATTCCACCCCAGTAGACGGCATGCCGCGCCCCCAGGACCAGCTGGAGCCCACTCGCCCACCCAACACCAAAGGGGACGATACGCCGGTGCTGGACCCCGCTCAAGACGCGTCGTGGGAAGCTGTACCATCGCAACCGTCGCCACGAAGATCTCGACGGCAAACGAGGCCGCCCGACAGACTCGCCTACTTGAACTTTTGATACACTTCACCCCGGCGGACTTAATTTTAAACGAGGGGTGAATGTGGTAAACCACTGTAGTTCACTGTGTTCACTGTTGTTGTTGTTGTTGTTGTCGTTCACTCTTGTTTCACTGTTGTGCCTGACTATGCCTCAGCTGACTCCGCCCCTGGGCTACCGAGTATAAGAGCGGCCACATGGCAGCTCCTGGCATTCGGTCGTCCACTAGAGGCATAGTCCTGATCTGTCTGAAGTGCAATTCAGTAGTTAATAAAAGCCTGTCGTTCTGAACTCTGCCTAGCCTTTTATTAGAATTGATAGCGCATCACTTATCTCCCGCCAGATCATAGTCCAGTCTTTGTAATATTTTGGCGGGCAGAAATCTCTGCAGGGGTGCTTTGTCTTGTAACGGGAGCCGGTGATAACTTAACTGGCCTTCCTGGCCGATAATGTCTTTTAATGTCTTTTACATTGTCACCGTGACTCGATTCGCATATTGATCGGTCTGGAGATTTCCCTTGATGGCTGTTAAACGGTTTCTCCTTTATACATTAAATGGGTTTAAGTGTTCATGCATTGTCCGCCCATATCTTAATGGGCCCCATCCTGTTTGCCTGAAACTGTCCTGTACTTAGAATCCATTGAATATGTATGCTGTTTCCCTGAGTTTCGGTTTCCTGATACTGGCTTTCGCGGGCTTACTGTCTTCAATCCACAAGCCTGTCTGACTTGCAGTAACAGAAATCAAATGGTCCAGAAACTGATCACGAGGCCCGGCGGCCATTTTGTATGCCCTTTTATCAAAGGTTTTTCTGTGCAAGCTTACTTTGGTCAATAAACTGTCTTATTTTATCCTGTTTTCTTGCGTGATTATTGCTGAAAATTTCGAATCTTACATCGGCTTGATGTCTCATCCGAAATGCAGCACAGCACTCCCGCAATGCTGCACTGGGAGTATCGGCCTGGATTTTGTGCTCCACAGTCTCTGGAGTGGGACTGTGAACCCACAACTTTCAGACTCAGTGGCGAGACTGCTACCCACTGAGCCAGGGTTGACAGCTCGGGGAAAGCAAGGTCATTTGCACACATGACTGTGGCTGAGCGACCCAGCGCCTGAACCCCGGTTAGATGGCGGGAGTTGGAGGTGATGCTCCGTGAGATGATTGCGAAGGGTGGTGGGGGGATGGGGGTCACGTTCTCTGCCATTCCATTGCACCATTCCCATAAGACTGCATTGCAGCATACCCAGAAGACTTGAGGCCTGAGTTGCCCGATGCTGTCCCCGCCCTCTGTTGCATGGTAGCACAGCCTTGCCTCTGGCATTCTGCTGATGGGCAGCCATGATGAGCAGGAGCTGCAACAATGTGGTTGGTGACCTCTTGGCAGATGCAGCCAATTAGACTGCTCAGGTACCTCATCATCAGCCTGACCTTATGATGCTGTTTAAATATGACGATCGGGTCAGATTACATCATTGGGACCCGAGCTGCAATTTTAGTCGGAGGCTTGAGTGGGTGAGGGGGTGGGGGGCAGTGTCAGCTTCCCCCAACGCCCCTGCCCCCGCCCCCATCACCCAGGCCAGACCTGCTGGGAGGGGAACGGTGGGCCAGAAGAGGCCCAGTCAGGTAAGTTTGACAAATTTAATTGTAAGTTCCTACGTGGACCAGGAGGGGCAGGAGTGCTCCTCCGCGCCTCACAGGGAAGCTTTGAGCCTTCTTGCCCTGGGCTCCCCCTGCCCCCACCCTCCCCCAATCGCCTCCAGAGCCCCCTCCCCTCAACTGATGGCCAAACCCCCCGCTCCTGCCCGCCAGCCAGGTGTTACGCCACTAAGGCTTCAGACTGCGGCCTTAATGCCGTTCAAGTCAGTACGAGACGGTTGAGGTATTTAGCTGATCCATTATCACACGTATATGAGAATCGCTGTGTGCAGATACTGCAAGAGTTCCAGGTCAGTGGCCAAGACGAGATTCAGATGCTCAGATCCAATGGAATTCTGCCAAGCTGCTCTTTGTCAGCACTTTACGAGGACACTAGTCCTTGCTGAGCCAGCTTGCTCTAGCGATATCACTTTATGGCCTGCGACAGCATTTGAGCTGTAATTAAACGGTTTACCAGCTGCTCTTTCACCACTTGGAACATAGCCTGTAGCTTTCCACATCACTTCTTTCCCAACATTGCAGGCTATGCGGTTAGCTGTGGGCCCAAGTAACCTGGATAAAGTTATAAATGAGAAATATGGCTTGTAGTGGTACAAGAAGTGCATTCATTTCAGTCATCAGGTAATTAATGAGATGTTTTGACACGAGCTTTTAATGCTCATCAAACTATCCATTTATACACATTATTAAGCCATTATGTGCCTTTCTCTCTCGTTTCCCGTGAAGGATTTTGATTATTTATGAATTGTATCCGTCCAGTGGACACAATCAGGGGTGAAGGCCTTCAATATATTGGTCTTATCAAGCCCCAGAACCAGGGGTCACAGTCTAAGGATAAGGGGTAAGCCATTTAGGACAGAGATGAGGAGGAATTTCTTCACCCAGAGAGTGGTGAACCTGTGGAATTCTCTACCACACAAGCCAGTTGAGGCCAATTAATTAAATATATTCAAGAAAGAGTTAGATATATTTCATAAGGCTAAAGGGATCAAGGGATATGGGGAGAAGGCAGGGACAGAGTACTGAATTTGGATGATCAGCCATGATCTCATTGAATGGCGGTACAGGCTTGAGGGGCCGAATGGCCCACTCCTGCTGCTATCTTCTATGTTTCTATGTTTCTATCCCCTGGGATTCCCAAACAACGAGTTCACTTAAAATCGCTCCCCCTGTGTGTTTTCAATGAGCAAGGACAACCCCAAAGATCAAAGCCTGCTCACTCGAGTATTCCCACCACTGTGGCAGTGCAGTGCAACAGGCAGAGAGCATTGCCACTTGGGTATGTCAACAAAATACTGTCACGTACGATTGTCAATTTCTGTTACATTACCAGTAGATTTCAATTTCACTTTGGTGCAGCTCAGTGAAATAAAAGATCTCACATTTATATAGCGCCTTTCCCGACCTCAGGATGTCTCAGTCAATGAAGTACACTTTTTTTGAAGTGTAGTCACTGTTGTAAGATAGGAAACGCGACACCAATTTGCGCACAGCAAGCTTCCACAAACATTAATGTGCTAATGACCCGATAATCAGTTTCTTTTGGTGCTGTTGACTGAGGGATAAATATTGGCCAGGACACGGGGGATAACTCCCCCGCTCTTCTTCAAAATAGTGCCCGTGAGATCTTTTACATCCACCTGAGAGAGCAGACGGAGCCTCGGTTTAATGTCTTATCTGAAAGACGGCACCTCCTACAGTGCAGCACTCCCTCAGCACTGCACTAGATTTTGTGCTCGGGTCTCTGGGGCGGGACTATGAAACCACAACCTTCTGACTCAGAGGCAAGGGTGCTGCCCACTAAGCAACAGCTGACACCTTAACCATATGACAGTGACGTAAAGTAATTATGCTGCTTATATTAAAAAAATGTTTGAAAGATTTAGGACGGTGCTTCGGGTGAAGTGAGCACGCCTGCAGAGCGCCGCTACCTTCAACCGTACTTTTAGAAGCACTAGTAGACCTCCCGTGGCATTGCTCCCAGATCCTCATATGGAGCGCTGAGGTCGTAGAACTCCCGCTTCCACTGTGAAACGGCACCCCCCTGCTGTGTATCTGACTCGGATGCCAGAAGCGATTCAGTAAGTGGGCCCCGGGGGAGGGGTGAGCTGGGGGGGGTGGTTGGTGGTTCCACTTTTGACTCGTGGGTGGCCTGCCGGCTGCCCGTCCTCTCCGTGATTTGGAGACCCCGGACTCCTTGACATCGAACCGGTGAACTGCAGGCCATATAATGGGCATTCCGGCATAGCTCGCCAGACTCAGGCTGGCTGATATTGGGCCACCTCGATCGGCAGCAGGATGATATTTGGGGGGGAGGGGGTGCGTTGACGATCATTGGAAGAGCGAGGGTGGTGGTCTCAGGACAGCAGTGGCCCAGATTATTTCTGTGAGGACCGGAAAAGCACTCTTGCTCCTCCCAGCCCCACAAAATTAATTTCCAATTTACCATGGCTGGGCCTGTTCAGCTCTGTCTTTGGAACTGATCAGAGATTGTGCATTGCACGGTCCAATCAGTTTTCTCCTCAAAAAGCAATGGGGGGGGGGACCTCTGTATGTTGTAGGACCCTAATTTGCATATTAATAAGGGCGTAATGCCTGAAACAGGCAGATGCTTTGGCCGCCTGGCGGTAGGCCCCGATCAAAATGATAGCGGCTTCGACAGAGGCACAAACAGGGCGCTAAATACCGTGCCGCCATTTTACCGGATTTATCGTCTGGTTTGCACCAGTTGGGACTAGTTAAAATTGCCCCTCCCGGACTCTTAACCGATGAGGAACAGGAGTTCCCGATGAATAATTAAAAAATTAGCCTGAAAATGACTGTTGGTGATGTCAACGATGGATATATAATACTCTCCTATCGCATTCTTCACTCTGCAATTTTACTGGAGGCAGCAGCCAGTTTGGTTTAAAGGGGCGGGGCGGGAAGGGACGGTGCGGAGGGGGGCGGGGCGGGACGGTGGGGAGGGGGGCGGGGCGGGACGGTGGGGAGGGGGGCGGGGCGGGGCGGGACGGTGGGGAGGGGGGTCCAACCTTTATTAAAAGAGCAGAGGGGGATTTGATCCGAGCTCATTAAGTATCTGCATGACAACATCGGTGATGGTCCCTTCCATTGAGAGTAAATAATAGTTTCAAAGTGATCCGCGCTCAGAGAGAAACATAGAAACATAGAAGATAGGAGCAGGAGTAGGCCATTCGGCCCCTCGAGCCTGCTCCACCATTCAATGAGATCATGGCTGATCATCCAAATTCAGTACCCTGTCCCTGCCTTCGCCCCATATCCCTTTAGCCTTAAGAAATATATCCAACTCCTTCTTGAATATATTTAATGAATTGGCCTCCACTGCCTTCTGTGGTAGAGAATTCCACAGGTTCACCACTCTCTGGGTGAAGAAATTCCTCCTCATCTCTGTCCTAAATGGCTTACCCCTTATCCTTAGACTGTGACCCCTGGTTCTGGATTCCCCCGCCATCAGGAACATCCTTCCAGCATCTAGTCTGTCCATTCCTGTCAGAATTTTATAAGTTTCAATGAGATCCCCTCTCATTCTTCTAAACTCCAACGAGTATAAGCCCAATCGACCCAATCTCTCCTCATACGTCATTCCTGCCATCCCAGGTATCAGCCTGGTGAATCTTCGCTGCACTCCCTCCATGGCAAGAACATCCTTCCTCAGATAAGGCGACCAAAACTGCACACAATACTCAAGATGTGGTCTCACCAAGGCCCTGTACAACTGCAGCAAGACATCCTTGTTCCTGTACTCAAACCCTCTCGCTACGAAGGCCAACATACCATTTGCTTTCTTAACCACCTGCCGCACCTGCATGCTTACCTTCAGCGACTGGTGCACAAGGACACCCAGGTCTCGTTGCACTTCCCCTTCTCCCAATCTATTGCCATTCAGATAATAATCTGCCTTCCTGTTTTTGACACCAAAGTGGATAACCTTGCATTTATCCATGTTATATTGCATCTGCCATGCTTCTGCCCAATCACCCAACCTGTCCAAATCATAGTGGAGTTTCACGGCATCCTCCTCACAGCACACACGCCCACCCAGCTTTGTGTCGTCTTCAAACTTGGAGATATTACATCTAGTTCCCTCGTCTAGATCATTAATATATAGTGAATAGCTGGGGTCCAAGGACCGATCCCTGCGGTAACCCACTAGTCACTGCCTGCCACTCGGAAAAAGACCCGTTTATTCCAACTCTTTGCTTTCTGTCTGCCAACCAGTTCCCTATCCAAGTCAATACCTTGCCCCCAGCCCCATGTGCCTTAACTTTACACGCTAATCTCTTATCGAAAGCCTTTTGAAAGTCCAAATACACCACATCCACTGGTTCTCCCTTATCTATTTTACTAGTTACATCCTCAAAAAATTCCTTGTTGCTGATTATTGTCCCTCCCTATATTTCTAATAATCCACCGATATCCCTAAAACAGATGATCTGGTCATTATCACATTGCTGTTTGTGGGAGCAACAGTGACCACACTTCCAAAGTACTTCATGGGCTGTAAAGCGCTTTGGGAAGCCCTGAGGTTGTGAAAGGCACTACAGAAATGCACGCTCTTAGAGGCGAGAGTGCTAGCAACTGAGCCACAGCTGACACCTTATGGTTCATAGAGTCATAGAGTCATAGAGTTTTACAGCACAGAAAGAGGCCCTTCGGCCCATCGTGTCTGCGCCGCCCATCCATCCCTGTCCAGTCTAATCCCATTTTCCAGCATTTGGTCCATAGCCTTGTATGCAATGGCATTTCAAGTGCTCATCCAAATGCTTCTTGAATGTTGTGAGGGTTCCTGCCTCCACCACCCTTTCAGGCATTGAGTTCCACATTCCAACCACCCTCTGGGTGAAAAAGTTCCTCCTCAAATCCCCTCCAAATCTCCTGCCCCTTACCCTGAATCTATGCCCCCTTGTTATTGACCCCCCCACTAAGGGGAAAAGTTCCTCTTTATCTACCCTATCTATGCCCCTCATTATTTTGTACACCTCAATCAGGTCCCCCCTCAGCCTTCTCTGCTCCAAGGAAAACAACTCCAGCCTGTCCAGCCTCTCTTCATAGCTGAGGCGCTCCATCCCAGGTAACATCCTGGTGAATCTTCTCTGCACCCTCTCCAAAGCAATCACATCCTTCCTATAGTGAGGCGACCAGAACTGCACACAGTACTCCAGCTGTGGCCTCACCAGCATTTTGTACAGCTCCATCATAACCTCCCTGCTCTTGCCTTCATTAGCCGAGGCATAGAATATAAGTATCCCATATGCCTTTTTAACCACCTTATCTACCTGCTCCGCTGCCTTCAGGGATCTATGTACATGTACACCAAGGTCCCTCTGACCCTCTGTACTTCCTAGGGTCCTACCACTCATTGTGTATTCCCTTGCCTTATTTGTCCGTCCAAAATGCATCACCTCGCACTTTTCAGGTTTAAATTCCATTTGCCACTTTTCCGCCCATCTGACCAACCCGTTTATATCGTCCTGTAGCCGGAGGCTTTCCTCCTCGCAATTTACCACCCCACCAATTTTCGTGTCATCTGCGAACTTACTGATCATACCTTTTACATTTTCATCCAAATCATTTATGTAGATCACAAACAATAAGGGACCCAGCACCGATCCCTGAGGTACCCCACTGGACACAGGCTTCCAGTCACAAAAGCAACCTTCGACCATCACCCTCTGCCTCCTGCCACTCAGCCAGTTTAGGATCCAACGTGCCAAGGCACCCTGGATCCCATGGGCTCTTACCTTCTTGACCAGTCTCCTATGCGGGACTTTGTCAAAAGCTTTACTGAAGTCCATGTACACCACATCCACAGCATTTCCCTCATCCACCCCACTAGTCACCCCCTCGAAAAATTCGATCAGATTTGTTAGACATGATTTACCCTTAACAAAGCCATGCTGACTATCCCCGATTAATCCTTGCCTCTCCAAGTGGAGATTAATTTTGTCCCTCAGAATTTTTTCCAATAATTTCCCCACCACAGATGTTAGACTCACTGGCCTGTAATTCCCTGGTTTATCCCTGCTACCCTTCTTGAATAATGGTACTACGTTAGCTGTTCTCCAGTCCTCTGGTACATCCCCTGTGGCCAGAGAGGTTCTGAAAATTAGTGTCAGAGCCCCTGCAATCTCCTCCCTTGCCTCCCACAGCAGCCTGGGATACATCTCGTCCGGGCCTGGGGATTTATCCACTTTTTGGCCCGCTAAAACCGCTAGCACCTCCTCCCTCTCGATGCTAATATGTTCAAGTATGTCACAGTCCCCTTGCCCGATTTCTATGTCTGCATCGTCTTTCTCCATAGTGAACACAGATGCAAAAAATTCATTTAAAACCCCGCCTACATCCTCTGGCTCTACACACAGATTGCCACTTTGGTCCCTAATGGGCCCTACCCTTTCCCTGGTTATCCTCTTGCCCTTAATATACTTATAAAACATCTTAGGATTTTCCTTTATTTTGCTCGCCAGTGTTATTTCATGGCCCCTCCTCGCCCTCCTAATTTCTTTTTTAAGTATGCCCCTGCACTTTTTATACTCCTCTAGGGCTTCTTCTGTCTTTAGTCTTTTGTAACTGCCAAAAGCCCCCCTCTTATTTCTAATGCATTTTTGTATATCCCTTGTCATCCAAGGTTCCCTTTGCTTGTTGGTCCCACCCTTGACCTTTACAGGAACATGTTGGCGTTGTACTCTCTCTATTTCCCTTCTGAAAGTCTCCCACTGTTTTGATGTGGATTTTCCTATAAGCAGCTGCTCCCAGTCCACTTTGGCCAGATCCTGCCTTATCATATTAAAATCGGCCTTCCCCCAATTTAGAACCCTTATTTCCGGGCCGTCTTTGTCTTTTTCCATGACCACCTTAAATCTCACCGAATTATGGTCACTGTCGCCAAAATGCTCTCCTACTGACACTTCCACCACTTGCCCGGCTACATTCCCCAGAATTAGGTCCAGTACCGCCCCCTCTCTTGTAGGACTTTCTACATGTTGGCTCAAAAAGCTCTCCTGGATGCACTTTAAGAATTCTGCACCCTCTAAGCCTTTCACACTCTGACTGTCCCAATTTATATTGGGGAAGTTGAAATCCCCCACTATTATTACCCTATTATTTTCGCACTTCTCGGAGATTTGCCTACATATCTGTTCCTCTATCTCCCCCTGACTGTTTGGGGGCCTATAGTACACTCCCAGCAAAGTGCTTGCCCCCTTTTTGTTTTTAAGTTCTACCCATATGGCCTCATTAGAGGAACCCGCTAATATATCATCCCTCCTTACAGCAGTAATTGACTCCTTAATTAATATTGCAACACCCCCTCCCCTTTTACACCCCCCTCTGTCTCGCCTGAAGATTCTATACCCCGGAATATTGAGCTGCCAGTCCTGACCCTCCCTCAACCATGTCTCCGTGATAGCAACAATATCGTACTCCCATGTGTTCAACAACAACTTCAGTTCATCCACCTTATTTGCAAGACTCCTTGCATTAAAATAAATGCCTTCCAGCCCTGCCATATTCTCTTTTGCCTTCACATATTTGCTCTGCCTTCCCAGCTGACTTGTTTTTCCCTCTGTATTTGGCCGTAAATCACCCCCTACTATAGCTCCACTCAGTTCTATTATTGGCAACCAATTCCAAATGGCCAATGTGGTTGTACTTGGGGGGCTGGGGGGGCGGGGGGGGGCGGAGTCACTTCTGCTTCGTGCCTTATTGATGGGGCAGCTTGAGATGTTGTACAGCCCAACACACTTGGTTGTCTTTGAAGACACTGACACTGAGTGGCGGTTATGGTTTGGCCAGGAGATCAGCACAGGCCCAGGGTGGCTGAATGTTCACAGCAACAGAATAATTGTTTGGCCAGTATTGTCGGAAATAGCACTGCACTGCTTACCGCTTACTGGCAGAGAAGAAGTATTCAACCAGCCAGTGTTCAGTGGAGATACATGAAACCAAAGTGTCATTCTCATAGGATATAAATAGTTGATGGAATGCACAAAGGGCTCCATTGAGATGAACAAAGCAGCAGAGTGCCTGATTAACATTCAAACCGTGGAACATCTGCTCCTTCACCAATCCACACGGGACAGAAGGAAGGCACTAATGTCATCTTCGACCAGATGGAATTTGAAAACTACTTTGCTGAGGTGGAAAGGCCATCCTATCTTTGCTCCAAATGAGTTTGGATATTCAGTAACTGAAGTATGAAGCTCAGCTCCTGACCTAGCAAAAGCCCCGTGATAAAGAAAGACTTGCATTTATATAGCACCTTTCATCACCTCAGGAAGTCCCAAAGCGCTTTACAACCAATGAAGTATGTTTGAAGTGTAGTCACTGGCAGGAGATGGGAAGTGGGGTTCCACAAGGATCAGTGCTGGGGCCACTGTTGTTCACAATTTATATTAACGATTTAGACATTGTAATCAAATTCACAATTTCTAAATTTGCAGACGACTACAAATTGGCGGACGGGGGAGGCGGGGGGATAATCAATACCGAGGAGGACTGCAACAAACTGCAAGAAGACATTAATAAACTTGCAGAATGGGCATAAAATTGGCAATTGAATTTCTACATAGATAAATGTGAGGTATTACATTTGGTAAGAAAAATAAGGAGATCGCATATTACTTGGAAAATAAGAATTTAAATGGAGTAGAGAAGCAAAGGGATCTGAGAGTACAAATACACAAATCACTAAAAATAACGATGCAGGTTAATGAGGCCATAAAAAAAAAACAAGCGCTAGCATTTATTTCTAGAGGGGTAGAATTGAAAAGTAGAGAAGTTGTGAAGAGCACACTTAGAATACTACGTGCAGTTCTGGTCGCTATATTATGAAAAGGATACAGAGGCACTGGAGAGGGGGCAATAAAGATTTACAAGGATGATACCAGAACTGCGAGGGTAAACCCATCAAGAAAGGATGAGCAGGCTGGGTCTCTAAAATTATGAGGTCTTAAAATTATGAAAGGTTTTGATAGAGTGGATACAGAGAGAGTGTTTCCACTTGTGGGGAAGAGCAAAATTAGAGGCCATCAATATAAGACAGTCACCGAGAAATCAAATAGGGAATTCAGAGAGTGGTGAGAATGTGGAACTTGCTACCACATGGAGTAGTTGAAGCAAATAGCACAGATGCATTTAAGGGGAGGCTAGATAAGCATATGAGGGAGAAGGGAATCGAGGGTTATGCTGATAGAGTGAGATGAGGAAAGACGGGAGGAGGTTCGTGTGGAGCATAAACGCCGGCATGGACTGGTTGGGCCGAATGGCCTGTTTCTGTGCGATCAGTTTTATGTAATTCTATGTACTGCAGGAAATGCAGCAGCCAACTTGTGCACAGTAAGATCCTGCAATGTGATAATGATCAGATAATGTTTTAGTGATGTTGGTTGAGGGATAAATATTGGCCAGGATACCGGGGAGAACTCCCCTGCTCTTCATTGAACAGCGCCATGGGATCTTTTACGTCCACCCGAGAGGTCAGACGGGGCCTCGGTTTAATATCTCATCTGAAAGACGGCACCTCCGACTGTCCAGATCAAAAGGTTCAATGGCTGATTTTCCGTGCCTGAGGGATGCTACCCCTGTGGTGCTGGTTTGCCAGGACTCTGCCTATTTATGTTGCCCAGGGATTTCCTATTGACCTCCAGGGTGTGGTGGTTACACTGCAAGGCGGTACCATCAGGTAAAAGAAGCAGGAGGGCACTATGCTCCCCTCCAGGTACCAGGGCAGGTGGCCGTTATAGTACCAGCTTAGGCTGGAGGCAGTGAGGGAGGGACAAGGCCGCAATTTTGTAGATGATCCGTAAAGTGGCCTTTTCCCTTTTTGTTAACGTTTTCCTCGTGGATCTATAGGCTGGTTTCAGACCCTAGCCGGAAGCCCCCATTCCTGCTGCTGCAGAGTCAGGCATTCAACGGTTGTTAAGGAGAGAAAAACCGGCCCCTTCGTGTCATTAGGAATTTCGTCCTTTCCGAAGAGTCAATAGAAAGAAAAAGAAAGACTTGCATTTATACCTTTCACGACCACCGGACATCCCAAAGAGCTTTACACCCAATGAAGTACTTTTGAAGTCATAGAGTCATAGTGTCATAGAGTTATACAGCACAGAAAGAGGCCCATCGGCCCATCGTGTCCGCGCCGGCCATCAAGCCCTGTCTATTCTAATCCCATTTTCCAGCACTTGGTCCGTAGCCTTGTATGCTATGGCGTTTCAAGTGCTCATCTAAATGCTTCTTGAATGTTGGGAGGGTTCCTGCCTCTACCACCCTTTCAGGCAGTGAGTTCCAGATTCCAACCACCCTCTGGGTGAAAAAGTTTTTCCTCAAATCCCCTCTAAACCTCCTGCCCCTTACCTTGAATCTATGCCCCCTTGTCATTGACCCCTCTACATAAGGGGAATTGTTCCTTTCTATCTACCCTATCTATGCCCCTCATAATTTTGTATACCTCAATCAGGTGCCCCCTCAGCCTTCTCTGCTCCAAGGAAAACAACCCCAGTCTGTCCAGTCTTTCTTCATAGCTGAAGCGCTCCAGCCCAGGTAAAATCCTGGTAAATCTCCTCTGCACCCTCTCCAAAGCAATCACATCCTTCCTATAGCGTGGCGACCAGAACTGCACACAGTACTCCAGCTGTGGCCTAACTAGCGTTTTGTACAGCTCCAACATAACCTCCCTGCTCTTATATTCTATGCCTCGGCTAATGAAGGCAAGTATCCCATATGCCTTTTTAACCACCTTATCCACCTGTTCTGCTGCCTTCAGGGACATGCACACCAAGGTCCCTCTGATCCTCTGTCTTTCCTAGGGTCTTACCATTCATTGTGTATTCCCATGCCTTGTTAGTCCGTCCAAAATGCATCACCTCACACTTTTCAGGGTTAAATTCCATTTGCCACTGTTCCGCCCATCTGACCAACCCATCTATATCGTCCTGTAGCCTGAGGCTTCCCTCCTCGCTATTTACCACCCCACCAATTTTCGTGTCATCTGCGAACTTACTGATCATACCTTTTACATTCACATCCAAATCATGAATGTAGACCACAAACAGCAAGGGACCCAGCACCGATCCCTGCGGTACCCCACTGGACACAGGCTTGCAGTCACAAAAACAACCTTCCACCATCACCCTCTGCCTTCTGCCACTAAGCCAGTTTTGGATCCAATGTGCCAAGGCACCCTGGATCCCATGGGCTCTTACCTTCCTGACCAGTCTCCTATGCGGGACTTTATCAAAAGCCTTACTGAAATCCATGTAAACCACATCCACTGCACTACCCTCATCCACACACCTAGTCACCCCCTCGAAAAATTCAATCAAATTGGTCAGACATGATCTTTCCTTGACAAAGCCATGCTGGCTATCCCTAATTAATCCTTGCCTCTCCAAGTGGAGACTAATTCTGTCCCTCAGAATTTTTTCCAATGATTTCCCTACCACTGATGTTAGGCTCACTGGCCTGTAATTCCCTGGTTTATCCCTACTACCCTTCTTGAATAATGGTACTACGTTAGCTGTTCTCCAGTCCTCTGGCACATCCCCTGTGGCCAGAGAGGTTCTGAAAATTTGTGTCAGAGCCCCTGCAATCTCCTCCTTTGCTTCATATAGTAGCCTGGGATACATCTCGTCCGGGCCTGGGGATTTATCCACTTTTAAGCCTGCTAAAACTGCTAGTACCTCCTCCCTCTCGATGCTAATATGTTCACGTATATCACAGTCCCCCTGCCCGATTTCTATGTCCACATCGTCCTTCTCCATAGTGAACACAGATGCAAAAAATTCATTTAAAACCCCACCTACATCTTCTGGCTCTACACACAGCTTGCCACTTTGGTCCCTAATGGGCCCTACTCTTTCCCTAGTTATCCTCTTGCCCTTAATATACTTATACACCTTAGAATTTTCCTTTATTTTGCTCGCCAGTGTTATTTCATGGTCCCTCCTCGCTCTCCTAATTTCTTTTTTAAGTATCCCCCTGCACTTTTTATACTCCTCTAGGGCTTCCTCTGTCTTTAGTCCTTTGTATCTGCCAAAAGCCCCCCTTTTTTCCTAATCCATCCTCGTATATCCCTTGACATCCAAGGTTCCCTGGGCTTGTTGGTCCCACCCTTGACCTTTACGGGAACATGTTGCCATTGTACTCTCTCAATTTCCTTTCTGAAAGACTCCCATTGCTCCGATGTGAATTTTCCTTCAAGTAGCTGTTGTAATGTAGGAAATGTGGCAGCCAATTTGCGCACAGCAAACAGCAATGTGATAATGGCCAGATAATCTGTTTTAGTGATGTTGATTGAGGGATAAATATCAACCAGGACACCGGAGAGAACTCCCCTGATCTTCTTCCAATAGTGCCATGGGATCTTTTACATCCACCTGAGAGAGCAGACGTGGCCTCGGTTTAATGTCTCATCTGAAAGACGGCACCTCCGACAGTGCAGCACTCCCTCAGTAGGAGTCACCCAGAGAAAGGGAGTGCTTGGTCAGGGGCATCTTGCTAGGGGTCCCCCTTGGTCTGCAGGAGGATTGGGAGGAAGACATGAGGCCAGGCAGAGCAGCACCAGCTGCTGGAACAGAGAGGGAGAGGAGGGCGAGGAGGACATCTTCCCCCCCCTGCGGCTACAGGACATCCCTCCTCCACTGGACCTCCTCCACCAGGATCTCCAGTCTGAGAACCTGTGCGCCCTCTCACTTGGTCCCTGAGCCATCCTGAACCCTGCTGCTGTGTGTCAGCCAGAGCACTCCACACTTTCAGAGGAAGTGAGTGCGAGGAGCCCACATATACTGCTCCACAGAAATTGTATCTAATCAGCACTTGAGTAAACCTGTAGGTGTCTGTTTTAGCACCTCCTGGCAGGTTCAAGTGATGGTAATCAGCAATTAGGACCAAAATTGTGAGCTAAAGCCAGACTTCCAAACATCCGTGTCTTATTAGCACAGAACCCATTTAGTGCCTGGTTCATCCTCTCACCAGAATATCTCCCAAGATGTTTCCACTTGTGGGGAATCCAAAATTAGGGGCCGCAAATCGTAGAATCATTGAAACTTACAGCACAGGAGGAGGCCACTCGGCCCGCCGTGCCGGTGCTAGCTCTTTGAAAGAGCGGTTGTGCTCAGACCCACACCCCTGCTGTTTGTCCATAACCCGGTGAGCTCCTCATCCTCCAGTACCCGTCCAACTCCCTTTTTAAATTATTCATGGAACCAGCTTCCACCACCTTTCCAGATCGAGCATTCCAGATCCCCACAACTCGCAGTGAAAACATTTCTCCTCGTCTCCCCTCTGGACCTTTTGTCAGTGACTTTGAATCGATGACCTCTGGTTATTGACCCACTCGCCAGAGGGAATCATTTTTCTCTCTCTACTCTATCAAAACCTCTCATCGTCCTGTAAACCTCGATTAGGTCACCTCTCAACCTTCTCTGTTCCAAGGAGAACTGTCCTAACTTTCCCAACCTCTCCTCATAGCTGTAGTCCCTCATCCCTGGTAACATCCTGGTAAACCTCCTCTGTCCCCTTTCTAAGGTTATTACATCTTTCCTGAAGTGTGGGGCCCAGAATTGTCCACAATTCTCCAGCTGAGGCCTAACCAGTGATTTATAAAGTTCCAGCCTGATCTCTTTGTTTTTATATTCTTTTCTTCTATTTATAAAGCCAAGTAACCCATCTGCTTTTTTAATCACCTCATCAACTTGCCCGGCCACCGTTAAGGATTTGTGTGGATGGACACCAAGGTCTGTCTGCTCGTCTACACTTTTCAGAATCGTGCCATTTACACTACTGTCTTTCCATATTAGTCCGCCCAAAGTGCATCACTTCACACTTCTCCACATTGAGCTCAATCTGCCCTGCTTCTGCCAGTTTCACCAACCTGTCTATGTCATCGGATTACATCGGGTATACGGCACAGAAACAGGCCATTCGGCCCAACCAGTCCATGCCGGCGTTTATGCTCCACTCGAGCCTCCTCCCGTCTTTCCTCATCTAAATCTATCAGCACAACCCTCTGTTCCCTTCTCCCTCATATGCTTATCTAACCGCCTCTTAAATGCATCAATACTATTCGCTTCAACCACCCCACTCACTTCAACCATTCTAGAGATGACAAAAGAGATTCACTTAACAGAGCTGTTAGAAAGCATGCTTCAGAATCGCCGGTTCTATGTTGAACTAGGTGGGAAGCACAGCAGGTGGCGTATTCAGAAGGGCAGCACGGTGGCATAGTGGTTAGCACTGTTGCCTCACAGCGCCAGGGACCCGGGTTCGAATCCGGCCTCGGGTGACTGTCTGTGTGGAGTTTGCGCATTCTCCCCGTGTTTGCGTGGGTTTCCTCCGGGTGCTCCGGTTTCCTCCAAAAGATGTGCGGGTTAGGTTGATTGGCTATGATAAAATTGACCCTTAGTGTTAGGGGGATTAAATATGTGGGGTTACGGGGATAGGGTGGGATATGTGTTGGTATAGGGGTTACGGGGATTGGGTGGGATATGTGTCGGTGCAGGCTCGATGGGCCGAAATGGCCTCTATCTGCATCTGCACTGTGGGGTTTCTGTGATTCTGTGAATGGTCTTCCTCAGGGAAGTGTGCTTGCACCGCTGCTGTACAACATCTACACGAATGACCAACCTATAGACGGTGTCACACGCCGTTTTATATATGCTGATGACTTATGTGTCACTGCCCAAAGCACTGATTTTAACACCGTGGAGAAAACGCTTTCTGAGGCCTTGGAGGGACTAAAATCCTACTATGAAGAAAACCACCTTCGCGTAAACCCATCAAAGATGCAAGTTTGTGCATCCCACCTCAGAAACTGTGAAGCCAAACGCCAGTTGAAAGTAACCTGGTGTGGAGCAACACTGACGCATTGCGAGCACCCTATCTACTTAGGAGTCACCCTTGACCGATGCCTCACCTTCAAGAACCACATCGAGAAGACAAAGGCAAAAGTGAGCGCACAAAACAACATCCTGAATAAGCTCACTAACACAAGATGGGGAGCAAGCCCGAAAACATTGCGAACCAATGCACTTGCTCTTTGCTATTCCACTGCCGAATACACCTGCCCTGCATGGGAAAGGTCTACTCATGCCAAGAAGATGGATGCCGTTCTGAATGCAAGCTGCCGATTTATCACAGGTTGCTTAAAACCAACAAACACCAACAGCCTATATATCCTGGCGGGTATCGCTCCCCCTGATATAAGAAGAATGGTAGCCAGCAAGAAAGAGCGACTCCGTCAAACATCAGATGAGAGGCACCCTCTGCATTGTCATACACCTACACCCAGCCGCCTAAAGTCAAGGAAGAGCTTCATGAACAGTGTTGTTCCATTACAATCAACCTCATCTGAAGCCCGCATCGCCTTGTGGAAAGACCGGCTCGCCAGTCTTGAACAACCCCCAGCGATGGAAATTTTACCTGATGAAAGCCTTCCCCCAGGAGCTAATTGCAACTGGGCAACCTGGAAGTGCCTTAACAGACTTAGGACCGGTGTAGGTTGCTCAAAGGTGTCACTAAGCAAATGGGGATATTCAACCAGCCCGACAACTTGTGAATGTGGAACTAAGGCACAGACTATGCAACATCTCCTGCAATGCCCATCGTTAGAGGAACCCTGCACTGTTGCAGATCTTGCCGAATCCAACAACAAGGCGCAAAAATGTGTCCAGTTCTGGCTGGGCTATGTATAGACTGTCCGTGGACACGATAAGAAGAACCACTCCCTGTGGTAGCGAGTTCCACATTCTCACCACTCTCTGGGTAAAGAAGTTTCTTCTGAATTCCCTATTGGATTTCTTGGTGACTATCTTATATTGATGGCCCCTAGCTATGCTCTTCCCCACAAGTGGAAACATTCTCTCTGTATCCACTCTATCAAAACCTTTCATAATTTTAGGTCACCCCTCAGCCTTCTTTTTTCAAGAGGGACCCAGCCTGTTCATCCTTTCCTGATATGTATACCCTCACATTTCTGCTATCATCCTTGTAACACTTCTCTGCACCCTCTCCAGTGCCTCTATATCCTTTATATAATATGGCAACCAAAACTGTACGCAGCACTCCAAGTGTGGTCTAACCAAGGTGCGATACAGGTTTAGCATAACTCCCCTACTTTTCAATTCTATCCCTCTAGAAATAAACCCTAGTGCTTGGTTTGCTTTTTTATGGCCTTGTTAACCTGTCTCACAACTTATAGTGATTTGTGTATTTGTACTCCGAGGTCACTTTGTTCCTCTACCCCACCTAGACTCGCACCTTCCAAGTGATAAGTGACCTCCCTATTCTTCCTACCAAAATGTAATACCTCACATTTATCTGTGTTGAGCTTCATTTGCCAATTATTTGCCCATTCTGCAAGTTTATTAATGTCCTCCTGTAACTTGTTGCAGTCCTCCTCAGTATTAACCCCCAATTTGGTGTCATCCGCAAATTTAGAAATTGTGTTTTTGATTCCAAAGTCTAAATCGTTAATGTAAATTGTGAACAGCAGTGGTCCCAGCACTGATCTTTGTGGAACACCACTACCCACCTTCTGCCACTGTGAATAGCTACCCTTTACTCCCATTCTCTGCTTTCTGTCCTGAAGCCAGCCAGCAATCCATTCTGCTACTTGTCCCCTGACTCTGCATTCTCTGACCTTGCTCATCAGTCTGTTATGGGGTACCTTAGCAAAGGCCTTTTGAAAATGTAGATAAATTACATCAACTGCATTATCATTGTCTACTCTCTCTGTTACCTCTTCAAAAAATTCAATGAGGTTGGTCAAGCAAGACTTTCCCTTTTGAAATCCATGCTGACTATTCATTATTATATTTTGGTTTCTAGATGTTCTTCTATTTTCTCTTTTAGTAGGGATTCCATGATTTTTCCTACCACCAATGTTAAGCTGACTGGTCTATAATTCACTGGGCATGTTCTATCCACCTTCTTGAATATTGGTATTATGTTAGCTATCTGCCAGTCCTCTGGCACTACACCTTTTTCTAACGAATTATTAAATATGTGTAGTAATGCCTCTGCTATCTCTTCCCTGGATTCTATTAAAATGTCATCCTGAAGTCTATAACTATCTTCATCACTACCTACTGCTTTACCAAGTTAAATATAAGATAGTTACTAATAAATCCAATAAGGAATTCAGGAGAAACTTCTTTACTCAGAGAGTGGTGAGAATGTGGAATTTGCTACCACAGGGAGTAGTTGAGGAGAATATCACAGATACATTTAAGGGGAAGCTAGATGAGGGAGGAAGGAATAGAAGGATGTTGATGAGATGAGATGAAGTAGGCTAGGTGGAGGCTCGTATGGAGAACAAACACCGCATGGGCCAGTTGGGCCGAATGGCCTGTTTCTGTGTTGTAAAATTTTATGTAAATTCTATTCAAATTATGCAAAAATGAAGAAAGCATTAGTGGGAGCTATATAACAGCTGGTGTATGAAGATTGCAGTGTGGCTCTCCAGTTACACTGCTCCCGCACTGCCACTGCCATGTTTGATTAATCCCGTGTGACGCGTGTCACTATAGCAACAGTTTAGGCCACGATTGTGCTGCCTTCTCTCCCAGCCCCATGGGATGGCACAAAACCTTTAACCAGATTGAGATGTAGCTCGTTTCCTGTGATTTATCGAGGGTTCAGTTTGCTCAGCTTGAACGGGCATCTGACAAATTGCTGTTATTCCAAGTGAGATAGAGAATAAATGGTAAGTGTTTGTTAGCAGGCTTGTGAATGGGGGCTGGAACCCTTCTAGGACTGGGGCTAAAAGGGTTAAATTACGAGGACTGGTTGCATAAACACGGCTTGTATTCCCTTGACTGTAAAAGATTGAGGGGTGATCAAATCAAAGGCCTAGAAATTCAGTGGGCTGCGCCACCCGTTAGCGCCCAAAGAGGGCACTTAGTGGGTTTAACGCCACTGGCCACGCCTCCCACTAAATTTAGCGGGACACTAATGGCGGCGCTAGCCGTTAGCACTGCGCCGCTACCGATGACGTCATCGGTAGGCGCAGCGCCCCGCTACCGCCCCGATCGCAAAATTTGGTAGCGCCCCCTGCTTTAACGCGACCGGTTCATGGGGGCCTACCTGCGGCGGTAGAGGCGCGGAGGTGCGGGGCGGCCATTTTTTTTTGCTGGCCGCCTGCCAGCACCTCTTCGTGCCACCGTCCCCGGCCTCCTGAGCCCCCGCCCCCCCCCCCCACCCCCGCATTGTGCCGGCTGTGTCCCAAGAGCCCGGCACTTCTCCTCGGTGCCGGGCTCTTTTGCCGGCACTCCCGATCGCCGATCGCGCTGCAGCAGGCCCCTCCCCTTTAAGAAGGGGAGGAAGGCCTGCAGTACCGCAGCGCGCCGTGCCGCAGCGTGTGGCGCTGCGGCACGTTGCGCTGCGATTTTCAGTTGCAGCGCCCCAAGAGGGTTGCGGGCGCCTCGAGTAGCGCTGCGCTTCCGTCCGGGGCGCTGAAACTGAATTTCTGGCGGGCGTTCGCGACTCCTTCTGGGGCGGTACTTCCGGCGCCCTGGTGAGACTGGCGCCCCAAACGGGGCGCCACTGAATTTCTAGGCCAAAGTGTTTAAAATGGCAAATGGATTTAATAGAGTAAATACAGAGAAAGTATTTCCTCTGGTGGGAAAATCAAGAAAAAGGGGCATAATCTGAATATTAGAGCTGGGTCAATTGAAGCTTTGAAGATTGAGGTCGATAGATTTTTGTTAGGTAAGGGTATCGAGGGATATGGAGCAGAGCTGGGTAAATGAAGTTGAGGTACTGATCAACAATGACCTAACTGAATGGCAGAGCAAGCCTTAGGGGCTGAATGGCCTCCTCCTGTTGCCATGTTCAGGGCACCGTGTACAGAGGTCATAGGTTAGTTAATTCAAATGTTACATTCAGATGTGTATTAGAGAAGAGCAAGTGTTCCGGTGTCACAGTGCCCTGAACTTGACCCCCTCACTTCACCGGCCAGCTTCCTGGGGGGGGGTGCAGCTCGTCGATCTAATTTAGGATCAATCCCTGTGCCCAGTTTGCTCCATGCAAGTCCCACCCCCAAAATATACTGCACTTCAGCAGTAATTTATTAGCAGCGAAGCGCTTTGGGATGTCCTGAAGCCATGAAACTTGGCGCATAAATGTCAGATATCTTTTCCTTTCTTCCTTCTTTCCTTTGAAGCCAGAGTCTTGTGGCAGTGTCTGGTGCCAAGCTAAGTTAGATTAATAGTGGGGATTGTTTTAAAGTACCCCAAAGATATCCTGGTTTGAAATGGTACAAGATAAAGCATGCCCGGGACACTAGCAGGCACTGGAGCTGTTGTGGCCATGTCTGCACACAATGATCGAGGGGAAACTGCCTTCACAGGCACCAGGTCAGCACGGAGCCATTGGCGGAGCTGCCATCCACTGCAAGGACATCCTGTGGCCGACTTGCATCACAGGGATACCAGTGCTGGTGGCAGTCAAGCTCATCACTGTCCTCAACTATGCTGCCTTTGGTTTCCTCCACTCAGGCCAGCATAAGGACTACCTGCTGTAGATCAGTTTAACAAGGCAACCAGTAGCGTGGCAATCAGTCATTTACTGACCAAATACAATTAGTGACATATCGTAACAAGGCAGTAAGGACAAAAGATGGATATTACCCAATTCTTTAGCGAACAGTCCATCAATCATTGAAACTGTCAGCTCACCCCACCCAACCCCACCCAACCCCACCCCACCCAACCCAACCCCACTCACCCCACCCAACCCAACCCCACCCAACCCAACCCCACCCACCCCACCTCACCCCACCCCACCCCACCTCACACCCCCCTCACACCCCACCCCACCCCACCTCACCCCACCTCACACCCCACCTCACACCCCACCCCATCCCACCCCACCCCACCTCACACCCCACCCTCACACCCCATCCCACCCCACCTCACCCCACCCCACCCCACCTCACACCCCACCTCACACCCCACCCCATCCCACCCCACCTCACCCCACCCCACCCCACCTCACACCCCACCCTCACACCCCATCCCACCCCACCTCACACCCCACCCCACCTCACCTCACCTCACACCCCACCCCATCCCACCCCACCTCACCCCACCCCACCTCACACCCCACCCTCACACCCCACCCCACCTCACACCCAACCTCACACCCCACCCCATCCCACCCCACTCCACCTCACACCCCCCCTCACACCCCATCCCACCCCACCTCATCCCACCACACCCCACCTCTCACCCCACCCCATCCCACCCCACCTCACCCCACCCCACCTCACGCCCCCCTCACACCCCATCCCACCCCACCTCTCCCCACCCCACCCCACCTCACACCCCACCTCACACCCCACCTCACACCCCATCCCACCCCACCTCACCCCACCTCACCTCACACCCCACCTCACACCCCACCTCACACCCCACCCCATCCCACCCCACCCCACCTCACACCCCACCTCACACCCCACCCCATCCCACCCCACCTCACCCCACCCCACACCCCCCCTCACACCCCATCCCACCCCACCCCACCCCACCTCACACCCCACCTCACACCCCACTCCATCCCACCCCACCCCACCCCACCTCACACCCCCCCTCACACCCCATCCCACCCCACCTCACCCCACCCCACCCCACCTCACACCCCCCCTCACACCCCATCCCACCCCACCTCACCCCACCCCACATCACACCCCCCCTCACACCCCATCCCCCCACCTCACCCCACCCCACCTCACCCCACCCCACCCCACCTCACCCCACCCCACCCCACCTCACACCCCACCTCACACCCCACCCCATCCCACCCCACCCCACCTCACACCTCACCTCACACCTCACCTCACACCCCACCCCATCCCACCTCACACCCCCCTCACACCCCATCCCACCCCACCTCACCCCACCCCACCCCACCCCACCTCACACCCCCCTCACACCCCATCCCACCCCACCTCACCCCACCCCACCTCACCCCACCCCACCCCACCTCACCCCACCTCACACCCCACCCCATCCCACCCCACCTCACCCCACCCCACCCCACCTCACACCCCACCCCACCTCACACCCCACCTCACACCACCTCATCTTCTCTACAACAATGCTATCAAACCCCTTCACAATTTTAATGACCTACATTAGGTCACTTCTCAGCCAGATTATTACCAGTTAGAATAGAACATGGTGGGGGCATAACGTCAAGATTAGTTTCAAAATGAGATTCATACTCCTTGAGTTGGGGGGGAACTCCATGGATGCACAAATGGAAGGAATGCGTCGAAGGGTACCTATCAGCATTGTTGTATTCTGTGCCTTTAAGAGCTGTGCCTCAGGATGTGCCTTTAAGGGCTGTTCCTGCAGCATTTATAACAGAGCAGTTTAATGTCAAAATAAATACACAACACAAACTGGTCTCTTGTCTGGGAGGGCCTGGAGAAGGCCAACAGAGGATTAATTTTAATCGAAAGAGATGCAAAGCCATGAATCAGCTCTCCGGTGACAATCTGTCCATTTGTTAGACTGAAGGGCTAAATTACTCATTTCAACTGCCGTGGACGTCAGCCACTTGCAACGAGATAAGGAGAGTTAAGTGCAGTAATCACCGTTCATTAAAGCGAATGGATGATTCCGTCACATTGTTCCAGGGTATGTGCGCTGATCTCTATGGCGGCTGCTTCACCGTGAGGCTGATTGCCGCTGGTATCAGCTGCAGGCGTCTTAATAGAATGGGCTGGAAAGATTGGGCTGCTATTGATGTTTTGAGTTTAGTGCTCGCTCACCGAAGCCAGCACATTCTGCATGGTGCAATAAAATAAATCACTGCTCTGTCATCTCATTTAATCACTGGCACCAGCGCCACATCGAAGGCGAAATCGGGCAGAGATACCCTGATCCTTGCAGTCTCGGTCAGGATAACTGAAGAGCGAGGAAATCCAATCCAGACTACTGCCCCAAGCCTCCAAATCATCAGGCATCCCATCGAAGGTAAAGGGCAGAGTCCCTGGGAAGAGTCCCTGGGAATGGGTTCGCGTGTCTGAGAATCTAATGGTGGGTAATGGCCTCGAATCCCTGAGGGTCGATTGTTGAGTGTGTGATGGCACGCAGGTCTAAGGAAAGGAGGTCAGGTCTTCAGCAGCCCAGTGGTGATATGGGCCAATGTCTATGATAGTCGAGTGGTGGATATGGGCCAATGTCTATGATAGTCCAGTGGTGGATATGGGCCAATGTCTATGATAGTCCAGTGGTGGATATGGGCCAATGTCTATGATAGTCCAGTGGTGGATATGGGCCAATGTCTATGATAGTCCAGTGGTGGATATGGGCCAATGTCTATGATAGTTCAGTGGTGGATATGGGCCAATGTCTAGGATAGCCCAGTGGTGATATGGGCCAATGTCTATGATAGTCCAGTGGTGGATATGGGCCAATGTCTATGATAGTCCAGTGGTGGATATGGGCCAATGTCTATGATAGTCGAGTGGTGGATATGGGCCAATGTCTATGATAGTCCAGTGGTGGATATGGGCCAATGTCTATGATAGTCCAGTGGTGGATATGGGCCAATGTCTATGATAGCCCAGTGGTGGATATGGGCCAATGTCTATGATAGTCCAGTGGTGGATATGGGCCAATGTCTATGATAGTCCAGTGGTGGATATGGGCCAACATCTACAACAGTCCAGTGGTGATATTGGCAGTCTGTTTTACACTGCACCTAACATTCTTTTCCATTTAACCTTCTTAACACAACATAGGTCCTAATTTATGTTCCCTGGAAGCTGCGCTTTGTTCTGCGCGGTCTGTTTCTTTTAATGCACGGTCCCTTTAAATTTCTGTGCATGCGCGGTATTTACAATGGAGAAGCCGGTGAGCAGCCCGTGCGAGACCTTTCAGATTGCTGCGTGGCCGTGCAGCTTAGAGGGAACATTCGAACAATGACGGACAGGTAAGGAGCCTCTGGTCCATCCAGCCTGGCCCACACAATGGCGATACCTTGTGTATCACAATTATTAATGGCCCAGAAATTCAGGTCAGGGGGTTTCCCGCGGGTGCAAGCCTCCAACCTGCACTTACCTAGTGCCCCGGCTGTTGTGCTGTGGGCCCGCGTGGGATTCCGATCCTGGGCCCGCTCCATCTGCCGGCGCGCAGTGCTTGCGTATCCCAGGGGCGCAGTTAGTTCGAAGCATCCCCTGGGATCACGTGGGCCATGGAGAGCCAATGGTAGCAGGGAATCTGTATTCATAGATTTGACAGGAAGAGCTGTCAAATCTATGAATGCAATTCAGCTCCAAAACATCACTAAAACTTCAAATACATTTTTTAAAAATCACATTTTTAAAATAACTATAAATTACATAAAATAACTATTTTAAACAATAATTTAAATTTTTGAAAAAATTAATTACAGTTTCTAACGGGGCTAAAAATAAACTTACCTTTCTTTAAAGTATTTAAAAATAATAAACCTGTGGAAAAAAATGTTTTAATTTTACATAATACACCACTTACCTTGTTAAAAGCAGGCCTTGCGACTGCTTTTTAAAAGTGTAACTCCTGGAGACTCACCCTCCCGGAGAAACCTGCAAAAAAAATGTAAGATCCAGGCGTACGCGCTGCCTCTCCGGCGCACACGTTCGACCTGTGAACCCTTCCTTTAAGGAAACGGAAGTTCCGGTTTCCCGCGCATGCGCAGTGCATGCACGAAACCGGCACTTTTGTTGGGCCTACGCGTGAGTACCCAGCGCGTACTCACCTGTGGGGACCCGAATTTCTGGCCCTTAATAAATTAATATACACTCTCCACCCAAAACCATGTGATCTCCTGGGAGAGGCAAAAACACAAAAAAAACAGGCCAATTTGGTGGAGAAAAAATCTGGGCAATTCCTCTCCGACCCATCTAGGTGATCGAAACTAGTCCAGGAGATCACGCTTGAATTCCCTGCAGTACCTACCTGCTGGAAGAGGTGATCTCCGCTCCAGCTCTCGCTTGAAGGAATTCAGCGAATCAGCATCCATCACATGAGACGGCAGCCTGTTCCAGAGGCCCACTATTCCCTGGGAGAAGAACCACCTCCTGATATCTAACCTCGATCTAGCCTTACACAACTTCAATTTATGACCCCTGGTCCTGCCTAACCTATTTAATTGGAGCAAACTCTCAACTGGAACAGCATCTATTCCCTTCATTATCTTGTAAACCTCAATCAGATCACCCCTCAGTCTATGCTTCTCCAAAGTGTAGAGTCCCAACTCTTTTAGCCTATCTTGATAACCATGATGTTTTAGACTGGGAATGAGTCCAGTGGCTCCTCCTCTGCACCCTCTCCAAAGCTTCAATATCACCCACCCCGTGAGGAGACCAAACCTGGATATTGCCCTGGATGATGATGATTATCTTTACCTCCGACATGGGCGAGCAACTCTTTTGAGTCCGGAGCTGTCCGTTCTGTGGCCTATGGCTCGCCTGGCAGTGTTAGATCCGTGATTCTGAGAGTATGATGTTTTTCAATAACCACACGGATGCTGTAACTTAACAATCAACAGGTGTTTACTGGAGTAGGGTAGTTTCAAGACTGGGGTACAGAGGCATGCTCAAGGCTTATATACAGGTGTGGTCACTGCCGGTACTACAGTATACAGGAGCTGTAAAAGTAGTTCTCTCTTAAAGGTACATACACTACAATTCCTCCCCTTTTAGATTAGTAGTACCCATAATATTCAAATAACAATTAACACTTTAACATGTACATTAAACAACAATAGTCCATTTATAGATTCAGTCTTTGGGGCGACTTCCTGATCCTTTCGGGATAGCGCCTTTCCTGAGGTTCTTGTTCTTGGTGCGGAGGCGATTCTGGCCCCTTTTCATCGGTTAGTTCATCGGGTTCCACTGCTACTGGTTCGGAGGTAGATGCTACCGGTATGTCGGGTTCATCCCCAGGTACGCAAGACATGGGGTTGACTCGTTCCTGTGACGCTAAGATCTGATCAACGTGGCATCTCACAATGTTCTCCCCAACATCCACTGTGTACATTAATGGCCCCTGCCGTGTGCATATCGTTCCGGGTTGCCATTTCTCTGTTCGGTAGTCACGGGCCAAGACTGGTTGTCCTACATTGAAGCTCCTTGTCGGCTTCTCATTGATGTGCTGGAATTGTTTATCCTCAACATTTCTTCGCACATTTGGTCTAAGCAAGTCCAGACGAGATCGCAACCTTCGGTTAAAGAACATCATGGCCGGGGTCTGGTCGCGTTTCGTTAGGCTAATAAGAAATTGTCCACCTTATGCTGTAGTGGAATTTCATCGTCGCACATGGCCTTTATCGCCTTCTTAAAGGTTTGTACGAACCTCTCAGCCAATCCATTTGTGGCTGGATGATACGGGGCGGATGTGTAATGCCTTACCCAATTCCTTCTCATAAATTTTCGAAAATCTTCGGACACAAACTGTGGTCCATTATCAGAGCAAATCTGCTCTGGCAAGCCGTTTCTGGCAAATATGGTCCGTAGGACTGCAATCGTTTTCTCTGTAGTGGTTGAGGACATTTTTATCACCTCAGGCCACTTCGGATGAGCATCCACTGCTATTAAGAACATTGAGTCCATGAATGGACCAGCAAAATCAATATGCACCCGTTGCCATGGAGAGGAGAGCCACTCCCATGGGTGTAGAGGGGCATGTGGTGGTGCATTTTGGACCTTCTGGCATCCTGAGCAGCTCTTGGTTAGGTCTTCGATTTGTTGATCGATTCCTGGCCACCACACATAAGCCCTAGCAAGACTTTTCGTTTTCACTCCCCCCAGATGACCTTCATATAGCTGATTTAGCACTCTCTCCCTTAACTTGGGTGGAATCACCACTCTGGATCCACACATCACTGTCCCCTGGCATATTGACAGCTGTTCTCTTCTGGATGAGAATGCTGGCAACAGTGAGTCACCATGTGTTGGCCATCCCCTCACCGTCAAATCATATACCCGAGGCAGCGTCGGATCATTGCGGGTCTCCTTCTCTATATCCGCGTTCGTTACTGGCAATCGTTCAATTATGGACGAATAAAATATCTCGATAGGGTCCACTGCTGGTGCTTCCTCCACAGTAGGCAGTGGCAGGCGCAATAGCCCATCAGCGTTTCCATGCTGTTTCGTGCCTTTATATTCTATTTCATATTGATTCACCCCTAGAAACAGGGACCATCTTTGTAACCGTTGTGCCGTCATCACTGGAACGCCCTTCTTAGGACTAAAGATGGAGACAAGTGGTTGGTGGTCAGTCAGCAAGGTGAACTTCTGCCCATGCAGATAGTGGTTGAATTTTTTTACTCCCCATACTAGGCTGAGGGCCTCCCTGTCAATCTGGGCATAGTTGCGCTCGGCTGAGGTTAGTGACCGAGACGCAAAGGCTACTGGCCTCTCCAACCCGTCTGGGAATTTGTGCGACAGCACCGCTCCAATACCATAGGGTGATGCATCACATGCCAAACGAATTGGTAGTGCTGGGTTGAAATGGGCCAACACCTCTTTTGATGTGATAAATTCTTTACACTTCTGGAAAGCTCGTCTACGTTCGTCATTCCACTTCCATGGTACCCCTGTTTGCAGTAGGGTGTTCAGTGGGTGTAATACCGTGGACAAATTTGGTAAGAACTTATGGTAGTAGTTTACCAGCCCGAGGAACGACCTCAGTTGTGACACATTTTCCGGTGCTGGAGCCTTGCCTACTGGCTCAATCTTTTCAGGGGACTTATGTAACCCCTCTTCATCGATGGCGTGGCCACAATACGAGATCTGCTTCTGAGAAAACTCGCACTTGTGGCGATTAACTTGTATCCCATATTCCTTTAATCTGGTGAGCACCTTCTCCAAGTTGGCGAGGTGATCACTGTCATTTTCGCCCGTGACCAGGATGTCATCCAAATAACACTGGGTCCCTGGAATCCCTTGCAGGACTTGATCCATCGCCCTTTGCCAAATAGCCGGAGCCGATGCTACCCCGAACACCAGCCGGTTGTATTGATAAAGACCTTTATGAGTGTTAATCGTAAGGTATTGTTTCGAGGCTTCTTCTACTTCCATTTGCAAGTACGCCTGGGCTAGATCAATTTTGGTGAAGCGTTTACCTCCAGATAGCGAGGCGAAAATATCCTCAATTCGTGGAAGCGGCTATTGTACCGTGTGAAGGACTGGGTTCACTGTCACCTTAAAATCCCCACAGATGCGGACCTTCTTTGGATCCCCAGGCGTATTACTCAACGACCTCTTCATTACAGGAACGATGGGTGTAGCCCACTCGCTCCAGTCTACTTTGGACAGTACTCCTGAACGTTCCAACCCTTCTAGCTCTGCTTCGACAGCTGGTCTGATCGCATAAGGCACTGGTCTGGCCTTAAGAAACTTTGGGCTTGCATTTTCCTCTATTTTAATCATTGCTGTTATGCCTTTTAGTGTTCCGAGTCCCTCCTGGAACACTTCTTTTGCATCAGTTAGCATTTTTGACAGTCGTCCAAGTGTGACGTCGTCATCCTTTTTTGGCCTCAACCTTCAGTGCCTGTATGGAATGCCAATCTAATTGTATCTTCCGGATCCATTCACGTCCTAGCAGTGGTGGTCCTCCATCTGGCAATACATATATATCCATTTTAGGTATTTCCTGGCCTTTATATATCACTTTCACCCTTATTTTTCCTTTGGGGTAGACTTTTTGCCCCGTGTACGTCTTCAAGACAATCTCTGTAGCTTTCAAGGGTATATGTGAAAATCGCCGCTTGTAGTCCCTTTGGTTTATGACTGTTAGGGCTGATCCTGTGTCCAATTCCATTTTCACTTGGACTCCGTCTATCTTGAGTGTAACCCAGATAGTCTGGTGATCCTCCATTTTGGTTACCTTATGTAGTTTCAGACAACCCAGCTCCTTGCTTCTGGAGTCTGTGTCACTTTTCTGTTCGTCTGAACTACTGTCCATCACCTGGTGTACCTTTTTGTACTTCTCCTGTGGAGATTTCTTACTGTTAGTTTTCTTCCCAGACCTGCAGACTCTTGCTATGTGTCCTGCTTTTCCACACTGTCTGCACACTTGGTCCTTTAACCAACAATCCTTCTGGTCATGTGTATTTCTGCCGCAGCGATAGCACTTCCCTGTTCCATAGGACATTTCATTGGTGCCATATTCTTGCGGTCTCCGTTGTATCTCTGCAGCGCCCCTTGTGGCTGCTTCGTGTGATACTGCCATACTGAAAGCCTTGTCCAGCGTAAGATCCTTTTCTGATAGAAGCCGTCTCTGGGTTCCTTCACTTTGCAGCCCACGCACAAACTTGTCCCTTAACGTATCTGCTAGTCCCGCTCCAAACTGGCAGTGTTTCGATAGCTTGCACAGTTCCGTTAGGTACTCAGCATTGCTTTCGTCTTTGTGTTGGTTCCTTTTATGGAACTTAAATTGTTCTGCTATCAGCAGCGGTGTGGGGTTTAACTGGTCCTGTAGGATTTCTACTATGCTTTCGAAATTCTTGTTCACCGGCTTCTCTGGGGTTATTAGGTTTCGCAGTAACCCATAAGTTTTTGCACCCATGGAATTTAACAAAACCAGTGCTTTCCTAGCATCTGGCACTTCATTCGCCCTGCAGTACACCTCAATACGTTCCACATATGTCGCCCAATCTTCGACTTCATTGTCGAACGTAGAGATACTGCCACTCTTCGGCATCCCTGGGTGTGATTTAACTGTCAAAAATGGCATCTCCCGCGCTTCCCCTTCTTCTCCGCTGGCACAAAATGGCGTCTCCCACGCTTTCCTTCCTTCCCGCGCTCGCCCTTCTTCTCCGCTGCGGCTTCTAAAAATGGCGTCTCACGCGCTCTTCCTTCTTCTCCGCGGCTCAATGGCATCTCCCGCGCTCTCCCTTCTTCTCCCCGCAGACACTGTTCAGCCCTTGAGCCCTGGCTGTGCTCTGCGCGTTCTTTTTTTTTGTGCGCCTTTCCCGTTTCCGCCGCTCGGTCCTGAACCCGGCTGTTGCTTTACCCTCTCTTTCTCTGTTTTGTTTTTCCTCGACGCCGCTCGGTTTTCAACCCCCGGCTGCGCCCTGTGCGCTTCACCCTCTGTCTTTCCTTGTCGACGCTGCTCGGCTTTCTCTCCGCCGTCGGTCGGCTCCAGCCGCCACTGTCCGGGAAGGGTCTGCGTTGTACCTGTCGTCAGTTTATTGCTGATCGTCGTGGCTGGGGAACAAAGCCTGGCTCTCCACAGCCTCCCCTGCGATGGTCACTCTCTGCCGGACGACTGGGCGGTTGCTCGTGGTCGACGCCCGTGTTTCTGGCCTCGACTTTCTTCCACCGCCCTCCCGGAGCGAATCCTCGAAGGGAAATGCAGAGTTGCAGGTAGATTCGAATCGCCACTCGTCGCCACTGTTAGATCCGTGATTCTGAGAGTATGATGTTTTTCAATAACCAAACGGATGCTGTAACTTAACAATCAACAGATATTTACTGGAGTAGGGTAGTTTCAAGACTGGGGTACAGAGGCATGCTCAAGGATTATATACAGGTGTGGTCACTGCCGATACTACAGTATACAGGAGCTGTAAAAGTAGTTCTCTCTTAAAGGTACATACACTACAGGCAGCAGTCTCTGTCCCGAGCGCTTTATCGAGAGCTTTCGCAGACGTGAGCCTGTCTTCTACCGAGAGTTTATTCTGTAGCGGCGTTTCCTTCAAATCACATCCAGAGCCGTATCTTAATACATCACCAACAAACCCACAGTCTCCTGCCACAAACTGAGAAACATTTGCAGCCTCCCTTCGCCTCCTCTGGTTAAACTGGAATCATTCTGTAACGAGGGGCTTCGGGTTCAGATGTCCTTTGACCTGTTGGACTTCATAAGAACATAAGAGCAGGAGTCGGCCACACGGCCCCTCGAGCCTGCTCCGCCATTCAGTACGATCAGGGCCGATCACACGGCCCCTCGAGCCTGCTCCGCCATTCAATAAGATCATGGCTGATCACACGGCCCCTCGAGCCTGCTCCGCCATTCAGTACGATCAGGGCCGATCACACGGCCCCTCGAGCCTGCTCCGCCATTCAATAAGATCATGGCCGATCACACGGCCCCTCGAGCCTGCTCCGCCATTGAATAAGATCAGGGCCGATCACACGGCCCCTCGAGCCTGCTCCGCCATTGAATAAGATCATGGCTGATCATATGGCCCCTCAAGCCTGCTCCGCCATTCAATACGATCACAGCTGATCATACGGCCCCTCGAGCCTGCGCCGCGATTCAATACGATCAGGGCTGATCACACGGCCCCTCGAGCCTGCTCCACTATTCAATACGATCAGGGCCGATCATACGGCCCCTCGAGCCTGCTCCGCCATTGAATAAGATCACGGCTGATCATACGGCCCCTCGAGCCTGCTCCGCCATTCAATACGATCACAGCTGATCACACGGCCCCTCGAGCCTGCTCCGCCATTCAATACGATCAGGGCCGATCACATGGCCCCTCGAGCCTGCTCCGCCATTCAATACGATCACAGCTGATCATACGGCCCCTCGAGCCTGCTCCGCCATTGAATAAGATCACGGCTGATCATACGGCCCCTCGAGCCTGCTCCGCCATTCAATACGATCACAGCTGATCATACGGCCCCTCAAGCCTGCTCCACTATTCAATACGATCAGGGCCGATCACATGGCCCCTCGAGCCTGCTCCGCCATTCAATAAGATCATGGCTGACCATACGGCCCCTCGAGCCTGCGCCGCGATTCAATACGATCACAGCTGATCACACGGCCCCTCGAGCCTGCGCCGCAATTCAATACGATCAGGGCCGATCACACGGCCCCTCGAGCCTGCTCCGCCATTCAATACGATCACGGCTGATCATCGGCCTCAACTCCACTTCCACCAACATCACTAAATTAAACCAGATGATCCGGTCTTTGTGTCATTGCTGTTTGTGGGAGCTTGCTGTGTGCAAATTGGCTGCTGCGTTTCCCACGTTACAACAGTGACTACACTTCAAAAAGCGCTTAATTGGCTGTGAGGCGCTTTGGAACGTCCTGAGGTTGTGAAAGGCGCTATAGAAATGCAAGTTCTTACCGAATGCAGCCGATTACATCACAGCAATAACATCGTTCAGATGCCTTTAAGCCTGTTTTAAGACCGGGTTTCGCATTGACTCAGTGCTTTGTTCAATACAGTCCAATTTCTTCTTGGCTCCTGACAATAAGGCTACATTGAAAACGACCCTGTGTAGAGAATAAGGACCACACTGTTAGGGCACTAACACGTCCTTCCTTTCCTCCCCCGCCCCCTCGCTTTCATATGGACATTAAAACAGAAACAATGAAAAGGAAACTTGAGGTTGTATTGTACGGGGAGATCCTTCCCTGATTGGGTTACAGCAAGGAGAGTCACCCTGGGCAGAACCACGCCGCCTTTGTGTGGATTTATTAGCTGATGTAGCTGGTGGCCCTCCTACTGGTAGGGTCGCTCTGCCTGTTTGTTTGGGAAAGTGGCTTTACACCTTGTTTCAGCTAATATTGGCCGTGAAATTAAGGTACTTGTTAAATCCGTGTATCTTGATGTTGTGTGTCCTTCAATAACTAGACAAGAGACTGCAGAGAACAATCAACAGGTGTTTACTGGATGAGGGTTACTCTAAAACAGATCCCTACTCAGGGTTATATACAGGTGTGGTCACTGCCGGTACTACAGTATACAGGAGCTGGAAAAAGTAGTAATCGCCTTAAAGGTACATACACTACAATTCCTCCCCTTTTAGATTAACAGTACCATAACATTCATTGAACAACTAAATATCAACTAATTACAATTAACACTTTTAACATGCAACATTAACTGAAAATAGTCTATTTATAAATTCAGTCTTTGGGGCGGCTTCCTGATCCTTTCTGGATAGCGCCTTTCCTGAGTGTCTTGCTCTTGGTGCGGAGGCGATTCTGGCCCCCTGTCGTCGGTTGGTTCATCAGCTTCCGATGCTACTGTTTCTGGGGTAGATGCTACCTGTATGTCGGGTTCATCACCAGGTACGCGAGACATGGGGTTGACTCGTTCCTGTGACTCTAGGATCTGGTCAACATGGCGTCTCACAATGTTCTCCCCAACATCCACTGTGTACATTAGTGGCCCCTGCCGTGTGCATATCGTTCCTGGTTGCCATTTCTCTGTTCGGTAGTCGCGGGCCAAGACTGGTTGCCCTACATTGAAGCTCCTTGTCGGCTTCTCATTGATGTGCTGGAATTGCTTATTCTCAACATCTCTTCATACATTTGGTCTGAGCAAATCCAGACGAGATCTCAACCTTCGGTTAAAGAACATCATGGCCGGGGTCTGGTTGGTGACTGCATGTGTCGCATTTCTGTAGGCTAACAGGAAATTGTCCACCTTATGCTGCAGTGGAATGTCGTCATCGCACATGGCCCTTACTGCTTTTTTAAAGGTTTGTACGAACCTCTCAGCCGATCCATTTGTGGCTGGATGATACTAGGCGGATGTGTAATGCCTTAGCCCATTCATTTTCATAAATCTTCGAAACTCTTCGGACACAAACTGTGATCCGTTATCAGAGCAAATCTGCTCTGGCAAGCCGTTCCTGGCAAATATGGTCCGTAGGACTGCAATCGTTTTCTCCGTGGTGGTGGAGGACATTATGATCACCTCAGGCCATTTCGAGTGCACATCCACGGCTATTAAAAACATTGAGTCCATGAATGGACCAGCAAAATCAATATGCACCCGTTGCCATGGAGATGAGGGCCAATCCCATGGGTGTAGAGGGGCATGTGGTGGTGCATTTTGGACCTTCTGGCATCCTGAGCAGCTCTTTGTCAGGTCCTCAATTTGCTGATCGATCCCCGGCCACCACACATAAGCCCTAGCAAGGCTTTTCATTTGCACCCCTCCCAGATGGCCTTCATGAAGCTCATTGAGCACTCTCTCCCTTAACTTGGGTGGAATTACCACTCGGGATCCACACATCAAGGTCCCCTGGCATACTGACAGCTGTTCTCTTCTGGATGAGAATGCTGGCAACAGTGAGTCGACATGTGTTGGCCATCCCTTCACCGTCAAGTCATATACCCGAGACAGTGTCGGGTCATTTCGGGTCTCCTTCTCTATATCAGCGTTAGTTACTGGCAAGCGTTCAATTATCGACGAATAAAATATTTCGACAGGGTCCACTGCTGGTGCTTCCTCCGCAGTAGGCAGTGGCAGGCGTGATAGCCCATCAGCGTTTCCATGCTGTTTCGTGCTCTTATACTTGATTTCATATTGGTTCGCCCCTAAAAAAGGGACCATCTTTGTAGCCGTTGTGCAGTCATCACCGGAACGCCCTTCTTTGGATTAAAGATGGAGACAAGTGGTTGGTGGTCAGTCAGCAAGGTGAACTTCTGCCCGTGCAGATAGTGGTTGAACTTTTTCACTCCCCACACTAGGCTGAGGGCCTCCCTGTCAATCTGGGCGTAGTTACGCTTGGCTGAGGTTAGTGACCGAGACGCAAAGGCTACTGGCGTCTCCGAGCCGTCCGGGAATTTGTGCGACAGCACCGCTCCAATGCCATAGGGTGATGCATCACACGCCAACCGAATTGGTAGTGCTGGGTTGAAATGAGCCAACACCTCTTTTGATGTGATCAATTCTTTGCACTTCTGGAAAGCTCGTTTACATTCGTCATTCCACTTCCATGGTATCCCTGTTTGCAGTAGGGTGTTCAGTGGGTGTAGTACTGTAGACAAATTCGGCAAGAACTTATGGTAGTAGTTCACCAGCCCGAGGAACGACCTCAGTTGTGACACATTTTCCGGTGCTGGAGCCTTGACTACTGCCTCAATCTTTTCAGGGGACTTATGTCACCCCTCTTCATCAATAACGTGGCCACAATATGAGATCTGCTTCTGGAAAAACTCACATTTGTGGTGATTAGCTCGGAGCCCATATTCCTTCAATCTAGTGAGCACCTGCTCCAGGTTGGCGAGGTGATCACTGTCATTTTCGCCCGTGACCAGGATGTCATCCAAATAACACTGGGTCCCTGGAATCCCTTGCAGGACTTGATCCATTGCCCTTTGCCAAATAGCCGGAGCTGATGCTACCCCGAACACCAGCCGGTTGTATTGGTAGAGACCTTTATGAATGTTGATCATGAGGTACTGTTTCGAGGCTTCTTCTACCTCCATTTGCAGGTACGCCTGAGCCAGATCAATCTTAGTGAAGCGTTTCCCTCCAGATAGCGAGGCGAAAATATCTTCAATCCGCGGAAGCGGATATTGTACAGTGTGAAGGACTGGGTTCACTGTCACCATGAATTCCCCACAGATGCGAACCTTCTTTGGTTCCCCAGGCGTATTACTCAACGACCTCTTCATTACAGGAACGATGGGTGTAGCCCACTCGCTCCAGTCCACTTTGGACAGTACTCCTGAACGTTCCAAACCTTCCAGCTCTGCTTTGACGGCTGGGCGGATCGCATAAGGCCTTAAAAAACTTTGGGCTTGCATTTTCCTCTATTTTGATCGTCGCTGTTATGCCTTTTACTGTTCCGAGTCCCTCCTGGAACACTTCTTGTGCATCAGTTAGCATTTTTGACAGTCGCCCAGGTGTGACATCGTCATCCTTTATGGCATCTACAGTCAGTGCTTGTATGGAATGCCAATCTAGCTGTATCTTCCGGATCCATTCACGTCCTAGTAGTGGTGGTCCTCCATCTGGCAATACATATAGGTCCATTTTTGGTGTTTCCTTGCCGTTATATATAACGTTCACCCTTATTTTTCCTTTGGGGTAGACTTTTTGCCCCGTGTACGTCTTCAAGACAATCTCTGTATCTCTCAAGGGTATATGTGAGAATAGCCGCTTGTAGTCCCTTCGGTTTATGACTGTTAGGGCTGATCCTGTGTCCAATTCCATTTTCACTTGGACTCCGGCTATCTTGAGCGTGACCCAGATAGTTTGGTGATCCTCCGTTTTGATCACATGATGTAGTCTCAGACAGCCCAGCTCCTTGCTTCCAGAGTCTGTATCACTTTTCTGTTCGTCTGCACTACTCTCCGTCACCTTATGTACCTTCTTGTACTTCTCCTGTGGGGATTTCTTGCTGCTGGTTTTCTTTTCTGACCTGCAGACTCTTGCTATGTGTCCTACTTTTTCACACTGTCTGCACACTTGGTCCTTAAACCAGCAATCCTTATGGTCGTGTGTTGTTCTGCCGCAGCGATAGCACTTCACTGTTCCGTATGACATTTCATTTGTGCCATATTCTTGCGGTCTCCATTGTATCTCTGCCACGCCCCGTGCTGCTGCTTCATGTGATACTGCCATGCTGAAAGCCTTGTCCAGCTTAAGATCCTTTTCTGATAGAAGCCGTTTCTGGGTTCCTTCACTTTGAAGCCCACACACAAACTTGTCCCTTAAATTATCTGCTAGTTCCGTTCCAAACTGGCAGTGTTTCGATAGCTTGCGCAGTTCCGTTAAAAACTCAGCATTACTTTCATCTTTATGCTGGTTCCTTTTGTGAAACTTAAATCTTTCCGCTATCAGCAGTGGTGTGGAGTCTAAGTGGTCCTGTAGGATTGACACTATGTTTTCAAAATCCTTTTCCACTGGCTTCTCTGGGGTTACTAGGTTTCACAGTAAGCCATACGTTTTTGTACCCATTGAATTCAACAATACCAGCGCTTTCCTGTCATCTGGCACTTCATTCGCCTTGCACTACACTTCTATGCGTTTGACATATGTCGCCCAATCTTCGACTCCATTGTCGAACGGTGTGACACTGCCACTCTTCGGCATCCCTGGGTGTGGTTAGACTGGCTCAAAATGGTGTCTCCCGCGCTCTCCCTTCTTCTCCGCTGTGGCTCAAAATGGCGTCTCCCGCGCTCTCCCTTCTTCTCCGCTGCAGCTCAAAATGGCGTCTCCCGCGCTTTCCTTTCTTCCCCGCTGACGCTGCTCGCCCCCTGAACACCGGCTGCGCTCTGTGCGTTTTCCTGCATGCCTCTCTCTCTCGTTGACGCCGCTCGGTCCTGAACAGCGGCTGCGCCCTGTGCACTCTACCCTCTCTCTTTTCCCGTCGACGCCGCTCGGTCCTGAACACCGGCTGCGCCCTGTGCGCTCTACCCTCTCTCTTCTCCCGTCGACGCTGCTCGTCCTTTTTCTGTGCCGTCGGTCGGCTCTAGCCGCCGCTGTGCGGGAAGGGTCTGCGCCGTACCTGTTGCCAGCCCGTTTCGCTGGTGTCTCCGTTGGATGGTCGACGCCCGTACTTCTGGACTCTGAAGAAATAGCAGTATTTTCTTCACTATCTCCTTGTCAAAGAGCCGTTTACAACAGAATTCACAGCAATGATGGAATTTCCTTCTGCAGAGTTGCAGGTAAGTTCGAATCTTCTCGTCGCCAATGTTAAATCCGTGTATCTTGATGCTGTGTGTCCTTCAATAACTAGACAAGAGACTGCAGAGAACAATCAACAGGTGTTTACTGGATGAGGGTTACTCTAAAACTAATTGTACAGATCCCTACTCAGGGTTATATACAGGTGTGGTCACTGCCGGTACTACAGTATACAGGAGCTGTAAAAAGTAGTTCTCCCCTTAAAGCTACATACACTACAGTACTGCAATGACAACTTGCATTTATGTAGCACCTTTAAAGTAGTAAAACGTCCCAAGGTGCTTCACTGGAATGTTATCACAGGACTGTCAGCTGTGGCTCAGTGGGCAGTACACTCGCTTCTGAGTCAGAAGGTTGTGGGTTCAAGTCCCACTCCAGAGACTTGAGCACATAAAGTTAGGCTGTCACTCCAGTGCAGTGCTGAGGGAGTGCCGTCTTGCAGATGAGGCATTAAACTGAGGCCCTGTTTGCTCTCTCAGGTGGACATAAAAGATCCCATGGCACTATTTTGAAGAAGGGCAGGGCCATTATCCCCAGTGTCCTGGCCAATATTTATCACTCAATCAACATAACAAAATGATCAGGTCATTTTCACATTGCTGTTTGTGGGAGCTTGCTGTGCGCAAATTGGCTACCATGTTTCCCACATTACAACAGTGACTCCACTTCAAAAGTACTTCATTGGCTGTAAAGCGCTTCGAGATGTGTTGTGGTCGTGAACGGCGCTATAGAAATGCAAGTCTTTCTATCAAACAAAATTTGACACATATATCCATATTTCCACAATACATACTTTGACAGAATAGAGCAGCGGCTGAGTTTACCTGAGGGGTGTGAATGTATGTCACACTAATTCTGTGCACCGTTTGACCTGCATTTACATCCTGTAACACCGCACCCCTTTGAAATTCTGTGCGATTTGTTACTGGATTAAGAAAGTCTTTGGGTGATCAGAGGAAAGCTTCACAGGAGCATAATCAGATGAAAAAAATAAGTTGACACCAAGCCAAAGAAGGAGACATTAGGAAAGGTGGCCAAACGCTAAGGTCAAAGAGGGAATTCCAGAGCTTGGCGCCTAGGCGGCTGAAGGCACGGCCGCCAATGGTGGCGTGAGTTGGAGGAACGCAGAGTTCTGGAAGAGTTGTAGGGCTGGAGAAGGTTACAGAGATAGGGAGGGGCGAGTGAATAGCACTGTGTGCGCACAGTCTTACTCAACGGAAGCGCAGGCTGGCGAGTTGGGAATGGAGGTGTAGAAAAGCGGGCTTGTGACAAAGTGTGAGTGCTCGATTCTCCAACTCACCAGCAGAGTGTCACGGTTTCGGTGCTGGTGTTTGATGGGTATTTACAGACTGTGAATTCCTGCCTGTGGTGTGGGCCCACTCACCGTCACACGCTGTGGCATCTCAGTTTCATTCTGCTCTCTGGTGCTTTGTACCATCACCTCCTCTGGCAGTGGGATTGCACATTTGAAATAGGGTTTCATCGCTGGATAACAGCTGTGCCTGTTCCTATTGGTAGTGCGGGATTGCTTCCCCACACATCTGGCTGAACAGCCAATCAGCTCAGAGGTTATACTCAATCAGACGAAAGAGCGAAAAACGACCTCCCATTCATAGAGAACCCTTCACAGCTTCAGGACATCCCAAACGGCTTCTCGGCCAATGAATTGCTGTTGAAGTGTATGTAGTCACATGTTGGTATATAGGTGAAAGCAGCAGCCAATTTGCACAGAGCAAGATCCCACAAACAACAAATAAGATATTAAGGGGAGCAGAGAGAGAAACTATTTCTGCTGGTTGGGGAGTCTAGGACTAGGGGGCAAAGTCTGAAAATCAGAGCCAGACCTTTCAGGAGTGAAATTAGGAAACACTTCTACACACAAAGGGTGGTAGAAGTTTGGAACTCTCTTCTGCAAACGGCAATTGGCGCTAGATCAATTGTTAATTTTAAATCTGAGATTGATAGATTTTTCTTAACCCAAGATATTAAGGGATATGGACCAAAGGCAGTTGGGTATATGGAGTGAGGCTGCAGATCAACCATGATCGAATTGAATGGCGGAACAGGCTCGAGGGGATAAATGGCCGCCTCCTGTTCCTACTTTCCTATGACCAAGTGTTCTGTTTTGGTAATGTTGGTTGAGGGACAAATATTGGCCAGAACACCGGGAGAACTGCCTAATCTTCAAATAGCGCCATGGGATCTTTTACACCCAGCTGAACAGTCAGACGGGGCCTCGGTTTAACGTCACATCTGAAAGACACCTCCAACAGTGCAGCATTCCCTCAATGTTGCACTGAAGTGTCAGTCTAGACTCTGGAGTGGGACTTGAAACCAGGACCTTCTGAAGAGCGATAGTCACTGAGCCACAACTGACACCAGTAGTTAGCCACTCCACAAAATACCATTTTCTCTATTTAATTTAATGTATCTAAAGCATTAATTATTCATTCATTGAAATTGATCAATAGCGGACCTGCCACAGATTAGCCTGGCATGGGCTGCTTGGGCCGAAGGGCCCGTTTCTGTGCTGTATATTCTGTGTAATTTAGCAATGGTGCATGCTGGAAATACACAGCAGGTTAGGTTGGCATTGTGAGATCCCTGTAATTCTCAGCTGCAAAAAATACAGCAAAACTCTATTTGGCCACTCGAAAGCTGATTGTTGAAAGCGCAGGATCACTTTGGAGCTATTTTAAGCTGAAAAATAGTGGGAGGTGTAAATGTGGGAGCCAGGTGAAAATGTCCTGGTTGTGTAAAACTGTGAGCTGTGTGGAAGGACTGTGCTGTCTGGGAATTAGGCCTGCAATCTAAGTCCAGTCTGGTTTCTGCTGCTCCAAAGTCCAATTTAGCCCAAGTCAGCACCTGCCCAAAAGCAAAAAGGGAAAGTTAAGTATCTACTTTGGATTCAAACACACAAAAGATTGGGCCAGAGATTTGGGTTGGAGGCTTCCCGCAGGCGCAAGCCCCCGACCTGCACTTACCTTGCGCGATTGCCGTTGTGCTGTGGGGCCGCGTGGGATTCCGATCCTGGGCCTCCTCTAGCTGCCAGTGTGCAGTGCTCGGGTATCCCAGCGGCGAAGTTAGTTCGCAGCGGCCCCTGGGATCACGTGGGCCATGAGGAGTCAATCGGAGCAAGGAATCTCTATTCATAGATTTGACAGGAAGACCTGTCAAATCTATGAATAGAGATCGGCCCCAAAACCTAAGTAAAACTTCAAATAATTTTTTTTTTAAATCACATTTTTAAAATAACTATAAATTACATAAATTAACCATTTAAAAAAAAAATTTAATTTTTGAAAAAAATAATTAAAGTTTTTAACAGGGCTAAAAATAAACTTACGTTTCTTTAAAGTATTTTAAAATGATAAACCAGTGAAAAAAATGTTTTAATTTTACTTAATTAACCTCTTACCTTGTTAAAAGCAGGCCTTGCGACTGCTTTACTCATGCGCAGCTGCTACGGACTTACCCACACGGAGAAACCTGTAAACATTTGGAAGTCCAGGCGTACGCGCTGCCTCTCCGGCGCACGCGTTTGACCTGTGAATCCCTTCCTTCAAGGGAACGGAAGTTCCAGTTTCCAGCGCCTGCGCAGTGCAGGCACGAAACCGGCACTTTCGTTGGCCCTACGCGTGAGTACCGAGCGCGTACTCACCCGTGAGGACCCGAATTTCTGGCCCATTATATTTAGAATCAGACACTAGATCCTTTCTGAGAGAGTGCAATCCAAAGCATCGCCTTAAAACACACGTTGAGGCTACTTGAGGATAAGCTGAGGATAATTACAAAGGCTTTGTGCAGGGTGCACACCAGAAAAATGGGCAGCACTGATGCCTTCTTGGAGATAAGTGCCTCTCTCTGCAACTGTGATGGCATCAGTGGCTGTGAATGAAGTGACAGCTGTCAGGTTGGAACCAGGTACAAAAAAGCCCAGAGAAATTGTTGCAGAGTGCACCATTAAATATTATTCCTTTTCATTCATAAAATGCCAACACGGTATGAGGTATCACTCCTCACACAAAGGAAGGCGTGCGAAGGAATTACCCCAGGAGCTTTCCTCCTCTTAAACTCATTTTAATTGACATGCCCTGTGTATTTCATTCTCAACTGGGGTTTTTTTCATTGCGTCTCTGATAAAGTCACTGTTTACTGTCAATTTTACAAGTTGCCATTTCATCTTGTGTCTTTTTTAATGCTGAATTTGTCTTCATTCTTGCCTGTCACATCCCTCAGGTGCATGTAAATAACCAACTCCCTGTAAATAACCAACTCCCTGTAAATAACCAACTCCCTGGAAACCAACTCCCTGTAAATAACCAACTCCCTGTAAATAACCAACTCCCTGTAAATAACCAACTCCCTGTAAATAACCAACTCCCTGTAAATAACCAACTCCCTGTAAATAACCAACTCCCTGTAAATAACCAACTCCCTGTAAATAACCAACTCCCTGTAAATAACCAACTCCCTGTAAATAACCAACTCCCTGTAAATAACCAACTCCCTGTAAATAACCAACTCCCTGGAAACCAACTCCCTGTAAATAACCAACTCCCTGTAAATAACCAACTCCCTGGAAACCAACTCCCTGTAAATAACCAACTCCCTGTAAATAACCAACTCCCTGTAAATAACCAACTCCCTGTAAATAACCAACTCCCTGTAAATAACCAACTCCCTGTAAACCAACTCCCTGTAAATAACCAACACCCTGTAAATAACCAACTCGCTGTAAATAACCAACTCCCTGTAAATAACCAACTCCCGGTAAATAACCAACTCCCTGTAAACTAACTCCCTGTAAATAACCAACTCCCTGTAAATAACCAACTCCCGGTAAATAACCAACTCCCTGTAAACTAACTCCCTGTAAATAACCAACTCCCTGTAAATAACCAACTCCCTGTAAACCAGCTCCCTGTAAATAACCAACTCCCTGTAAATAACCAACTCCCTGTAAATAACCAACTCCCTGTAAATAACCAACTCCCTGTAAATAACCAACTCCCTGTAAATAACCAACTCCCTGTAAATAACCAACTCCCTGTAAACTAACTCCCTGTAAACCAACTCCCTGTAAATAACCAACTCCCTGTAAATAACCAACTCCCTGTAAACTAACTCCCTGTAAACCAACTCCCTGTAAATAACCAACTCCCTGTAAATAACCAACTCCCTGTAAACTAACTCCCTGTAAACCAACTCCCTGTAAATAACCAACTCCCTGTAAATAACCAACTCCCTGTAAACCAACTCCCTGTAAATAACCAACTCCCTGTAAATAACCAACTCCCTGTAAATAACCAACTCCCTGTAAATAACCAACTCCCTGTAAATAACCAACTCCCTGTAAATAACCAACTCCCTGTAAATAACCAACTCCCTGTAAATAACCAACTCCCTGTAAACCAACTCCCTGTAAATAACCAACTCCCTGTAAATAACCAACTCCCTGTAAATAACCAACTCCCTGTAAATAACCAACTCCCTGTAAACCAACTCCCTGTAAACCAACTCCCTGTAAATAACCAACTCCCTGTAAATAACCAACTCCCTGTAAATAACCAACTCCCTGTAAATAACCAACTCCCTGTAAATAACCAACTCGCTGTAAATAACCAACTCCCTGTAAATAACCAACTCCCTGTAAACCAACTCCCTGTAAATAACCAACTCCCTGTAAATAACCAACTCCCTGTAAATAACCAACTCCCTGTAAATAACCAACTCCCTGTAAATAACCAACTCCCTGTAAATAACCAACTCCCTGTAAACCAACTCCCTGTAAATAACCAACTCCCTGTAAATAACCAACTCCCGGTAAATAACCAACTCCCTGTAAATAACCAACTCCCTGTAAACCAACTCCCTGTAAATAACCAACTCCCTGTAAACCAACTCCCTGTAAACCAACTCCCTGTAAATAACCAACTCCCTGTAAACCAACTCCCTGTAAATAACCAACTCCCTGTAAATAACCAACTCCCGGTAAATAACCAACTCCCTGTAAATAACCAACTCCCTGTAAATAACCAACTCCCTGTAAATAACCAACTCCGTGTAAATAACCAACTCCCTGTAAATAACCAACACCCTGTAAATAACCAACTCCCTGTAAATAACCAACTCCCTGTAAATAACCAACTCCCTGTAAATAACCAACTCCCTGTAAATAACCAACTCTCAGTAAATAACCAACTCCCTGTAAATAACCAACTCCCTGTAAATAACCAACTCCCTGTAAATAACCAACTCCCTGTAAATAACAAACTCCCTGTAAATAACCAACTCCCAGTAAATAACCAACTCCCTGTAAATAACCAACTCCCGGTAAATAACCAACTCCCTGTAAATAACCAACTCCCAGTAAATAACCAACTCCCTGTAAATAACCAACTCCCAGTAAATAACCAACTCCCTGTAAATAACCAACTCCCTGTAAATAACCAACTCCCAGTAAATAACCAACTCCCTGTAAATAACCAACTCCCAGTAAATAACCAACTCCCTGTAAATAACCAACTCCCTGTAAATAACCAACTCCCTGTAAGGAACCAACTCCCTGTAAATAACCAACTCCCTGTAAATAACCAACTCCCTGTAAATAACCAACTCCCTGTAAATAACCAACTCCATGTAAATAACCAACTCCCTGTAAATAACCAACTCCATGTAAATAACCAACTCCCTGTAAATAACCAACTCCCTGTAAACCAACTCCCTGTAAATAACCAACTCCCTGTAAATAACCAACTCCCTGTAAATAACCAACTCCCTGTAAACCAACTCCCTGTAAATAACCAACTCCCTGTAAATAACCAACTCCCTGTAAATAACCAACTCCCTGTAAATAACCAACTCCCTGTAAATAACCAACTCCCTGTAAATAACCAACTCCCTGTAAACCAACTCCCTGTAAATAACCAACTCCCTGTAAATAACCAACTCCCTGTAAATAACCAACTCCCTGTAAATAACCAACTCCCTGTAAATAACCAACTCCCTGTAAATAACCAACTCCCTGTAAATAACCAACTCCCTGTAAATAACCAACTCCCTGTAAATAACCAACTCCCTGTAAATAACCAACTCCCTGTAAACCAACTCCCTGTAAATAACCAACTCCCTGTAAATAACCAACTCCCTGTAAATAACCAACTCCCTGTAAATAACCAACTCCCTGTAAATAACCAACTCCCTGTAAATAACCAACTCCCTGTAAACCAACTCCCTGTAAATAACCAACTCCCTGTAAATAACCAACTCCCTGTAAATAACCAACTCCCTGTAAATAACCAACTCCCTGTAAATAACCAACTCCCTGTAAATAACCAACTCCCTGTAAACCAACTCCCTGTAAATAACCAACTCCCTGTAAATAACCAACTCCCTGTAAATAACCAACTCCCTGTAAATAACCAACTCCCTGTAAATAACCAACTCCCTGTAAATAACCAACTCCCTGTAAATAACCAACTCCCTGTAAATAACCAACTCCCTGTAAACCAACTCCCTGTAAATAACCAACTCCCTGTAAATAACCAACTCCCTGTAAATAACCAACTCCCTGTAAACCAACTCCCTGTAAATAACCAACTCCCTGTAAATAACCAACTCCATGTAAATAACCAAGTCCCTGTAAATAACCAACTCCCTGTAAATAACCAACTCCATGTAAATAACCAAGTCCCTGTAAATAACCAAGTCCCTGTAAATAACCAACTCCCTGTAAATAACCAACTCCCTGTAAATAACCAACTCCCTGTAAACCAACTCCCTGTAAATAACCAACTCCCTGTAAATAACCAACTCCATGTAAATAACCAACTCCCTGTAAATAACCAAGTCCCTGTAAATAACCAACTCCCTGTAAATAACCAACTCCCTGTAAATAACCAACTCCCTGTAAATAACCAACTCCCTGTAAATAACCAACTCCCTGTAAATAACCAACTCCCTGTAAATAACCAACTCCCTGTAAACCAACTCCCTGTAAATAACCAACTCCCTGTAAATAACCAACTCCCGGTAAAAAACCAACTCCCTGTAAATAACCAACTCCCAGTAAATAACCAACTCCCTGTAAATAACCAACTCCCTGTAAATAACCAACTCCCTGTAAATAACCAACTCCCGGTAAAAAACCAACTCCCTGTAAATAACCAACTCCCAGTAAATAACCAACTCCCTGTAAATAACCAACTCCCTGTAAATAACCAACTCCCAGTAAATAACCAACTCCCTGTAAACCAACTCCCGGTAAATAACCAACTCCCTGTAAATAACCAACTCCCTGTAAATAACCAACTCCCTGTAAACCAACTCCCTGTAAATAACCAACTCCCTGTAAATAACCAACTCCCAGTAAATAACCAACTCCCTGTAAACCAACTCCCGGTAAATAACCAACTCCCTGTAAATAACCAACTCCCTGTAAATAACCAACTCCCTGTAAACCAACTCCCTGTAAATAACCAACTCCCTGTAAATAACCAACACCCTGTAAATAACCAACTCGCTGTAAATAACCAACTCCCTGTAAATAACCAACTCCCGGTAAACCAACTCCCTGTAAACTAACTCCCTGTAAATAACCAACTCCCTGTAATTAACCAACTCCCTGTAAATAACCAACTCTCTGTAAATAACCAACTCCTGGTAAATAACCAACTCCCTGTAAATAACCAACTCCCTGTAAATAACCAACTCCCTGTAAATAACCAACTCCCTCTAAACCAACTCCCTGTAAATAACCAACTCCCTGTAAATAACCAACTCCCTGTAAATAACCAACTCCCTGTAAATAACCAACTCCCTGTAAATAACCAACTCCTGGTAAATAACCAACTCCCTGTAAATAACCAACTCCCTGCAAATAACCAACTCCCTGTAAATAACCAACTCCATGTAAATAACCAACTCCTGGTAAATAACCAACTCCCTGTAAATAACCAACTCCCTGTAAATAACAAACTCCCTGTAAATAACCAACTCCATGTAAATAACCAACTCCCTGTAAATAACCAACTCCCTGTAAATAACCAACTCCCTCTAAACCAACTCCCTGTAAATAACCAACTACCTGTAAATAACCAACTCCCTGTAAATAACCAGCTCCCTGTAAATAACCAACTCCCTGTAAATAACTAACTCCCTGTAAATAACCAACTCCAGTAAATAACCAACTCCCTGTAAATAACCAACTCCCTGTAAATAACCAACACCCTGTAAATAACCAACTCCCTGTAAATAACCAACTCCCTGTAAATAACCAACTCCATGTAAATAACCAACTCCTGGTAAATAACCAACTCCCTGTAAATAACCAACTCCCTGTAAATAACCAACTCCCTGTAAATAACCAACTCCCTGTAAACCAACTCCCTGTAAATAACCAACTCCCTGTAAACCAACTCCCTGTAAATAACCAACTCCCTGTAAATAACCAACTCCATGTAAATAACCAAGTCCCTGTAAATAACCAACTCCCTGTAAACCAACTCCCTGTAAATAACCAACTCCCTGTAAATAACCAACTCCATGTCAATAACCAACTCCCTGTAAATAACCAACTCCCTGTAAATAACTAACTCCCTGTAAATAACCAACTCCTGTAAATAACCAGCTCCCTGTAAATAACCAACTCCCTGTAAATAACCAACACCCTGTAAATAACCAACTCCCTGTAAATAACCAACTCCCTGTAAATAACCAACTCCATGTAAATAACCAACTCCTGGTAAATAACCAACTCCCTGTAAATAACCAACTCCCTGTAAATAACCAACTCCCTGTAAATAACCAACTCCCTGTAAACCAACTCCCTGTAAATAACCAACTCCCTGTAAACCAACTCCCTGTAAATAACCAACTCCCTGTAAATAACCAACTCCATGTAAATAACCAAGTCCCTGTAAATAACCAACTCCCTGTAAATAACCAACTCCATGTAAATAACCAAGTCCCTGTAAATAACCAACTCCCTGTAAACCAACTCCCTGTAAATAACCAACTCCCTGTAAATAACCAACTCCATGTAAATAACCAACTCCCTGTAAATAACCAAGTCCCTGTAAATAACCAACTCCCTCTAAACCAACTCCCTGTAAATAACCAACTCCCTGTAAATAACCAACTCCCTGTAAATAACCAACTCCCTGTAAACCAACTCCCTGTAAATAACCAACTCCCTGTAAATAACCAACTCCTGTAAATAACCAACTCCCTGTAAACCAACTCCCTGTAAATAACCAACTCCCTGTACATAACCAACTCCCTGTAAATAACCAACTCCCTGTAAATAACCAACTCCCGGTAAATAACCAACTCCCTGTAAATAACCAACTCCCTGTAAACCAACTCCCGGTAAATAACCAACTCCCTGTAAATAACCAACTCCCTGTAAATAACCAGCTCCCGGTAAATAACCAACTCCCTGTAAATAACCAACTCCCTGTAAATAACCAACTCCCGGTAAATAACCAACTCCCTGTAAATAACCAACTCCCGGTAAATAACCAACTCCCTGTAAATAACCAACTCCCAGTAAATAACCAACTCCCTGTAAATAACCAACTCCCTGTAAATAATCAACTCCCGGTAAATAACTAACTCCCTGTAAATAACCAACTCCCTGTAAATAACCAACTCCATGTAAATAACCAACTCCTGGTAAATAACCAACTCCCTGTAAATAACCAACTCCCTGTAAATAACCAACTCCCTGTAAATAACCAACTCCCTGTAAATAACCAACTCCCAGTAAATAACCAACTCCCTGTAAATAACCAACTCCCGGTAAATAACCAACTCCCTGTAAATAACCAACTCCCTGTAAATAACCAACTCCCTGTAAATAACCAACTCCCAGTAAATAACCAACTCCCTGTAAATAACCAACTCCCAGTAAATAACCAACTCCCTGTAAATAACCAACTCCCAGTAAATAACCAACTCCCTGTAAATATCCAACTCCCAGTAAATAACCAACTCCCTGTAAATAACCAACTCCCTGTAAATAACCAACTCCCTGTAAATAACCAACTCCCGGTAAATAACCAACTCCCTGTAAATAACCAACTCCCTGTAAATAAGCAACTCCCTGTAAATAACCAACGCCCTGTAAATAACCAACTCTCTGTAAATAACCAACTCCTGGTAAATAACCAACTCCCTGTAAATAACCAACTCCCTGTAAATAACCAACTCCCTGTAAATAACCAACTCCTGGTAAATAACCAACTCCCTGTAAATAACCAACTCCCTGTAAATAACCAACTCCCTGTAAATAACCAACTCCCTGTAAATAACCAACTCCCTGTAAACCAACTCCCTATAAATAACCAACTCCCTGTAAATAACCAACTCCCTGTAAATAACCAACTCCTGGTAAATAACCAACTCCCTGTAAATAACCAACTCTCTGTAAATAACCAACTCCTGGTAAATAACCAACTCCCTGTAAATAACCAACTCCCTGTAAATAACAAACTCCCTGTAAATAACCAACTCCATGTAAATAACCAACTCCCTGTAAATAACCAACTCCCTGTAAATAACCAACTCCCTCTAAACCAACTCCCTGTAAATAACCAACTCCCTGTAAATAACCAACTCCCTGTAAATAACCAGCTCCCTGTAAATAACCAACTCCCTGTAAATAACCAACACCCTGTAAATAACCAACTCCCTGTAAATAACCAACTCCCTGTAAATAACCAACTCCATGTAAATAACCAACTCCTGGTAAATAACCAACTCCCTGTAAATAACCAACTCCCTGTAAATAACCAACTCCCTGTAAACCAACTCCCTGTAAATAACCAACTCCCTGTAAACCAACTCCCTGTAAATAACCAACTCCCTGTAAATAACCAACTCCATGTAAATAACCAAGTCCCTGTAAATAACCAACTCCCTGTCAATAACCAACTCCATGTAAATAACCAAGTCCCTGTAAATAACCAACTCCCTGTAAACCAACTCCCTGTAAATAACCAACTCCCTGTAAATAACCAACTCCATGTAAATAACCAACTCCCTGTAAATAACCAAGTCCCTGTAAATAACCAACTCCCTGTAAACCAACTCCCTGTAAATAACCAACTCCCTGTAAATAACCAACTCCCTGTAAACCAACTCCCTGTAAATAACCAACTCCCTGTAAGTAACCAACTCCTGTAAATAACCAACTCCCTGTAAACCAACTCCCTGTAAATAACCAACTCCCTGTACATAACCAACTCCCTGTAAATAACCAACTCCCTGTAAATAACCAACTCCGGTAAATAACCAACCCCCTGTAAATAACCAACTCCCAGTAAATAACCAACTCCCTGTAAATAACCAACTCCCAGTAAATAACCAACTCCCTGTAAATAACCAACTCCCTGTAAATAACCAACTCCCGGTAAGTAACCAACTCCCTGTAAATAACCAACTCCCGGTAAATAACCAACTCCCAGTAAATAACCAACTCCCTGTAAATAACCAACTCCCTGTAAATAATCAACTCCCGGTAAATAACTAACTCCCTGTAAATAACCAACTCCCTGTAAATAACCAACTCCCAGTAAATAACCAACTCCCTGTAAATAACCAACTCCCGGTAAATAACCAACTCCCTGTAAATAACCAACTCCCTGTAAATAACCAACTCCCTGTAAATAACCAACTCCCAGTAAATAACCAACTCCCTGTAAATAACCAACTCCCAGTAAATAACCAACTCCCTGTAAATAACCAACTCCCAGTAAATAACCAACTCCCTGTAAATAACCAACTCCCAGTAAATAACCAACTCCCTGTAAATAATCAACTCCCTGTAAATAACCAACTCCCTGTAAATAACCAACTCCCGGTAAATAACCAACTCCTGGTAAATAACCAACTCCCTGTAAATAACCAACTCCCTGTAAATAACCAACTCCCTGTAAATAACCAACTCCCTGTAAATAGCCAACTCTCTGTAAATAACCAACTCCTGGTAAATAACCAACTCCCTGTAAATAACCAACTCCATGTAAATAACCAACTCCCTGTAAATAACCAACTCCCTGTAAATAACCAGCTCCCTGTAAATAACCAACTCCCTGTAAATAACCAACTCCCTGTAAATAACCAACTCCCTGTAAATAACCAACTCCCTGTAAATAACCAAGTCCCTGTAAATAACCAACTCCCTGTAAATAACCAACTCCCTGTAAATAACCAACTCCCTGTAAATAACAAACTCCTGTAAATAACCAACTCCCTGTAAATAACCAACTCCCTGTAAATAACCAACTCCATGTAAATAACCAACTCCCTGTAAGTAACCAAGTCCCAGTAAATAACCAACTCCATGTAAATAACCAACTCCCTGTAAATAACCAACTCCCTGTAAACCAAGTACCTGTAAATAACCAACTCCCTGTAAATAACCAACTCCCTGTAAACCAAGTCCCTGTAAATAACCAACTCCCTGTAAATAACCAACTCCCTGTAAATAACCAAGTCCCTGTAAATAACCAACTCCCTGTAAATAACCAACTCCCTGTAAATAACCAACTCCCTGTAAATAACCAAGTCCCTGTAAATAACCAACTCCCTGCAAATAACCAACTCCCTGTAAATAACCAACTCCCTGTAAATAACCAAGTCCCTGTAAATAACCAACTCCCTGTAAATAACCAACTCCCTGTAAATAACCAACTCCCTGTAAATAACCAACTCCCTGTAAATAACCAACTCCCTGTAAATAACCAAGTCCCTGTAAATAACCAACTCCATGTAAATAACCAACTCCCTGTAAATAACCAACTCCCTGTAAATAACCAACTCCTGGTAAATAACCAACTCCCTGTAAATAACCAACTCCCTGTAAATAACCAACTCCCTGTAAATAACCAACTCCCTGTAAATAACCAAGTCCCTGTAAATAACCAACTCCTGGTAAATAACCAACTCCCTGTAAATAACCAACTCCCTGTAAATAACCAACTCCCTGTAAATAACCAACGCCCTGTAAATAACCAACTCCCAGTAAATAACCAACTCCCTGTAAATAACCAACTCCCTGTAAATAACCAACTCCCGGTAAATAACCAACTCCCTGTAAATAACCAACTCCCTGTAAATAACCAACTCCTGGTAAATAACCAACTCCCTGTAAATAACCAAGTCCCAGTAAATAACCAACACCATGTAAATAAGCAACTCCCTGTAAATAACCAAGTCCCTGTAAATAACCAACTCCCTGTAAATAACCAACTCCCTGTAAATAACCAAGTCCCTGTAAATAACCAACTCCCTGTAAATAACCAACTCCCTGTAAATAACCAACTCCCTGTAAATAACCAACTCCATGTAAATAACCAACTCCCTGTAAATAACCAAGTCCCTGTAAATAACCAACTCCCTGTAAATAACCAACTCCCTGTAAATAACCAACTCCCTGTAAATAACCAACTCCTGTAAATAACCAACTCCCTGTAAATAACCAACTCCATGTAAATAACCAACTCCCTGTAAATAACCAACTCCCTGTAAATAACCAACTCCATGTAAATAACCAACTCCCTGTAAATAACCAACTCCCTGTAAATAACCAAGTCCCTGTAAATAACCAACTCCCTGTAAATAACCAAGTCCCTGTAAATAACCAACTCCCTGTAAATAACCAACTCCCTGTAAATAACCAAGTCCCTGTAAATAACCAACTCCCTGTAAACCAACTCCCTGTAAATAACCAACTCCCTGTAAATAACCAACTCCCTGTAAATAACCAACACCCTGTAAACCAACTCCCTGTAAATAACCAACTCCCTGTAAATAACCAACTCCCTGTAAATAACCAACTCCATGTAAATAACCAACTCCCTGTAAATAACCAACTCCCTGTAAATAACCAACTCCCTGTAAATAACCAACTCCCTGTAAATAACCAACTCCATGTAAATAACCAACTCCCTGTAAATAAACAAGTCCCAGTAAATAACCAACTCCATGTAAATAAGCAACTCCCTGTAAATAACCAACTCCCTGTAAATAACCAACTCCCTGTAAACCAATTCCTTGTAAATAACCAACTCCCTGTAAATAACCAACTCCCTGTAAATAACCAACTCCCTGTAAACCAACTCCCTGTAAATAACCAACTCCCTGTACATAACCAACTCCCTGGAAATAACCAACTCCCTGTAAATAACCATTTCTCCGGTAAATAACCAACTCCCTGTAAATAACCAACTCCCAGTAAGTAACCAACTCCCTGTAAATAACCAACTCCCAGTAAATAACCAACTCCCAGTAAATAACCAACTCCCTGTAAATAACCAACTCCCTGTAAACCAACTCCCGGTAAATAACCAACTCCCTGTAAATAACCAACTCCCAGTAAATAACCAACTCCCTGTAAATAACCTACTCCCAGTAAATAACCAACTCCCTGTAAATAACCAACTCCCAGTAAATAACCAACTCCCTGTAAATAACCAACTCCCTGTAAATAACCAACTCCCTGTAAATAACCAACTCTCTGTAAATAACCAACTCCCTGTAAATAACCAACTCCCTGTAAATAACCAACTCCCTGTAAATAACCAACTCCCTGTAAATAACCAACTCCCTGTAAACCAACTCCCTCTAAATAACCAACTCCCTGTAAATAACCAACTCCCTGTAAATAACCAACTCCATGTAAATAACCAACTCCTGGTAAATAACCAACTCCCTGTAAATAACCAACTCCCTGTAAATAACCAACTCCCTGTAAATAAACAACTCCCTGTAAACCAACTCCCTGTAAATAACCAACTCCCTGTAAATAACCAACTCCCTGTAAATAATCAACTCCCTGTAAATAACCAACTCCCTGTAAATAACCAACTCCCTGTAAATAACCAACTCCCTGTAAATAACCAACTCCCTGTAAATAACCAACTCCCTGTAAATAAACAACTCCCTGTAAACCAACTCCCTGTAAATAACCAACTCCCTGTAAATAACCAACTCCCTGTAAATAATCAACTCCCTGTAAATAACCAACTCCCTGTAAATAACCAACTCCCTGTAAATAACCAACTCCCTGTAAATAACCAACTCCCTGTAAATAACCAACTCCCTGTAAATAACCAACTCTCTGTAAATAACCAACTCCTGGTAAATAACCAACTCCCTGTAAATAACCAACTCCCTGTAAATAACCAACTCCCTGTAAATAACCAACTCCCTCTAAACCAACTCCCTGTAAATAACCAACTCCCTGTAAATAACCAACTCCCTGTAAATAACCAACTCCCTGTAAATAACCAACTCCCTGTAAATAACCAACTCCCTGTAAATAACCAACTCCTGGTAAATAACCAACTCCCTGTAAATAACCAACTCCCTGCAAATAACCAACTCCCTGTAAATAACCAACTCCATGTAAATAACCAACTCTTGGGAAATAACCAACTCCCTGTAAATAACCAACTCCCTGTAAATAACCAACTCTCTGTAAATAACCAACTCCTGGTAAATAACCAACTCCCTGTAAATAACCAACTCCCTGTAAATAACAAACTCCCTGTAAATAACCAACTCCATGTAAATAACCAACTCCCTGTAAATAACCAACTCCCTGTAAATAACCAACTCCCTCTAAACCAACTCCCTGTAAATAACCAACTCCCTGTAAATAACCAACTCCCTGTAAATAACCAACTCCCTGTAAATAACCAACACCCTGTAAATAACCAACTCCCTGTAAATAACCAACTCCCTGTAAATAACCAACTCCATGTAAATAACCAACTCCTGGTAAATAACCAACTCCCTGTAAATAACCAACTCCCTGTAAATAACCAACTCCCTGTAAATAACCAACTCCCTGTAAACCAACTCCCTGTAAATAACCAACTCCCTGTAAACCAACTCCCTGTAAATAACCAACTCCCTGTAAATAACCAACTCCATGTAAATAACCAAGTCCCTGTAAATAACCAACTCCCTGTAAATAACCAACTCCATGTAAATAACCAAGTCCCTGTAAATAACCAACTCCCTGTAAACCAACTCCCTGTAAATAACCAACTCCCTGTAAATAACCAACTCCATGTAAATAACCAACTCCCTGTAAATAACCAAGTCCCTGTAAATAACCAACTCCCTCTAAACCAACTCCCTGTAAATAACCAACTCCCTGTAAATAACCAACTCCCTGTAAATAACCAACTCCCTGTAAACCAACTCCCTGTAAATAACCAACTCCCTGTAAATAACCAACTCCTGTAAATAACCAACTCCCTGTAAACCAACTCCCTGTAAATAACCAACTCCCTGTACATAACCAACTCCCTGTAAATAACCAACTCCCTGTAAATAATCAACTCCCGGTAAATAACAAACTCCCTGTAAATAACCAACTCCCAGTAAATAACCAACTCCCTGTAAATAACCAACTCCCTGTAAATAACCAACTCCCAGTAAATAACCAACTCCCTGTAAACCAACTCCCGGTAAATAACCAACTCCCTGTAAATAACCAACTCCCTGTAAATAACCAGCTCCCGGTAAATAACCAACTCCCTGTAAATAACCAACTCCCTGTAAATAACCAACTCCCGGTAAATAACCAACTCCCTGTAAATAACCAACTCCCGATAAATAACCAACTCCCTGTAAATAACCAACTCCCAGTAAATAACCAACTCCCTGTAAATAACCAACTCCCTGTAAATAATCAACTCCCGGTAAATAACTAACTCCCTGTAAATAACCAACTCCCTGTAAATAACCAACTCCATGTAAATAACCAACTCCTGGTAAATAACCAACTCCCTGTAAATAACCAACTCCCTGTAAATAACCAACTCCCTGTAAATAACCAACTCCCTGTAAATAACCAACTCCCTGTAAATAACCAACTCCCAGTAAATAACCAACTCCCTGTAAATAACCAACTCCCGGTAAATAACCAACTCCCTGTAAATAACCAACTCCCTGTAAATAACCAACTCCCTGTAAATAACCAACTCCCAGTAAATACCCAACTCCCTGTAAATAACCAACTCCCAGTAAATAACCAACTCCCTGTAAATAACCAACTCCCAGTAAATAACCAACTCCCTGTAAATATCCAACTCCCAGTAAATAACCAACTCCCTGTAAATAACCAACTCCCTGTAAATAACCAACTCCCTGTAAATAACCAACTCCCAGTAAATAACCAACTCCTGGTAAATAACCAACTCCCTGTAAATAACCAACTCGCTGTAAATAAGCAACTCCCTGTAAATAACCAACTCCCTGTAAATAACCAACTCTCTGTAAATAACCAACTCCTGGTAAATAACCAACTCCCTGTAAATAACCAACTCCCTGTAAATAACCAACTCCCTGTAAATAACCAACTCCTGGTAAATAACCAACTCCCTGTAAATAACCAACTCCCTGTAAATAACCAAGTCCCTGTAAATAACCAACTCCCTGTAAATAACCAACTCCTGTAAATAACCAACTCCCTGTCAATAACCAACTCCCTGTAAATAACCAACTCCATGTAAATAACCAACTCCCTGTAAATAACCAAGTCCCATTAAATAACCAACTCCATGTAAATAACCAACTCCCTGTAAATAACCAACTCCCTGTAAACCAAGTCCCTGTAAATAACCAACTCCCTGTAAATAACCAACTCCCTGTAAACCAAGTCCCTGTAAATAACCAACTCCCTGTAAATAACCAACTCCCTGTAAATAACCAAGTCCCTGTAAATAACCAACTCCCTGTAAATAACCAACTCCCTGTAAATAACCAACTCCCTGTAAATAACCAACTCCCTGTAAATAACCAACTCCCAGTAAATAACCAACTCCCTGTAAATAACCAACTCCCAGTAAATAACCAACTCCCTGTAAATAACCAACTCCCAGTAAATAACCAACTCCCTGTAAATAACCAACTCCCAGTAAATAACCAACTCCCTGTAAATAACCAACTCCCTGTAAATAACCAACTCCCTGTAAATAACCAACTCCCAGTAAATAACCAACTCCTGGTAAATAACCAACTCCCTGTAAATAACCAACTCCCTGTAAATAACCAACTCCCTGTAAATAACCAACTCCCTGTAAATAACCAACTCTCTGTAAATAACCAACTCCTGGTAAATAACCAACTCCCTGTAAATAACCAACTCCATGTAAATAACCAACTCCCTGTAAATAACCAACTCCCTGTAAATAACCAACTCCCTGTAAATAACCAACTCCCTGTAAATAACCAACTCCTGGTAAATAACCAACTCCCTGTAAATAACCAACTCCCTGTAAATAACCAAGTCCCTGTAAATAACCAACTCCCTGTAAATGACCAACGCCCTGTAAATAACCAACTCCCTGTAAATAACCAACTCCTGTAAATAACCAACTCCCTGTAAATAACCAACTCCCTGTAAATAACCAACTCCATGTAAATAACCAACTCCCTGTAAATAACCAAGTCCCTGTAAATAACCAACTCCCTGTAAATAACCAACTCCATGTAAATAACCAACTCCCTGTAAATAACCAACTCCCTGTAAACCAAGTCCCTGTAAATAACCAACTCCCTGTAAATAACCAACTCCCTGTAAACCAAGTCCCTGTAAATAACCAACTCCCTGTAAATAACCAAGTCCCTGTAAATAACCAACTCCCTGTAAATAACCAACTCCCTGTAAATAACCAACTCCCTGTAAATAACCAACTCCCTGTAAATAACCAAGTCCCTGTAAATAACCAACTCCCTGCAAATAACCAACTCCCTGTAAATAACCAACTCCCTGTAAATAACCAAGTCCCTGTAAATAACCAACTCCCTGTAAATAACCAACTCCCTGTAAACTAACTCCCTGTAAAATAACCAACTCCCTGTAAATAACCAACTCCCTGTAAATAACCAAGGGCTAGATTTTCAGTTGCTTGCGCCAGCAGTTAGCGCCTTAAGAGAAGTGATTTTCGGGCGCTATGCGTGTAGCGCCCGGGCGCAGCGCAGTTTGCGCCCCGCCCCAAATTAAGTTGCCCGTTAGCGCCGGTGCAAAGTTTAGCGGCCGCCCGGATGCGCGCGCAGAAAATGACATCACATCCTCGTGCAACGCCCTTTGGCCGCCCCGAATCCAAACTTCAGTCGGACCGCCCCATTGTGCGGTTGGCGTCCAGAGCGTTTGTAAAATGGAACGCAACAGACCCTGGGGAGCGCAAATTAAAGGGCACTCCTCATGCACTATAAACGGCAGTCTGCATGTGTTGTGTGGAAGGATCCAGTGTGTTGTTGTGAACGGTTATGTTTCCGGGCACCACCACCACCACCACCACCACTCCTCCTCCTCCTCCTCCTCCTCCTCCTCCTCCTCCTCCTCCTCCTCGTTTCCCCCCCCCACACTCTGCTTTTGAAAAGAACACATGCACCCTTCCCCTTTAAGAGCTCAGTGGCACCAGAGTGTCTGCCGTGCGCTGCGCCCGAGATCGGGCGTTGCGCTCTGCACCGCCGGCTTAGCGCCTAAAGATAGTAGTGGAACGCCTCTTTTAGCGCTCCACCAACCTCTTAGGGCGAAGCCACTGAATTTCTGGCAACGGGGCGCTACTTTGGGGCGGGCGCTAACTTCGGGCGGGCGCTAAGGTTAGCGCCCCAAAACTGTCTATACTGAAAATCTAGCCCCATGTCCCTGTAAATAACCAACTCCATGTAAATAACCAACTCCCTGTAAATAACCAACTCCCTGTAAATAACCAACTCCTGGTAAATAACCAACTCCCTGTAAATAACCAACTCCCAGTAAACCAACTCCCTGTAAATAACCAACTCCCTGTAAATAACCAAGTCCCTGTAAATAACCAACTCCTGGTAAATAACCAACTCCCTGTAAATAACCAACTCCCTGTAAATAACCAACTCCCTGTAAATAACCAACTCCCTGTAAATAACCAACTCCCTGTAAATAACCAAGTCCCTGTAAATAACCAACTCCTGGTAAATAACCAACTCCCTGTAAATAACCAACTCCCTGTAAATAACCAACTCCCTGTAAATAACCAACTCCCTGTAAATAACCAACTCCCTGTAAATAACCAAGTCCCTGTAAATAACCAACTCCCTGTAAATAACCAACTCCCTGTAAATAACCAACTCCCTGTAAATAACCAACTCCCTGTAAATAACTAAGTCCCTGTAAATAACCAACTCCCAGTAAATAACCAACTCCCTGTAAATAACCAACTCCCTGTAAATAACCAACTCCCAGTAAATAACCAACACCCTGTAAATAACCAAGTCCCTGTAAATAACCAACTCCCGGTAAATAACCAACTCCCTGTAAATAACCAACTCCCTGTAAATAACCAACTCCCTGTAAATAACCAACTCCTGGTAAATAACCAACTCCCTGTAAATAACCAAGTCCCAGTAAATAACCAACACCATGTAAACAAGCAACTCCCTGTAAATAACCAAGTCCCGGTAAATAACCAACTCCATGTAAATAACCAACTCCCTGTAAATAACCAAGTCCCTGTAAATAACCAAGTCCCTGTAAATAACCAACTCCCTGTAAACCAACTCCCTGTAAATAACCAACTCCCTGTAAATAACCAACTCCATGTAAATAACCAACTCCCTGTAAATAACCAAGTCCCTGTAAATAACCAACTCCCTGTAAACCAACTCCCTGTAAATAACCAACTCCCTGTAAATAACCAACTCCCTGTAAATAACCAACTCCTGGTAAATAACCAACTCCCTGTAAATAACCAACTCCCTGTAAATAAACAACTCCCTGTAAATAACCAACTCCCTGTAAACCAACTCCCTGTAAATAGCCAACTCCCTGTAAACCAACTCCCTGTAAATAACCAACTCCCTTTAAATAACCAACTCCCTGTAAATAACCAACTCCCTGTAAATAACCAACTCCCGGTAAATAACCAACTCCCTGTAAATAACCAACTCCCGGTAAATAATCAACTCCCTGTAAATAACCAACTCCCAGTCAATAACCAACTCCCTGTAAATAACCAACTCCCTGTAAATAATCAACTCCCTGTAAATAACCAACTCCCTGTAAATAACCAACTCCCTGTAAATAACCAACTCCCTGTAAATAACCAACTCCCTGTAAATAACCAACTCCCAGTAAATAACCAACTCCCTGTAAATAACCAACTCCCGGTGAATAACCAACTCCCTGTAAATAACCAACTCCCTGTAAATAACCAACTCCCTGTAAATAACCAACTCCCAGTAAATAACCAACTCCCTGTAAATAACCAACTCCCAGTAAATAACCAACTCCCTGTAAATAACCAACTCCCAGTAAATAACCAACTCCCTGTAAATAACCAACTCCCTGTAAATAACCAACTCCCGGTAAATAACCAACTCCCTGTAAATAACCAACTACCTGTAAATAACCAACTCCCGGTAAATAACCAACTCCCTGTAAATAACCAACTCCCTGTAAATAACCAACTCCCTGTAAATAACCAACTCCCAGTAAATAACCAACTCCCTGTAAATAACCAACTCCCAGTAAATAACCCACTCCCTGTAAATAACCAACTCCCAGTAAATAACCAACTCCCTGTAAATAACCAACTCCCTGTAAATAACCAACTCCCTGTAAATAACCAACTCCCAGTAAATAACCAACTCCTGGTAAATAACCAACTCCCTGTAAATAACCAACTCCCTGTAAATAACCAAGTCCTGGTAAATAACCAACTCCCTGTAAATAACCAACTCCCTGTAAATAACCAACTCCCTGTAAATAACCAACTCTCTGTAAATAACCAACTCCTGGTAAATAACCAACTCCCTGTAAATAACCAACTCCCTGTAAATAACCAACTCCCTGTAAATAACCAACTCCATGTAAATAACCAGCTCCCTGTAAATAACCAACTCCCTGCACATAACCAACTCCCTGTAAATAACCAACTCCCTGTAAATAACCAACTCCCGGTAAATAACCAACTCCCTGTAAATAACCAACTCCCAGTAAATAACCAACTCCCTGTAAATAACCAACTCCCAGTAAATAACCAACTCCCAGTAAATAACCAACTCCCTGTAAATAACCAACTCCCTGTAAATTACCAACTCCCTGTAAACCAACTCCCGGTAAATAACCAACTCTCTGTAAATAACCAACTCCCAGTAAATAACCAACTCCCTGTAAATAACCAACTCCCTGTAAATAACCAACTCCCTGTAAATAACCAACTCCCTGTAAACCAACTCCCTGTAAATAACCAACTCCCTGTAAATAACCAACTCCCTTAAATAACCAACTCCATGTAAATAACCAACTCCTGGTAAATAACCAACTCCCTGTAAATAACCAACTCCCTGTAAATAACCAACTCCCTGTAAACCTACTCCCTGTAAATAAGCAACTCCCTGTAAATAACCAACTCCCTGTAAATAATCAACTCCCTGTAAATAACCAACTCCCTGTAAATAACCAACTCCCTGTAAACCAACTCCCTGTAAATAACCAACTCCCTGTAAATAACCAACTCCCTGTAAATAACCAACTCCCTGTAAATAACCAACTCCCTGTAAATAACCAACTCCCTGTAAATAACCAACTCTCTGTAAATAACCAACTCCTGGTAAATAACCAACTCCCTGTAAATAACCAACTCCCTGTAAATAACCAACTCCCTGTCAATAACCAACTCCCTCTAAACCAACTCCCTGTAAATAACCAACTCCCTGTAAATAACCAACTCCCTGTAAATAACCAACTCCCTGTAAATAACCAACTCCCGGTAAATAACCAACTCCCTGTAAATAACCAACTCCCTGTAAATAACCAACTCCATGTAAATAACCAACTCCTGGTAAATAACCAACTCCCTGTAAATAACCAACTCCCTGTAAATAACCAACTCTCTGTAAATAACCAACTCCCTGTAAATAACCAACTCCCTGTAAATAACCAACTCCCTGTAAATAACTAACTCCCTGTAAATAACCAACTCCTGTAAATAACCAACTCCCTGTAAATAACCAACTCCCTGTAAATAACCAACACCCTGTAAATAACCAACTCCCTGTAAATAACCAACTCCCTGTAAATAACCAACTCCATGTAAATAACCAACTCCCTGTAAATAACCAAGTCCCTGTAAATAACCAACTCCCTGTAAATAACCAACTCCCTGTAAATAACCAACTCCCTGTAAATAACCAACTCCCTGTAAACCAACTCCCTGTAAATAACCAAATCCCTGTAAATAACCAACTTCCTGTAAATAACCAACTCCCTGTAAATAACCAACTCCATGTAAATAACCAACTCCCTGTAAATAACCAAGTCCCTGTAAATAATCAACTCCTTGTAAATAACCAACTCCCTGTAAATAACCAACTCCCTCTAAATAACCAACTCCTGTAAATAACCAACTCCTTGTAAATAACCAACTCCATGTAAATAACCAACTCCCTGTAAATAACCAACTCCCTGTAAATAACCAACTCCATGTAAATAACCAACTCCCTGTAAATAACCAACTCCCTGTAAATAACCAACTCCCTGTAAATAACCAACTCCCTGTAAACCAACTCCCTGTAAATAACCAACTCCCTGTAAATAACCAACTCCCTGTAAATAACCAACTCCCTGTAAATAACCAACTCCCTTAAATAACCAACTCCATGTAAATAACCAACTCCTGGTAAATAACCAACTCCCTGTAAATAACCAACTCCCTGTAAATAACCAACTCCCTGTAAACCTACTCCCTGTAAATAAGCAACTCCCTGTAAATAACCAACTCCCTGTAAATAATCAACTCCCTGTAAATAACCAACTCCCTGTAAATAACCAACTCCCTGTAAACCAACTCCCTGTAAATAACCAACTCCCTGTAAATAACCAACTCCCTGTAAATAACCAACTCCCTGTAAATAACCAACTCCCTGTAAATAACCAACTCCCTGTAAATAACCAACTCTCTGTAAATAACCAACTCCTGGTAAATAACCAACTCCCTGTAAATAACCAACTCCCTGTAAATAACCAACTCCCTGTCAATAACCAACTCCCTCTAAACCAACTCCCTGTAAATAACCAACTCCCTGTAAATAACCAACTCCCTGTAAATAACCAACTCCCTGTAAATAACCAACTCCCGGTAAATAACCAACTCCCTGTAAATAACCAACTCCCTGTAAATAACCAACTCCATGTAAATAACCAACTCCTGGTAAATAACCAACTCCCTGTAAATAACCAACTCCCTGTAAATAACCAACTCTCTGTAAATAACCAACTCCCTGTAAATAACCAACTCCCTGTAAATAACCAACTCCCTGTAAATAACTAACTCCCTGTAAATAACCAACTCCTGTAAATAACCAACTCCCTGTAAATAACCAACTCCCTGTAAATAACCAACACCCTGTAAATAACCAACTCCCTGTAAATAACCAACTCCCTGTAAATAACCAACTCCATGTAAATAACCAACTCCCTGTAAATAACCAAGTCCCTGTAAATAACCAACTCCCTGTAAATAACCAACTCCCTGTAAATAACCAACTCCCTGTAAATAACCAACTCCCTGTAAACCAACTCCCTGTAAATAACCAAATCCCTGTAAATAACCAACTTCCTGTAAATAACCAACTCCCTGTAAATAACCAACTCCATGTAAATAACCAACTCCCTGTAAATAACCAAGTCCCTGTAAATAATCAACTCCTTGTAAATAACCAACTCCCTGTAAATAACCAACTCCCTCTAAATAACCAACTCCTGTAAATAACCAACTCCTTGTAAATAACCAACTCCATGTAAATAACCAACTCCCTGTAAATAACCAACTCCCTGTAAATAACCAACTCCATGTAAATAACCAACTCCCTGTAAATAACCAACTCCCTGTAAATAACCAACTCCCTGTAAATAACCAAGTCCCTGTAAATAACCAACTCCCTGTAAATAACCAACTCCCTGTAAATAACCAAGTCCCTGTAAATAACCAACTCCCTGTAAACCAACTCCCTGTAAATAACCAACTCCCTGTAAATAACCAACTCCCTGTAAACCAACTCCCTGTAAATAACCAACTCCCTGTAAATAACCAACTCCCTGTAAATAACCAACTCCCTGTAAATAACCAACTCCATGTAAATAACCAACTCCCTGTAAATAACCAAGTCCCTGTAAATAACCAACTCCCTCTAAATAACCAACTCCCTGTAAATAACCAACTCCATGTAAATAACCAACTCCCTGTAAATAACCAACTCCCTGTAAATAACCAACTCCCAGTAAATAACCAACTCCCTGTAAACCAACTCCCGGTAAATAACCAACTCCCTGTAAATAACCAACTCCCTGTAAATAACCAACTCCCGGTAAATAACCAACTCCCTGTAAATAACCAACTCCCTGTAAATAACCAACTCCCGGTAAATAACCAACTCCCTGTAAATAACCAACTCCCGGTAAATAATCAACTCCCCGTAAATAACCAACTCCCAGTCAATAACCAACTCCCTGTAAATAACCAACTCCCTGTAAATAATCAACTCCCTGTAAATAACCAACTCCCTGTAAATAACCAACTCCCTGTAAATAACCAACTCCCTGTAAATAACCAACTCCCAGTAAATAACCAACTCCCTGTAAATAACCAACTCCCGGTGAATAACCAACTCCCTGTAAATAACCAACTCCCTGTAAATAACCAACTCCCTGTAAATAACCAACTCCCTGTAAATAACCAACTCCCAGTAAATAACCAACTCCCTGTAAATAACCAACTCCCAGTAAATAACCAACTCCCTGTAAATAACCAACTCCCTGTAAATAACCAACTCCCGGTAAATAACCAACTCCCTGTAAATAACCAACTCCCTGTAAATAACCAACTCCCGGTAAATAACCAACTCCCTGTAAATAACCAACTCCCTGTAAATAACCAACTCCCTGTAAATAACCAACTCCCAGGAAATAACCAACTCCCTGTAAATAACCAACTCCCAGTAAATAACCAACTCCCTGTAAATAACCAACTCCCAGTAAATAACCAACTCCCTGTAAATAACCAACTCCCTGTAAATAACCAACTCCCTGTAAATAACCAACTCCCTGTAAATAACCAACTCCCAGTAAATAACCAACTCCTGGTAAATAACCAACTCCCTGTAAATAACCAACTCCCTGTAAATAACCAACTCCTGGTAAATAACCAACTCCCTGTAAATAACCAACTCCCTGTAAATAACCAACTCCATGTAAATAACCAACTCCCTGTAAATAAACAACTCCCTGTAAATAACCAACTCCCTGTAAATAACCAGCTCCCTGTAAATAACCAACTCCCTGTAAATAACCAACTCCCTGTAAATAACCAACTCCCTGTAAATAACTAACTCCCTGTAAATAACCAACTCCTGTAAATAACCAACTCCCTGTAAATAACCAACTCCCTGTAAATAACCAACACCCTGTAAATAACCAACTCCCTGTAAATAACCAACTCCCTGTAAATAACCAACTCCATGTAAATAACCAACTCCCTGTAAATAACCAAGTCCCTGTAAATAACCAACTCCCTGTAAATAACCAACTCCCTGTAAATAACCAACTCCCTGTAAACCAACTCCCTGTAAATAACCAAATCCCTGTAAATAACCAACTTCCTGTAAATAACCAACTCCCTGTAAATAACCAACTCCATGTAAATAACCAACTCCCTGTAAATAACCAAGTCCCTGTAAATAACCAACTCCTTGTAAATAACCAACTCCCTGTAAATAACCAACTCCCTCTAAATAACCAACTCCTGTAAATAACCAACTCCCTGTAAATAACCAACTCCATGTAAATAACCAACTCCCTGTAAATAACCAACTCCCTGTAAATAACCAACTCCATGTAAATAACCAACTCCCTGTAAATAACCAACTCCCTGTAAATAACCAACTCCCTGTAAATAACCAAGTCCCTGTAAATAACCAACTCCCTGCAAATAACCAAGTCCCTGTAAATAACCAACTCCCTGTAAATAACCAACTCCCTGTAAATAACCAAGTCCCTGTAAATAACCAACTCCCTGTAAACCAACTCCCTGTAAATAACCAACTCCCTGTAAATAACCAACTCCCTGTAAACCAACTCCCTGTAACTAACCAACTCCCTGTAAATAACGAACTCCCTGTAAATAACCAACTCCCTGTAAATAACCAACTCCATGTAAATAACCAACTCCCTGTAAATAACCAAGTCCCTGTAAATAACCAACTCCCTGTAAATAACCAACTCCCTGTAAATAACCAACTCCATGTAAATAACCAACTCCCTGTAAATAACCAACTCCCTGTAAATAACCAACTCCCAGTAAATAACCAACTCCCTGTAAACCAACTCCCGGTAAATAACCAACTCCCTGTAAATAACCAACTCCCTGTAAATAACCAACTCCCAGTAAATAACCAACTCCCTGTAAATAACCAACTCCCTGTAAATAACCAACTCCCGGTAAATAACCAACTCCCTGTAAATAACCAACTCCCGGTAAATAATCAACTCCCTGTAAATAACCAACTCCCAGTCAATAACCAACTCCCTGTAAATAACCAACTCCCTGTAAATAATCAACTCCCTGTAAATAACCAACTCCCTGTAAATAACCAACTCCCTGTAAATATCCAACTCCCTGTAAATAACCAACTCCCAGTAAATAACCAACTCCCTGTAAATAACCAACTCCCGGTGAATAACCAACTCCCTGTAAATAACCAACTCCCTGTAAATAACCAACTCCCTGTAAATAACCAACTCCCAGTAAATAATCAACTCCCTGTAAATAACCAACTCCCAGTAAATAACCAACTCCCTGTAAATAACCAACTCCCTGTAAATAACCAACTCCCGGTAAATAACCAACTCCCTGTAAATAACCAACTCCCTGTAAATAACCAACTCCCTGTAAATAACCAACTCCCGGTAAATAACCAACTCCCTGTAAATAACCAACTCCCAGTAAATAACCAACTCCCTGTAAATAACCAACTCCCAGTAAATAACCAACTCCCTGTAAATAACCAACTCCCTGTAAATAACCAACTCCCTGTAAATAACCAACTCCCTGTAAATAACCAACTCCCAGTAAATAACCAACTCCTGGTAAATAACCAACTCCCTGTAAATAACCAACTCCCTGTAAATAACCAACTCCTGGTAAATAACCAACTCCCTGTAAATAACCAACTCCCTGTAAATAACCAACTCCCTGTAAATAACCAACTCTCTGTAAATAACCAACTCCTGGTAAATAACCAACTCCCTGTAAATAACCAACTCCCTGTAAATAACCAACTCCATGTAAATAACCAACTCCCTGTAAATAACCAAGTCCCTGTAAATAACCAACTCCCTGTAAATAACCAACTCCGGGTAAATAACCAACTCCCTGTAAATAACCAACTCCCTGTAAATAACCAACTCCCTGTAAATAACCAACTCCCTGTAAATAACCAACTCCTGTAAATAACCAACTCCCTGTAAATAACCAACTCCCTGTAAATAACCAACTCCATGTAAATAACCAACTCCCTGTAAATAACCAAGTCCCAGTAAATAACCAACTCCATGTAAATAACCAACTCCCTGTAAATAACCAACTCCCTGTAAACCAAGTCCCTGTAAATAACCAACTCCGTGTAAATAACCAACTCCCTGTAAACGAAGTCCCTGTAAATAACCAACTCCCTGTAAATAACCAACTCCCTGTAAATAACCAAGTCCCTGTAAATAACCAACTCCCTGTAAATAACCAACTCCCTGTAAATAACCAACTCCCTGCAAATAACCAACTCCCTGTAAATAACCAAGTCCCTGTAAATAACCAACTCCCTGTAAATAACCAACTCACTGTAAATAACCAACTCCATGTAAATAACCAACTCCCTGTAAATAACCAACTCCCTGTAAATAACCAACTCCCTGTAAATAACCAACTCCATGTAAATAACCAACTCCCTGTAAATAACCAACTCCCTGTAAATAACCAACTCCCGGTAAATAACCATCTCCCTGTAAATAACCAACTCCCTGTAAACCAACTCCCTGTAAATAACCAACTCCCTGTAAATAACCAACTCCCTGTAAATAACCAACTCCCTGTAAATAACCAACTCCCTGTAAATAACCAACTCCCTGTAAATAACCAACTCCCTGTAAATAACCAACTCCCAGTAAATAACCAACTCCCTGTAAATAACCAACTCCCGGTGAATAACCAACTCCCTGTAAATAACCAACTCCCTGTAAATAACCAACTCCCTGTAAATAACCAACTCCCTGTAAATAACCAACTCCCAGTAAATAACCAAGTCCCTGTAAATAACCAACTCCCAGTAAATAACCAACTCCCTGTAAATAACCAACTCCCTGTAAATAACCAACTCCCGGTAAATAACCAACTCCCTGTAAATAACCAACTCCCTGTAAATAACCAACTCCCGGTAAATAACCAACTCCCTGTAAATAACCAACTCCCTGTAAATAACCAACTCCCAGGAAATAACCAACTCCCTGTAAATAACCAACTCCCAGTAAATAACCAACTCCCTGTAAATAACCAACTCCCAGTAAATAACCAACTCCCTGTAAATAACCAACTCCCTGTAAATAACCAACTCCCTGTAAATAACCAACTCCCTGTAAATAACCAACTCCCAGTAAATAACCAACTCCTGGTAAATAACCAACTCCCTGTAAATAACCAACTCCCTGTAAATAACCAACTCCTGGTAAATAACCAACTCCCTGTAAATAACCAACTCCCTGTAAATAACCAACTCCATGTAAATAACCAACTCCCTGTAAATAACCAACTCCCTGTAAATAACCAACTCCCTCTAAATAACCAACTCCCTGTAAATAACCAACTCCCTGTAAATAACCAACTCCCTGTAAATAACCAGCTCCCTGTAAATAACCAACTCCCTGTAAATAACCAACTCCCTGTAAATAACCAACTCCCTGTAAATAACTAACTCCCTGTAAATAACCAACTCCTGTAAATAACCAACTCCCTGTAAATAACCAACTCCCTGTAAATAACCAACACCCTGTAAATAACCAACTCCCTGTAAATAACCAACTCCCTGTAAATAACCAACTCCCTGTAAATAACCAACTCCCTGTAAATAACCAACTCCCTGTAAACCAACTCCCTGTAAATAACCAAATCCCTGTAAATAACCAACTTCCTGTAAATAACCAACTCCCTGTAAATAACCAACTCCATGTAAATAACCAACTCCCTGTAAATAACCAAGTCCCTGTAAATAACCAACTCCTTGTAAATAACCAACTCCCTGTAAATAACCAACTCCCTCTAAATAACCAACTCCTGTAAATAACCAACTCCCTGTAAATAACCAACTCCATGTAAATAACCAACTCCCTGTAAATAACCAACTCCCTGTAAATAACCAACTCCATGTAAATAACCAACTCCCTGTAAATAACCAACTCCCTGTAAATAACCAACTCCCTGTAAATAACCAAGTCCCTGTAAATAACCAACTCCCTGTAAATAACCAAGTCCCTGTAAATAACCAACTCCCTGTAAATAACCAACTCCCTGTAAATAACCAAGTCCCTGTAAATAACCAACTCCCTGTAAACCAACTCCCTGTAAATAACCAACTCCCTGTAAATAACCAACTCCCTGTAAACGAACTCCCTGTAAATAACCAACTCCCTGTAAATAACCAACTCCCTGTAAATAACCAACTCCCTGTAAATAACCAACTCCATGTAAATAACCAACTCCCTGTAAATAACCAAGTCCCTGTAAATAACCAACTCCCTGTAAATAACCAACTCCCTGTAAATAACCAACTCCATGTAAATAACCAACTCCCTGTAAATAACCAACTCCCTGTAAATAACCAACTCCCAGTAAATAACCAACTCCCTGTAAACCAACTCCCGGTAAATAACCAACTCCCTGTAAATAACCAACTCCCTGTAAATAACCAACTCCCGGTAAATAACCAACTCCCTGTAAATAACCAACTCCCTGTAAATAACCAACTCCCGGTAAATAACCAACTCCCTGCAAATAACCAACTCCCGGTAAATAATCAACTCCCTGTAAATAACCAACTCCCAGTCAATAACCAACTCCCTGTAAATAACCAACTCCCTGTAAATAATCAACTCCCTGTAAATAACCAACTCCCTGTAAATAACCAACTCCCTGTAAATAACCAACTCCCTGTAAATAACCAACTCCCAGTAAATAACCAACTCCCTGTAAATAACCAACTCCCGGTGAATAACCAACTCCCTGTAAATAACCAACTCCCTGTAAATAACCAACTCCCTGTAAATAACCAACTCCCTGTAAATAACCAACTCCCAGTAAATTACCAACTCCCTGTAAATAACCAACTCCCAGTAAATAACCAACTCCCTGTAAATAACCAACTCCCTGTAAATAACCAACTCCCGGTAAATAACCAACTCCCTGTAAATAACCAACTCCCTGTAAATAACCAACTCCCGGTAAATAACCAACTCCCTGTAAATAACCAACTCCCTGTAAATAACCAACTCCCAGTAAATAACCAACTCCCTGTAAATAACCAACTCCCAGTAAATAACCAACTCCCTGTAAATAACCAACTCCCTGTAAATAACCAATTCCCTGTAAATAACCAACTCCCTGTAAATAACCAACTCCCTGTAAATAACCAACTCCCGGTAAATAACCAACTCCTGGTAAATAACCAACTCCCTGTAAATAACCAACTCCCTGTAAATAACCAACTCCTGGTAAATAACCAACTCCCTGTAAATAACCAACTCCCTGTAAATAACCAACTCCCTGTAAATAACCAACTCTCTGTAAATAACCAACTCCTGGTAAATAACCAACTCCCTGTAAATAACCAACTCCCTGTAAATAACCAACTCCCTGTAAATAACCAACTCCATGTAAATAACCAACTCCCTGTAAATAACCAAGTCCCTGTAAATAACCAACTCCCTGTAAATAACCAACTCCGGGTAAATAACCAACTCCCTGTAAATAACCAACTCCCTGTAAATAACCAACTCCCTGTAAATAACCAACTCCCTGTAAATAACCAACTCCTGTAAATAACCAACTCCCTGTAAATAACCAACTCCCTGTAAATAACCAACTCCCTGTAAATAACCAACTCCATGTAAATAACCAACTCCCTGTAAATAACCAAGTCCCAGTAAATAACCAACTCCATGTAAATAACCAACTCCCTGTAAATAACCAACTCCCTGTAAACCAAGTCCCTGTAAATAACCAACTCCGTGTAAATAACCAACTCCCTGTAAACCAAGTCCCTGTAAATAACCAACTCCCTGTAAATAACCAACTCCCTGTAAATAACCAAGTCCCTGTAAATAACCAACTCCCTGTAAATAACCAACTCCCTGTAAATAACCAACTCCCTGCAAATAACCAACTCCCTGTAAATAACCAACTCCCTGTAAATAACCAACTCCCTGTAAATAACCAACTCCCTGTAAATAACCAACTCCATGTAAATAACCAACTCCCTGTAAATAACCAACTCCCTGTAAATAACCAACTCCCTGTAAATAACCAACTCCATGTAAATAACCAACTCCCTGTAAATAACCAACTCCCTGTAAATAACCAACTCCCGGTAAATAACCAACTCCCTGTAAATAACCAACTCCCTGTAAACCAACTCCCTGTAAATAACCAACTCCCTGTAAATAACCAACTCCCTGTAAATAACCAACTCCCTGTAAATAACCAACTCCTGTAAATAACCAACTCCCTGTAAATAACCAAGTCCCTGTAAATAACCAACTCCCTGTAAATAACCAACTCCTTGTAAATAACCAACTCCCTGTAAATAACCAACTCCCTGTAAATAACCAACTCCCTGTAAACCAACTCCCTGTAAATAACCAACTCCCTGTAAATAACCAACTCCCTGTAAATAACCAACTCCTGTAAATAACCAACTCCCTGTAAATAACCAAGTCCCTGTAAATAACCAACACCATGTAAATAACCAACTGCCTGTAAATAACCAACTCCCTGTAAATAACCAACTCCTTGTAAATAACCAACTCCTTGTAAATAACCAACACCCTGTAAATAACCGACTCCCTGTAAATAACCAAGTCCCTGTAAATAAACAACTCCCTGTAAATAACCAACTCCCTGTAAATAACCAACTCCCGGTAAATAACCAACTCCCTGTAAATAACCAACTCCCTGTAAATAACCAACTCCCAGGAAATAACCAACTCCCTGTAAATAACCAACTCCCAGTAAATAACCAACTCCCTGTAAATAACCAACTCCCAGTAAATAACCAACTCCCTGTAAATAACCAACTCCCTGTAAATAACCAACTCCCTGTAAATAACCAACTCCCTGTAAATAACCAACTCCCAGTAAATAACCAACTCCTGGTAAATAACCAACTCCCTGTAAATAACCAACTCCCTGTAAATAACCAACTCCTGGTAAATAACCAACTCCCTGTAAATAACCAACTCCCTGTAAATAACCAACTCCATGTAAATAACCAACTCCCTGTAAATAACCAACTCCCTGTAAATAACCAACTCCCTCTAAATAACCAACTCCCTGTAAATAACCAACTCCCTGTAAATAACCAACTCCCTGTAAATAACCAGCTCCCTGTAAATAACCAACTCCCTGTAAATAACCAACTCCCTGTAAATAACCAACTCCCTGTAAATAACTAACTCCCTGTAAATAACCAACTCCTGTAAATAACCAACTCCCTGTAAATAACCAACTCCCTGTAAATAACCAACACCCTGTAAATAACCAACTCCCTGTAAATAACCAACTCCCTGTAAATAACCAACTCCCTGTAAATAACCAACTCCCTGTAAATAACCAACTCCCTGTAAACCAACTCCCTGTAAATAACCAAATCCCTGTAAATAACCAACTTCCTGTAAATAACCAACTCCCTGTAAATAACCAACTCCATGTAAATAACCAACTCCCTGTAAATAACCAAGTCCCTGTAAATAACCAACTCCTTGTAAATAACCAACTCCCTGTAAATAACCAACTCCCTCTAAATAACCAACTCCTGTAAATAACCAACTCCCTGTAAATAACCAACTCCATGTAAATAACCAACTCCCTGTAAATAACCAACTCCCTGTAAATAACCAACTCCATGTAAATAACCAACTCCCTGTAAATAACCAACTCCCTGTAAATAACCAACTCCCTGTAAATAACCAAGTCCCTGTAAATAACCAACTCCCTGTAAATAACCAAGTCCCTGTAAATAACCAACTCCCTGTAAATAACCAACTCCCTGTAAATAACCAAGTCCCTGTAAATAACCAACTCCCTGTAAACCAACTCCCTGTAAATAACCAACTCCCTGTAAATAACCAACTCCCTGTAAACGAACTCCCTGTAAATAACCAACTCCCTGTAAATAACCAACTCCCTGTAAATAACCAACTCCCTGTAAATAACCAACTCCATGTAAATAACCAACTCCCTGTAAATAACCAAGTCCCTGTAAATAACCAACTCCCTGTAAATAACCAACTCCCTGTAAATAACCAACTCCATGTAAATAACCAACTCCCTGTAAATAACCAACTCCCTGTAAATAACCAACTCCCAGTAAATAACCAACTCCCTGTAAACCAACTCCCGGTAAATAACCAACTCCCTGTAAATAACCAACTCCCTGTAAATAACCAACTCCCGGTAAATAACCAACTCCCTGTAAATAACCAACTCCCTGTAAATAACCAACTCCCAGTAAATAACCAACTCCCTGCAAATAACCAACTCCCGGTAAATAATCAACTCCCTGTAAATAACCAACTCCCAGTCAATAACCAACTCCCTGTAAATAACCAACTCCCTGTAAATAATCAACTCCCTGTAAATAACCAACTCCCTGTAAATAACCAACTCCCTGTAAATAACCAACTCCCTGTAAATAACCAACTCCCAGTAAATAACCAACTCCCTGTAAATAACCAACTCCCGGTGAATAACCAACTCCCTGTAAATAACCAACTCCCTGTAAATAACCAACTCCCTGTAAATAACCAACTCCCTGTAAATAACCAACTCCCAGTAAATTACCAACTCCCTGTAAATAACCAACTCCCAGTAAATAACCAACTCCCTGTAAATAACCAACTCCCTGTAAATAACCAACTCCCGGTAAATAACCAACTCCCTGTAAATAACCAACTCCCTGTAAATAACCAACTCCCGGTAAATAACCAACTCCCTGTAAATAACCAACTCCCTGTAAATAACCAACGCCCAGTAAATAACCAACTCCCTGTAAATAACCAACTCCCAGTAAATAACCAACTCCCTGTAAATAACCAACTCCCTGTAAATAACCAATTCCCTGTAAATAACCAACTCCCTGTAAATAACCAACTCCCTGTAAATAACCAACTCCCGGTAAATAACCAACTCCTGGTAAATAACCAACTCCCTGTAAATAACCAACTCCCTGTAAATAACCAACTCCTGGTAAATAACCAACTCCCTGTAAATAACCAACTCCCTGTAAATAACCAACTCCCTGTAAATAACCAACTCTCTGTAAATAACCAACTCCTGGTAAATAACCAACTCCCTGTAAATAACCAACTCCCTGTAAATAACCAACTCCCTGTAAATAACCAACTCCATGTAAATAACCAACTCCCTGTAAATAACCAAGTCCCTGTAAATAACCAACTCCCTGTAAATAACCAACTCCGGGTAAATAACCAACTCCCTGTAAATAACCAACTCCCTGTAAATAACCAACTCCCTGTAAATAACCAACTCCCTGTAAATAACCAACTCCTGTAAATAACCAACTCCCTGTAAATAACCAACTCCCTGTAAATAACCAACTCCCTGTAAATAACCAACTCCATGTAAATAACCAACTCCCTGTAAATAACCAAGTCCCAGTAAATAACCAACTCCATGTAAATAACCAACTCCCTGTAAATAACCAACTCCCTGTAAACCAAGTCCCTGTAAATAACCAACTCCGTGTAAATAACCAACTCCCTGTAAACCAAGTCCCTGTAAATAACCAACTCCCTGTAAATAACCAACTCCCTGTAAATAACCAAGTCCCTGTAAATAACCAACTCCCTGTAAATAACCAACTCCCTGTAAATAACCAACTCCCTGCAAATAACCAACTCCCTGTAAATAACCAACTCCCTGTAAATAACCAACTCCCTGTAAATAACCAACTCCCTGTAAATAACCAACTCCATGTAAATAACCAACTCCCTGTAAATAACCAACTCCCTGTAAATAACCAACTCCCTGTAAATAACCAACTCCATGTAAATAACCAACTCCCTGTAAATAACCAACTCCCTGTAAATAACCAACTCCCGGTAAATAACCAACTCCCTGTAAATAACCAACTCCCTGTAAACCAACTCCCTGTAAATAACCAACTCCCTGTAAATAACCAACTCCCTGTAAATAACCAACTCCCTGTAAATAACCAACTCCCTCTAAATAACCAACTCCCTGTAAATAACCAACTCCCTGTAAATAACCAACTCCCTGTAAATAACCAGCTCCCTGTAAATAACCAACTCCCTGTAAATAACCAACTCCCTGTAAATAACCAACTCCCTGTAAATAACTAACTCCCTGTAAATAACCAACTCCTGTAAATAACCAACTCCCTGTAAATAACCAACTCCCTGTAAATAACCAACACCCTGTAAATAACCAACTCCCTGTAAATAACCAACTCCCTGTAAATAACCAACTCCCTGTAAATAACCAACTCCCTGTAAATAACCAACTCCCTGTAAACCAACTCCCTGTAAATAACCAAATCCCTGTAAATAACCAACTTCCTGTAAATAACCAACTCCCTGTAAATAACCAACTCCATGTAAATAACCAACTCCCTGTAAATAACCAAGTCCCTGTAAATAACCAACTCCTTGTAAATAACCAACTCCCTGTAAATAACCAACTCCCTCTAAATAACCAACTCCTGTAAATAACCAACTCCCTGTAAATAACCAACTCCATGTAAATAACCAACTCCCTGTAAATAACCAACTCCCTGTAAATAACCAACTCCATGTAAATAACCAACTCCCTGTAAATAACCAACTCCCTGTAAATAACCAACTCCCTGTAAATAACCAAGTCCCTGTAAATAACCAACTCCCTGTAAATAACCAAGTCCCTGTAAATAACCAACTCCCTGTAAATAACCAACTCCCTGTAAATAACCAAGTCCCTGTAAATAACCAACTCCCTGTAAACCAACTCCCTGTAAATAACCAACTCCCTGTAAATAACCAACTCCCTGTAAACGAACTCCCTGTAAATAACCAACTCCCTGTAAATAACCAACTCCCTGTAAATAACCAACTCCCTGTAAATAACCAACTCCATGTAAATAACCAACTCCCTGTAAATAACCAAGTCCCTGTAAATAACCAACTCCCTGTAAATAACCAACTCCCTGTAAATAACCAACTCCATGTAAATAACCAACTCCCTGTAAATAACCAACTCCCTGTAAATAACCAACTCCCAGTAAATAACCAACTCCCTGTAAACCAACTCCCGGTAAATAACCAACTCCCTGTAAATAACCAACTCCCTGTAAATAACCAACTCCCGGTAAATAACCAACTCCCTGTAAATAACCAACTCCCTGTAAATAACCAACTCCCAGTAAATAACCAACTCCCTGCAAATAACCAACTCCCGGTAAATAATCAACTCCCTGTAAATAACCAACTCCCAGTCAATAACCAACTCCCTGTAAATAACCAACTCCCTGTAAATAATCAACTCCCTGTAAATAACCAACTCCCTGTAAATAACCAACTCCCTGTAAATAACCAACTCCCTGTAAATAACCAACTCCCAGTAAATAACCAACTCCCTGTAAATAACCAACTCCCGGTGAATAACCAACTCCCTGTAAATAACCAACTCCCTGTAAATAACCAACTCCCTGTAAATAACCAACTCCCTGTAAATAACCAACTCCCAGTAAATTACCAACTCCCTGTAAATAACCAACTCCCAGTAAATAACCAACTCCCTGTAAATAACCAACTCCCTGTAAATAACCAACTCCCGGTAAATAACCAACTCCCTGTAAATAACCAACTCCCTGTAAATAACCAACTCCCGGTAAATAACCAACTCCCTGTAAATAACCAACTCCCTGTAAATAACCAACTCCCAGTAAATAACCAACTCCCTGTAAATAACCAACTCCCAGTAAATAACCAACTCCCTGTAAATAACCAACTCCCTGTAAATAACCAATTCCCTGTAAATAACCAACTCCCTGTAAATAACCAACTCCCTGTAAATAACCAACTCCCGGTAAATAACCAACTCCTGGTAAATAACCAACTCCCTGTAAATAACCAACTCCCTGTAAATAACCAACTCCTGGTAAATAACCAACTCCCTGTAAATAACCAACTCCCTGTAAATAACCAACTCCCTGTAAATAACCAACTCTCTGTAAATAACCAACTCCTGGTAAATAACCAACTCCCTGTAAATAACCAACTCCCTGTAAATAACCAACTCCCTGTAAATAACCAACTCCATGTAAATAACCAACTCCCTGTAAATAACCAAGTCCCTGTAAATAACCAACTCCCTGTAAATAACCAACTCCGGGTAAATAACCAACTCCCTGTAAATAACCAACTCCCTGTAAATAACCAACTCCCTGTAAATAACCAACTCCCTGTAAATAACCAACTCCTGTAAATAACCAACTCCCTGTAAATAACCAACTCCCTGTAAATAACCAACTCCCTGTAAATAACCAACTCCATGTAAATAACCAACTCCCTGTAAATAACCAAGTCCCAGTAAATAACCAACTCCATGTAAATAACCAACTCCCTGTAAATAACCAACTCCCTGTAAACCAAGTCCCTGTAAATAACCAACTCCGTGTAAATAACCAACTCCCTGTAAACCAAGTCCCTGTAAATAACCAACTCCCTGTAAATAACCAACTCCCTGTAAATAACCAAGTCCCTGTAAATAACCAACTCCCTGTAAATAACCAACTCCCTGTAAATAACCAACTCCCTGCAAATAACCAACTCCCTGTAAATAACCAACTCCCTGTAAATAACCAACTCCCTGTAAATAACCAACTCCCTGTAAATAACCAACTCCATGTAAATAACCAACTCCCTGTAAATAACCAACTCCCTGTAAATAACCAACTCCCTGTAAATAACCAACTCCATGTAAATAACCAACTCCCTGTAAATAACCAACTCCCTGTAAATAACCAACTCCCGGTAAATAACCAACTCCCTGTAAATAACCAACTCCCTGTAAACCAACTCCCTGTAAATAACCAACTCCCTGTAAATAACCAACTCCCTGTAAATAACCAACTCCCTGTAAATAACCAACTCCTGTAAATAACCAACTCCCTGTAAATAACCAAGTCCCTGTAAATAACCAACTCCCTGTAAATAACCAACTCCTTGTAAATAACCAACTCCCTGTAAATAACCAACTCCCTGTAAATAACCAACTCCCTGTAAACCAACTCCCTGTAAATAACCAACTCCCTGTAAATAACCAACTCCCTGTAAATAACCAACTCCTGTAAATAACCAACTCCCTGTAAATAACCAACTCCCTGTAAATAACCAACTCCTGTAAATAACCAACTCCCTGTAAATAACCAACTCCTGGTAAATAACCAACTCTCTGTAAATAACCAACTCCTGGTAAATAACCAACTCCCTGTAAATAACCAACTCCCTGTAAATAACCAACTCCATGTAAATAACCAACTCCCTGTAAATAACCAAGTCCCTGTAAATAACCAACTCCCTGTAAATAACCAACTCCGGGTAAATAACCAACTCCCTGTAAATAACCAACTCCCTGTAAATAACCAACTCCCTGTAAATAACCAACTCCCTGTAAATAACCAACTCCTGTAAATAACCAACTCCCTGTAAATAACCAACTCCCTGTAAATAACCAACTCCATGTAAATAACCAACTCCCTGTAAATAACCAAGTCCCAGTAAATAACCAACTCCATGTAAATAACCAACTCCCTGTAAATAACCAACTCCCTGTAAACCAAGTCCCTGTAAATAACCAACTCCGTGTAAATAACCAACTCCCTGTAAACGAAGTCCCTGTAAATAACCAACTCCCTGTAAATAACCAACTCCCTGTAAATAACCAAGTCCCTGTAAATAACCAACTCCCTGTAAATAACCAACTCCCTGTAAATAACCAACTCCCTGCAAATAACCAACTCCCTGTAAATAACCAAGTCCCTGTAAATAACCAACTCCCTGTAAATAACCAACTCCCTGTAAATAACCAACTCCATGTAAATAACCAACTCCCTGTAAATAACCAACTCCCTGTAAATAACCAACTCCCTGTAAATAACCAACTCCATGTAAATAACCAACTCCCTGTAAATAACCAACTCCCTGTAAATAACCAACTCCCGGTATATAACCATCTCCCTGTAAATAACCAACTCCCTGTAAACCAACTCCCTGTAAATAACCAACTCCCTGTAAATAACCAACTCCCTGTAAATAACCAACTCCCTGTAAATAACCAACTCCCTGTAAATAACCAACTCCCTGTAAATAACCAACTCCCTGTAAATAACCAACTCCCAGTAAATAACCAACTCCCTGTAAATAACCAACTCCCGGTGAATAACCAACTCCCTGTAAATAACCAACTCCCTGTAAATAACCAACTCCCTGTAAATAACCAACTCCCTGTAAATAACCAACTCCCAGTAAATAACCAAGTCCCTGTAAATAACCAACTCCCAGTAAATAACCAACTCCCTGTAAATAACCAACTCCCTGTAAATAACCAACTCCCGGTAAATAACCAACTCCCTGTAAATAACCAACTCCCTGTAAATAACCAACTCCCGGTAAATAACCAACTCCCTGTAAATAACCAACTCCCTGTAAATAACCAACTCCCAGGAAATAACCAACTCCCTGTAAATAACCAACTCCCAGTAAATAACCAACTCCCTGTAAATAACCAACTCCCAGTAAATAACCAACTCCCTGTAAATAACCAACTCCCTGTAAATAACCAACTCCCTGTAAATAACCAACTCCCTGTAAATAACCAACTCCCAGTAAATAACCAACTCCTGGTAAATAACCAACTCCCGGTAAATAACCAACTCCCTGTAAATAACCAACTCCCTGTAAATAACCAACTCCCTGTAAATAACCAACTCCTGGTAAATAACCAACTCCCTGTAAATAACCAACTCCCTGTAAATAACCAACTCCCTGTAAATAACCAACTCCCTGTAAATAACCAACTCCTGTAAATAACCAACTCCCTGTAAATAACCAAGTCCCTGTAAATAACCAACTCCCTGTAAATAACCAACTCCTTGTAAATAACCAACTCCCTGTAAATAACCAACTCCCTGTAAATAACCAACTCCCTGTAAACCAACTCCCTGTAAATAACCAACTCCCTGTAAATAACCAACTCCCTGTAAATAACCAACTCCTGTAAATAACCAACTCCCTGTAAATAACCAACTCCCTGTAAATAACCAACTCCATGTAAATAACCAACTCCCTGTAAATAACCAACTCCCTGTAAATAACCAACTCCCTGTAAATAACCAACTCCATGTAAATAACCAACTCCCTGTAAATAACCAACTCCCTGTAAATAACCAACTCCCGGTAAATAACCAACTCCCTGTAAATAACCAACTCCCTGTAAACCAACTCCCTGTAAATAACCAACTCCCTGTAAATAACCAACTCCCTGTAAATAACCAACTCCCTGTAAATAACCAACTCCTGTAAATAACCAACTCCCTGTAAATAACCAAGTCCCTGTAAATAACCAACTCCCTGTAAATAACCAACTCCTTGTAAATAACCAACTCCCTGTAAATAACCAACTCCCTGTAAATAACCAACTCCCTGTAAACCAACTCCCTGTAAATAACCAACTCCCTGTAAATAACCAACTCCCTGTAAATAACCAACTCCTGTAAATAACCAACTCCCTGTAAATAACCAACTCCCTGTAAATAACCAACTCCTGTAAATAACCAACTCCCTGTAAATAACCAACTCCTGGTAAATAACCAACTCTCTGTAAATAACCAACTCCTGGTAAATAACCAACTCCCTGTAAATAACCAACTCCCTGTAAATAACCAACTCCATGTAAATAACCAACTCCCTGTAAATAACCAAGTCCCTGTAAATAACCAACTCCCTGTAAATAACCAACTCCGGGTAAATAACCAACTCCCTGTAAATAACCAACTCCCTGTAAATAACCAACTCCCTGTAAATAACCAACTCCCTGTAAATAACCAACTCCTGTAAATAACCAACTCCCTGTAAATAACCAACTCCCTGTAAATAACCAACTCCATGTAAATAACCAACTCCCTGTAAATAACCAACTCCCTGTAAATAACCAACTCCCTGTAAATAACCAACTCCATGTAAATAACCAACTCCCTGTAAATAACCAACTCCCTGTAAATAACCAACTCCCGGTAAATAACCAACTCCCTGTAAATAACCAACTCCCTGTAAACCAACTCCCTGTAAATAACCAACTCCCTGTAAATAACCAACTCCCTGTAAATAACCAACTCCCTGTAAATCACCAACTCCTGTAAATAACCAACTCCCTGTAAATAACCAAGTCCCTGTAAATAACCAACTCCCTGTAAATAACCAACTCCTTGTAAATAACCAACTCCCTGTAAATAACCAACTCCCTGTAAATAACCAACTCCCTGTAAACCAACTCCCTGTAAATAACCAACTCCCTGTAAATAACCAACTCCCTGTAAATAACCAACTCCTGTAAATAACCAACTCCCTGTAAATAACCAACTCCCTGTAAATAACCAACTCCTGTAAATAACCAACTCCCTGTAAATAACCAACTCCTGGTAAATAACCAACTCTCTGTAAATAACCAACTCCTGGTAAATAACCAACTCCCTGTAAATAACCAACTCCCTGTAAATAACCAACTCCATGTAAATAACCAACTCCCTGTAAATAACCAAGTCCCTGTAAATAACCAACTCCCAGTCAATAACCAACTCCCTGTAAATAACCAACTCCCTGTAAATAATCAACTCCCTGTAAATAACCAACTCCCTGTAAATAACCAACTCCCTGTAAATAACCAACTCCCTGTAAATAACCAACTCCCAGTAAATAACCAACTCCCTGTAAATAACCAACTCCCGGTGAATAACCAACTCCCTGTAAATAACCAACTCCCTGTAAATAACCAACTCCCTGTAAATAACCAACTCCCTGTAAATAACCAACTCCCAGTAAATTACCAACTCCCTGTAAATAACCAACTCCCAGTAAATAACCAACTCCCTGTAAATAACCAACTCCCTGTAAATAACCAACTCCCGGTAAATAACCAACTCCCTGTAAATAACCAACTCCCTGTAAATAACCAACTCCCGGTAAATAACCAACTCCCTGTAAATAACCAACTCCCTGTAAATAACCAACTCCCAGTAAATAACCAACTCCCTGTAAATAACCAACTCCCAGTAAATAACCAACTCCCTGTAAATAACCAACTCCCTGTAAATAACCAATTCCCTGTAAATAACCAACTCCCTGTAAATAACCAACTCCCTGTAAATAACCAACTCCCGGTAAATAACCAACTCCTGGTAAATAACCAACTCCCTGTAAATAACCAACTCCCTGTAAATAACCAACTCCTGGTAAATAACCAACTCCCTGTAAATAACCAACTCCCTGTAAATAACCAACTCCCTGTAAATAACCAACTCTCTGTAAATAACCAACTCCTGGTAAATAACCAACTCCCTGTAAATAACCAACTCCCTGTAAATAACCAACTCCCTGTAAATAACCAACTCCATGTAAATAACCAACTCCCTGTAAATAACCAAGTCCCTGTAAATAACCAACTCCCTGTAAATAACCAACTCCGGGTAAATAACCAACTCCCTGTAAATAACCAACTCCCTGTAAATAACCAACTCCTGTAAATAACCAACTCCCTGTAAATAACCAACTCCCTGTAAATAACCAACTCCCTGTAAATAACCAACTCCATGTAAATAACCAACTCCCTGTAAATAACCAAGTCCCAGTAAATAACCAACTCCATGTAAATAACCAACTCCCTGTAAATAACCAACTCCCTGTAAACCAAGTCCCTGTAAATAACCAACTCCGTGTAAATAACCAACTCCCTGTAAACCAAGTCCCTGTAAATAACCAACTCCCTGTAAATAACCAACTCCCTGTAAATAACCAAGTCCCTGTAAATAACCAACTCCCTGTAAATAACCAACTCCCTGTAAATAACCAACTCCCTGCAAATAACCAACTCCCTGTAAATAACCAACTCCCTGTAAATAACCAACTCCCTGTAAATAACCAACTCCCTGTAAATAACCAACTCCATGTAAATAACCAACTCCCTGTAAATAACCAACTCCCTGTAAATAACCAACTCCCTGTAAATAACCAACTCCATGTAAATAACCAACTCCCTGTAAATAACCAACTCCCTGTAAATAACCAACTCCCGGTAAATAACCAACTCCCTGTAAATAACCAACTCCCTGTAAACCAACTCCCTGTAAATAACCAACTCCCTGTAAATAACCAACTCCCTGTAAATAACCAACTCCCTGTAAATAACCAACTCCTGTAAATAACCAACTCCCTGTAAATAACCAAGTCCCTGTAAATAACCAACTCCCTGTAAATAACCAACTCCTTGTAAATAACCAACTCCCTGTAAATAACCAACTCCCTGTAAATAACCAACTCCCTGTAAACCAACTCCCTGTAAATAACCAACTCCCTGTAAATAACCAACTCCCTGTAAATAACCAACTCCTGTAAATAACCAACTCCCTGTAAATAACCAACTCCTGTAAATAACCAACTCCCTGTAAATAACCAACTCCTGGTAAATAACCAACTCTCTGTAAATAACCAACTCCTGGTAAATAACCAACTCCCTGTAAATAACCAACTCCCTGTAAATAACCAACTCCATGTAAATAACCAACTCCCTGTAAATAACCAAGTCCCTGTAAATAACCAACTCCCTGTAAATAACCAACTCCGGGTAAATAACCAACTCCCTGTAAATAACCAACTCCCTGTAAATAACCAACTCCCTGTAAATAACCAACTCCTGTAAATAACCAACTCCCTGTAAATAACCAACTCCCTGTAAATAACCAACTCCATGTAAATAACCAACTCCCTGTAAATAACCAAGTCCCAGTAAATAACCAACTCCATGTAAATAACCAACTCCCTGTAAATAACCAACTCCCTGTAAACCAAGTCCCTGTAAATAACCAACTCCGTGTAAATAACCAACTCCCTGTAAACGAAGTCCCTGTAAATAACCAACTCCCTGTAAATAACCAACTCCCTGTAAATAACCAAGTCCCTGTAAATAACCAACTCCCTGTAAATAACCAACTCCCTGTAAATAACCAACTCCCTGCAAATAACCAACTCCCTGTAAATAACCAAGTCCCTGTAAATAACCAACTCCCTGTAAATAACCAACTCCCTGTAAATAACCAACTCCATGTAAATAACCAACTCCCTGTAAATAACCAACTCCCTGTAAATAACCAACTCCCTGTAAATAACCAACTCCATGTAAATAACCAACTCCCTGTAAATAACCAACTCCCTGTAAATAACCAACTCCCGGTAAATAACCATCTCCCTGTAAATAACCAACTCCCTGTAAACCAACTCCCTGTAAATAACCAACTCCCTGTAAATAACCAACTCCCTGTAAATAACCAACTCCCTGTAAATAACCAACTCCCTGTAAATAACCAACTCCCTGTAAATAACCAACTCCCTGTAAATAACCAACTCCCAGTAAATAACCAACTCCCTGTAAATAACCAACTCCCGGTGAATAACCAACTCCCTGTAAATAACCAACTCCCTGTAAATAACCAACTCCCTGTAAATAACCAACTCCCTGTAAATAACCAACTCCCAGTAAATAACCAAGTCCCTGTAAATAACCAACTCCCAGTAAATAACCAACTCCCTGTAAATAACCAACTCCCTGTAAATAACCAACTCCCGGTAAATAACCAACTCCCTGTAAATAACCAACTCCCTGTAAATAACCAACTCCCGGTAAATAACCAACTCCCTGTAAATAACCAACTCCCTGTAAATAACCAACTCCCAGGAAATAACCAACTCCCTGTAAATAACCAACTCCCAGTAAATAACCAACTCCCTGTAAATAACCAACTCCCAGTAAATAACCAACTCCCTGTAAATAACCAACTCCCTGTAAATAACCAACTCCCTGTAAATAACCAACTCCCTGTAAATAACCAACTCCCAGTAAATAACCAACTCCTGGTAAATAACCAACTCCCGGTAAATAACCAACTCCCTGTAAATAACCAACTCCCTGTAAATAACCAACTCCCTGTAAATAACCAACTCCTGGTAAATAACCAACTCCCTGTAAATAACCAACTCCCTGTAAATAACCAACTCCCTGTAAATAACCAACTCCCTGTAAATAACCAACTCCTGTAAATAACCAACTCCCTGTAAATAACCAAGTCCCTGTAAATAACCAACTCCCTGTAAATAACCAACTCCTTGTAAATAACCAACTCCCTGTAAATAACCAACTCCCTGTAAATAACCAACTCCCTGTAAACCAACTCCCTGTAAATAACCAACTCCCTGTAAATAACCAACTCCCTGTAAATAACCAACTCCTGTAAATAACCAACTCCCTGTAAATAACCAAGTCCCTGTAAATAACCAACACCATGTAAATAACCAACTGCCTGTAAATAACCAACTCCCTGTAAATAACCAACTCCTTGTAAATAACCAACTCCTTGTAAATAACCAACACCCTGTAAATAACCGACTCCCTGTAAATAACCAAGTCCCTGTAAATAAACAACTCCCTGTAAATAACCAACTCCCTGTAAATAATCAACTCCCTGTAAATAACCAACTCCCTGTAAATAACCAACTCCCGGTAAATAACCAACTCCCTGTAAATAACCAACTCCCTGTAAATAACCAACTCCCTGTAAATAACCAAGTCCCTGTAAATAACGAACTCCCTGTAAATAACCAAGTCCCTGTAAATAACGAACTCCCTGTAAATAACCAACTCCCTGTAAATAACCAACTCCCTGTAAATAACGAACTCCCTGTAAATAACCAAGTCCCTGTAAATAACCAACTCCCTGTAAATAACCAACTCCCTGTAAATAACCAACTCCCTGTAAATAACCAACTCCCTGTAAATAACCAACTCCATGTAAATAACCAACTCCCTGTAAATAACCAACTCCATGTAAATAACCAACTCCCTGTAAATAACCAAGTCCCTGTAAACCAACTCCCTGTAAATAACCAACTCCCTGTAAATAACCAACTCCCTGTAAACCAACTCCCTGTAAATAACCAACTCCCTGTAAATAACCAACTCCCTGTAAATAACCAAGTCCCTGTAAATAACCAACTCCCTGTAAATAACCAACTCCCTGTAAATAACCAACTCCCTGTAAATAACCAACTCCCTGTAAATAACCAACTCCATGTAAATAACCAACTCCCTGTAAATAACCAAGTCCCTGTAAACCAACTCCCTGTAAATAACCAACTCCCTGTAAATAACCAACTCCCTGTAAACCAACTCCCTGTAAATAACCAACTCCCTGTAAATAACCAACTCCCTGTAAATAACCAACTCCTGTAAATAACCAACTCCCTGTAAATAACCAACTCCCTGTAAATAACCAACTCCCTGTAAATAACCAACTCCTGTAAATAACCAACTCCCTGTAAATAACCAACTCCCTGTAAATAACCAACTCCCTGTAAATAACCAACTCCCTGTAAATAACCAGCTCCCTGTAAATAACCAAGTCCCTGTAAACCAACTCCCTGTAAATAACCAACTCCCTGTAAATAACCAACTCCTGTAAATAACCAACTCCCCGTAAATAACCAACTCCCTGTGAATAACCAACTCCCGGTAAATAACCAACTCCCTGTAAATAACCAGCTCCCTGTAAATAACCAACTCCCTGTAAACCAGCTCCCTGTAAATAACCAACTCCCTGTAAATAACCAACTCCCTGTAAATAACCGACTCCCTGTAAATAACCAACTCCCTGTAAATAACCAACTCCCTGTAAACCAACTCCCTGTAAATAACCAACTCCCTGTAAATAACCAACTACTGTAAATAACCAACTCCCTGTAAATAACCAACTCCCTGTAAATAGCCAACTCCCTGTAAATAACCAACTCCCTGTAAACCAACTCCCTGTAAATAACCAACTACTGTAAATAACCAACTCCCTGTAAATAGCCAACTCCCTGTAAATAACCAACTCCCTGTAAACCAACTCCCTGTAAATAACCAACTACTGTAAATAACCAACTCCCTGTAAATAGCCAACTCCCTGTAAATAACCAACTCCCTGTAAACCAACTCCCTGTAAATAACCAACTCCCTGTAAATAACCAACTACTGTAAATAACCAACTCCCTGTAAATAACCAACTCCCTGTAAATAACCAACTCCCTGTAAATAACCAACTACTGTAAATAACCAACTCCCTGTAAATAACCAACTCCCTGTAAACCAACTCCCTGTAAATAACCAACTCCCTGTAAACCAACTCCCTGTAAATAACCAACTCCCTGTAAATAACCAACTCCTGTAAATAACCAACTCCCTGTAAACCAATTCCTTGTAAATAACCAACTCCCTGTAAATAACCAACTCCATGTAAATAACCAACTCCCTGTAAACCAACTCCCTGTAAATAACCAACTCCCTGTAAATAACCAACTCCTGTAAATAACCAACTCCCTGTAAACCAATTCCTTGTAAATAATCAACTCCCTGTAAATAACCAACTCCATGTAAATAACCAACTCCCTGTAAATAACCAACACCCTGTAAATAACCAACTCCCTGTAAATAACGAACTCCCAGGAAATAACCAACTCCCTGTAAATAACCAACTCCCTGTAAACCAACTCCCTGTAAATAACCAACTCCCTGTAAATAACCAACTCCCTGTAAACCAACTCCCTGTAAATAACCAACTCCCTGTAAATAACCAACTCCCTGTAAATAACCAACTCCCTGTAAACCAACTCCCTGTAAACCAACTCCCTGTAAATAACCAACTCCCTGTAAATAACCAACTCCCTGTAAATAACCAACTCCCTGTAAATAACCAACTCCATGTAAATAACCAACTCCCTGTAAATAACCAAGTCCCTGTAAATAACCAACTCCCTGTTAATAACCAACTCCCTGTAAATAACCAACTCCATGTAAATAACCAACTCCCTGTAAATAACCAAGTCCCAGTAAATAACCAACTCCATGTAAATAACCAACTCCCTGTAAATAACCAACTCCCTGTAAATAACCAACTCCCTGTAAACCAATTACTTGTAAATAACCAACTCCCTGTAAATAACCAACTCCCTGTAAACCAACTCCCTGTAAATAACCAACTCCCTGTAAATAACCAACTCCCTGTAAATAACCAACTCCCTGTAAACCAACTCCCGGTAAATAACCAACTCCCTGTAAACCAACTCCCTGTAAATAACCAACTCCCTGTAAATAACCAACTCCTGTAAATAACCAACTCCCTGTAAACCAACTCCCAGTAAATAACCAACTCCCTGTACATAACCAACTCCCTGTAAACCAACTCCCTGTAAATAACCAACTCCCTGTAAATAACCAACTCCTGTAAATAACCAACTCCCTGTAAACCAACTCCCTGTAAATAACCAACTCCCTGTACATAACCAACTCCCTGTAAATAACCAACTCCCTGTAAATAACCAACTCCCGGTAAATAACCAACTCCCTGTAAATAACCAACTCCCAGTAAATAACCAACTCCCTGTAAATAACCAACTCCCAGTAAATAACCAACTCCCTGTAAACCAACTCCCTGTAAATAACCAACTCCCTGTAAATAACCAACTCCCTGTAAATAACCAACTCCCTGTAAATAACCAACTCCCTGTAAACCAACTCCCTGTAAATAACCAACTCCCTGTAAACCAACTCCCTGTAAATAACCAACTCCCTGTAAATAACCAACTCCCTGTAAACCAACTCCCTGTAAATAACCAACTCCCTGTAAATAACCAACTCCCTGTAAATAACCAACTCCCTGTAAATAACCAACTCCATGTAAATAACCAACTCCCTGTAAATAACCAAGTCCCTGTAAATAACCAACTCCCTGTAAATAACCAACTCCCTGTAAATAACCAACTCCATGTAAATAACCAACTCCCTGTAAATAACCAAGTCCCAGTAAATAACCAACTCCATGTAAATAACCAACTCCCTGTAAATAACCAACTCCCTGTAAATAACCAACTCCCTGTAAACCAATTACTTGTAAATAACCAACTCCCTGTAAATAACCAACTCCCTGTAAACCAACTCCCTGTAAATAACCAACTCCCTGTAAATAACCAACTCCCTGTAAATAACCAACTCCCTGTAAACCAACTCCCGGTAAATAACCAACTCCCTGTAAACCAACTCCCTGTAAATAACCAACTCCCTGTAAATAACCAACTCCTGTAAATAACCAACTCCCTGTAAACCAACTCCCTGTAAATAACCAACTCCCTGTACATAACCAACTCCCTGTAAATAACCAACTCCCTGTAAATAACCAACTCCTGTAAATAACCAACTCCTGTAAATAACCAACTCCCTGTAAACCAACTCCCTGTAAATAACCAACTCCCTGTAAATAACCAACTCCTGTAAATAACCAACTCCCTGTAAACCAACTCCCTGTAAATAACCAACTCCCTGTACATAACCAACTCCCTGTAAATAACCAACTCCCTGTAAATAACCAACTCCCTGTACATAACCAACTCCCTGTAAATAACCAACTCCCTGTAAATAACCAACTCCTGTAAATAACCAACTCCCTGTAAACCAACTCCCTGTAAATAACCAACTCCCTGTAAATAACCAACTCCTGTAAATAACCAACTCCCTGTAAACCAACTCCCTGTAAATAACCAACTCCCTGTACATAACCAACTCCCTGTAAATAACCAACTCCCTGTAAATAACCAACTCCCGGTAAATAACCAACTCCCTGTAAATAACCAACTCCCAGTAAATAACCAACTCCCTGTAAATAACCAACTCCCAGTAAATAACCAACTCCCAGTAAATAACCAACTCCCTGTAAATAACCAACTCCCTGTAAATAACCAACTCCCTGTAAACCAACTCCCGGTAAATAACCAACTCTCTGTAAATAACCAACTCCCAGTAAATAACCAACTCCCTGTAAATAACCAACTCCCTGTAAATAACCAACTCCCTGTAAATAACCAACTCCCTGTAAACCAGCTCCCTGTAAATAACCAACTCCCTGTAAATAACCAACTCCCTGTAAATAACCAACTCCATGTAAATAACCAACTCCTGGTAAATAACCAACTCCCTGTAAATAACCAACTCCCTGTAAATAACCAACTCCCTGTAAACCTACTCCCTGTAAATAACCAACTCCCTGTAAATAACCAACTCCCTGTAAATAACCAACTCCCTGTAAATAATCAACTCCCTGTAAATAACCAACTCCCTGTAAATAACCAACTCCCTGTAAACCAACTCCCTGTAAATAATCAACTCCCTGTAAATAACGAACTCCCTGTAAATAACCAACTCCCGGTAAATAACCAACTCCCTGTAAATAACCAACTCCCTGTAAATAACCAACTCCATGTAAATAACCAACTCCTGGTAAATAACCAACTCCCTGTAAATAACCAACTCCCTGTAAATAACCAACTCTCTGTAAATAACCAACTCCTGGTAAATAACCAACTCCCTGTAAATAACCAACTCCCTGTAAATAACCAACTCCCTGTAAATAACCAACTCGCTCTAAATAACCAACTCCCTGTAAATAACCAACTCCCTGTAAATAACCAACTCCCTGTAAATAACCAGCTCCCTGTAAATAACCAACTCCCTGTAAATAACCAACTCCCTGTAAATAACCAACTCCCTGTAAATAACTAACTCCCTGTAAATAACCAACTCCTGTAAATAACCAACTCCCTGTAAATAACCAACTCCCTGTAAATAACCAACTCCCTGTAAATAACCAAGTCCCTGTAAATAACCAACTCCCTGTAAATAACCAACTCCCTGTAAATAACCAACTCCCTGTAAACCAACTCCCTGTAAATAACCAACTCCCTGTAAATAACCAACTTCCTGTAAATAACCAACTCCCTGTAAATAACCAACTCCATGTAAATAACCAACTCCCTGTAAATAACCAAGTCCCTGTAAATAACCAACTCCTTGTAAATAACCAACTCCCTGTAAATAACCAACTCCCTGTAAATAACCAACTCCTGTAAATAACCAACTCCCTGTAAATAACCAACTCCCTGTAAATAACCAACTCCCTGTAAATAACCAACTCCATGTAAATAACCAACTCCCTGTAAATAACCAACTCCCTGTAAATAACCAACTCCCTGTAAATAACCAAGTCCCTGTAAATAACCAACTCCCTGTAAATAACCAAGTCCCTGTAAATAACCAACTCCGTGTAAATAACCAACACCCTGTAAATAACCAAGTCCCTGTAAATAACCAACTCCCTGTAAATAACCAACTCCCTGTAAATAACCAACTCCCTGTAAATAACCAACTCCCTGTAAACCAACTCCCTGTAAATAACCAACTCCCTGTAAATAACCAACTCCCTGTAAATAACCAACTCCCTGTAAATAACCAACTCCATGTAAATAACCAACTCCCTGTAAATAACCAAGTCCCTGTAAATAACCAACTCCCTGTAAATAACCAACTCCCTGTAGATAACCAACTCCATGTAAATAACCAACTCCCTGTAAATAACCAAGTCCCAGTAAATAACCAACTCCATGTAAATAACCAACTCCCTGTAAATAACCAACTCCCTGTAAATAACCAACTCCCTGTAAACCAATTCCTTGTAAATAACCAACTCCCTGTAAATAACCAACTCCCTGTAAACCAACTCCCTGTAAATAACCAACTCCCTGTAAATAACCAACTCCCTGTAAACCAACTCCCGGTAAATAACCAACTCCCTGTAAACCAACTCCCTGTAAATAACCAACTCCCTGTAAATAACCAACTCCTGTAAATAACCAACTCCCTGTAAACCAACTCCCTGTAAATAACCAACTCCCTGTACATAACCAACTCCCTGTAAATAACCAACTCCCTGTAAATAACCAACTCCCGGTAAATAACCAACTCCCTGTAAATAACCAACTCCCAGTAAATAACCAACTCCCTGTAAATAACCAACTCCCAGTAAATAACCAACTCCCAGTAAATAACCAACCCCCTGTAAATAACCAACTCCCTGTAAATAACCAACTCCCTGTAAACCAACTCCCGGTAAATAACCAACTCCCTGTAAATAACCAACTCCCAGTAAATAACCAACTCCCTGTAAATAACCAACTCCCAGTAAATAACCAACTCCCAGTAAATAACCAACTCCCTGTAAATAACCAACTCCCTGTAAATAACCAACTCCCTGTAAATAACCAACTCTCTGTAAATAACCAACTCCCTGTAAATAACCAACTCCCTGAAAACCAACTCCCTGTAAATAACCAACTCCCTGTAAATAACCAACTCCCTGTAAATAACCAACTCCATGTAAATAACCAACTCCTGGTAAATAACCAACTCCCTGTAAATAACCAACTCCCTGTAAATAACCAACTCCCTGTAAACCAACTCCCTGTAAATAACCAACTCCCTGTAAATAACCAACTCCCTGTAAATAACCAACTCCCTGTAAATAATCAACTCCCTGTAAATAACCAACTCCCTCTAAATAACCAACTCCCTGTAAATAACCAACTCCCTGTAAATAACCAACTCCCGGTAAATAACCAACTCCCTGTAAATAACCAACTCCCTGTAAATAACCAACTCCATGTAAATAACCAACTCCTGGTAAATAACCAACTCCCTGTAAATAACCAACTCCATGTAAATAACCAACTCCTGGTAAATAACCAACTCCCTGTAAATAACCAACTCCCTGTAAATAACCAACTCTCTGTAAATAACCAACTCCCTGTAAATAACCAACTCCCTGTAAATAACCAACTCCCTCTAAACCAACTCCCTGTAAATAACCAACTCCCTGTAAATAACCAACTCCCTGTAAATAACCAACTCCCTGTAAATAACCAACTCCCTGTAAATAACCAACTCCCTGTAAATAACCAACTCCCTGTAAATAACCAACTCCCTGTAAACCAACTCCCTGTAAATAACCAACTCCCTGTAAATAACCAACTCCCTGTAAATAACCAACTCCCTGTAAATAACCAACTCCATGTAAATAACCAACTCCCTGTAAATAACCAAGTCCCTGTAAATAACCAACTCCCTGTAAATAACCAACTCCCTGTAGATAACCAACTCCATGTAAATAACCAACTCCCTGTAAATAACCAAGTCCCAGTAAATAACCAACTCCATGTAAATAACCAACTCCCTGTAAATAACCAACTCCCTGTAAATAACCAACTCCCTGTAAACCAATTCCTTGTAAATAACCAACTCCCTGTAAATAACCAACTCCCTGTAAACCAACTCCCTGTAAATAACCAACTCCCTGTAAATAACCAACTCCCTGTAAACCAACTCCCGGTAAATAACCAACTCCCTGTAAACCAACTCCCTGTAAATAACCAACTCCCTGTAAATAACCAACTCCTGTAAATAACCAACTCCCTGTAAACCAACTCCCTGTAAATAACCAACTCCCTGTACATAACCAACTCCCTGTAAATAACCAACCCCCTGTAAATAACCAACTCCCTGTAAATAACCAACTCCCTGTAAACCAACTCCCGGTAAATAACCAACTCCCTGTAAATAACCAACTCCCAGTAAATAACCAACTCCCTGTAAATAACCAACTCCCAGTAAATAACCAACTCCCAGTAAATAACCAACTCCCTGTAAATAACCAACTCCCTGTAAATAACCAACTCCCTGTAAATAACCAACTCTCTGTAAATAACCAACTCCCTGTAAATAACCAACTCCCTGAAAACCAACTCCCTGTAAATAACCAACTCCCTGTAAATAACCAACTCCCTGTAAATAACCAACTCCATGTAAATAACCAACTCCTGGTAAATAACCAACTCCCTGTAAATAACCAACTCCCTGTAAATAACCAACTCCCTGTAAACCAACTCCCTGTAAATAACCAACTCCCTGTAAATAACCAACTCCCTGTAAATAACCAACTCCCTGTAAATAATCAACTCCCTGTAAATAACCAACTCCCTCTAAATAACCAACTCCCTGTAAATAACCAACTCCCTGTAAATAACCAACTCCCGGTAAATAACCAACTCCCTGTAAATAACCAACTCCCTGTAAATAACCAACTCCATGTAAATAACCAACTCCTGGTAAATAACCAACTCCCTGTAAATAACCAACTCCATGTAAATAACCAACTCCTGGTAAATAACCAACTCCCTGTAAATAACCAACTCCCTGTAAATAACCAACTCTCTGTAAATAACCAACTCCCTGTAAATAACCAACTCCCTGTAAATAACCAACTCCCTCTAAACCAACTCCCTGTAAATAACCAACTCCCTGTAAATAACCAACTCCCTGTAAATAACCAACTCCCTGTAAATAACCAACTCCCTGTAAATAACCAACTCCCTGTAAATAACCAACTCCCTGTAAATAACCAACTCCCTGTAAACCAACTCCCTGTAAATAACCAACTCCCTGTAAATAACCAACTCCCTGTAAATAACCAACTCCCTGTAAATAACCAACTCCATGTAAATAACCAACTCCCTGTAAATAACCAAGTCCCTGTAAATAACCAACTCCCTGTAAATAACCAACTCCCTGTAGATAACCAACTCCATGTAAATAACCAACTCCCTGTAAATAACCAAGTCCCAGTAAATAACCAACTCCATGTAAATAACCAACTCCCTGTAAATAACCAACTCCCTGTAAATAACCAACTCCCTGTAAACCAATTCCTTGTAAATAACCAACTCCCTGTAAATAACCAACTCCCTGTAAACCAACTCCCTGTAAATAACCAACTCCCTGTAAATAACCAACTCCCTGTAAACCAACTCCCGGTAAATAACCAACTCCCTGTAAACCAACTCCCTGTAAATAACCAACTCCCTGTAAATAACCAACTCCTGTAAATAACCAACTCCCTGTAAACCAACTCCCTGTAAATAACCAACTCCCTGTACATAACCAACTCCCTGTAAATAACCAACTCCCTGTAAATAACCAACTCCCGGTAAATAACCAACTCCCTGTAAATAACCAACTCCCAATAAATAACCAACTCCCTGTAAATAACCAACTCCCAGTAAATAACCAACTCCCAGTAAATAACCAACCCCCTGTAAATAACCAACTCCCTGTAAATAACCAACTCCCTGTAAACCAACTCCCGGTAAATAACCAACTCCCTGTAAATAACCAACTCCCAGTAAATAACCAACTCCCTGTAAATAACCAACTCCCAGTAAATAACCAACTCCCAGTAAATAACCAACTCCCTGTAAATAACCAACTCCCTGTAAATAACCAACTCCCTGTAAATAACCAACTCTCTGTAAATAACCAACTCCCTGTAAATAACCAACTCCCTGAAAACCAACTCCCTGTAAATAACCAACTCCCTGTAAATAACCAACTCCCTGTAAATAACCAACTCCATGTAAATAACCAACTCCTGGTAAATAACCAACTCCCTGTAAATAACCAACTCCCTGTAAATAACCAACTCCCTGTAAACCAACTCCCTGTAAATAACCAACTGCCTGTAAATAACCAACTCCCTGTAAATAACCAACTCCCTGTAAATAATCAACTCCCTGTAAATAACCAACTCCCTGTAAATAACCAACTCCCTGTAAACCAACTCCCTGTAAATAACCAACTCCCTGTAAATAACCAACTCCCTGTAAATAACCAACTCCCTGTAAATAACCAACTCTCTGTAAATAACCAACTCCTGGTAAATAACCAACTCCCTGTAAATAACCAACTCCCTGTAAATAACCAACTCCCTGTAAATAACCAACTCCCTCTAAACCAACTCCCTGTAAATAACCAACTCCCTGTAAATAACCAACTCCCTGTAAATAACCAACTCCCGGTAAATAACCAACTCCCTGTAAATAACCAACTCCCTGTAAATAACCAACTCCATGTAAATAACCAACTCCTGGTAAATAACCAACTCCCTGTAAATAACCAACTCCCTGTAAATAACCAACTCTCTGTAAATAACCAACTCCTGGTAAATAACCAACTCCCTGTAAATAACCAACTCCCTGTAAATAACCAACTCCCTGTAAATAACCAACTCCCTGTAAATAACCAACTCCATGTAAATAACCAACTCCCTGTAAATAACCAACTCCCTCTAAACCAATCCCTGTAAATAACCAACTCCCTGTAAATAACCAACTCCCTGTAAATAACCAACTCCCTGTTAACCAAGTCCCTGTAAATAACCAACTCCCTGTAAATAACCAACTCCATGTAAATAACCAACTCCCTGTAAATAACCAACTCCCTGTAAATAACCAACTCCATGTAAATAACCAACTCCCTGTAAATAACCAACTCCCTGTAAATAACCAACTCCCTCTAAACCAACTCCCTGTAAATAAACAACTCCCTGTAAATAACCAACTCCCTGTAAATAACCAACTCCCTGTAAATAACCAACTCCCTGTAAATAACTAACTCCCTGTAAATAACCAACTCCTGTAAATAACCAACTCCCTGTAAATAACCAGCTCCCTGTAAATAACCAACACCCTGTAAATAACCAACTCCCTGTAAATAACCAACTCCCTGTAAATAACCAACTCCATCTAAATAACCAACTCCCTGTAAATAACCAAGTCCCTGTAAATAACCAACTCCCTGTAAACCAACTCCCTGTAAACAACCAACTCCCTGTAAATAACCAACTCCCTGTAAATAACCAACTCCCTGTAAATAACCAAGTCCCTGTAAATAACCAACTCCCTGTAAATAACCAACTCCCTGTAAATAACCAACTCCCTGTAAATAACCAACTCCATGTAAATAACCAACTCCCTGTAAATAACCAAGTCCCTGTAAATAACCAACACCCTGTAAATAACCAACTCCCTGTAAATAACCAACTCCCTGTAAATAACCAACTCCATCTAAATAACCAACTCCCTGTAAATAACCAAGTCCCTGTAAATAACCAACTCCCTGTAAACCAACTCCCTGTAAACAACCAACTCCCTGTAAATAACCAACTCCCTGTAAATAACCAACTCCCTGTAAATAACCAACTCCATGTAAATAACCAACTCCTGGTAAATAACCAACTCCCTGTAAATAACCAACTCCCTGTAAATAACCAAGTCCCTGTAAATAACCAACTCCCTGTAAATAACCAACTCCCTGTAAATAACCAACTCCCTGTAAATAACCAACTCCCTGTAAATAACCAACTCCCTGTAAATAACCAACTCCATGTAAATAACCAACTCCCAGTAAATAACCAAGTCCCTGTAAACCAACTCCCTGTAAATAACCAACTCCCTGTAAATAACCAACTCCCTGTAAACCAACTCCCTGTAAATAACCAACTCCCTGTAAATAACCAACTCCCTGTAAATAACCAACTCCCTGTAAATAACCAACTCTCTGTAAATAACCAACTCCTGGTAAATAACCAACTCCCTGTAAATAACCAACTCCCTGTAAATAACCAACTCCCTGTAAATAACCAACTCCCTCTAAACCAACTCCCTGTAAATAACCAACTCCCTGTAAATAACCAACTCCCTGTAAATAACCAACTCCCGGTAAATAACCAACTCCCTGTAAATAACCAACTCCCTGTAAATAACCAACTCCATGTAAATAACCAACTCCTGGTAAATAACCAACTCCCTGTAAATAACCAACTCCCTGTAAATAACCAACTCTCTGTAAATAACCAACTCCTGGTAAATAACCAACTCCCTGTAAATAACCAACTCCCTGTAAATAACCAACTCCCTGTAAATAACCAACTCCCTGTAAATAACCAACTCCATGTAAATAACCAACTCCCTGTAAATAACCAACTCCCTCTAAACCAACTCCCTGTAAATAACCAACTCCCTGTAAATAACCAACTCCCTGTAAATAACCAACTCCCTGTAAACCAAGTCCCTGTAAATAACCAACTCCCTGTAAATAACCAACTCCATGTAAATAACCAACTCCCTGTAAATAACCAACTCCCTGTAAATAACCAACTCCATGTAAATAACCAACTCCCTGTAAATAACCAACTCCCTGTAAATAACCAACTCCCTCTAAACCAACTCCCTGTAAATAACCAACTCCCTGTAAATAACCAACTCCCTGTAAATAACCAACTCCCTGTAAATAACCAACTCCCTGTAAATAACTAACTCCCTGTAAATAACCAACTCCTGTAAATAACCAACTCCCTGTAAATAACCAGCTCCCTGTAAATAACCAACACCCTGTAAATAACCAACTCCCTGTAAATAACCAACTCCCTGTAAATAACCAACTCCATCTAAATAACCAACTCCCTGTAAATAACCAAGTCCCTGTAAATAACCAACTCCCTGTAAACCAACTCCCTGTAAACAACCAACTCCCTGTAAATAACCAACTCCCTGTAAATAACCAACTCCCTGTAAATAACCAAGTCCCTGTAAATAACCAACTCCCTGTAAATAAACAACTCCCTGTAAATAACCAACTCCCTGTAAATAACCAACTCCCTGTAAATAACCAACTCCCTGTAAATAACCAACTCCATGTAAATAACCAACTCCCTGTAAATAACCAAGTCCCTGTAAACCAACTCCCTGTAAATAACCAACTCCCTGTAAATAACCAAGTCCCTGTAAATAACCAACTCCATCTAAATAACCAACTCCCTGTAAATAACCAACTCCCTGTAAATAACCAACTCCCTGTAAATAACCAACTCCCTGTAAACCAACTCCCTGTAAATAACCAACTCCCTGTAAATAACCAACTCCCTGTAAATAACCAACTCCCTGTAAATAACCAACTCCCTGTAAATAACCAAGTCCCTGTAAATAACCAACTCCCTGTAAATAACCAAGTCCCTGTAAATAACCAACTCCCTGTAAATAACCAACTCCTGTAAATAACCAACTCCCTGTAAATAACCAACTCCCGGTAAATAACCAACTCCCTGTAAATAACCAACTCCCAGTAAATAACCAACTCCCTGTAAATAACCAACTCCCAGTAAATAACCAACTCCCAGTAAATAACCAACTCCCTGTAAATAACCAACTCCCTGTAAATAACCAACTCCCTGTAAACCAACTCCCGGTAAATAACCAACTCTCTGTAAATAACCAACTCCCAGTAAATAACCAACTCCCTGTAAATAACCAACTCCCTGTAAATAACCAACTCCCTGTAAATAACCAACTCCCTGTAAACCAGCTCCCTGTAAATAACCAACTCCCTGTAAATAACCAACTCCCTCTAAATAACCAACTCCATGTAAATAACCAACTCCTGGTAAATAACCAACTCCCTGTAAATAACCAACTCCCTGTAAATAACCAACTCCCTGTAAACCTACTCCCTGTAAATAACCAACTCCCTGTAAATACCCAACTCCCTGTAAATAACCAACTCCCTGTAAATAATCAACTCCCTGTAAATAACCAACTCCCTGTAAATAACCAACTCCCTGTAAACCAACTCCCTGTAAATAATCAACTCCCTGTAAATAACCAACTCCCTGTAAATAACCAACTCCCTGTAAATAACCAACTCTCTGTAAATAACCAACTCCTGGTAAATAACCAACTCCCTGTAAATAACCAACTCCCTGTAAATAACCAACTCCCGGTAAATAACCAACTCCCTGTAAATAACCAACTCCCTGTAAATAACCAACTCCATGTAAATAACCAACTCCTGGTAAATAACCAACTCCCTGTAAATAACCAACTCCCTGTAAATAACCAACTCTCTGTAAATAACCAACTCCTGGTAAATAACCAACTCCCTGTAAATAACCAACTCCCTGTAAATAACCAACTCCCTGTAAATAACCAACTCCCTGTAAATAACCAACTCCATGTAAATAACCAACTCCCTGTAAATAACCAACTCCCTCTAAACCAACTCCCTGTAAATAACCAACTCCCTGTAAATAACCAACTCCCTGTAAATAACCAACTCCCTGTAAACCAAGTCCCTGTAAATAACCAACTCCCTGTAAATAACCAACTCCATGTAAATAACCAACTCCCTGTAAATAACCAACTCCCTGTAAATAACCAACTCCATGTAAATAACCAACTCCCTGTAAATAACCAACTCCCTGTAAATAACCAACTCCCTCTAAACCAACTCCCTGTAAATAACCAACTCCCTGTAAATAACCAACTCCCTGTAAATAACCAACTCCCTGTAAATAACCAACTCCCTGTAAATAACTAACTCCCTGTAAATAACCAACTCCTGTAAATAACCAACTCCCTGTAAATAACCAGCTCCCTGTAAATAACCAACACCCTGTAAATAACCAACTCCCTGTAAATAACCAACTCCCATTAAATAACCAACTCCATCTAAATAACCAACTCCCTGTAAATAACCAAGTCCCTGTAAATAACCAACTCCCTGTAAACCAACTCCCTGTAAACAACCAACTCCCTGTAAATAACCAACTCCCTGTAAATAACCAACTCCCTGTAAATAACCAAGTCCCTGTAAATAACCAACTCCCTGTAAATAACCAACTCCCTGTAAATAACCAACTCCATGTAAATAACCAACTCCCTGTAAATAACCAAGTCCCTGTAAATAACCAACTCCTTGTAAATAACCAACTCCCTGTAAATAACCAACTCCCTGTAAATAACCAACTCCTGTAAATAACCAACTCCCTGTAAATAACCAACTCCCTGTAAATAACCAACTCCCTGTAAATAACCAACTCCCTGTAAATAACCAACTCCATGTAAATAACCAACTCCCTGTAAATAACCAACTCCCTGTAAATAACCAACTCCCTGTAAATAACCAAGTCCCTGTAAATAACCAACTCCCTGTAAATAACCAAGTCCCTGTAAATAACCAACTCCCTGTAAATAACCAACTCCCTGTAAATAACCAAGTCCCTGTAAATAACCAACTCCCTGTAAATAACCAACTCCCTGTAAATAACCAACTCCCTGTAAATAACCAACTCCCTGTAAACCAACTCCCTGTAAATAACCAACTCCCTGTAAATAACCAACTCCCTGTAAACCAATTCCTTGTAAATAACCAACTCCCTGTAAATAACCAACTCCCTGTAAACCAACTCCCTGTAAATAACCAACTCCCTGTAAATAACCAACTCCCTGTAAACCAACTCCCGGTAAATAACCAACTCCCTGTAAACCAACTCCCTGTAAATAACCAACTCCCTGTAAATAACCAACTCCTGTAAATAACCAACTCCCTGTAAACCAACTCCCTGTAAATAACCAACTCCCTGTACATAACCAACTCCCTGTAAATAACCAACTCCCTGTAAATAACCAACTCCCGGTAAATAACCAACTCCCTGTAAATAACCAACTCCCAGTAAATAACCAACTCCCTGTAAATAACCAACTCCCAGTAAATAACCAACTCCCAGTAAATAACCAACCCCCTGTAAATAACCAACTCCCTGTAAATAACCAACTCCCTGTAAACCAACTCCCGGTAAATAACCAACTCCCTGTAAATAACCAACTCCCAGTAAATAACCAACTCCCTGTAAATAACCAACTCCCAGTAAATAACCAACTCCCAGTAAATAACCAACTCCCTGTAAATAACCAACTCCCTGTAAATAACCAACTCCCTGTAAATAACCAACTCTCTGTAAATAACCAACTCCCTGTAAATAACCAACTCCCTGAAAACCAATTCCCTGTAAATAACCAACTCCCTGTAAATAACCAACTCCCTGTAAATAACCAACTCCATGTAAATAACCAACTCCTGGTAAATAACCAACTCCCTGTAAATAACCAACTCCCTGTAAATAACCAACTCCCTGTAAACCAACTCCCTGTAAATAACCAACTCCCTGTAAATAACCAACTCCCTGTAAATAACCAACTCCCTGTAAATAATCAACTCCCTGTAAATAACCAACTCCCTGTAAATAACCAACTCCCTGTAAACCAACTCCCTGTAAATAACCAACTCCCTGTAAATAACCAACTCCCTGTAAATAACCAACTCCCTGTAAATAACCAACTCTCTGTAAATAACCAACTCCTGGTAAATAACCAACTCCCTGTAAATAACCAACTCCCTGTAAATAACCAACTCCCTGTAAATAACCAACTCCCTCTAAACCAACTCCCTGTAAATAACCAACTCCCTGTAAATAACCAACTCCCTGTAAATAACCAACTCCCGGTAAATAACCAACTCCCTGTAAATAACCAACTCCCTGTAAATAACCAACTCCATGTAAATAACCAACTCCTGGTAAATAACCAACTCCCTGTAAATAACCAACTCCCTGTAAATAACCAACTCTCTGTAAATAACCAACTCCTGGTAAATAACCAACTCCCTGTAAATAACCAACTCCCTGTAAATAACCAACTCCCTGTAAATAACCAACTCCCTGTAAATAACCAACTCCATGTAAATAACCAACTCCCTGTAAATAACCAACTCCCTCTAAACCAACTCCCTGTAAATAACCAACTCCCTGTAAATAACCAACTCCCTGTAAATAACCAACTCCCTGTAAACCAAGTCCCTGTAAATAACCAACTCCCTGTAAATAACCAACTCCATGTAAATAACCAACTCCCTGTAAATAACCAACTCCCTGTAAATAACCAACTCCATGTAAATAACCAACTCCCTGTAAATAACCAACTCCATGTAAATAACCAACTCCCTCTAAACCAACTCCCTGTAAATAACCAACTCCCTGTAAATAACCAACTCCCTGTAAATAACCAACTCCCTGTAAATAACCAACTCCCTGTAAATAACTAACTCCCTGTAAATAACCAACTCCTGTAAATAACCAACTCCCTGTAAATAACCAGCTCCCTGTAAATAACCAACACCCTGTAAATAACCAACTCCCTGTAAATAACCAACTCCCTGTAAATAACCAACTCCATCTAAATAACCAACTCCCTGTAAATAACCAAGTCCCTGTAAATAACCAACTCCCTGTAAACCAACTCCCTGTAAACAACCAACTCCCTGTAAATAACCAACTCCCTGTAAATAACCAACTCCCTGTAAATAACCAAGTCCCTGTAAATAACCAACTCCCTGTAAATAACCAACTCCCTGTAAATAACCAACTCCCTGTAAATAACCAACTCCCTGTAAATAACCAACTCCCTGTAAATAACCAACTCCATGTAAATAACCAACTCCCTGTAAATAACCAAGTCCCTGTAAATAACCAACACCCTGTAAATAACCAACTCCCTGTAAATAACCAACTCCCTGTAAATAACCAACTCCATCTAAATAACCAACTCCCTGTAAATAACCAAGTCCCTGTAAATAACCAACTCCCTGTAAACCAACTCCCTGTAAACAACCAACTCCCTGTAAATAACCAACTCCCTGTAAATAACCAACTCCCTGTAAATAACCAAGTCCCTGTAAATAACCAACTCCCTGTAAATAACCAACTCCCTGTAAATAACCAACTCCCTGTAAATAACCAACTCCCTGTAAATAACCAACTCCCTGTAAATAACCAACTCCATGTAAATAACCAACTCCCTGTAAATAACCAAGTCCCTGTAAACCAACTCCCTGTAAATAACCAACTCCCTGTAAATAACCAACTCCCTGTAAACCAACTCCCTGTAAATAACCAACTCCCTGTAAATAACCAACTCCCTGTAAATAACCAACTCCCTGTAAATAACCAACTCTCTGTAAATAACCAACTCCTGGTAAATAACCAACTCCCTGTAAATAACCAACTCCCTGTAAATAACCAACTCCCTGTAAATAACCAACTCCCTCTAAACCAACTCCCTGTAAATAACCAACTCCCTGTAAATAACCAACTCCCGGTAAATAACCAACTCCCTGTAAATAACCAACTCCCTGTAAATAACCAACTCCATGTAAATAACCAACTCCTGGTAAATAACCAACTCCCTGTAAATAACCAACTCCCTGTAAATAACCAACTCTCTGTAAATAACCAACTCCTGGTAAATAACCAACTCCCTGTAAATAACCAACTCCCTGTAAATAACCAACTCCCTGTAAATAACCAACTCCCTGTAAATAACCAACTCCATGTAAATAACCAACTCCCTGTAAATAACCAACTCCCTCTAAACCAACTCCCTGTAAATAACCAACTCCCTGTAAATAACCAACTCCCTGTAAATAACCAACTCCCTGTAAACCAAGTCCCTGTAAATAACCAACTCCCTGTAAATAACCAACTCCATGTAAATAACCAACTCCCTGTAAATAACCAACTCCCTGTAAATAACCAACTCCATGTAAATAACCAACTCCCTGTAAATAACCAACTCCCTGTAAATAACCAACTCCCTCTAAACCAACTCCCTGTAAATAACCAACTCCCTGTAAATAACCAACTCCCTGTAAATAACCAACTCCCTGTAAATAACCAACTCCCTGTAAATAACTAACTCCCTGTAAATAACCAACTCCTGTAAATAACCAACTCCCTGTAAATAACCAGCTCCCTGTAAATAACCAACACCCTGTAAATAACCAACTCCCTGTAAATAACCAACTCCCTGTAAATAACCAACTCCATCTAAATAACCAACTCCCTGTAAATAACCAAGTCCCTGTAAATAACCAACTCCCTGTAAACCAACTCCCTGTAAACAACCAACTCCCTGTAAATAACCAACTCCCTGTAAATAACCAACTCCCTGTAAATAACCAAGTCCCTGTAAATAACCAACTCCCTGTAAATAACCAACTCCCTGTAAATAACCAACTCCCTGTAAATAACCAACTCCCTGTAAATAACCAACTCCCTGTAAATAACCAACTCCATGTAAATAACCAACTCCCTGTAAATAACCAAGTCCCTGTAAACCAACTCCCTGTAAATAACCAACTCCCTGTAAATAACCAAGTCCCTGTAAATAACCAACTCCATCTAAATAACCAACTCCCTGTAAATAACCAACTCCCTGTAAATAACCAACTCCCTGTAAATAACCAACTCCCTGTAAACCAACTCCCTGTAAATAACCAACTCCCTGTAAATAACCAACTCCCTGTAAATAACCAACTCCCTGTAAATAACCAACTCCCTGTAAATAACCAACTCCCTGTAAATAACCAACTCCCTGTAAATAACCAAGTCCCTGTAAATAACCAACTCCCTGTAAATAACCAACTCCTGTAAATAACCAACTCCCTGTAAATAACCAACTCCCGGTAAATAACCAACTCCCTGTAAATAACCAACTCCCAGTAAATAACCAACTCCCTGTAAATAACCAACTCCCAGTAAATAACCAACTCCCAGTAAATAACCAACTCCCTGTAAATAACCAACTCCCTGTAAATAACCAACTCCCTGTAAACCAACTCCCGGTAAATAACCAACTCTCTGTAAATAACCAACTCCCAGTAAATAACCAACTCCCTGTAAATAACCAACTCCCTGTAAATAACCAACTCCCTGTAAATAACCAACTCCCTGTAAACCAGCTCCCTGTAAATAACCAACTCCCTGTAAATAACCAACTCCCTCTAAATAACCAACTCCATGTAAATAACCAACTCCTGGTAAATAACCAACTCCCTGTAAATAACCAACTCCCTGTAAATAACCAACTCCCTGTAAACCTACTCCCTGTAAATAACCAACTCCCTGTAAATACCCAACTCCCTGTAAATAACCAACTCCCTGTAAATAATCAACTCCCTGTAAATAACCAACTCCCTGTAAATAACCAACTCCCTGTAAACCAACTCCCTGTAAATAATCAACTCCCTGTAAATAACCAACTCCCTGTAAATAACCAACTCCCTGTAAATAACCAACTCTCTGTAAATAACCAACTCCTGGTAAATAACCAACTCCCTGTAAATAACCAACTCCCTGTAAATAACCAACTCCCGGTAAATAACCAACTCCCTGTAAATAACCAACTCCCTGTAAATAACCAACTCCATGTAAATAACCAACTCCTGGTAAATAACCAACTCCCTGTAAATAACCAACTCCCTGTAAATAACCAACTCTCTGTAAATAACCAACTCCTGGTAAATAACCAACTCCCTGTAAATAACCAACTCCCTGTAAATAACCAACTCCCTGTAAATAACCAACTCCCTGTAAATAACCAACTCCATGTAAATAACCAACTCCCTGTAAATAACCAACTCCCTCTAAACCAACTCCCTGTAAATAACCAACTCCCTGTAAATAACCAACTCCCTGTAAATAACCAACTCCCTGTAAACCAAGTCCCTGTAAATAACCAACTCCCTGTAAATAACCAACTCCATGTAAATAACCAACTCCCTGTAAATAACCAACTCCCTGTAAATAACCAACTCCATGTAAATAACCAACTCCCTGTAAATAACCAACTCCCTGTAAATAACCAACTCCCTCTAAACCAACTCCCTGTAAATAACCAACTCCCTGTAAATAACCAACTCCCTGTAAATAACCAACTCCCTGTAAATAACCAACTCCCTGTAAATAACTAACTCCCTGTAAATAACCAACTCCTGTAAATAACCAACTCCCTGTAAATAACCAGCTCCCTGTAAATAACCAACACCCTGTAAATAACCAACTCCCTGTAAATAACCAACTCCCTGTAAATAACCAACTCCATCTAAATAACCAACTCCCTGTAAATAACCAAGTCCCTGTAAATAACCAACTCCCTGTAAACCAACTCCCTGTAAACAACCAACTCCCTGTAAATAACCAACTCCCTGTAAATAACCAACTCCCTGTAAATAACCAAGTCCCTGTAAATAACCAACTCCCTGTAAATAACCAACTCCCTGTAAATAACCAACTCCATGTAAATAACCAACTCCCTGTAAATAACCAAGTCCCTGTAAATAACCAACTCCTTGTAAATAACCAACTCCCTGTAAATAACCAACTCCCTGTAAATAACCAACTCCTGTAAATAACCAACTCCCTGTAAATAACCAACTCCCTGTAAATAACCAACTCCCTGTAAATAACCAACTCCCTGTAAATAACCAACTCCATGTAAATAACCAACTCCCTGTAAATAACCAACTCCCTGTAAATAACCAACTCCCTGTAAATAACCAAGTCCCTGTAAATAACCAACTCCCTGTAAATAACCAAGTCCCTGTAAATAACCAACTCCCTGTAAATAACCAACTCCCTGTAAATAACCAAGTCCCTGTAAATAACCAACTCCCTGTAAATAACCAACTCCCTGTAAATAACCAACTCCCTGTAAATAACCAACTCCCTGTAAACCAACTCCCTGTAAATAACCAACTCCCTGTAAATAACCAACTCCCTGTAAATAACCAACTCCCTGTAAATAACCAACTCCATGTAAATAACCAACTCCCTGTAAATAACCAAGTCCGTGTAAATAACCAACTCCCTGTAAATAACCAACTCCCTGTAGATAACCAACTCCATGTAAATAACCAACTCCCTGTAAATAACCAAGTCCCAGTAAATAACCAACACCATGTAAATAACCAACTCCCTGTAAATAACCAACTCCCTGTAAATAACCAACTCCCTGTAAACCAATTCCTTGTAAATAACCAACTCCCTGTAAATAACCAACTCCCTGTAAACCAACTCCCTGTAAATAACCAACTCCCTGTAAATAACCAACTCCCTGTAAACCAACTCCCGGTAAATAACCAACTCCCTGTAAACCAACTCCCTGTAAATAACCAACTCCCTGTAAATAACCAACTCCTGTAAATAACCAACTCCCTGTAAACCAACTCCCTGTAAATAACCAACTCCCTGTACATAACCAACTCCCTGTAAATAACCAACTCCCTGTAAATAACCAACTCCCGGTAAATAACCAACTCCCTGTAAATAACCAACTCCCAGTAAATAACCAACTCCCTGTAAATAACCAACTCCCAGTAAATAACCAACTCCCAGTAAATAACCAACTCCCTGTAAATAACCAACTCCCTGTAAATAACCAACTCCCTGTAAACCAACTCCCGGTAAATAACCAACTCCCTGTAAATAACCAACTCCCAGTAAATAACCAACTCCCTGTAAATAACCAACTCCCAGTAAATAACCAACTCCCAGTAAATAACCAACTCCCTGTAAATAACCAACTCCCTGTAAATAACCAACTCCCTGTAAATAACCAACTCTCTGTAAATAACCAACTCCCTGTAAATAACCAACTCCCTGAAAACCAACTCCCTGTAAATAACCAACTCCCTGTAAATAACCAACTCCCTGTAAATAACCAACTCCATGTAAATAACCAACTCCTGTTAATAACCAACTCCCTGTAAATAACCAACTCCCTGTAAATAACCAACTCCCTGTAAACCAACTCCCTGTAAATAACCAACTCCCTGTAAATAACCAACTCCCTGTAAATAACCAACTCCCTGTAAATAATCAACTCCCTGTAAATAACCAACTCCCTGTAAATAACCAACTCCCTGTAAACCAACTCCCTGTAAATAACCAACTCCCTGTAAATAACCAACTCCCTGTAAATAACCAACTCCCTGTAAATAACCAACTCTCTGTAAATAACCAACTCCTGGTAAATAACCAACTCCCTGTAAATAACCAACTCCCTGTAAATAACCAACTCCCTGTAAATAACCAACTCCCTCTAAACCAACTCCCTGTAAATAACCAACTCCCTGTAAATAACCAACTCCCTGTAAATAACCAACTCCCGGTAAATAACCAACTCCCTGTAAATAACCAACTCCCTGTAAATAACCAACTCCATGTAAATAACCAACTCCTGGTAAATAACCAACTCCCTGTAAATAACCAACTCCCTGTAAATAACCAACTCTCTGTAAATAACCAACTCCTGGTAAATAACCAACTCCCTGTAAATAACCAACTCCCTGTAAATAACCAACTCCCTGTAAATAACCAACTCCCTGTAAATAACCAACTCCATGTAAATAACCAACTCCCTGTAAATAACCAACTCCCTCTAAACCAACTCCCTGTAAATAACCAACTCCCTGTAAATAACCAACTCCCTGTAAATAACCAACTCCCTGTAAACCAAGTCCCTGTAAATAACCAACTCCCTGTAAATAACCAACTCCATGTAAATAACCAACTCCCTGTAAATAACCAACTCCCTGTAAATAACCAACTCCATGTAAATAACCAACTCCCTGTAAATAACCAACTCCCTGTAAATAACCAACTCCCTCTAAACCAACTCCCTGTAAATAACCAACTCCCTGTAAATAACCAACTCCCTGTAAATAACCAACTCCCTGTAAATAACCAACTCCCTGTAAATAACTAACTCCCTGTAAATAACCAACTCCTGTAAATAACCAACTCCCTGTAAATAACCAGCTCCCTGTAAATAACCAACACCCTGTAAATAACCAACTCCCTGTAAATAACCAACTCCCTGTAAATAACCAACTCCATCTAAATAACCAACTCCCTGTAAATAACCAAGTCCCTGTAAATAACCAACTCCCTGTAAACCAACTCCCTGTAAACAACCAACTCCCTGTAAATAACCAACTCCCTGTAAATAACCAACTCCCTGTAAATAACCAAGTCCCTGTAAATAACCAACTCCCTGTAAATAACCAACTCCCTGTAAATAACCAACTCCCTGTAAATAACCAACTCCCTGTAAATAACCAACTCCCTGTAAATAACCAACTCCATGTAAATAACCAACTCCCTGTAAATAACCAAGTCCCTGTAAACCAACTCCCTGTAAATAACCAACTCCCTGTAAATAACCAAGTCCCTGTAAATAACCAACTCCATCTAAATAACCAACTCCCTGTAAATAACCAACTCCCTGTAAATAACCAACTCCCTGTAAATAACCAACTCCCTGTAAACCAACTCCCTGTAAATAACCAACTCCCTGTAAATAACCAACTCCCTGTAAATAACCAACTCCCTGTAAATAACCAACTCCCTGTAAATAACCAACTCCCTGTAAATAACCAAGTCCCTGTAAATAACCAACTCCCTGTAAATAACCAAGTCCCTGTAAATAACCAACTCCCTGTAAATAACCAACTCCTGTAAATAACAAACTCCCTGTAAATAACCAACTCCCGGTAAATAACCAACTCCCTGTAAATAACCAACTCCCAGTAAATAACCAACTCCCTGTAAATAACCAACTCCCAGTAAATAACCAACTCCCAGTAAATAACCAACTCCCTGTAAATAACCAACTCCCTGTAAATAACCAACTCCCTGTAAACCAACTCCCGGTAAATAACCAACTCTCTGTAAATAACCAACTCCCAGTAAATAACCAACTCCCTGTAAATAACCAACTCCCTGTAAATAACCAACTCCCTGTAAATAACCAACTCCCTGTAAACCAGCTCCCTGTAAATAACCAACTCCCTGTAAATAACCAACTCCCTCTAAATAACCAACTCCATGTAAATAACCAACTCCTGGTAAATAACCAACTCCCTGTAAATAACCAACTCCCTGTAAATAACCAACTCCCTGTAAACCTACTCCCTGTAAATAACCAACTCCCTGTAAATACCCAACTCCCTGTAAATAACCAACTCCCTGTAAATAATCAACTCCCTGTAAATAACCAACTCCCTGTAAATAACCAACTCCCTGTAAACCAACTCCCTGTAAATAATCAACTCCCTGTAAATAACCAACTCCCTGTAAATAACCAACTCCCTGTAAATAACCAACTCTCTGTAAATAACCAACTCCTGGTAAATAACCAACTCCCTGTAAATAACCAACTCCCTGTAAATAACCAACTCCCGGTAAATAACCAACTTCCTGTAAATAACCAACTCCCTGTAAATAACCAACTCCATGTAAATAACCAACTCCTGGTAAATAACCAACTCCCTGTAAATAACCAACTCCCTGTAAATAACCAACTCTCTGTAAATAACCAACTCCTGGTAAATAACCAACTCCCTGTAAATAACCAACTCCCTGTAAATAACCAACTCCCTGTAAATAACCAACTCCCTGTAAATAACCAACTCCATGTAAATAACCAACTCCCTGTAAATAACCAACTCCCTCTAAACCAACTCCCTGTAAATAACCAACTCCCTGTAAATAACCAACTCCCTGTAAATAACCAACTCCCTGTAAACCAAGTCCCTGTAAATAACCAACTCCCTGTAAATAACCAACTCCATGTAAATAACCAACTCCCTGTAAATAACCAACTCCATGTAAATAACCAACTCCCTGTAAATAACCAACTCCCTGTAAATAACCAACTCCCTCTAAACCAACTCCCTGTAAATAACCAACTCCCTGTAAATAACCAACTCCCTGTAAATAACCAACTCCCTGTAAATAACTAACTCCCTGTAAATAACCAACTCCTGTAAATAACCAACTCCCTGTAAATAACCAGCTCCCTGTAAATAACCAACACCCTGTAAATAACCAACTCCCTGTAAATAACCAACTCCCTGTAAATAACCAACTCCATCTAAATAACCAACTCCCTGTAAATAACCAAGTCCCTGTAAATAACCAACTCCCTGTAAACCAACTCCCTGTAAACAACCAACTCCCTGTAAATAACCAACTCCCTGTAAATAACCAACTCCCTGTAAATAACCAAGTCCCTGTAAATAACCAACTCCCTGTAAATAACCAACTCCCTGTAAATAACCAACTCCCTGTAAATAACCAACTCCCTGTAAATAACCAACTCCCTGTAAATAACCAACTCCATGTAAATAACCAACTCCCTGTAAATAACCAAGTCCCTGTAAACCAACTCCCTGTAAATAACCAACTCCCTGTAAATAACCAAGTCCCTGTAAATAACCAACTCCCTGTAAATAACCAACTCCCTGTAAATAACCAACTCCCTGTAAATAACCAACTCCCTGTAAATAACCAACTCCCTGTAAATAACCAAGTCCCTGTAAATAACCAACTCCCTGTAAATAACCAAGTCCCTGTAAATAACCAACTCCCTGTAAATAACCAACTCCTGTAAATAACCAACTCCCTGTAAATAACCAACTCCCGGTAAATAACCAACTCCCTGTAAATAACCAACTCCCAGTAAATAACCAACTCCCTGTAAATAACCAACTCCCAGTAAATAACCAACTCCCAGTAAATAACCAACTCCCTGTAAATAACCAACTCCCTGTAAATAACCAACTCCCTGTAAACCAACTCCCGGTAAATAACCAACTCTCTGTAAATAACCAACTCCCAGTAAATAACCAACTCCCTGTAAATAACCAACTCCCTGTAAATAACCAACTCCCTGTAAATAACCAACTCCCTGTAAACCAGCTCCCTGTAAATAACCAACTCCCTGTAAATAACCAACTCCCTGTAAATAACCAACTCCATGTAAATAACCAACTCCTGGTAAATAACCAACTCCCTGTAAATAACCAACTCCCTGTAAATAACCAACTCCCTGTAAACCTACTCCCTGTAAATAACCAACTCCCTGTAAATAACCAACTCTCTGTAAATAACCAACTCCCTGTAAATAATCAACTCCCTGTAAATAACCAACTCCCTGTAAATAACCAACTCCCTGTAAACCAACTCCCTGTAAATAATCAACTCCCTGTAAATAACCAACTCCCTGTAAATAACCAACTCCCTGTAAATAACCAACTCTCTGTAAATAACCAACTCCTGGTAAATAACCAACTCCCTGTAAATAACCAACTCCCTGTAAATAACCAACTCCCTGTAAATAACCAACTCCCTGTAAATAACCAACTCCCTCTAAACCAACTCCCTGTAAATAACCAACTCCCTGTAAATAACCAACTCCCTGTAAATAACCAACTCCCGGTAAATAACCAACTCCCTGTAAATAACCAACTCCCTGTAAATAACCAACTCCATGTAAATAACCAACTCTTGGTAAATAACCAACTCCCTGTAAATAACCAACTCCCTGTAAATAACCAACTCTCTGTAAATAACCAACTCCTGGTAAATAACCAACTCCCTGTAAATAACCAACTCCCTGTAAATAACCAACTCCCTGTAAATAACCAACTCCCTGTAAATAACCAACTCGCTCTAAATAACCAACTACCTGTAAATAACCAACTCCCTGTAAATAACCAACTCCCTGTAAATAACCAGCTCCCTGTAAATAACCAACTCCCTGTAAATAACCAACTCCCTGTAAATAACCAACTCCCTGTAAATAACTAACTCCCTGTAAATAACCAACTCCTTTAAATAACCAACTCCCTGTAAATAACCAACTCCCTGTAAATAACCAACTCCCTGTAAATAACCAAGTCCCTGTAAATAACCAACTCCCTGTAAATAACCAACTCCCTGTAAATAACCAACTCCCTGTAAACCAACTCCCTGTAAATAACCAACTCCCTGTAAATAACCAACTTCCTGTAAATAACCAACTCCCTGTAAATAACCAACTCCATGTAAATAACCAACTCCCTGTAAATAACCAAGTCCCTGTAAATAACCAACTCCTTGTAAATAACCAACTCCCTGTAAATAACCAACTCCCTGTAAATAACCAACTCCTGTAAATAACCAACTCCCTGTAAATAACCAACTCCCTGTAAATAACCAACTCCCTGTAAATAACCAACTCCCTGTAAATAACCAACTCCATGTAAATAACCAACTCCCTGTAAATAACCAACTCCCTGTAAATAACCAACTCCCTGTAAATAACCAAGTCCCTGTAAATAACCAACTCCCTGTAAATAACCAAGTCCCTGTAAATAACCAACTCCCTGTAAATAACCAACTCCCTGTATATAACCAAGTCCCTGTAAATAACCAACTCCCTGTAAATAACCAACTCCCTGTAAATAACCAACTCCCTGTAAATAACCAACTCCCTGTAAACCAACTCCCTGTAAATAACCAACTCCATGTAAATAACCAACTCCCTGTAAATAACCAAGTCCCTGTAAATAACCAACTCCCTGTAAATAACCAACTCCCTGTAGATAACCAACTCCATGTAAATAACCAACTCCCTGTAAATAACCAAGTCCCAGTAAATAACCAACTCCATGTAAATAACCAACTCCCTGTAAATAACCAACTCCCTGTAAATAACCAACTCCCTGTAAACCAATTCCTTGTAAATAACCAACTCCCTGTAAATAACCAACTCCCTGTAAACCAACTCCCTGTAAATAACCAACTCCCTGTAAATAACCAACTCCCTGTAAACCAACTCCCGGTAAATAACCAACTCCCTGTAAATAACCAACTCCTGTAAATAACCAACTCCCTGTAAACCAACTCCCTGTAAATAACCAACTCCCTGTACATAACCAACTCCCTGTAAATAACCAACTCCCTGTAAATAACCAACTCCCGGTAAATAACCAACTCCCTGTAAATAACCAACTCCCAGTAAATAACCAACTCCCTGTAAATAACCAACTCCCAGTAAATAACCAACTCCCAGTAAATAACCAACTCCCTGTAAATAACCAACTCCCTGTAAATAACCAACTCCCTGTAAACCAACTCCCGGTAAATAACCAACTCCCTGTAAATAACCAACTCCCAGTAAATAACCAACTCCCTGTAAATAACCAACTCCCAGTAAATAACCAACTCCCAGTAAATAACCAACTCCCTGTAAATAACCAACTCCCTGTAAATAACCAACTCCCTGTAAATAACCAACTCTCTGTAAATAACCAACTCCCTGTAAATAACCAACTCCCTGAAAACCAACTCCCTGTAAATAACCAACTCCCTGTAAATAACCAACTCCCTGTAAATAACCAACTCCATGTAAATAACCAACTCCTGGTAAATAACCAACTCCCTGTAAATAACCAACTCCCTGTAAATAACCAACTCCCTGTAAACCAACTCCCTGTAAATAACCAACTCCCTGTAAATAACCAACTCCCTGTAAATAACCAACTCCCTGTAAATAATCAACTCCCTGTAAATAACCAACTCCCTGTAAATAACCAACTCCCTGTAAACCAACTCCCTGTAAATAACCAACTCCCTGTAAATAACCAACTCCCTGTAAATAACCAACTCCCTGTAAAAACCAACTCTCTGTAAATAACCAACTCCTGGTAAATAACCAACTCCCTGTAAATAACCAACTCCCTGTAAATAACCAACTCCCTGTAAATAACCAACTCCCTCTAAACCAACTCCCTGTAAATAACCAACTCCCTGTAAATAACCAACTCCCTGTAAATAACCAACTCCCGGTAAATAACCAACTCCCTGTAAATAACCAACTCCCTGTAAATAACCAACTCCATGTAAATAACCAACTCCTGGTAAATAACCAACTCCCTGTAAATAACCAACTCCCTGTAAATAACCAACTCTCTGTAAATAACCAACTCCTGGTAAATAACCAACTCCCTGTAAATAACCAACTCCCTGTAAATAACCAACTCCCTGTAAATAACCAACTCCCTGTAAATAACCAACTCCATGTAAATAACCAACTCCCTGTAAATAACCAACTCCCTCTAAACCAACTCCCTGTAAATAACCAACTCCCTGTAAATAACCAACTCCCTGTAAATAACCAACTCCCTGTAAACCAAGTCCCTGTAAATAACCAACTCCCTGTAAATAACCAACTCCATGTAAATAACCAACTCCCTGTAAATAACCAACTCCCTGTAAATAACCAACTCCATGTAAATAACCAACTCCCTGTAAATAACCAACTCCCTGTAAATAACCAACTCCCTTTAAACCAACTCCCTGTAAATAACCAACTCCCTGTAAATAACCAACTCCCTCTAAATAACCAACTCCCTGTAAATAACCAACTCCCTGTAAATAACTAACTCCCTGTAAATAACCAACTCCTGTAAATAACCAACTCCCTGTAAATAACCAGCTCCCTGTAAATAACCAACACCCTGTAAATAACCAACTCCCTGTAAATAACCAACTCCCTGTAAATAACCAACTCCATCTAAATAACCAACTCCCTGTAAATAACCAACTCCCTGTAAATAACCAACTCCCTGTAAATAACCAAGTCCCTGTAAATAACCAACTCCCTGTAAATAACCAAGTCCCTGTAAATAACCAACTCCCTGTAAATAACCAACTCCTGTAAATAACAAACTCCCTGTAAATAACCAACTCCCGGTAAATAACCAACTCCCTGTAAATAACCAACTCCCAGTAAATAACCAACTCCCTGTAAATAACCAACTCCCAGTAAATAACCAACTCCCAGTAAATAACCAACTCCCTGTAAATAACCAACTCCCTGTAAATAACCAACTCCCTGTAAACCAACTCCCGGTAAATAACCAACTCTCTGTAAATAACCAACTCCCAGTAAATAACCAACTCCCTGTAAATAACCAACTCCCTGTAAATAACCAACTCCCTGTAAATAACCAACTCCCTGTAAACCAGCTCCCTGTAAATAACCAACTCCCTGTAAATAACCAACTCCCTCTAAATAACCAACTCCATGTAAATAACCAACTCCTGGTAAATAACCAACTCCCTGTAAATAACCAACTCCCTGTAAATAACCAACTCCCTGTAAACCTACTCCCTGTAAATAACCAACTCCCTGTAAATACCCAACTCCCTGTAAATAACCAACTCCCTGTAAATAATCAACTCCCTGTAAATAACCAACTCCCTGTAAATAACCAACTCCCTGTAAACCAACTCCCTGTAAATAATCAACTCCCTGTAAATAACCAACTCCCTGTAAATAACCAACTCCCTGTAAATAACCAACTCTCTGTAAATAACCAACTCCTGGTAAATAACCAACTCCCTGTAAATAACCAACTCCCTGTAAATAACCAACTCCCGGTAAATAACCAACTTCCTGTAAATAACCAACTCCCTGTAAATAACCAACTCCATGTAAATAACCAACTCCTGGTAAATAACCAACTCCCTGTAAATAACCAACTCCCTGTAAATAACCAACTCTCTGTAAATAACCAACTCCTGGTAAATAACCAACTCCCTGTAAATAACCAACTCCCTGTAAATAACCAACTCCCTGTAAATAACCAACTCCCTGTAAATAACCAACTCCATGTAAATAACCAACTCCCTGTAAATAACCAACTCCCTCTAAACCAACTCCCTGTAAATAACCAACTCCCTGTAAATAACCAACTCCCTGTAAATAACCAACTCCCTGTAAACCAAGTCCCTGTAAATAACCAACTCCCTGTAAATAACCAACTCCATGTAAATAACCAACTCCCTGTAAATAACCAACTCCATGTAAATAACCAACTCCCTGTAAATAACCAACTCCCTGTAAATAACCAACTCCCTCTAAACCAACTCCCTGTAAATAACCAACTCCCTGTAAATAACCAACTCCCTGTAAATAACTAACTCCCTGTAAATAACCAACTCCTGTAAATAACCAACTCCCTGTAAATAACCAGCTCCCTGTAAATAACCAACACCCTGTAAATAACCAACTCCCTGTAAATAACCAACTCCCTGTAAATAACCAACTCCATCTAAATAACCAACTCCCTGTAAATAACCAAGTCCCTGTAAATAACCAACTCCCTGTAAACCAACTCCCTGTAAACAACCAACTCCCTGTAAATAACCAACTCCCTGTAAATAACCAACTCCCTGTAAATAACCAAGTCCCTGTAAATAACCAACTCCCTGTAAATAACCAACTCCCTGTAAATAACCAACTCCCTGTAAATAACCAACTCCCTGTAAATAACCAACTCCCTGTAAATAACCAACTCCATGTAAATAACCAACTCCCTGTAAATAACCAAGTCCCTGTAAACCAACTCCCTGTAAATAACCAACTCCCTGTAAATAACCAAGTCCCTGTAAATAACCAACTCCCTGTAAATAACCAACTCCCTGTAAATAACCAACTCCCTGTAAATAACCAACTCCCTGTAAATAACCAACTCCCTGTAAATAACCAAGTCCCTGTAAATAACCAACTCCCTGTAAATAACCAAGTCCCTGTAAATAACCAACTCCCTGTAAATAACCAACTCCTGTAAATAACCAACTCCCTGTAAATAACCAACTCCCGGTAAATAACCAACTCCCTGTAAATAACCAACTCCCAGTAAATAACCAACTCCCTGTAAATAACCAACTCCCAGTAAATAACCAACTCCCAGTAAATAACCAACTCCCTGTAAATAACCAACTCCCTGTAAATAACCAACTCCCTGTAAACCAACTCCCGGTAAATAACCAACTCTCTGTAAATAACCAACTCCCAGTAAATAATCAACTCCCTGTAAATAACCAACTCCCTGTAAATAACCAACTCCCTGTAAATAACCAACTCCCTGTAAACCAGCTCCCTGTAAATAACCAACTCCCTGTAAATAACCAACTCCCTGTAAATAACCAACTCCATGTAAATAACCAACTCCTGGTAAATAACCAACTCCCTGTAAATAACCAACTCCCTGTAAATAACCAACTCCCTGTAAACCTACTCCCTGTAAATAACCAACTCCCTGTAAATAACCAACTCTCTGTAAATAACCAACTCCCTGTAAATAATCAACTCCCTGTAAATAACCAACTCCCTGTAAATAACCAACTCCCTGTAAACCAACTCCCTGTAAATAATCAACTCCCTGTAAATAACCAACTCCCTGTAAATAACCAACTCCCTGTAAATAACCAACTCTCTGTAAATAACCAACTCCTGGTAAATAACCAACTCCCTGTAAATAACCAACTCCCTGTAAATAACCAACTCCCTGTAAATAACCAACTCCCTGTAAATAACCAACTCCCTCTAAACCAACTCCCTGTAAATAACCAACTCCCTGTAAATAACCAACTCCCTGTAAATAACCAACTCCCGGTAAATAACCAACTCCCTGTAAATAACCAACTCCCTGTAAATAACCAACTCCATGTAAATAACCAACTCCTGGTAAATAACCAACTCCCTGTAAATAACCAACTCCCTGTAAATAACCAACTCTCTGTAAATAACCAACTCCTGGTAAATAACCAACTCCCTGTAAATAACCAACTCCCTGTAAATAACCAACTCCCTGTAAATAACCAACTCCCTGTAAATAACCAACTCGCTCTAAATAACCAACTCCCTGTAAATAACCAACTCCCTGTAAATAACCAACTCCCTGTAAATAACCAGCTCCCTGTAAATAACCAACTCCCTGTAAATAACCAACTCCCTGTAAATAACCAACTCCCTGTAAATAACTAACTCCCTGTAAATAACCAACTCCTTTAAATAACCAACTCCCTGTAAATAACCAACTCCCTGTAAATAACCAACTCCCTGTAAATAACCAAGTCCCTGTAAATAACCAACTCCCTGTAAATAACCAACTCCCTGTAAATAACCAACTCCCTGTAAACCAACTCCCTGTAAATAACCAACTCCCTGTAAATAACCAACTTCCTGTAAATAACCAACTCCCTGTAAATAACCAACTCCATGTAAATAACCAACTCCCTGTAAATAACCAAGTCCCTGTAAATAACCAACTCCTTGTAAATAACCAACTCCCTGTAAATAACCAACTCCCTGTAAATAACCAACTCCTGTAAATAACCAACTCCCTGTAAATAACCAACTCCCTGTAAATAACCAACTCCCTGTAAATAACCAACTCCCTGTAAATAACCAACTCCATGTAAATAACCAACTCCCTGTAAATAACCAACTCCCTGTAAATAACCAACTCCCTGTAAATAACCAAGTCCCTGTAAATAACCAACTCCCTGTAAATAACCAAGTCCCTGTAAATAACCAACTCCCTGTAAATAACCAACTCCCTGTAAATAACCAAGTCCCTGTAAATAACCAACTCCCTGTAAATAACCAACTCCCTGTAAATAACCAACTCCCTGTAAATAACCAACTCCCTGTAAACCAACTCCCTGTAAATAACCAACTCCATGTAAATAACCAACTCCCTGTAAATAACCAAGTCCCTGTAAATAACCAACTCCCTGTAAATAACCAACTCCCTGTAGATAACCAACTCCATGTAAATAACCAACTCCCTGTAAATAACCAAGTCCCAGTAAATAACCAACTCCATGTAAATAACCAACTCCCTGTAAATAACCAACTCCCTGTAAATAACCAACTCCCTGTAAACCAATTCCTTGTAAATAACCAACTCCCTGTAAATAACCAACTCCCTGTAAACCAACTCCCTGTAAATAACCAACTCCCTGTAAATAACCAACTCCCTGTAAACCAACTCCCGGTAAATAACCAACTCCCTGTAAACCAACTCCCTGTAAATAACCAACTCCCTGTAAATAACCAACTCCTGTAAATAACCAACTCCCTGTAAACCAACTCCCTGTAAATAACCAACTCCCTGTACATAACCAACTCCCTGTAAATAACCAACTCCCTGTAAACCAACTCCCTGTAAATAACCAACTCCCTGTACATAACCAACTCCCTGTAAATAACCAACTCCCTGTAAATAACCAACTCCCTGTAAATAACCAACTCCCTGTAAATAACCAACTCCCTGTAAATAATCAACTCCCTGTAAATAACCAACTCCCTGTAAATAACCAACTCCCTGTAAACCAACTCCCTGTAAATAACCAACTCCCTGTAAATAACCAACTCCCTGTAAATAACCAACTCCCTGTAAATAACCAACTCTCTGTAAATAACCAACTCCTGGTAAATAACCAACTCCCTGTAAATAACCAACTCCCTGTAAATAACCAACTCCCTGTAAATAACCAACTCCCTCTAAACCAACTCCCTGTAAATAACCAACTCCCTGTAAATAACCAACTCCCTGTAAATAACCAACTCCCGGTAAATAACCAACTCCCTGTAAATAACCAACTCCCTGTAAATAACCAACTCCATGTAAATAACCAACTCCTGGTAAATAACCAACTCCCTGTAAATAACCAACTCCCTGTAAATAACCAACTCTCTGTAAATAACCAACTCCTGGTAAATAACCAACTCCCTGTAAATAACCAACTCCCTGTAAACCAACTCCCGGTAAATAACCAACTCCCTGTAAATAACCAACTCCCAGTAAATAACCAACTCCCTGTAAATAACCAACTCCCAGTAAATAACCAACTCCCAGTAAATAACCAACTCCCTGTAAATAACCAACTCCCTGTAAATAACCAACTCCCTGTAAATAACCAACTCTCTGTAAATAACCAACTCCCTGTAAATAACCAACTCCCTGAAAACCAACTCCCTGTAAATAACCAACTCCCTGTAAATAACCAACTCCCTGTAAATAACCAACTCCATGTAAATAACCAACTCCTGGTAAATAACCAACTCCCTGTAAATAACCAACTCCCTGTAAATAACCAACTCCCTGTAAACCAACTCCCTGTAAATAACCAACTCCCTGTAAATAACCAACTCCCTGTAAATAACCAACTCCCTGTAAATAATCAACTCCCTGTAAATAACCAACTCCCTGTAAATAACCAACTCCCTGTAAACCAACTCCCTGTAAATAACCAACTCCCTGTAAATAACCAACTCCCTGTAAATAACCAACTCCCTGTAAATAACCAACTCTCTGTAAATAACCAACTCCTGGTAAATAACCAACTCCCTGTAAATAACCAACTCCCTGTAAATAACCAACTCCCTGTAAATAACCAACTCCCTCTAAACCAACTCCCTGTAAATAACCAACTCCCTGTAAATAACCAACTCCCTGTAAATAACCAACTCCCGGTAAATAACCAACTCCCTGTAAATAACCAACTCCCTGTAAATAACCAACTCCATGTAAATAACCAACTCCTGGTAAATAACCAACTCCCTGTAAATAACCAACTCCCTGTAAATAACCAACTCTCTGTAAATAACCAACTCCTGGTAAATAACCAACTCCCTGTAAATAACCAACTCCCTGTAAATAACCAACTCCCTGTAAATAACCAACTCCCTGTAAATAACCAACTCCATGTAAATAACCAACTCCCTGTAAATAACCAACTCCCTCTAAACCAACTCCCTGTAAATAACCAACTCCCTGTAAATAACCAACTCCCTGTAAATAACCAACTCCCTGTAAACCAAGTCCCTGTAAATAACCAAGTCCCTGTAAATAACCAACTCCATGTAAATAACCAACTCCCTGTAAATAACCAACTCCCTGTAAATAACCAACTCCATGTAAATAACCAACTCCCTGTAAATAACCAACTCCCTGTAAATAACCAACTCCCTTTAAACCAACTCCCTGTAAATAACCAACTCCCTGTAAATAACCAACTCCCTCTAAATAACCAACTCCCTGTAAATAACCAACTCCCTGTAAATAACTAACTCCCTGTAAATAACCAACTCCTGTAAATAACCAACTCCCTGTAAATAACCAGCTCCCTGTAAATAACCAACACCCTGTAAATAACCAACTCCCTGTAAATAACCAACTCCATCTAAATAACCAACTCCCTGTAAATAACCAAGTCCCTGTAAATAACCAACTCCCTGTAAATAACCAACTCCCTGTAAATAACCAACTCCCTGTAAATAACCAACTCCCTGTAAATAACCAAGTCCCTGTAAATAACCAACTCCCTGTAAATAAACAACTCCCTGTAAATAACCAACTCCCTGTAAATAACCAACTCCCTGTAAATAACCAACTCCCTGTAAATAACCAACTCCATGTAAATAACCAACTCCCTGTAAATAACCAAGTCCCTGTAAACCAACTCCCTGTAAATAACCAACTCCCTGTAAACCAAGTCCCTGTAAATAACCAACTCCCTGTAAATAACCAACTCCATGTAAATAACCAACTCCCTGTAAATAACCAACTCCATGTAAATAACCAACTCCCTGTAAATAACCAACTCCCTGTAAATAACCAACTCCCTCTAAACCAACTCCCTGTAAATAACCAACTCCCTGTAAATAACCAACTCCCTGTAAATAACCAACTCCCTGTAAATAACTAACTCCCTGTAAATAACCAACTCCTGTAAATAACCAACTCCCTGTAAATAACCAGCTCCCTGTAAATAACCAACTCCCTGTAAATAACCAACTCCATCTAAATAACCAACTCCCTGTAAATAACCAAGTCCCTGTAAATAACCAACTCCCTGTAAACCAACTCCCTGTAAACAACCAACTCCCTGTAAATAACCAACTCCCTGTAAATAACCAACTCCCTGTAAATAACCAAGTCCCTGTAAATAACCAACTCCCTGTAAATAACCAACTCCCTGTAAATAACCAACTCCCTGTAAATAACCAACTCCCTGTAAATAACCAACTCCCTGTAAATAACCAACTCCATGTAAATAACCAACTCCCTGTAAATAACCAAGTCCCTGTAAACCAACTCCCTGTAAATAACCAACTCCCTGTAAATAACCAAGTCCCTGTAAATAACCAACTCCCTGTAAATAACCAACTCCCGGTAAATAACCAACTCCCTGTAAACCAACTCCCTGTAAATAACCAACTCCCTGTAAATAACCAACTCCCGGTAAATAACCAACTCCCTGTAAATAACCAACTCCCAGTAAATAACCAACTCCCTGTAAATAACCAACTCCCAGTAAATAACCAACTCCCAGTAAATAACCAACTCCCTGTAAATAACCAACTCCCTGTAAATAACCAACTCCCTGTAAACCAACTCCCGGTAAATAACCAACTCCCTGTAAATAACCAACTCCCAGTAAATAACCAACTCCCTGTAAATAACCAACTCCCAGTAAATAACCAACTCCCAGTAAATAACCAACTCCCTGTAAATAACCAACTCCCTGTAAATAACCAACTCCCTGTAAATAACCAACTCTCTGTAAATAACCAACTCCCTGTAAATAACCAACTCCCTGAAAACCAACTCCCTGTAAATAACCAACTCCCTGTAAATAACCAACTCCCTGTAAATAACCAACTCCATGTAAATAACCAACTCCTGGTAAATAACCAACTCCCTGTAAATAACCAACTCCCTGTAAATAACCAACTCCCTGTAAACCAACTCCCTGTAAATAACCAACTCCCTGTAAATAACCAACTCCCTGTAAATAACCAACTCCCTGTAAATAATCAACTCCCTGTAAATAACCAACTCCCTGTAAATAACCAACTCCCTGTAAACCAACTCCCTGTAAATAACCAACTCCCTGTAAATAACCAACTCCCTGTAAATAACCAACTCCCTGTAAATAACCAACTCTCTGTAAATAACCAACTCCTGGTAAATAACCAACTCCCTGTAAATAACCAACTCCCTGTAAATAACCAACTCCCTGTAAATAACCAACTCCCTCTAAACCAACTCCCTGTAAATAACCAACTCCCTGTAAATAACCAACTCCCTGTAAATAACCAACTCCCGGTAAATAACCAACTCCCTGTAAATAACCAACTCCCTGTAAATAACCAACTCCATGTAAATAACCAACTCCTGGTAAATAACCAACTCCCTGTAAATAACCAACTCCCTGTAAATAACCAACTCTCTGTAAATAACCAACTCCTGGTAAATAACCAACTCCCTGTAAATAACCAACTCCCTGTAAATAACCAACTCCCTGTAAATAACCAACTCCCTGTAAATAACCAACTCCATGTAAATAACCAACTCCCTGTAAATAACCAACTCCCTCTAAACCAACTCCCTGTAAATAACCAACTCCCTGTAAATAACCAACTCCCTGTAAATAACCAACTCCCTGTAAACCAAGTCCCTGTAAATAACCAACTCCCTGTAAATAACCAACTCCATGTAAATAACCAACTCCCTGTAAATAACCAACTCCCTGTAAATAACCAACTCCATGTAAATAACCAACTCCCTGTAAATAACCAACTCCCTGTAAATAACCAACTCCCTTTAAACCAACTCCCTGTAAATAACCAACTCCCTGTAAATAACCAACTCCCTCTAAATAACCAACTCCCTGTAAATAACCAACTCCCTGTAAATAACTAACTCCCTGTAAATAACCAACTCCTGTAAATAACCAACTCCCTGTAAATAACCAGCTCCCTGTAAATAACCAACACCCTGTAAATAACCAACTCCCTGTAAATAACCAACTCCCTGTAAATAACCAACTCCATCTAAATAACCAACTCCCTGTAAATAACCAAGTCCCTGTAAATAACCAACTCCCTGTAAACCAACTCCCTGTAAACAACCAACTCCCTGTAAATAACCAACTCCCTGTAAATAACCAACTCCCTGTAAATAACCAAGTCCCTGTAAATAACCAACTCCCTGTAAATAAACAACTCCCTGTAAATAACCAACTCCCTGTAAATAACCAACTCCCTGTAAATAACCAACTCCCTGTAAATAACCAACTCCATGTAAATAACCAACTCCCTGTAAATAACCAAGTCCCTGTAAACCAACTCCCTGTAAATAACCAACTCCCTGTAAATAACCAAGTCCCTGTAAATAACCAACTCCATCTAAATAACCAACTCCCTGTAAATAACCAACTCCCTGTAAATAACCAACTCCCTGTAAATAACCAACTCCCTGTAAACCAACTCCCTGTAAATAACCAACTCCCTGTAAATAACCAACTCCCTGTAAATAACCAACTCCCTGTAAATAACCAACTCCCTGTAAATAACCAACTCCCTGTAAATAACCAAGTCCCTGTAAATAACCAACTCCCTGTAAATAACCAAGTCCCTGTAAATAACCAACTCCCTGTAAATAACCAAGTCCCTGTAAATAACCAACTCCCTGTAAATAACCAACTCCTGTAAATAACCAACTCCCTGTAAATAACCAACTCCATGTAAATAACCAACTCCCTGTAAATATCCAACTCCCTGTAAATAACCAAGTCCCTGTAAATAACCAACTCCCTGTAAATAACCAAGTCCCTGTAAATAACCAACTCCCTGTAAATAACCAACTCCCTGTAAATAACCAACTCCCTGTAAATAACCAAGTCCCTGTAAATAACCAACTCCCTGTAAATAATCAACTCCCTGTAAATAACCAACTCCCTGTAACCAACTCCCTGTAAATAACCAACTCCCTGTAAATAACCAACTCCCTCTAAATAACCAAGTCCCTGTAAACCAATTCCCTGTAAATAACCAACTCCCAGTAAATAACCAACTCCCTGTAAATAACCAACTCCCTTAAATAACCAACTCCCTGTAAATAACCAACTCCCTGTAAATAACCAACTCCCTGTAAATAACCAACTCCCTGTAAATAACCAAGTCCCTGTAAATAACCAACTCCCTGTAAACCAATTCCCTGTAAATAACCAACTCCCTGTAAATAACCAACTCCCTGTAAATAACCAACTCCTGTAAATAACCAACTCCCTGTAAATAACCAACTCCCTGTAAATAATCAACTCCCTGTAAATAACCAACTCCTGTAAATAACCAACTCCCTGTAAATAACCAACTCCCTGTAAATAACCAACTCCCTGTAAATAACCAACTCCCTGTAAATAACTAACTCCCTGTAAATAACCAACTCCTGTAAATAACCAACTCCCTGTAAATAACCAGCTCCCTGTAAATAACCAACACCCTGTAAATAACAAACTCCCTGTAAATAACCAACTCCCTGTAAATAACCAACTCCATCTAAATAACCAACTCCCTGTAAATAACCAACTCCCTGTAAATAACCAACTCCCTGTAAATAACCAACTCCCTGTAAATAACCAACTCCCTGTAAATAACCAACTCCATCTAAATAACCAACACCCTGTAAATAACCAACTCCCTGTAAATAACCAAGTCCCTGTAAATAACCAACTCCCTGTAAATAACCAACTCCCTGTAAATAACCAAGTCCCTGTAAATAACCAACTCCCTGTAAATAACCAACTCCCTGTAAATAACCAACTCCCTGTAAATAACCAACTCCCTGTAAATAACCAACTCCATGTAAATAACCAACTCCCTGTAAATAACCAAGTCCCTGTAAACCAACTCCCTGTAAATAACCAACTCCCTGTAAATAACCAAGTCCCTGTAAATAACCAACTCCATCTAAATAACCAACTCCCTGTAAATAACCAACTCCCTGTAAATAACCAACTCCCTGTAAATAACCAACTCCCTGTAAATAACCAAGTCCCTGTAAATAACCAACTCCCTGTAAATAACCAACTCCCTGTAAATAACCAACTCCCTGTAAATAACCAACTCCCTGTAAATAACCAAGTCCCTGTAAATAACCAACTCCCTGTAAATAACCAAGTCCCTGTAAATAACCAACTCCCTGTAAATAACCAACTCCCTGTAAATAACCAACTCCCGGTAAATAACCAAGTCCCTGTAAATAACCAACTCCCTGTAAATAACCAACTCCTGTAAATAACCAACTCCCTGTAAATAACCAACTCCATGTAAATAACCAACTCCCTGTAAATATCCAACTCCCTGTAAATAACCAAGTCCCTGTAAATAACCAACTCCCTGTAAATAACCAAGTCCCTGTAAATAACCAACTCCCTGTAAATAACCAACTCCCTGTAAATAACCAACTCCCTGTAAATAACCAAGTCCCTGTAAATAACCAACTCCCTGTAAATAACCAACTCCCTGTAAATAACCAACTCCCTGTAACCAACTCCCTGTAAATAACCAACTCCCTGTAAATAACCAACTCCCTCTAAATAACCAAGTCCCTGTAAATAACCAACTCCCTGTAAATAACCAAGTCCCTGTAAACCAACTCCCTGTAAATAACCAACTCCCTGTAAATAACCAACTCCCTGTAAATAACCAACTCCCTGTAAATAACCAACTCCCTGTAAATAACCAACTCCTGTAAATAACCAACTCCCTGTAAATAACCAACTCCCTGTAAATAATCAACTCCCTGTAAATAACCAACTCCCTGTAAATAACCAACTCCCTGTAAACCAACTCCCTGTAAATAACCGACTCCCTGTAAATAACCAACTCCCTGTAAATAACCAACTCCATGTAAACCAACTCCCTGTAAATAACCGACTCCCTGTAAATAACCGACTCCCTGTAAATAACCAACTCCTGGTAAATAACCAACTCCCTGTAAATAACCAACTCCCTGTAAACCAACTCCCTGTAAATAACCGACTCCCTGTAAATAACCAACTCCCTGTAAATAACCAACTCCCTGTAAATAACCAACTCCCTGTAAACCAACTCCCTGTAAATAACCGACTCCCTGTAAATAACCAACTCCCTGTAAATAACCAACTCCCTGTAAACCAACTCCCTGTAAACCAACTCCCTGTAAATAACCAACTCCCTGTAAATAACCAACTCCCTGTAAACCAATTCCTTGTAAATAACCAACTCCCTGTAAATAACCAACTCCCTGTAAACCAACTCCCTGTAAATAACCAACTCCCTGTAAATAACCAACTCCTGTAAATAACCAACTCCCTGTAAACCAACTCCCTGTAAATAACCAATTCCTTGTAAATAACCAACTCCCTGTAAGTAACCAACTCCATGTAAATAACCAACTCCCTGTAAACTAACTCCCTGTAAATAACCAACTCCCTGTAAATAACCAACTCCCTGTAAACCAACTCCCTGTAAATAACCAACTCCCTGTAAATAACCAACTCCCTGTAAACCAACTCCCTGTAAATAACCAACTCCTGTAAATAACCAACTCCCTGTAAACCAATTCCTTGTAAATAACCAACTCCCTGTAAATAACCAACTCCCTGTAAATAACCAACTCCCTGTAAATAACCAACTCCCTGTAAATAACCAACTCCCTGTAAATAACCAACTCCCTGTAAATAACCAACTCCCTGTAAACCAACTCCCTGTAAATAACCAACTCCCTGTAAATAACCAACTCCCTGTAAACGAACTCCCTGTAAACCAACTCCCTGTAAACCGACTCCCTGTAAATAACCGACTCCCTGTAAATAACCAACTCCCTGTAAACCAACTCCCTGTAAATAACCAACTCCCTGTAAACCAACTCCCTGTAAATAACCAACTCCCTGTAAACCAACTCCGTGTAAATAACCAACTCGCTGTAAATAACCAACTCCCTGTAAACCAACTCCCTGTAAATAACCAACTCCCTGTAAATAACCAACTCCCTGTAAACCAGCTCCCTGTAAATAACCAACTCCCTGTAAATAACCAACTCCCTGTAAATAACCAACTCCCTGTAAATAACCAACTCCCTGTAAACCAACTCCCTGTAAATAACCAACTCCCTGTAAATAACCAACTCCCTGTAAATAACCAACTCCCTGTAAACCAACTCCCTGTAAATAACCAACTCCCTGTAAATAACCAACTCCCTGTAAACCAACTCCCTGTAAATAACCAACTCCCTGTAAATAACCAACTCCCTGTAAATAACCAACTCCCTGTAAATAACCAACTCCCTGTAAACCAACTCCCTGTAAATAACCAACTCCCTGTAAACCAACTCCCTGTAAATAACCAACTCCCTGTAAACCAACTCCCTGTAAACCAACTCCCTGTAAATAACCAACTCCCTGTAAACCAACTCCCTGTAAATAACCAACTCCCTGTAAACCAACTCCCTGTAAATAACCAACTCCCTGTAAACCAACTCCCTGTAAATAACCAACTCCCTGTAAACCAACTCCCTGTAAATAACCAACTCCCTGTAAATAACCAACTCCCTGTAAATAACCAACTCCCTGTAAACCAACTCCCTGTAAATAACCAACTCCCTGTAAATAACCAACTCCCTGTAAACCAACTCCCTGTAAATAACCAACTCCCTGTAAATAACCAACTCCCTGTAAATAACCAACTCCCTGTAAACCAACTCCCTGTAAATAACCAACTCCCTGTAAACCAACTCCCTGTAAATAACCAAGTCCCTGTAAATAACCAAGTCCCTGTAAACCAACTCCCTGTAAATAACCAACTCCCTGTAAATAACCAACTCCCTGTAAATAACCAACTCCCTGTAAATAACCAACTCCCTGTAAACCAACTCCCTGTAAACCAACTCCCTGTAAATAACCAACTCCCTGTAAATAACCAACTCCCTGTAAATAACCAACTCCCTGTAAACCAACTCCCTGTAAATAACCAACTCCCTGTAAACCAACTCCCTGTAAATAACCAACTCCCTGTAAATAACCAACTCCCTGTAAATAACCAACTCCATGTAAACCAACTCCCTGTAAATAACCAACTTCCTTCCCCCCTATTCCTGTCCCTCGTCACTCCTCTCTCCCAGTTGTTGACTCGTACAGAGGGGTGGGAAGTAGCTGCCCGACAGTCCCTCACCGAGGGGATAGTCTTGAGTTGAGCCTGGGCAGTGAGACCAGCCTAGACTGAGATGCTTCAAATGCTCACTGCAGAAGTGTCCCTTTAACTCTGGCCAAGACCTCTCTCCCCCCAAAAAAATTATTGAGACTGGGGGGTCTATTAAAAATGTCAAAACTGAGATTGATAGTTTTTTGTTAGGCAAAGAACCATCATAGAATCATAGAAAGTTACAGCACGGAAGGAGGCCATTTCGGCCCATCGTGTCCCTGCCGGCCAACAAAGAGCTATCCAGCCTAATCCCACTTCCCAGCTCTTGGTCCGTAGCCCTGCAGGTTACAGCATTCCAAGTGCACATCCAAGTACTTTTTAAATGTGGTTAGGGTTCCTGCCTCTACCACCCTTTCAGGCAGTGAGTTCCAGACCCCCACAACCCTCTGGGTGAAGAAATTTCCCCTCAAATCCCCTCTAAACCTTCCCCCAATTACTTTAAATCTGTGCCCCCTGGTTTTTGACCCCTCTGCTAAGGGAAATAGGTCCTCTGTATCCATTTTATCTATGCCCCTCATAATTTTATACACCTCAATAAGGTAGAGTCATAGGCCTAGAAATTCAGTTGGTAGCGCCAGCCGCTAGCGCCTTAAGGAAGCGATAAGTGGGGCGCAAGGCGGCTAGCGCCCGGGCGCGGCGCAGCGCGACCTGCGCCTCTCGCGAAATTCAGCGGACATTTAGCGGTGGCGCAAAACCGCAACGCCCGCACAGCTGCGCGCGCAGATCCTGACGTCATTTCATCGTGCAACACCCTTGTTGCGCCCCGATCCGGAAATTCACTTGAGCACCCCTTCTTTGCGCCTGGCGCTCCCAGCAACTGGTTCACTGGAACGGTACACAGTCGCTGTGGGGCTGCGGGGGCGCTATTTAAAGGGGGCTCCTCCTGGCTTCTTGGTGGTAGCCATTTTGGGACCACTCCTTCTGTGTGAGAGAGAGAGAGATTTGCAGAGAGACAGAGGGAGAGAGCTTCCTGCATTGACTCAGCGCTCGCACAGGTACATCTGGCTTCAGCCCAGAACTTTGCCCTTGGATTGATTTTTCACTGCCACAGCTTTGAGTGGCCAAATAATATGGGGGCTGCAATGGGTGCAAACGTTGCGCTTCTCCATTGCATTGAGAGGGCTCGGAGACGCCGCAAGAGAGTGCCAATCATGGCCAGATGGAGGAGGGCCAACAGGCATCAGCACAGGAGGCCTTACCCTCCCAGGGTATTCCGCCAGCAGTTCTCATACCTCAACATGTCTGAGGAGCAGTGTATTCGGAGGCTTCGATTCAGAAGGGAGGTGGTCACTGAGCTCTGCTACCTGCTTCAGAGAGATCTGCAGCCTCAGCTGAGGAGCAAGACGTCTCTGTCGGTGGCAGTGAAGGTGACAGTGGCTCTCAACTTCTACGCCACCGGCTCCTTCCAATCCGCTACTGGGGACATTGGCAATGTCTCCCAGTTCGTGGTGCATTGCTGCATCCTCCAAGTCACGAATGCCCTCTTCAGACGGAGACGTCAGTACATTTCCTTCCCCATTACCGTGAACAAGCAGCAAGAGCGCGCAATGGGATTTGCATCAACCGCGGGCTTCCCCATGGTCCAGGGCGCCATTGACTGCATGCATGTGGCTTTGCGGGCGCCTCTAGAGAATGCTGAGGATTTCCGCAAACGGAAGGGGTTCCATTCGTTGAACGTACAGTTGGTGTGTGACCACAGACAGCTCATACTAGCTCTCAATGCCCGCTTTCCAGGCAGCAGCCACGACGCCTTCATCCTTCGCCAGACTTCTGTGGCACACCTTTTTGAAGCACCGGCTCACCCAGGAGGCTGGCTTCTCGGGGACAATTGCTATCCTTTGTGCACCTGGCTGATGACCCCACTCCGTGCGCCCAGCACCCCTGCTGAAGAACGATACAATAAAAGCCATCAGGCGACCAGGAACATCATTGAGCACACAATCGGCGTGCTAAAGCAACGGTTCCGCTGTCTGGACCATTCCGGGGGAGCCCTTCAGTACTCGCCTGAGCGAGTCTCCCATTTCGTTGTAGTGTGCTGCATGCTGCATAACCTGGTTATCCTCAGGACTCAGCCACTGCCAGCAGACATTGGGGCACCACCAGAGGAGGAGGAGGAAGAGGAGGAGGAGGAGGAGGTGGTGCACCAAGACGGGAGGGAGGCACAAAGTGCAAGGGCCGTCCGTCAGCGGCTTATTGCAAGATGGTTCTAGGCCCCTCTGAGGGAATGGTTTGTGCCATTGAAAGAACATGAATGGAATGGTTCCGCAAACCCTGAGCCGGTCAAGGCAACAAATAGTTCAAAGAGCAAACATCCACAATCTGATTAAATAAAAATGTTTATTCAGCAAGCTCTGTGCCCTTCCCGCATGACAAACAGAAAAATACAAACCCCCAAACAAACAGTCAAACACATCACTGGCTCTCACCACCTGGAGACAATCAGCAAACGAGGTAATCAAAAAGGACCATCATCCTCGGCCTACACAAAGAAAAACATTTTGCAGCACCTCCTACTTTCTCTCCTTCGGGGGTGATCTGCCTCGCTTGCACGTTTGGCCCCTTCCCATCCTGCTGCTCCTCCGCAATGGGACCCCAGTGGCTGCAGCAAGGCTGGGGGAAGGCTGCTGTGTGTCTGATTGTGAGGCGGCAGATGCCCTTGGGGGGCGGCATGGACCAGCTCTGGGCCTGGAGGGCCCGGCTGCTGACTGCTCCAACTCTGCATGGGCGGCATCAGTCTGTCCTACGGGAGGTGGCAGCTGCAGTGGAGGAGTGACAGTGCTGGCAGCAGGAATGCTGCCAACCTGACAGAGCACAGGCACTCCCTGGTCGGACGAGACACTGGCACTCGCACGGGGCCGCACTGAAGCCTGCGCAGCAATCGGCTGAAGCACAGACTGCTGGTGTGCTGCGGCGCGGCGAGGGCCCCGGTGAATCCTGCCTGATCCAGTGAGGGTGGCATCAGTTAGTGCTCATGTGGCCCTAATCTGTGTCTGCATCAGACCAGCCAGTGACTGCATGGCACGACTGAGCACTTGGCTGGAAGCCGCCTGTGCTGCCCCAAATTCCTGTACACTCCTTGCCAGTGACTCTATGGAGTCAGGCATCCTTGCCACTGCAGCCATGAGCTCACTGTGCCTGCGCTCAGCCTGGGCGCCCATTTCCTCAAGGAGCCATACCTCCTCTGCGCTCACTGTGGCAGGACTGGAGGCCACACTCTCCCTCCGGGGGGAAGGCTGTCGAGCTTCCCCACCCCTCCCGCATTGCTGCAGCCCGCTGGGCCCCGGAGCTTCACCCTCCTAAGACCCTTCCCCCCTGCTCCCCTCCAGAGAAGACGTGTCCCCATGATGGCCATGGCCTGCCTCGGCTGAGGGTGGCACTGAAGTTCCGACTTCCTCTTCCTCCTCCTCGCCTTCCGACTCAGTCCCAATGGCAGCTTGAGGGCCCGCCTCCTCACCTGGCGATTCAGCATCTGAAAGCAGGGAGGTACAAGAATTGCTTTAGTGTGAGGACAGTGCGGCAGCTAGGGAGGCATGAGTGCTGCAATGCACTGTATTGGTTCGATAGTGGCAAAGGATGCTGGTGTGAGGCACAAATGGAAAGAGAGAGGACAAAAAGGTGATGACCTTACCATCACTGTCCAGAAGGGGGTCGGCATCTCCAGAGGCGACGGGGCCACTCAGCCGGCCTGCCATAATCCGCTCGACACGCAGCTCCAGATGGCTCAGCTCTTTCAGTTCAGCACAGCCTCCCCCGGTCCGCTGTTGCTGCCTCCTGTTATGGGCCAGCTTGCCCTGCAAGAGAAAGGACGGGCTCTGAGTACAGTGTGAAGCCCTGATCTTGGCTGCACTGCCTCCCATGGTCGAATAGCCCTTACAGTGTGAAGCCCTGATCTTGGCTGCACTGCCTCCCATGGTCGAATAGCCCTTACAGTGTGAAGCCCTGATCTTGGCTGCACTGCCTCCCATGGTCGAATAGCCCTTACAGTGTGAAGCCCTGATCTTGGCTGCACTGCCTCCCATGGTCGAATAGCCCTTACAGTGTGAAGCCCTGATCGTGGCTGCACTGCCTCCCATGGACGAATAGCCCTTACAGTGTGTGAAGTAGCGAATCTGCATGTGAGTTTCATGAGAGGCCTACAGATGTTGGATGAGGGCTGGCCATTGGGGCTTTCAGGACCCTTTTGGCCATAAAGTGAGGTGCACATGCAGAGATGAAGAGGATACTGGAAAGGGAACTCACCCTGACAACCCGAGTGAGGTCGTTGAACTTCTTCCTGCATTGCGTCGGGGGCGTAGCCACCATGCTGCTGGAGGTCACTCTGTGTGCCACCTCCCTCCAAGCTTCTCTGTACTCGGTGGGCAGCGGCCTCCTGCCACTGTCCGGGAAGAGGATATGGCGCCTGCGCTCCACTGTGCCAACCAGCACGTTCAGCGCCCCCTCAGAAAACCGCTGCGCCCACTCCCTGGCCCTCTCCATGGTCATTCTCAACAAAATGTCGCAGCAGGTCAGTGCAGGTGGAGCATCAGGGCTGGAATGTGCAGGGCGTGGCTGCAAGCCAAATCGACCCTCCCCCTTTAAGAGGTCACCGGCGCCAGCGTGTCTGCCTGCAATCGCTAACTGGCCGCACCTGCGCTGCACCCACCCTCGGTGGTAGCGCCTCGCCTCTCCGGCTTAGCGCCTTAGGATAGTAGTGCAGCGCCTGATTTAGCGCACCAAGAACTTCTTGGGGCGAAGCAAGTTAATTTCGCAGAAGGTGGCGATAATTTGTGCCGGGCGTTAAATTTAGCGCACGGTCGACGATAGCGCCCCAAACGTGGCAAAACCAAATTTCTATGCCATAGGTTTATGCAGCACAGAAAGAGGCCCCTCGGCCCATCGTGTCCGCGCCAGCCATCAAGCCCTGTCTATTCTAATCCCATTTTCCAGCACTTGGTCCGTAGCCTTGTATGCTATGGCGTTTCAAGTGCTCATCTAAATGCTTCTTGAATGTTGTGAGGGTCCTGCCTCTACCATCCTTTCAGGCAGTGAGTTCCAGATACCAACCACCCTCTGGGTGAAAAGGTTTTTCCTCAAATCCCCTCTAAACCTCCTGCCCCTTAACTTGAAACTATGGCCTAGAAATTCAGTTGGTTGCCCCAGCCGTTAGCGCCTTAGGAGGAGTAGATTCCGGGCGCGAGGCGGCTTGCGCCCGGGCGAAGCGCGAACTGCGCCTCGCCCCAACTTCACTAGAGATTTAGCGGCGGCGCAAAGTCTTTGCGCGCGCTCAGCTGCACGCACAGATCATGACGTCATTTCCTCGTGCAACGCCTTTTGTGCGCCCCCAACCGGAACTTCAGTCGCGCCGCCCCATTGTGCGCCTGGCGCCCCTAGCGACTGTGAAGTGGAACGGTACTCAGCCGATGCGGGGCGCGGGGGGCGCAAATTAAAGGGCACTCATCCTGCAATATAAAATGCTGCCATTTTGCAGCACACCTTCTTGCGAAACGGATTTTTGGAGAGAGACCAAGGTAGATAGCGTTCTGCTTTGGCCCAACACTCGGACAGGTACTTCTGGCTTCAGGCCACAGCTTTCAAAAAGTTTTTGCCTTCATTGACATCTCATTGTTTGCCAGCATATTATGGGTGTAAACGCTGGCTTTCTCAATTACATCCAAAGGGCTCAGAGACGCCATGAGAGACTGGCAGCCCTGGCTAGACGGAGAGGGGGCAACAGGCGTCGGCAAAGGAGGCCTTACCCACCCAGGGTATACCGCCAGCAGTTCTCCTATCTCCAGATGTCTGAGGAGCAGTGTGTGCGGAGGCTGCGATTCAGAAGGGAGGTGGTCACAGAGATCTGCCAGCTGCTTGCCGGTGATCTGCAGCCACAGCTGAGGTGCAGGACGTCTCTGTCGGTGGCAGTGAAAGTGACGGTGGCTCTCAACTTTTATGCCACCGGCTCCTTCCAAGCCGCTACTGGTGACATTGCCAACATTGCCAACATCTCCCAGTTCGCCGTGCATTGCTGCATCCGTCAGGTGACCAATGCCCTTTTCAAAAGGAGACGTCTGTGGTAAACCACTGTTTGTATTCCTGTTTGTCCTGTTTGTATTCCATTGTGTACATGCCTGGACATGCCTCGGCTGACTCCTCCCACAGGTCCTAGTATAAAGGTGACTGCTCCCCAGCCTTTGTATCCTGGACCGGTCGACCACTCGAGGCAGACCTCCATTCTGTTGTTAATAAAAGCCTTTGGTTACTCTTCTAACTCTCAGTCTTTTATGAGTAATTGATAGCGCATCAATTTTATTAACAACATTTTTATAATGGAGAAGATCCTCACACCAGCATGCCTGGACTTAGATCATCGGGAGGCGGACTCATCCACCAAGTTTACTCACTGGCTTAAGTGTTTCGAAAAATTCCTGACCGCCTCCGAAGCAATCAAATCGGACGAGGACAAACTGGATGTCCTGACCTCCAAAGTGAACCACCGAGTGTACTCGGTCATCCAAGACGCGACCTCGTACGCGGATGCTATCAAGCTCCTCAAGGACCAGTACACGCGCCCAGTGAACAAAGTGTACGCCAGGCACCCCCTGGGGAGTCGTAAACAACAACCTGGGGAATCGACCGTGGAATACCTTCAGGCACTGTCTGTGCTTGGCCGGGCCTGTGGTTGTAAGGATGTAAAGTCCGCCGTGTACACAGAGGAACTTATCCGGGACGCTTTTGTAGCGGGCCACAGATCCAATTACACACGACAGCGACTGTTGGAGCAGAGCAACCTCGACCTCAACAAGGCCTCTGAACTCGCACTATCGTTGGATGCAGCCTACCAGGGCATGGATGCCTACTCCTCTGCACCGTGGACGCCGCGGGGAATGACAGCCTGGGACACGGTAGGACCGCCTCATAGCGCCGTGCCACCCCAGCCACACCCCAACAACGGCCCAACTACCGCAGCAGTGTCCCAAGGCCAGACAGCAGTGCCCCAAGGCCAGAAATGCTACTTCTGTGGCCAGGCAAAACACCCCAGAGCGCGCTGCCCGGCGAAAAACGCGATCTGCTCGGGCTGCGGGAAGAAGGGACACTACGCTAGCGTCTGCAGGGCCAAAGCCACCCCGAACCCCAGCAGCGCTGCGTGTGGGCCATGCGGGCCGCCATTTTGGACCTCCCCGGCCGTGTGCGAATCACCGGTACAGCAGCCATTTTGGACGCCTCCAGCCACATGGGGATCATGGACGCCGCCATCTTGGACGAGAGCCGGGACGCAGCAGGCCCCCGACACCGCCTCATCTGATACCCGCAGCGACACACCGACCCCTACGCTGGCATCCGTTACACTGGACCAAGCGAGACTGCACCAACTGGCCAGTTCCACAATGGACATTAAGGTAAATGGTCACGATACAATCTGCCTTTTTGACTCTGGGAGCACGGAGAGCTTCATCCACCCCGACACGGTGCGGCGTTGCTCTCTCCCAGTCCTGCCTGCGCAACAGCGGATTTCTATGGCCTCCGAGTCCCAGTCGGCGGACATCGGCGGCTACTGCGTGGTGACACTCGTAGTAGACGGGACCGTGTACGATCATTTTAAACTTCTGGTCCTGCCTGACCTCTGCGCTGCCGTCCTGCTGGGGTTAGATTTTCAGTGCCACCTTAAAAGTGTTACGATGGCGTACGGTGGACCCCTACCCCCACTCACAGTCCGCAGCCAGCAGCTTCCAAATTGCCCGCCGCGCACCAGGTGCAACCTCTCCACACTCAGAGTCACCCCCCCACCACTGTTTGCTAACCTCACCCCCGACTGTAAGCCCATCGCCACAAAGAGCAGGCGATACAGTGCCGGGGACAGGGTTTTCATTAAAACCGAAGTGGAGCGGCTCCTGAAAGAAGGGATTATTGAGGGCAGCACCAGCCCCTGGCGAGCCCAGGTTGTGGTCGTTAAGACCAGCGAGAAGCAGCGCCTGGTCATCGACTACAGCCAGACAATAAATCGCTACACCCTGCTGGACGCCTACCCACTCCCCCGTATAGCTGATATGGTCAACCAGATCGCGCAGTACCGCGTCTTCTCGACCATTGACCTGAAATCAGCGTACCACCAGCTCCCCATCCGCCCTGAGGACCGCCAGTACACTGCCTTTGAGGCAAACGGCCGCCTCTATCACTTCCTTAGGGTTCCCTTTGGCGTCACCAACGGGGTCTCCATCTTCCAAAGGGAGATGGACCGGATGGTAGATCAAAATGCGTTGCAGGCCACTTTCCCATATCTGGACAATGTGACCATCTGCGGCCGTGACTTGCAGGACCATGACGCAAACCTCGAAAAATTCCTCCGCACCGCCCAACTCCTAAACCTGACATATAACAAGGAGAAGTGCATATTCCGCACAAACCGCCTCGCCATCCTTGGCTGTGTTGTGGAACACGGAGTCATCGGCCCCGACCCCGACCGGATGCGTCCCCTTATGGAACTTCCACTGCCCCACTGCCTCAAGGCCCTGAAGAGGTGCCTAGGGTTTTTCTCCTATTACGCCCAGTGGGTCCCCTACTATGCGGACAAGGCCCGTCCGCTGATCAAGTCCACCTCTTTTCCCTTGACGGCAGAGGCCCGCTTAGCCTTCCACCGTATCAAGGAGGACATTGCCAAAGCCACCATGCACGCAGTGGACGAATCCATCCCCTTCCAGGTGGAAAGCGACGCATCCGACTTTGCCCTGGCCGCTACCCTCAATCAGGCGGGGAGACCCGTGGCCTTCTTTTCACGAACCCTCCAAGGCCCGGAGACCAGACACTCCGCTGTTGAGAAGGAGGCCCAGGCGATTGTGGAGGCTGTGCGTCATTGGAGGCACTACCTGGCCGGAAAACGATTTACCCTGCTCACTGACCAGCGTTCAGTTGCTTTTATGTTTAACAACAAGCAGAGGGGCAAAATCAAAAATGACAAGATCTTGAGGTGGAGAATCGAACTTTCCACCTACAACTACGAGATCTTGTACCGGCCCGGGAAGCTAAATGAACCCCCGGATGCGCTATCGCGTGGCACCTGCGCCAGCGCGCAGATCGATAGACTACGGGTCCTCCACAATGACCTCTGCCACCCGGGGGTCACCAGGTTCTTCCACCTCATCAAGGCCCGCAACCTGCCTTACTCTATTGAGGAGGTCAGGACCATGACCAGGAACTGCCAAGTCTGCGCTGAGTGCAAACCACACTTTTATAGACCAGACAGGGCCCACCTGATAAAAGCCACTCGCCCCTTCGAGCGCCTGAGCGTTGATTTTAAAGGGCCTCTCCCCTCCTCCGACCGCAATGTGTACTTCCTCAATATTATTGATGAGTACTCCCGTTTCCCATTCGCCTTCCCCTGCCCGGACATGACCAGTGCCACGGTCATTAAATGTCTGAACAACCTCTTCACCCTGTTCGGCTTCCCCAGCTATATCCATAGCGACCGGGGCTCATCGTTTATGAGCGACGAACTCCGTCAGTACCTGCTAACTAGGGGTATTGCCACAAGCAGGACCACCAGTTACAACCCCCGGGGGAACGGACAGGTGGAAAGAGAAAATGCGACAGTTTGGAAGGCCGTCCTGCTAGCCTTAAAGTCTAGGGGCCTTCCAACCTCCCGCTGGCAGGATGTGCTCCCCGATGCGCTCCACTCTATTCGGTCACTGCTCTGCACTGCCACTAACGCCACCCCTCATGAGAAAATGTTTGTCTTCCCAAGGAAGTCCACATCGGGGATGTCGCTACCGCCATGGCTGACGTCCCCAGGGCCGGTCCTACTGAGAAGACACGTGAGGACCCATAAAACGGACCCCCTGGTCGAGAGGGTCGACCTCCTCCACGCCAACCCCCAGTATGCTTACATCGCATACCCGGACGGGCGGGAGGACACAGTCTCCATAAGAGACCTTGCACCCTCGGGGACCACAGTAACCCACTACCCACTACCACCCCCCCCCACGATCCGATATCCAGCCCCAGCAGACGGCAGGCCTGGGCCCCGCGACCCGCTCGACATCTACGAGGACGACACGCCTGTGCCACAGCCTACGCTGGACTCGACGCCGGAAGCTTCACTACCCCTGCCGTCGCCACGCCGATCACAGCGGCAGACAAGACCTCCGGAGAGACTCCAATACACTAACTTTTAATACACTTCACCCCGCCGGACTCAATTTTAAACAAGGGGTGAATGTGGTAAACCACTGTTTGTATTCCTGTTTGTCCTGTTTGTATTCCACTGTGTACATGCCTGGACATGCCTCGGCTGACTCCTCCCACAGGTCCTAGTATAAAGGTGACTGCTCCCCAGCCCTTGTATCCTGGACCGGTCGACCACTCGAGGCAGACCTCCATTCTGTTGTTAATAAAAGCCTTTGGTTACTCTTCTAACTCTCAGTCTTTTATGAGTAATTGATAGCGCATCAGTCAGTTCATCTCCTTCTCCATGGCCCTTGCCAAGCAGCAACAGCGTGCAATGGGCTTTGCAGCATTCGCGGGCTTCCCCATGGTGCAGGGCGCCATTGACTGTACGCATGTGGCTTTGCGGGCACCTCTGGAGAATGCTGAGGATTACCGCAACCGGAAGGGCTACCATTTGCTGAACGTACAGCTGGTGTGTGACCACCGGCAGCTCATCCTAGCTGTCAATGCCCGCTTTCCAGGCAGCAGCCACGATGCCTTCATCCTCCGACAGACTTCTGTGGCAGACATGTTCCAGGCCCAGCCTCACCCACGAGGATGGCTTATCGGGGACAAAGGCTATCCTTTGTGTACCTGGCTGATGACCCCGCTCCGTGCGCCCAGCACCCCTGCTGAAGAGCGATACAATGAGAGCCATCAATCGACCAGGAACATCATCGAACAAACAATCGGCGTCCTGGAGCAACGGTTCCGCTGTCTCGATCGTTCCGGGGGAGCACTGCAGTATTCGCCGGAGCGAGTCTCCCATTTCGTCGTCGTTTGCTGCATGCTGCACAACCTGGCTATCCGCAGGACTCAGCCACTGCCACCACACATTGGAGGCCCACCTGAGCAGGAGGAGGAGGAGGAGGACCAGCACAGGAGGGAGGCACAAAGTGCAAGGGCCGCCCGTCGCCGGCTTATTGAACGTCGGTTCTAGGCCCCCTCTCAGGGACTGGCTTGTGCCAATGTCAGCAGATGAATGTAGCCGCTCCACAAGCCCTCAGCCGAGCAGGGCAACCAGGACTTAACCAAAAAACCATGCACACTGCAATTTAACAACAAAAATTTATTGAAAACCTCTGCCCTTCCCACATTACATGCTCATGTGGAGAAGCCCCCTCCAAAAACACAAAAATACCAGTCTCGGCCTTACAAAAAGAAAGAAAGACACCAGTCTCGGCCTTACACAAATAAAGAAAGACACCAGTCTCGGCCTTACACAAATAAAGAAAGACACCAGTCTCGGCCTTACACAAATAAAGATAGACACCAGTCTTGGCCTTACACAAATAAAGAAAGACACCAGTCTCGGCCTTACACAAAAACAGATAGACACCAGTCTCGGTCTTACACCCAAACAACTGCACAAGTGTCGGCCTTCCAACAAGCACCAGGCATTTGTGCATACCTCTACTTTTTGCCCTGCGAGGGCGATGCCTTGCGCATCCTTGCCTGGCCCCTGCCCGCCCTGCTGCTCCTCAATGGGAGCCCAGTGGCTGCAGCAAGGCTGGGGGAAGGCTGCTGAGGGGCAGATGGCGAGACGGCAGATGCCCTTGGGGGTCGGCCTGCACCAGCTCTGGCCTTGGAGGGGTCGGCTGCTGACTGCTCCAACTGTGGCTGGGCGGCAGCAGTCTGTCCAGCAGCTCGTGGCAGCTGCAATGGCGGAGTGGCAGTGTCGGCTGCAGGAATGGTGGCAACCTGGCAGCTCGCAGGTGCTCGCTGGTCGCCTGACACATTGGCACTCGCACGGGCCAGCAGTGCAGCATGCGCAGCAACCAGCTGAAGGACAGATTGCTGGGCTGCTGCTGCACAGCGAGTGCCCTGGCGAGGCCTGGCTGATCCAGCGAGGGTGGCAGCAGTTAGTGCCCGTGTGGCCCTGGTCTGTGTCCGCAATACACCAGCCAGTGAATGGACGGCACGACTGAGCACTTGGCTAGAAGCCGACTGTGCTGCCGTGAAGTCCTGCAGACTCGTGGCCTGTGCTGCCGCGATGTCCTGCAGACTCCTGGCCTGTGCTGCATTGATGTCCTGCACACTCCTGGCCTGTGCTGCATTGAATTGTTCCAGACTCCTGGCCTGTGCTGCACTGAATTGTTGCAGACTCCTGGCCCGTGCTGACCTGAATTCCTGCACACTCCTTGCCAGTGACTCTATGGAGTCAGGCATCCGTGCCTCTGCAGCCATGAGCTCAGTGTGCCTGCGCTCAGCCTGGACGGCCATTTCCTCTAGGAGGCGCACCTCCTCTGCGCTGACCGTCGCAGGACTGGAGGCCGCACTCAACCTCTGGGGAGAAGTCCGCCGAGCTTCCCCACCCCTCCCGCGTTGCTGCAGGCCGCTGGGCCCCGGAGCTTCACTCTCCTCCGACCCTTCCCCCCGGCTCCCCTCCAGGGAAGACGTGTCCCCTACATCGGCATGGGCTGGCGCGGCTGAGGGTGGCACTGATGGGCCAGCTTCCTCTTCCTCCTCCTCGTCTTCCAAAGGGCTGACAGTGGCAGCTTGAGGGCCCGCCTCCTCACCTGGCGATTCACCATCTGAAAGCAGGAAGGCACAAGAGTAGCTTTAGAGTGAGGACAGGGCGGCAGCGAGGGAGGCATGAGTGGTGCCACTCACCGCATTGGTCGGACAGTGACAAAGGATGCTGATCTGATGCGCAAGTGGAACGAGAGAGGTCCAAAAGGTCATGCCCTTACCATTGGTGCCCAGAACAGGGTCAGCATCTCCAGTGGCGACTGGGCCAATCAGCCGGCCTCCCATAATGCGCTCCACACGCTGGTCGAGGTCGGAGAGCTCTTTGATGTCAGGATGGCCTCCCCCAGTGTCAGTTTGGTTGCGCCGGTTGTGCGCAACCTTGGCCTGCAAGAGAAAGGACGGCCTCTAAGTACAGTGTGTAACCCTGATCTTGTCTGCACTGCCTCCCATGGTCGAATAGCTTGTACAGTGTGTAGCCCTGATCTTGTCTGCACTGCCTCCCATGGTCGAATAGCTTGGACAGTGTGTAGCCCTGATCTTGTCTGCACTGCCTCCCATGGTCGAATAGCTTGGACAGTGTGTAAAGTGCTGAATGTGCAAGTGCTTTTCATGCCAGTCCCATTGCTGCTGGATGAGGGCTGGCCATTAGGGCTTTCAGGTCCCTTTGCCCATAATGTGAGGTACACATGCAAGGATGAGGAGGACACTGGAAAGGGTACTCACCCTGACAACCCGAGTGAGGCCGTTGAATTTCTTCCGGCATTGCACAGCAGTCCTGGCAACCACGCTGTTGGAAGAGACCCTGTTGGACACCTCCCTCCAGGCTTTCCGGTAGGCGCTGGGCAGCGGCCTCTTGCCACCTTCTGGGTACAAAACATGGCGCCTGCGCTCCACTCCGCCAACCAGCACCCTCAGGTCACCGTCGCTAAAGCGCTGCGCTCTCTCCCTGGCCTTCTCCATAGTCCTGGGCGTTGTACAGGTGAAGCTGAAGTGGTCAGGCCTAGGTTGAGGGCTGCAGTGTGCAGGGCGTGGCAGGCAAACAAATCGACCCTCCCCCTTTAAGAGCTGACCGGCGCCAGAGTGTCTGCCATCAATCAAAAACTCGCCGCACCTGCGCTGCGCCCGGCCTCGGTGGTATCGCTCAGCACCGCCGGCTTAGCACCTAAAGATAGTCGTGCATCGCCTGTTTTAGCGCAGCAGCAACCTCTTGGGGCGTTGCGACTGAATATCGGCGAAGGGGGCGCGACTTTGCGCCGGGCGCAAACTTTAGCGGCCGCCCGACTTTACCGCCCCAAAAGTGGCTATACTGAATTTCTAGGCCTATGTCCCCTGGTTAGTGAGCCCTCTACTAAGGGGAAAAGTTCCTTTCTATCTACCCTATCTATGCCCCTCATAATTTTGTACACCTCAATCAGGTCCCCCCTCAGCCTTCTCTGCTCTAAGGAAAACAACCCCAGCCTGTCCAGTCTCTCTTCATAGCTGAAGCACTCCAGCTCAGGTAACATCCTGGTGAATCTCCTCTGCACCCTCTCCAATGCAATCACATCCTTCCTATAGTGTAGCGACCAGAACTGCACACAGCACTCCAGCTGTGGCCTAACTAGCGTTTTGTACAGCTCCATCATAACCTCCCTGCTCTTATATTCTATGCCTCGGCTAATGAAGGCAAGTATCCCATATGCCTTTTTAACCACCTTATCTACCTGTCCTGCTGCCTTCAGGGATCTATGTACATGCACACCAAGGTCCCTCTGATCCTCTGTCCTTCCTAGGGTCCTACCATTCATTGTGTATTCCCTTGCCTTGTTTGTCCTCCCAAAATGCATCACCTCACACTTTTCAGGGTTAATTTCCATTTGCCACTGTTCTACCCATCTGACCATCCCGTCTGTATCATCCTGTAGCCTGAGGCTTCCCTCCTCGCTATTGACCACTCCACCAATTTTTGTGTCATCTGCGAACTTACTGATCATACCTCCTACATTCATATCTAAATCATTAATGTACACTACAAACAGCAAAGGACCCAGCACTGATCCCTGCGGTACACACTGGACACAGGCTTCCGGTCACAAAAACAACCTTCGACCATCACCCTCTGCCTCCTGCCACTGAGCCAATTTTGGATCCAATGTGCCAAATTGCCCTGAATCTCATGGGCTCTTACCTTCTTGACCAGTCTCCCATATGGGACTTTGTCAAAAGCCTTACTGAAGTCCATGTAGACTACATCAACTGCACTACCCTCATCCACACACCTAGTCACCCCCTCAAAAAATTCAATCAAATTGGTCAGACATGATCTCCCCCTGACAAAGCCATGCTGACTATCCCTGATTAATCCCTGCCTCTCCAAGTGGAGACTAATTCTGTCCCTCAGAATTTTTTCCAATAATTTCCCTACCACTGATGTTAGGCTCACTGGCCTGTAATTCCCTGGTTTATCCCAACTAACTGGTCTCCCCTCAGCCTCCTCTGTTTCAAGGAAAACAGACCCAGCCTATCCAGTCTTTCCTCATAGCTAAGATTATCTACTCCCTGTAGTGTACGTGCCTTTAAGAGCCCCATGTGTACTGTGTGGTAAACCACTGTTTGTATTCCACTGTGTACATGCCTGTACATGCCTCGGCTGACTCCTCCCACGAGTCCAGGTATAAAGGTGACTGCTCCACAGTCCCTCTGTATTCTGGACCGGTCGACCACTCGAGGCACACCTTCATTCTCTTGTTAATAAAAGCCTGTTAGTTACTCGCTTAATCTCAGTCTTTTGAGTTATTGATAGTGCATCATACTGTAATGCCGGTAATAGCCACTTGGCTATATAAGCCTGAGTATTGTGTTGTATCCGTTAGTTCCCCTCCAGACTTTGTTTAGTAAACACCTATCAAACCAACTCTTGTCTTCAGTGTCTCTATCAACACACAGACACAACAGTGGCGACTAAGTGGAAACGGACTTACCTACAATTCGGCAGGACCTCAAGGACATTGATTCCTCTGGCGTCCAGAAGAATCAAGAAGTGAAAGAAGCGTTTGTTTCACCAGCTGGCCAAGCTGGTGGCAGGTACTGCGGTAATCCTTCCTGGGCGTCAGGCTGGGGCTCCAGCAGCTGGCTCTACAGCTGGGACAAGCAGCGAAAGCGGAGGCAAGCAGTAACAGACGGGGAGGGAGCACTCGGGAGACGGCCGGCGCTGCAAGCAGGTCGGCGTTCAGACCTAGAGAGAGAGTCCGGCGGGAACGAGTCTCCAACTGTAAATAAATAAATAAATAAAAAAGAACGGAAACTGCGGGAAACAGCATTGTCATCGGCAGCATCGGCGGGAAAGCGCGGGAAGCGCCATATCTTTTCTGCAGAAAAGAAAGAAAAGTGCGGGAAGCGCCATATCTTTTCTAAGATGCCTAATTCTGGCAATATTGATGCTTTTGATAACGAGATAGAGGATTGGACCACATATGTGGAAAGAGTGGAGGTATATTGCACCGCAAATGGAATAGAAGATGAAAAAAAAGCTTCAGTACTTCTAAATCTAATGGGCGCAAAGACATACAAGCTGTCACGAAACTTAATCACTCCAGCTGAACCGATGGACAAGAATTTTAAGGAGATTGTTGATACCCTACACTGCCAATTCGAGGCAGGACTGGCAGATTCTCTACGAGACAAATTCGTCTGCGGTCTCCTAAGTGTAGGAACACAAAAAAGGCTACTTTCTAAGAAAGATTTAACACTGGACAAGGCTTTCAGTGCAAGAGGAGCAGCAGAGATACAGCAAAAGCCACAAGACTTCGGCACCCATGAAATGACACGGGGTTTCGAGAGATGTTATCGCTGCGGCAGATCCACCCATGACCAGAGGGACTGCTGGTTCAAGGACAAAGCATGCAGGCAATGCGGAAAGATGGGACACATTACACGTGTATGCCGATCTGGAAACAAAAAATCCACTAACAGGAAAAAATCAATAAGGAAAAGCACAGAAAGGTACAAATGATGACGGACAGTAGCTCCGAAGACCAGAAGAGCGATAGCGACTGCAGGAACAAGAGGCTAAGCTCTCTCAAATTACATAATGTAATTGCCAAAGAAGATTACCAGACCATTTGGGTTACCCTCACAATAGCAGGGTCCCCAGTTAAAATGGAGCTAGATACAGGATCAGCTCTGACCGTCATAAATCGACGGGATTACGAGCGGCTATTTCCGCATATACCTTTAAAAGACACATCCATTATCTTGAAAACATATACGGGGCAGAAAGTATACCCCAAAGGAAAAATAAGGGTGCCTGTTGTATACAACGGCAAGGAAATACAGACGTATTTATACGTTCTACAAGATGGTGGTCCACCGCTGTTGGGACGTGAATGGATCAGGAAAATACGTTTAGACTGGCACTCCATTCAGGCACTGACGGTGACCAATAAGGAAAAAAATAATGATGACGTCATACCTGAACGATTAAAAGACATCTTGGCCAACGCCAAGGAAGTGTTTCAAGAGAAACTAGGAACCTTGAAAGGCATCACCGCCTCAATAAAAGTGGAAGATGCAGCAATTCCCAAGTTTTTTAAGGCAAGACCGGTGCCATACGCAATTCGTCCAGCAGTCGAGGCAGAGCTGGAGAATTTGGAAAAGGCAGGCGTATTATCTAAAATAGATTGGAGCGAGTGGGCAACACCCATCGTCCCAGTCATGAAGAAAGCATTGAAGAATGATAAATCTGAAGAACAGAGAAAAATTCGCATCTGTGGAGACTTCAAGGTGACTGTAAACCCGGTCCTTCACACGGTACAGTATCCTCTTCCGAGGATAGAATATATTTTCGCCTCACTATCTGGAGGGAAACGTTTCACCAAAATTGACTTGGCACAGGCATATCTACAGATGGAGGTTGAAGAGGCCTCTAAAAAATATCTCACGATAAATACACACAAAGGTCTGTACCAGTACAATCGACTGGTTTTTGGAGTAGCATCCGCTCCAGCTATCTGGCAAAGAGCTATGGAGCAAGTCCTCCAAGGGATTCCGGGGACTCAATGCTACCTAGATGACATCCTTGTAACAGGAGAAAATGACAACGAGCACCTTGCCAATTTGGAGCAGGTGCTCACTAGGCTGAGAGAACGGGGCCTACGAGCAAATCGCCCCAAGTGCGAATTTTTACAAAATCAATTATCATATTGTGGCCACATAATTAATAAGGAAGGGTTGCATAAGTCACCTGAAAAAATTGAAGCGGTCATAAAAGCCCCAGCACCTGAAAATGTTTCACAATTAAGGTCGTTCCTGGGATTAATAAATTACTATCATAAATTTTTACCGAACTTATCAACTTTTCTACACCCTCTTAATGAACTGCTACAAACAGGAGTAATTTGGAAATGGAGCGAAGACTGTAAACGTGCCTTCCATAAATGCAAAGACTTAATCACGTCCAAAGAAGTTTTGGCTCATTACAACCAATCACTGCCAATCAGACTGGCGTGCGATGCATCCCCTTACGGTATAGGAGCAGTATTATCGCATAAATTCCCTGATGGCTCGGAACAGCCGATAGCTTTTGCGTCACGCTCATTGAACTCAGCTGAGCGTAACTATGCCCAAATCGACAGGGAAGCACTCAGCCTGGTATGGGGAGTGAAGAAATTCAACCATTACCTACACGGACAAAAATTTACCTTGTTGACTGACCATCAACCCCTCATCTCCATATTCAACCCTAAAAAGGGTGTTCCCATTATGACAGCGCAAAGGCTACAGAGGTGGTCCCTTTTTCTAGGGGCACACCAATACAACATAGAATACAAAGGATCAAAACAGCATGGGAATGCTGACGGTTTATCGCGCCTACCGTTGCCAACGGTAGAAGAGGCACCTACAGTAGACCCAGTGGAGATGTTCCACTCAACCATAGTGGAATGTCTACCAGTAACAAATTCTGCCATTGAAAAGGAAACGAGAAATGACCCGACTCTCTCACAAGTCTACGACTTAACGGTGAAGGGATGGCCAGCACATGGCGAACCACTGTTGCCAGCATTCTCGCAAAGAAGAGAACAGCTGTCAGTGTGCCGAGGAACCTTGATGTGTGGATCCAGAGTGGTGATTCCACCCAAACTCCAGGATAAAGTGCTAAAGGAGCTTCACGAGGGGCATCTGGGTGGAGTGAAAATGAAGAACCTAGCCAGAGCATTTGTATGGTGGCCAGGTATCGATGGAGACATCGAAGAAATGACCAAGAGCTGCCTAGGATGCCAGAAGGTCCAAAACGCTCCACCCCAAGCCCCTCTACTTCCATGGGAGTGGCCCTCATCACCCTGGCAAAAGGTACACATCGACTTTGCTGGTCCATTTATGGACTCCATGGGCTAGATTTTCAGTTTAGGCAGTTTTGGGGCGCTAGCTTTAGCGCCCGCCCGAAGTTAGCGCCCGCCCCAAAGTAGCGCCCCGTTGCCGGGAATTCAGTGGCTTCGCCCTAAGAGGTTGGTGGAGCGCTAAAAGAGGCGTTCCACTACTCTCTTTAGGCGCTAAGCCGGCGGTCCAGAGGGATAGCGCCCAGGCGGGGCGCAGCACGGGTGCGGTCATTTTTGCACTGACAGCAGACCCCGTGGTGCCGACCAGCTCTTAAAGGGGGAAGGGACGAATTGGTCTGCTGCCACGCCCTGCACACTGCAGCCTTGCAAAGAGGCCTCAACACTACTGCTCAGCCCCAGGGAGTCATGGCAACGCCAGAGAAGGCCCGTCAGCGTGCCCTGCGCTTCTCAGAGGGTGATCTGGACATCATGCTCACAGCTCTGGAGGTGAGGCGCAAGATCTTGTTTCCAGACAGTGGGAGGAATCCAACCCACCACGACTACACCAAAGCCTGGAAGCAGATCGCCCAGAGGGTGACGTTCACCGGCGAGGCCCCCAGGACCCACACACAATGCCGGAAGAAGTACAACGATCTGACCAGGATTGTGAGGGTGAGTAGCCTTTCCAGTCTCCTCCTCATTCTTGCATGTACACCTGACATGATGGGCAAAGGGACCTGAAAGTCCTTTTGGCCAGCCCTCAGCCAGCAGCATTGGGACAGTCATGAGCATCAAATGGCCATTCGGCACTCTACACTTTGGCCAAGCTATTCCACCATGGGAGGCAGTGCACACTACATCAGGGCTTCACTCTGTCCAAGCTATTCCACCATGGGAGGCAGTGCACACTACATCAGGGCTTCACTCTGTCCAAGCTATTCCACCATGGGAGGCAGTGCACACTACATCAGGGCTTCACTCTGTCCAAGCTATTCCACCATGGGAGGCAGTGCACACTACATCAGGGCTTCACTCTGTCCAAGCTATTCCACCATGGGAGGCAGTGCACACTACATCAGGGCTTCACTCTGTCCAAGCTATTCCACCATGGGAGGCAGTGCACACTACATCAGGGCTTCACTGCGCACTTACAGCCCGTCCTTTCTCTTGCAGGCTAAAGTAGCGTTTAATCGCCAGGCCCGTGCCAGGGGTGGCCGCGCCAAGCTGCAGAAGCTCACTCGGCTGGAGGAGCGCGTGTGTGTGCTCATGGGAGCACGTGTGATTGTCCCCACAGCGTGCGGTGTATCCGACCCTCCACTGCCCGGCAATGGTAAGGACCTCGCCTTTTGGCCCTCTCGCGTCGCACTGGCCCATCCGAGCTACCTCCTTTGCCACTGTCCCACCAATGCGCTGAATCCCACCAGTCCTAACTCCCTCGCTGACGCCGTCTCCTCACTCTGAAGCTACTCTTGTGCATTCCTGCTTTCAGCTGGTGACGACCAGGACCCTGAGGCTGCCAGTGACAGCACCTCCAACCAGGAGGAGGAGGAGGAGCAAGCCGGACCTTCGGGGGAACAGTCACGTCCCGCAGGAGAGGAGGAAATGCTCGACACCTCCTCACTGGACGAGTGCCTGGAGGAACTGTCGCAGGGCAATGCAGCTTCTGGGACCAGTGGCGTCCAGCCACCCAGCAGCCGTGCGCGTGGCCCGCGGCCTTCCCCCCAAAGGGGGGAAGGATCAGAGGGGAGTGCTGCTGCTCGGCACACTCGCCGTCACCAACGCGGCAAGGGTCCCCTAGTTCGGCCCCCTCCTCCCCAGCGGGAGAGTCGCGACTCCAGTCCGGACACCTTCACTTCGGAGGAGGTGCGGAAGCTCGATCAGATGGCCGACGACTCGGACCGGCGCCACACGGAGCTCATGAGCGTGGTGGGGCGCATGCCTGAGGCCATCGAGTCGCTGGCGACCAGTGTGCGCGAGTTCGGGGCAGCAACTGCCGCGACTGGCCGCATGCTAACTGATGCCGTCAAGACCCTGGCGGATGTGATGCGCGCGCACACCAGGACCACAGGGCCACTCACTGCTGCCACACGCGCTGTCTCAGGCAGGCATCGCCAGGGCAGGCGCCGCGCTGGACCATCCCAGCAAGCCGGCCGTCGGCTGATTGCTGCGGATCCTGCAGTGCGGGCCCGGCCGAGTGCCACCGCGCCACAGCACCAGCCAGCGCATCCCAGACGCCAGCTGGCCCACATTGCACCATCCGTCGCCGCCATTCCCCCTCTGGGGCGTCAAGGGCAAGCGGCTGCAGCTGATGGTGGCCAGGCTCAGGCGCGCCACTCAGGAGACGGCCCCTCGAGGCCCAAACGCCGTGTAGGCCGCCCCCCAGCGGCATCTGGCGGAAGGGCATCTGAGCCTCAGGCGCCTTCCCCCAGCCTCGCAGCAGCCACTGGGCAGAGCTTGCGAAGGAGCAGCAGGCAGGGCAGGGGAGGCAAAATGCTGGCCAAGGTCTCGCCCTCGCGGGCCACTCAGTAGAGGGTGTGGCCAGCTTTCCTTTAATATGGCGGTGGCCATCTTTATTTTGCCCATGGTTGTGCTTTTGGAGGGCTTTTTTTTTGCGTTAGGCCGACGTTGAGGCCCGGTTTCAATAAAGGTGGAGTGGCTCCTCCCCAGTTTGTGGGAGTGAGTCGTTTGTTGGGCTTTTTGTGGGGCCCGTTTATTGTTTTTGGGGATTCATGTGGGAAGGGCTTTCCATTTTTGTTTAATAAAAAATTATCTTTATTCATGCAGTCTCCATGGTTGTTCTTCTTAGTGTTTGTTGGCTTCGCCGGCTGAGGGCTTGCGGAGCGGCTGCATTCATCTTCCCTCATGGCCCCTGGCCATTCCCTGACAGGGGGCTTAGAAGTACCGTGTAATAAGGTGGCGTCGTGCGGCCCTTGGCCCTGGTCGCTCCCTCCTGGGAACGTACTCCTGCTCCTCCTCCTCCTCCTCCTCCTCCTCCTCATGCTCCTCCTGCTCCTCCTCCTGAGGTGCTGGTCCAACGTCAGGTGGCAGTGCCTGAGTCCTGCGGATAGCCAGGTTGTGTAGCATGCAGCAAACCACCACAAATTGGGAGACCCGGTCCGGCGAATACTGGAGAGCTCCTCCGGAGCGATCAAGGCAGCGGAACCGCTGCTTGAGGACCCCAATAGTTAGCTCGATGATGTTGCGGGTGGTTTGATGGCTCTCGTTGTAGGCCTCTTCAGCAGCGGTCCTGGGCGCGCGGAGCGGGGTCATGAGCCAGGTGCACAAAGGATAGCCTTTGTCCCCGAGTAGCCATCCTCTTGGGGGAGGCTGTGCCTGGAACATGTCATGCACAGTACTCTGCCGCAGGATAAAGGCATCGTGGCTGCTGCCTGGGAAGCTGGCATTGACTGCCATGATGCGCTGCTTGTGGTCACAGACCAGCTGCACATTCAGAGAATGGTAGCCCTTCCTGTTGCGATACTGCTCGCCATGCTCCAGAGGGGCCCGCAAAGCCACATGCGTACAGTCAATGGCGCCCTGCACCAAGGGGAATTCCCCGAGTCTGGAAAATCCCAATGCGCGCTGATGCTGGCTCTCCAGGGCCATGGGGAAGGAGATGAATTGGCTTCTCCTTCTGAACAGTGCTTCTGTCACCTGGCGGATGCAGCGATGCGCGCCGTACTGGGAGATGTTTGCTATGTCCCCAGCAGCGTATTGGAAGGAGCCGGTGGCATAGAAGTTCAATGCCACTGTCACCTTCACTTCCACCGACAGAGACGTCCTGCACCTGAGCTTTGGCCGCAGATCTCGGCGAAGCAGGTGGCAGACCTCTGCAATCACCTCCTTTCGGAATCGGAGCCTTTTAACACATCGCGCGGCACTCATGTTTAGGTAGGAGCGCTGCTGGCGGTATAGCCTGACTGGGTAAGGCCTACGTGGCCGACGCCTGTAGCCCCCTCTGCCTCTAGCCAGGGCTGCCCCTCTCACAATGCGTCTGCGAGCCCTACGGACATGGAGCTGCAGCTCCGCGTTGGCACCCCATGCAACCCCCATCAAATCCTGGCAAACACTCTAATTTCCAAATGGCCACTTGCAGCGCTGTTGCCTGAGTCCAAAAATACCTGGCTCTTGCTGCTTGAAACCAGTTAGCTATCCTCCTTGTTGTGTCTCCAGAAATGCGTTGCACAAGACTGTTTTCTGAAATAATGGATGGCCTTTATACTGGAGAGGACGTTCCCTTTAATTAGCGCCCCCCGGGGCCCGCGCTGGTTGTGTTGCGTTCCTTTTTCCAAACGCTCCGGCCGCCCGCCGCACAATGGGGCGGTCCGACTGAAGTTTGCAATCGGGGCGGCCAAAGGGCGTTGCACGAGGATGTGACGTCATTTTCTGCGCGCGCAGCCGGGCGGGCGCTAAACTTTGCGCCGGCGCTAACGGGCAACTTAATTTGGGGCGGGGCGCAAACTGCGCTGCGCCCGGGCGCTACACGCATAGCGCCCGGAAATCACTTCTCTTAAGGCGCTAACTGCTGGCGCAAGCAACTGAAAATCTAGCCCAATGTTCTTAATCCCGGTTGATGCACACTCCAAGTGGCCGGAGGTAATAAAGATGTCCTCCACCACCATGGAAAAAACCATCACAGTATTAAGGACCATATTTGCCAGGAATGGGCTGCCGGAACAGATCTGTTCTGATAATGGACCGCAATTTGTGTCCGAAGAATTCAGGAAGTTCTTAAAAAACAATGGGATTAAGCACTACACGTCCGCCCCATACCATCCCGCCACCAATGGATTGGCTGAAAGGTTTGTCCAGACCTTCAAGAAGGCCATAAAGGCCATGGGTAATGAAGACATAAAACTTCAGCACAAGGTGGATAACTTCTTGTTCGCATACAGGAATGCAACACATATGGTTACAAACCAAACTCCCGCCATGATGTTCTTCAATAGAAGCCTAAGATGCCGGCTGGATTTGATCAAGCCCAACATCAGAAGGGACGTGGAGAACCGGCAATTTCAAGGCATGAATGAAAGGCCAACTAGAACCTTCCAGATAGGTCAACAAGTTTTGGCCCGGGACTACCGTACCGAGAAATGGCAGCCTGGAACTATCTGCACACGATTAGGACCGCTGATGTATACCGTGGACATCGGAGAAAGCATAATAAGGCGCCATGCTGACCAAATCATAGAGTCATCCAAAAAGGGACAACCTACACCACAACTCTATACGCCTAACGATGAAGTAGAGATACCCATATCTACCTCCGATCCAGTGATACTGGAACCCGATGAACCCGACACTGGCATTCAAGCCGAATCAGCCTTGCCAAAAGAACCTACTACACCACCAGAAACTATTACACCACCGAGGCATTATCCGGACTGAGTCAGGAAGCCTCCAGAGAGACTGACTTATAATTAATTAACTGCAGCAATGTATAGATTATTTTTCTTACAACATGTAATTAATAATTACTTAAAATATTATGTACTGGTTAGCTAAAATAGGAGGAATTGTAGTGTATGTGCCTTTAAGAGCCCCATGTGTACTGTAATGCCAGTAATGGCCACTCGGCTATACAAGCCTGAGTATTGTGTTGTATCCGTTAGTTCCCCTCCAGACTTTGTTTAGTAAACACCTATCAAACCAACTCTTGTCTTCAGTGTCTCTATCAACACACAGACACAACACTCCCGGCAACATCCTTGTAAATCTCCTCTGTACCCTCTCTAGTGCAATCACATCTTTTCTGTAATGTGGTGACCAGAACTGCATGCAGTACTCTAGCTGAGGCCTAACTAGTGTTTTAACCAAGGCGGGTAGATGGAGTTAAGATACAGATCAGCTGTGATCTAATCGAATGGTGGAACAGGCTCGAGGGGCTCAATGGTCTCCTCCTATTCGTATGTTCCTATCATGTCCCTTAAAGCAGGTTCACGAATATGTGCGCACAAAGGTCCAGCTCAAATCTCTTCACACCAGACAATTAAATCATACCGACATGGACAACACATGAAATGCTCAAAAAGGTCCATGTATCTGCCCACCATCAATTTCCATACCCTTCAAACAGCAACCTGTGCCCCTCTCCATTAACATCATCAGGTTGTTAGAACATCACTCTCAAATCGATGCAAAAGTTTGGTGCATCTCTGGAACTGGATGGGAAATCTGACTCCCAGTGTACTCCCAATGTACTCCCAGTGCACCCACAGTGTACTCCCAGTGCACCCACAGTGTACTCACAGTGTAATCCCAGTGCACCCACAGTGTACTCAGAGTGTACTCACAGTGCACTCCCTGTGTACTCACGGTGTACTCCCAGTGCACTCACAATGTACTCCCAGTGCACCCCCAGTGTACTCCCAGTGTACTCCCAGTGCACCCCCAGTGTACTCCCAGTGCACCCCCAGTGTACTCCCAGTGCACTCACAATGCACTCACAATGCACTCACAGTGTACTCACTGTGCACTCCCAGTGTACTCCCAGTGCACCCCCAGTGTACTCCCAGTGTACTCCCAGTGCACCCCCAGTGTACTCCCAGTGTACTCACAGTGAACCCCCAGTGTACTCCCAGTGCACTCACAATGTACTCCCAGTGCACCACAAGTATACTCCCAGTGCACCACAAGTATACTCCCAGTGCACTTACAATGTACTCCCAGTGCACCCCCAGTGTACTCACAATGTATTCCCAGTGCACTCACAATGTACTCCCAGTGCACCCACAGTGTACTCACAATGTACTCACAATGCACTCCCAATGCACTCCCAGTGCACCCCCAGTGTACTCCCAGTGCACTCACAATGCACTCACAGTGTACTCACTGTGCACTCCCAGTGTACTCCCAGTGCACCCCCAGTGTACTCCCAGTGTACTCCCAGTGTACTCAAAGTGAACCCCCAGTGCACTCCCAGTGTACTCCCAGTGCACCCCCAGTGTACTCCCAGTGTACTCCCAGTGAACCCCCAGTGTACTCCCAGTGTACTCCCAGTGCACTCACAATGTACTCCCAGTGCACCACAAGTATACTCCCAGTGCACCACAAGTATACTCCCAGTGCACTCACAATGTACTCCCAGTGCACCCCCAGTGTACTCCCAGTGTACTCACAATGTACTCCCAGTGCACTCATAATGTACTCCCAGTGCACCCACAGTGTACTCACAATGTACTCACAATGCACTCCCAATGCACTCCCAGTGCACCCACAGTGCAGTCCCAATGTACTCCCAGTGCACCCACAGTGTACTCACAATGCACTCCCAGTGTACTCCCAGTGTGCTCACAATGCACTCCCAGCACACTCCCAGTGCACTCACAATGTACTCCCAGTGCAACCCCAGTGTACTCCCAGTGCACTCCCAGTGCACCCACAGTGTACTCCCAGTGCACTCCCAGCACACTCACAATGCACTCCCAGTGCACTCCCAGTGCACTCCCAGTGCGCTCAGAATGTACTCCCAGTGCACCCACAGTGTACTCACAGTGCACCCACAGTGTACTCACGGTGTACTCACAGTGCATCCACTGTGTACTCACAGTGCACTCCCAATGTAGTCACAATGTACTCCCAGTGTACTCACAGTGTACTCCCAGCACACTCCCAGTGCACTCACAATGTACTCCCAGTGCAACCCCAGTGTACTCCCAGTGCACTCCCAGTGCACCCACAGTGTACTCCCAGTGCTCTCCCAGCACACTCACAATGCACTCCCAGTGCACTCCCAGTGCGCTCAGAATGTACTCCCAGTGCACCCACAGTGTGCTCACAATGCACTCCCAGTGTACTCACAATGTACTCCCAGTTCACTCACAGTGTACTCACAATGCACTCCCAGTGTACTCCCAGTGTACTCACAATGTACTCCCAGTGCACCCACAGTGTACTCACAATGTACTCACAATGCACTCCCAATGTACTCCCAGTACCCCCACAGTGTTCTCACAATGCACTCCCAGTGCACTCCCAGTGCACTCACAATGTACTCCCAGTGCACCACAAGTATACTCCCAGTGCACCACAAGTATACTCCCAGTGCACTCACAATGTACTCCCAGTGCACCCCCAGTGTACTCCCAGTGCACCCCCAGTGTACTCCCAGTACACTCACAATGTACTCCCAGTCCACCCTAGTGTGCTCCCAGTGCACTCACAATGTACTCCCAGTGCACCCCCAGTGTACTCCCAGTGCACTCACAATGTACTCCCAGTGCACCCCCAGTGTACTCACAATGCACTCACAGTGTACTCCCAGTGCACCCCCAGTGTACTCACAGTGAACCACCAGTGTACTCCCAGTGTACTCCCAGTACACCACCAGTGTACTCCCAGTGTACTCCCAGTGTACTCACAGTGAACCCCCAGTGTTCTCCCAGTGTACTCCCAGTGTACTCACAGTGCACTCACAGTGTACTCACAATGCACTTCCAGTGTACTCCCAGTGTACTCACAATGTACTCCCAGTGCACTCCCAGTATACTCACAATGTACTCCCAGTGCACCCACAGTGTACTCACAATGTACTCACAATGCACTCCCAGTGCACCCACAGTGCACTCACAATGTACTCCCAGTGCACCACCAGTGTACTCCCAGTACACTCACAATGTACTCCCAGTCCACCCCAGTGTACTCCCAGTGCACTCACAGTGCACTCCCAGTGTACTCACAATGTGCTCCCAGTGCACCCACAGTGTACTCACAGTGTACTCACAGTGCACCCATGGTGTACTCACAGTGCACTCCCAGTGTACTCACAATGTATGCCCAGTGCACCCATAGTGTACTCACAATGCACTCACAGTGCACTCCCAGTGCACTCACAATGTACTCCCAGTGCACCCACAGTGTGCTCACAATGTACTCACAATGCACTCCCAGTGCACTCACAATGTACTCCCAGTGCACCCCCAGTGTACTCCCAGTACACCACCAGTGTACTCCCAGTGTACTCCCAGTGTACTCCCAGTGAACCCCCAGTGTACTCCCAGTGTACTCCCAGTGTACTCCCAGTGCACTCTCAGTGCACTCACAATGTACTCCCAGTGCACTCCCAGTATACTCACAATGTACTCCCAGTGCACCCACAGTGTACTCACAATGTACTCACAATGCACTCCCAATGCACTCCCAGTGCACCCACAGTGCACTCACAATGTACTCCCAGTGCATCACCAGTGTACTCCCAGTACACTCACAATGTACTCCCAGTCCACCCCAGTGTACTCCCAGTGCACTCACAATGCACTCCCAGTGCACTCCCAGTGTACTCACAATGTACTCCCAGTGCATCACCAGTGTACTCCCAGTACACTCACAACGTACTCCCAGTCCACCCCAGTGTACTCCCAGCACACTCACAATGCACTCCCAGTGCACTCCCAGTGCACTCCCAGTGCGCTCAGAATGTACTCCCAGTGCACCCACAGTGTACTCACAGTGCACCCACAGTGTACTCACGGTGTACTCACAGTGCATCCACTGTGTACTCACAGTGCACTCCCAATGTAGTCACAATGTACTCCCAGTGTACTCACAGTGTACTCACAGTGCACTCCCAGTGTACTCACAATGTATACCCAGTGCACCCATAGTGTACTCACAATGCACTCCCAGTGCACTCCCAGTGCACTCACAATGTACTCCCAGTGCACCCACAGTGTACTCACAGTGTACTCACAGTGCACCCACAGTGTACTCACAGTGCACTCCCAGTGTACTCACAATGTATGCCCAGTGCACCCACAGTGTACTCACAGTGCACTCCCAGTGTACTCACAATGTATGCCCAGTGCACCCATAGTGTACTCCCAGTGCACTCCCAGTGCACTCCCAGTGCACTCACAATGTACTCCCAGTGCACCCACAGTGTGCTCACAATGCACTCCCAGTGTACTCACAATGTACTCCCAGTTCACTCACAGTGTACTCACAATGCACTCCCAGTGTACTCCCAGTGTACTCACAATGTACTCCCAGTGCACCCACAGTGTACTCACAATGTACTCACAATGCACTCCCAATGTACTCCCAGTACCCCCACAGTGTTCTCACAATGCACTCCCAGTGCACTCCCAGTGCACTCACAATGTACTCCCAGTGCACCCCCAGTGTACTCCCAGTGCACCCACGGTGTACTCCCAGTGCACTCACAATGCACTCCCAGTGCACCCCCAGTGTACTCCCAGTACACTCACAATGTACTCCCAGTCCACCCTAGTGTACTCCCAGTGCACTCACAATGTACTCCCAGTGCACCCCCAGTGTACTCCCAGTGCACTCACAATGTACTCCCAGTGCACCCCCAGTGTACTCACAATGCACTCACAGTGTACTCCCAGTGCACCCCCAATTTTCCTCCAGTACACCACCAGTGTACTCCCAGTGTACTCACAGTGAACCACCAGTGTACTCCCAGTGTACTCCCAGTGTACTCCCAGTACACCACCAGTGTACTCCCAGTGTACTCCCAGTGTACTCACAGTGAACCCCCAGTGTACTCCCAGTGTACTCCCAGTGTACTCCCAGTGCACTCACAGTGTACTCACAATGCACTTCCAGTATACTCCCAGTGTACTCACAATGTACTCCCAGTGCACTCCCAGTATACTCACAATGTACTCCCAGTGCACCCACAGTGTACTCACAATGTACTCACAATGCACTCCCAGTGCACCCACAGTGCACTCACAATGTACTCCCAGTGCACCACCAGTGTACTCCCAGTACACTCACAATGTACTCCCAGTCCACCCCAGTGTACTCCCAGTGCACTCACAATGTACTCCCAGTGCACTCCCAGTGTACTCACAATGTACTCCCAGTGCACCCACAGTGTACTCACAGTGTACTCACAGTGCACCCATGGTGTAGTCACAGTGTACTCCCAGTGTACTCACAATGTATGCCCAGTGCACCCATAGTGTACTCACAATGCACTCACAGTGCACTCCCAGTGCACTCACAATGTACTCCCAGTGCACCCACAGTGTGCTCACAATGTACTCACAATGCACTCCCAGTGCACTCACAATGTACTCCCAGTGCACCCCCAGTGTACTCCCAGTACACCACCAGTGTACTCCCAGTGTACTCCCAGTGTACTCCCAGTGAACCCCCAGTGTACTCCCAGTGTACTCCCAGTGTACTCCCAGTGCACTCTCAGTGCACTCACAATGTACTCCCAGTGCACTCCCAGTATACTCACAATGTACTCCCAGTGCACCCACAGTGTACTCACAATGTACTCACAATGTACTCACAATGCACTCCCAATGCACTCCCAGTGCACCCACAGTGCACTCACAATGTACTCACAGTGCATCACCAGTGTACTCCCAGTACACTCACAATGTACTCCCAGTCCACCCCAGTGTACTCCCAGTGCACTCACAATGCACTCCCAGTGCACTCCCAGTGTACTCACAATGTATGCCCAGTGCACCCATAGTGTACTCACAATGCACTCACAATGTACTCCCAGTGCACCACCAGTGCACTCCCAGTGTACTCACAATGTACTACCAGTGCACCTACAGTGTACTCCCAGTGACTCCCAGTGCACTCACTATGCACTCCCAGTGCACCCCCAGTGTACTCCCAGTACACTCACAATGTACTCCCAGTCCACCCCAGTGTACTCCCAGTGCACTCACAATGTACTCCCAGTGCACTACCAGTGTACTCCCAGTGCACTCACAATGTACTCCCAGTGCACTCCCAGTGTACTCCCAGTGCACTCACAATGTACTCCCAGTGCACCCCCAGTGTACTCCCAGTACACTCACAATGTACTCCCAGTGCACCCCCAGTGTACTCCCAGTGTACTCACAATGTACTCCCAGTGCACTCCCAGTGTACTCCCAGTGCACTCACAATGTACTCCCAGTGCACCCCCAGTGTACTCCCAGTGTACTCCCAGTGTACTCACAATGCACTCGCAGTGCACTCCAGTAGTCAGTCACACCACTTCAACTACACACACCACACAAGTGTAGTATAAGTGCTCCTTCACCCATTAGTGTTAGAATGTTAATGAACACTCCCTGTATCACGTCCTTTAAATAGAAACACAACTTCCCTCTGTCTATTACCAGACCCTTTATCATGACGTGCCCATTCACCTATTATTGTCTTACAATTGTAACATATCTCCCCTTTTACCTATCCTTTAAATTGCAATGTGTGCTCTTCACCCAATAACATGTCCTTGAAATAGTAACACTTCATTCTCGCTTTCTCTTCCTTTCTTTCTAACTTTCTCTTTCTCTTTCTCTCTCTCACTCTCATTTTCTCTTGCTCTCACACTCTTCAGTGCTCTTTCTTAAGCTTTCTCTTTCTCTCTCTCTCTCTCTCGATGTTTCTCTCTGTCTGTGTTCCTCTCTCTTTCTCTCTTTCTGTCTCTATTTCTTTCACATATTCTTATATTAAGTAGAATTACACAATATTTACAGCCCAGAAACAGGCCATTCGGCCCAACTGGTCCATCCCAGTGTTTATGCTCCACACGAGCCTCCTCCCACCTGTAGTGTATGTACCTTTAAGGGGAGAACTACTTTTTACAGCTCCTGTATACTGTAGTACCGGCAGTGACCACACCTGTATATAAACCCTGAGTAGGGATCTGTACTTTAGTTTTAGAGTAACCTTCATCCAGTAAACACCTGTTGATTGTTCCTCTGCAGTCTCTGTCGATTTATTGAAGGACACCATACATCAAAATTCACGGATTTAACATTGGCGACGAGTCGATTCGAAGCTACCTGCAACTCTGTAGAAGAAGGCCGATTCCACCAGTGCGGGCATCGACCATCCGGAGAGGACTTGAACATCGCTGTGGAGAGCTGGGCTTGGTTCCCCAGTCGCGACGATCCAGTGCAGCGGGCTGGCAGCAGGTACGGCGCAGACCCTTCCCGGACGGCGGCGGCTGAAGCCGACCGACGGCACAGAAAAAGGCTGAGCAGCATCGACGGGACGGCAAAGCACACAGGGCGCAGCCGGGGTTGAAGACCGAGCGGCGTCAACGAGAGGGGGGAAACGCGCAGAGCGCGGCCGGGGTTTCAAGGGCTGAGCAGCGTCCGCGGGGGAAGAAAGGAAGCGCGGGAGACGCCATTTTGAGCCAGCCGAGAAGAAGGGAGAGCGCGGGAGATGCCATTTTTAGCCAGTCTAACCACACCCAGGGATGCCGAAGAGTGGCAGTGTCACAGCGTTCGACAATGAAGTCGAAGATTGGGCAACATATATAGAACGCGTACAAGTGTACTGCAAGGCGAATGAAGTGCCAGATGCCAGGAAAGCACTGGTATTGTTGAATTCCATGGGTGCAAAAACGTACGGCTTACTGCGAAACCTAGTAACCCCAGAGAAGCCAGTGGAAAAGGATTCTGAAAGCATAGTGGCAATCCTACAGGACCATTTAAACCCCACACCGCTGCTGATAGCAGAAAGATTTAAGTTTCACAAAAGGAACCAGCATAAAGACGAAAGTAATGCTGAGTATTTAACGGAACTGCGCAAACTATCGAAACACTGCCAGTTTGGAACGGGACTAGCAGATACTTTAAGGGACAAGTTTGTGTGTGGGCTTCAAAGTGAAGGAACCCAGAAACGGCTTCTATCAGAAAAGGATCTTACGCTGGACAAGGCTTTCAGCATGGCAGTATCACACGAAGCAGCCGCATGGGGCACTGCAGAGCTACAATGGAGACCGCAAGAATATGGCACCAATGAAATGTCATATGGAGCAGTGAAGTGTTATCGCTGCGGCAGAACAACACACGACCATAAGGATTGTTGGTTCAAGGACCAAGTGTGCAGACAGTGTGGAAAAGTAGGACACATAGCAAGTGTCTGCAGGTCGGGAAAGAAAACCAGCAGCAAGAAATCTCCACAGGAGAAGTACAAAAAGGTACATAAGGTGACGGAGAGTAGTTCAGATGAACAGAAAAGTGATACAGACTCTGGAAGCAAGGAGCTGGGTTGTCTGAAACTACATAATGTAATCAAAATGGAGGATCACCAAACTATCTGGGTCACGCTCAAGATAGATGGAGTCCAAGTGAAAATGGAATTGGACACAGGATCAGCCCTAACAGTCATAAACCGAAGTGACTACAAGCAGCTATTCTCACATATACCCTTGAGAGATACAGAGATTGTCTTGAAGACGTACACGGGGCAAAAAGTCTACCCCAAAGGAAAAATAAGGGTGAACGTGATATACAACGGCAAGGAAACACCAAAAGTGGACCTATATGTATTGCCAGATGGAGGACCACCACTACTAGGGCATGAATGGATCCGGAAGATACAGCTAGATTGGCATTCCATACAAGCACTGACTGTAGATGCCAAAAAGGATGACGACGTCACACCTGGACGACTGTCAAAAATGCTAACTGACGCACAAGAAGTGTTCCAGGAGGGACTCGGAACACTAAAAGGCATAACAGCGATGATCAAAATAGAGGAAAATGCAAGCCCAAAGTTTTTAAGGCCAGACCGGTACCTTACGCAATCCGCCCAGCCGTCGAAGCAGAGCTGGAAGGTTTGGAACGTTCAGGAGTACTATCCAAAGTGGACTGGAGCGAGTGGGCTACACCCATCGTTCCTGTAATGAAGAGGTCGTTGAGTAATACGCCTGGGGAACCAAAGAAGGTTCGCATCTATGGGGACTTTAAGGTGACAGTGAATCTAGTCCTTCACACTGTACAATATCCGCTTCCACGGATTGAAGATATTTTCGCCTCGCTATCTGGAGGGAAACGCTTCACTAAGATTGATCTGGCCCAGGCGTACCTGCAAATGGAGGTAGAAGAAGACTCAAAACAGTACCTCACGATCAACACTCATAAAGGTCTCTACCAATACAACCGGCTGCTGTTCGGGGTAGCATCAGCTCCGGCTATTTGGCAAAGGGCAATGGATCAAGTCCTGCAAGGGATTCCAGGGACCCAGTGTTATTTGGACGACATCCTGGTCACGGGCGAAAATGACAGTAATCACCTCGCCAACCTGGAGCAGGTGCTCACTAGATTGAAGGATTATGGGCTCCGAGCTAATCGCCACAAATGCGAGTTTTTCCAGAAGCAGATCTCGTATTGTGGCCACGTTATTGATGAAGAGGGGTTACATAAGTCCCCTGAAAAGATTGAGGCAGTAGTCAAGGCTCCAGCACCGGAAAATGTGTCACAACTGAGGTCGTTCCTCGGGTTGGTGAACTACTACCATAAGTTCTTGCCGAATTTGTCTACAGTACTACACCCACTGAACACCCTACTGCAGACGGGGGTACCATGGAAGTGGAATAACGAATGTAAATGAGCTTTCCAGAAGTGCAAAGAATTGATCACATCAAAAGAGGTGTTGGCTCATTTCAACCCAGCACTACCAATTCGGTTGGCGTGTGATGCATCACCCTATGGCATTGGAGCGGTGCTGTCGCACAAATTCCCGGACAGCTCGGAGAAGCCAGTAGCCTTTGTGGCTCGGTCACTAACCTCAGCCGAGCGTAACTACGCCCAGATTGACAGGGAGGCCCTCAGCCGAGTGTGGGGAGTGAAAAAGTTCAACCACTATCTGCACTGGCAGAAGTTCACCTTGCTGACTGACCATCAACCACTTGTCTCCATCTTTAATCCAAAGAAGGGCGTTCCGGTGATGACTGCGCAACGGCTACAAAGATGGTCCCTTTTTCTAGGGGCGCACCACTATGAGATTGAATATAACGGCACGAAACAGCATGGAAACGCTGATGGGCTATCATGCCTGCCACTGCCTACTGCGGAGGCAGCACCAGCAGTGGATCCTGTCGAAATATTTCATTCGACTATAATTGAATGCTTGCCAGTAACTAACGCTGGTATAGAGAAGGAGACCCGAAATGACCCGACACTGTCTCGGGTATAATGATTTGACGGTGAAGGGATGGCCAGCACATGGCGACTCACTGTTGCCAGCATTCTCATCCAGAAGAGAACAGCTGTCAGTATGCCAGGGGACCTTGATGTGTGGATCCCGAGTGGTAATTCCACCCAAGCTAAGGGAGAGAGTGCTCAATGAGCTTCACGAAGGCCATCTGGGAGGGGTGAAAATGAAAAGCCTTGCTAGGGCTTATGTGTGGTGGCCGGGGATCGATCAGCAAATCGAGGACCTGACAAAGAGCTGCTCAGGATGCCAGAAGGTCCAAAATGCACCACCACATGCCCCTCTACACCCATGGGAGTGGCCCTCATCTCCATGGCAACGGGTGCATATTGATTTTGCTGGTCCATTCATGGACTCAATGTTTTTAATAGCCGCAAATGCGCACTCGAAATGGCCTGAGGTGATCAAAATGTCCTCCACCACCACGGAGAAAACTATTGCAGTCCTGCAGACCATATTTGCCAGGAACGGCTTGCCAGAGCAGATTTGCTCTGATAACGGACCACAGTTTGTGTCCGAAGTGTTTCGAAGATTTATGAAAAGGAATGGGGTAAGGCATTACACATCCGCCCCGTATCATCCAGCCACAAATGGATTGGCTGAGAGGTTCGTACAAACCTTTAAAAAAGCAGTAAGGGCCATGTGCGATGACAACATTCTACTGCAGCATAAGGTGGACAATTTCCTGTTAGCCTACAGAAATGCGACACATGCAGTCACCAACCAGACCCCGGCCATGATGTTCTTTATCTGAAGGTTGAGATCTCGTCTGGATTTGCTCAGACCAAATGTACGAAGAGATGTTGAGAATAAGCAATTCCAGCACATCAATGAGAAGCCGACAAGGAGCTTCAATGTCGGGCAACCAGTCTTGGCCCGCGACTACCGAACAGAGAAATGGCAACCAGGAACGATATGCACACGGCAGGGGCCACTAATGTACACAGTGGATGTTGGGGAGAACATTGTGAGACGCCATGTCGACCAGATCCTAGAGTCACAGGAACGAGTCAACCCCAGGTCTCTCGTACCTGGTGATGAACCCGACATAGAGGTAGCATCTCCCCCAGTAACAGTAGCATCGGAAGCTGATGAATCAACCGACAACAGTGGGCCAGAATCGCCTCCGCACCAAGAGCAAGACACTCAGGAAAGGCGCTATCCAGAAAGGATCAGGAAGCCGCCCCAAAGACTGAATTTATAAATGGACTATTTGCAGTTAATGTTGCATGTTAAAAGTGTTAATTGTTAAATGAATGTTATGGTACTGTTAATCTAAAAGGGGAGGAATTGTAGTGTATGTACCTTTAAGGGGAGAACTACTTTTTACAGCTCCTGTATACTGTAGTACCGGCAGTGACCACACCTGTATATAAACCCCGAGTAGGGATCTGTACTTTAGTTTTAGAGTAACCTTCATCCAGTAAACACCTGTTGATTGTTCCTCTGCAGTCTCTGTCGATTTATTGAAGGACACCATACATCAAAATTCACGGATTTAACACCACCCATCTTCATCTCACCCCATCAACATATCCTTCTATTCCCTTCTCACTCATGTGCTTATCTAGCTTCCCCTTAAATGCATCTATGCAATTCGGCTCAACCACTCCCTGTGGTAACGAGTCCCACATTCTCACCACGCTCTGGGTAAAGAAACTTTTCCTGAATTCCCCATTGGATTTATTAGTCTTATATTTATGATCTAGCTTTGGACTCTCCACAAGTGGAAACATTTTCTCTACGTCTACCCTATCAAACTCCTCCATAACTTTAAAGACCTCTATCAGGTCACCCCTCAGCCTTCTCTTTTCTCAAGAAAAGAGCCCCAGCCTGTCCAGTATTTCCTGATAAGTATAACCTCTCAGTTCTGGTATCATCCTTGTAAATCTTTTTTGTACCTTCTCCAGTGCCTCTATATCCTTGAAATATGTAGACCAGAATTGTGCCCAGTATTCAAGCGTGGTTTAACCACATCTATATCTATATATATATATATATATATTTGCATGCAGCCATGGAAGGAGTGGGAAGCAGAGGCAAGGAGAGGAACCTTCAATGGTCTATGACAATTGACGGGCCAATGTAGCTTCCCTCCAGTCCCGGAGCGAGGGGATAGTCTGGGGCAGAGCTTGGACAGTGAGATCAGCCTAGACTGAGCTGCTTCAGATGCTCACTGCAAGAAGTGTCCCTTTAACTCTGGCCAAAAGCTAATTCATGAATATGGGTACAGACAGGTCCAGCTGAAAGTGGGCCAAATCTCTTCACACCAGACATTGAAATCATACTGAGGCGGACAACAGATGAAATGTGTGAGAAAACTAAGGAGGAGTGTATGGATTTCACCCCTTGGACCTAAGCTAGACTGCAGTTATCCAGATATCATAATGAAAGTCAGCACATTTATCTGAAAACACAGAAACACTATTAAAAGGCTCTGATTTACTTTTTTGACTCCAATAAAATTTATCTGCCTGAGTCGTATAAGATAGCTAAAATTGATGAGACTGCCAAGTGTACCAGCTTCAGTGATTACAGACTTAATTACAAATCGCAGAACCGATGTATTCTGAAGTAAAACTGGCAAATGCTCCAAAGGCGTGCCAAGCTGGAAATGAGTGCGTACGTTGCCAAGGCTCTCAAAGGTTGTCTTTCATTTCTCTGCAGGTTGCATGGTAGATACCACGAGATGGCCCCTCACATAGTGCCAATGGACTACACCAACGAGCCTGATGTCACAATACCAATACAACTCATAACAAACATGCCAGAGCTAAAGGTACTGGAATGGGGAAACCCTTGTGAGTAGCTCCGTTCACTGTCGAATGCAAGACATACAAGACAAGTATGGGATGTGATGTAAGAAAACTACTAGGCACTTGGCCTGAGTATTAAACAAAGCTTTAATCAACTGTTTTACAACATGGAGATCTAGTTGTGTCCTTCACTAGTTCCTGTTAAAGAAAGTCCTGCACAAGCTGGGCCCATGCCCGAGTATTTATACTCTCCCTGGACAGCGCCACCAGCAGGCCGCCCATTATTATTACATAAGTGATTTTCACATGAATGACAAGATTCATGTCAGGATGTTTGTATAATTGAAGAGGGTAATGTAAGCTCAGCCATGCAGGTAATGTCAGTGGTGTTCTTTTTTTTACAAGGTACAAATTATAGGCAGAATGTTACATTTAATGGACATTTGCAGTTATTTTCATGGCAACATAAGGAAGAGCATCTGTTGAGCATTTAGCAGGATTGCAAACATCTTGGTCTGCATTCAGCCGAAGGGCGACATATTGAGAGTAATGGCGATGGGCTGTGTGTCTGCACTGGGAGGAAGAAGAATACTGAGGCTTTGAGCTTTATGCTACTGGGAATGATAGATAACTGCACTGAGGTACGGAGTAATGTCACAGTTATAAGGTGAGACGGTAGTAGGCCAAGAGCTGCTCATGTGACATTCGTTGAGTGCGATGATGATTTTCGCAGTGATGTTTTGCTATCCAGTGTTTGATTATCGGGCACATGCTGTGCTGGAGAACCGAACTCCCACGCGTGTTGGATTCAGTGCTCCGCCTGCACCCCAATTGGCCGAGGAATACGAGCATAGAAACATAGAAACATAGAAGATAGGAGCAGGAGTAGACCATTCGGCCCCTCGAGCCTGTTCTGCCATTCAATGCGATCATGGCTGATCATCCAAACTCGGTACCCTGTCCCTGCTTTCTCCCCATATCCCTTGATCCCTTTAGCCTTAAGAAATATATCTAACTTCTTCTTGAATATATTTAATGAATTGGTCTCTACTGCCTTCTGTGGTAGAGAATGCCACAGGTTTACCACTCTCTGGGTGAAGAAATTCCTCCTCATCTCTGTCCTAAATGGCCTACCCCTTATCCTTAGACTGTGATCCCTGGTTCTGGACTCCCCCGCCATCGGGAACATCCTTCCTGCATCTAGTCTGTCTAGTTGTAAGGGGTTTTCCTGAGAGATGTCCCTGAGGTTTCTCTCTCTAGAGGCCTCTCTCTCTTGCACAGTAAAACCGTGAGTGGTTCGACCCACTCGCCCCTTAGATTCTATACTCTGGACTTTGGGGCAGGAACTACAATGTGGAGAAAACTCTTGTAGACCAAGTTTGATGAAACAAAATGAAATTTTATTGCATAAGGAAAAATATCAAATCAAATGCAAGCAGATAAGAGAGTACATGGGAGGGAAAAACACAAGCAAATCATAACGACACAATACTAACTAAGGCAACTACAGGCATCTTATACTCTACAAAGATCATCATGAAATAAGGAAACACACGGAACATCGAGGGACAACAACTCATGTTAATTATACCCTTCAATCCACCCCCTTATTAAACCTATCTAGATCTGATTGTGAAGGGCCAGAAACATGCTCAGCAATCCCACTAGGAAGTGCAAGGTTTTGAAATCGAGTCTGTGTTTGGTCCTTTCAGGCGTTCCGTCTCCACGTGGATCGTGGAGCCCCAGCGAGCTGCGCCACACCTCTCCTGAGGTGGGGGTAGGGGCGGCTGGACACCGGCTGGTTCTGGATGTCGGCGGGGTCGGGGATCGTCGGCTGGACCCCGGTCAGAGGAGCCTTGGGCTGGCTCCCATCATTTCTTCAGTTTGTTTTTATCTCTTCTCCCGAGCCGGGGTGGCTGGAAGGTTTCTTCTCTTGGGGTTTTATTTTTTTTTGTTTCTTCTCCCAAGTTGGGTCGATGGCCTCTCATTTCGGCAACGGCCCGGCGATGGTCGATGATCTCCCGATGTGTTTCCCTGGGGCGGGACGCCGGCTTCGAAATGGCCTTCTTGGTGTTGGCTTAATTCTTCTTCCTCCTCCGATGGTGGAGAGGAGTTTGCTGATCTTCTCCCGAAGCGACTCCTCTTCACCCACTGCCACTCAGTCGTGTGTCTCTGAGTGTGTGTCTCCAACTGTCTCCGCAGCTACAACTCCGGTGTGTCCTTCAGTGTGTCTTCTGAGTGTCTTCTTCTGAGTGTTCGTACCACACCAACCCCTCCAGTTATACCTTTCTTCAGGAGTCTCCACTTCCCGCCCAAAATCAGGTTAGTCTTTGTTTAACTTTTGGCGGGCTGGGAGCACAGTGGGGTAGTTATTATATTTTAAAATGTTTTAGATGGCCGGTAAAGGCCCACCTCTGGTCTGGATTGACCTTCGTTGTTTTTAATGTCCTGCTGACCTCGTTATCTAGTCCTGGGTGCTGTTCTCATGAATATGAAATTGTCCCCTTTTGTCTGGGTCAACATTTAGATGGCCTCTGTCTCCAGGCCGATCTTGACTGGATCTGCATCTAATCCATATGTATAAGTCGGGGTCTGGTTTCGTTCTCTCAGAAACGGCTTCCAGAACTTACTGTGGGTTGAATCCACAAAGCTGTCTGAGGATTCGCAGGAACCATTTTAAAGTGTCCCAATAAGCTGGTCACATGGTATGGCGGCCATTTTGTATGCCCCTTTTTCTGGGCTTCTTTTAAAACAGTCTTTAAAATCATGGCCTCTTCTGCCATTTGACCCTTATTAATACAAAGTCCAATTTTGCAAATCCTACATAGTCCTGTTAGAATTTTATAAGTTTCAATGAGATCCTCTCTCATTCTTCTAAACTCTAGCGAATATAAGCCTAATCGACCCAATCTCTCTTCATACGTCATTCCTGCCATCCCAGGTATCAGTCTGGTGAATCTTCGCTGCACTCCCTCCATGGCAAGAACATCCTTCCTCTGATAAGGTGACCAAAACTGCACACAATACTCAAGGTGTGGTCTCACCAAGGCCCTGTACAACTGCAGCAAGACATCCTTGCTCCTGTACTCGAATCTTCTCGCTACGAAGGCCAACATACCATTTGCCTTCTTAACTGCCTGCTGCACCTGCATGCTTACCTTCAGCAACTGGTGCACAAGGACACCCAGGTCTCGTTGCACTTCCCCTTCTCCCAATCTATTGCCGTTCAGGTAATAATCTGTCTTCCTGTTTTTGCCACCAAAGTGGATAACCTCGTATTTATCCACATTATACTGCATCTGCCATGCATTTGCCCAATCACCCAACCTGTCCAAATCATACTGGAGTTTCTCAGCATCCTCCTCACAGCACACACGCCCACCCAGCTTTGTGTCATCTGCAAACTTGGAGATATTGCATCTCGTTCCCTCGTCTAGATCATTAATATATATTGTGAAGAGCTGGGGTCCTAGCACCGATCCCTGCAGTACCCCACCAGTCACTGCCTGCCACTCGGAAAAAAGACCCGTTTATTCCAACTCTTTGCTTCCTATCTGCCAACCAGTTCTCTATCCAAGTCAGTACCTTACCCCCAATCCCATGTGCTTTAACTTTGCATGCTAATCTCTTATGCGGGACTTTATCGAAAGCCTTCTGAAAGTCCAAATACACCGCATCCACTGGTTCTCCCTTATCTATTCTACCAGTTACATCCTCAAAAAATTCCAGTAGGTTAGTCAAGCACGATTTACCTTTTGTATATCCATGTTGACTTTGTCCGATCCTGTCACTGTTTTCCAAGTGCTCTGCTATTACATCTTTTATAATGGACTCTAGCATTTTCCCCACTGCCGATGTCAGGCTTACCGGTCTATAATTCCCCATTTTCTCTCTACCACCTTTTTTAAATAGTGGGGTTACATTAGCTATCCTCCAATCCATGGGAACTGTTCCAGAGCCTATAGAATTTTGGAAGATGACCAGCAATGCATCTACTATTTCTAGCAACAGCAGGAAAGGGTTGCCACTGGTGTAAGAGGGCGCAAAAGGCTCATGTAGGGGTTGCTAACCTCCCAGGATTGTCCTGGAGCCTCCCGGGTACTGCTGTGAGCAACTGGGAGAAAAATCAGAGGGGCATTAAAAAAAAATGGTGTTTTTTTCCCATTTTCTTTGAGCACTTTTCATTCACTCGTTATAAAATGTTGGCGATGGGAAAAAAAGTTGATTGACTGGGGTGGGGCGTCCGGTTGGAAGCGGGAGGTCATGTGATGAAACCTCCAGTATTGGTGACCCTAGGTTCATGGTAAAGCCCCAACCAATACCAGGCCTGCCATCTTGGGCAGATTTACCTGCGATTGGCCGAGGGCATTTGTAGTGCCCGCTTGCCGTAGGCGTTGACTGACTGACTGACAAGCTTCTCAGATAAGGGATGTTAGAGATGGTGCCTTGTGCACATTCGCGGCACAGGTTCTGTGTGGGTACTCCATGGCGCAACTAACTAGGCCTCAAGCCTAGGCCTCAGCTCCCCCCTCCTACCCCCAGCAATGCAGGGCCCCTGCGTAGCAACACTTTGGGTACCAAGGATCGCAGGTTGCCCCTGGTAACGCAGGGAGGTTTGCTGCACTGCTGGGGCTCATTTTAAAAGTGCGGTCATATTTTTGCACAAAAATGTTTACAAATTTATGGCACAGCGCTGCATTACAGTCAGGAGAGGAATCTGATTCTGTGAGGTGCCAATCCCAATGTGGCATGACTCTCTCAGCGAATGTATCGCAGCCTATAATTTACCATCCATAGTGGAATCGCGCTGGCAGAAGTCACTGAGACTAATCAATTGGGTAGCACGCCATTTGGTATGGGCTAGTGTAGTTACGGGATTAGTGACCTAGGGAATGTGAGTTCGAATCCCACCATGACAGTTTGAGAATTTGAGTTTTGTAACAAAATCTGGAAATTATCATTTCAACATACTGGTGTCAGTAAAAGTGATCAGGATTGTGGTTAAAAAAACTGGTTTATATGAATATAATTTAAGGAAAGAAAGCTGCCATTCTTACACGGCCCGTCCTATACCTGACTCTAGTCCCATGCCAATGTGGTTGACTCTTAATTGGAGTGGCCTAGCGAGCCGCTCAAGGGTAACTGGAGACGGGCAGTAAATACCAGCCTTGCCAGCGATGCCCACAACCCCAGAACGAAGCAAAAAGAACTTGCGTACAAGGCACTATTCGATGATTCACAAGGAGCCATTCAGACACATCACACGGTGAGACATTCACTTCCGAGCAGCATTCAGCACCAAGATGTCAAGTGAACATTCATTGCAACAGTAAAAAAAAACTTCAGATGATAAATCCGATTACCAGCCAGGTTTATAACATTTTAAATTTAATGATCAGCATAATATTTTCACATCCTACCAGTAGGAATTTTATCTCTTTGGGCTTCACCTCAGGGCGTGTTGTGCATTTAAACGGACCAATGGAGTCACACAGCGCTAAAGCTTTGCAACATGTGGGCAGGTTTTCGAGGACCTGAGTTTTGCGCGCGGGCCGTGTGCAGTGGGGCTATGTGCTGCCCACGTGTGCCCTGTACAGCCAATCCATCTGGATTTTCTGGAGTTGATCTCCCAGTCGAGTTTCCAACTCTGATTGGGTGGATTCCTGGAGGTTCTGTCACATGACCTCCTGCCTCGCACTGCCCCGCCCCCACACACCCACCATGGCTCCATCTGTTGTGTATGTCCCTTTAAGGGAATAACTGGTCTCAGACTGCAGTACCGGCAGTGACCACCCCTGTATAAAAGGCCCTGGCAGGCTTCTGTAGTTTCAGTTTCCAGATTGTCTCCATTCAGTAAAGACTTGTTAAACCAACTCCTGCATTCCGTGTCTCCATTAACACACGGATTTAATACTGGCGACGAATAAGAAATGAACTTACCTGCAACTCGGCAGCACCTCAGACGACGTTATTGAAGGTCGAAGCCAGAAAAGAAAAAAAAATAATCCAAAGAAACTCGAGAAATGGGCGTCGACCATGGGCAACCGCCCTCCAAATCATCGGAGTGAAAACATGCAGGGGAGACTGTCAAGAGTCAGGCTTGGTTCCCCAGTCTGTGGTTTCCCAGCTAATCGGGCTGGTGGCAGGTAGTGCACTGATCCTTCCTGGGCTGCGGCGGGCTAGAGCTCGATCGGGTGGCTCTGCAACGGGGCCGGGCAGCGAGTCGGGAAGCAAAGAGAGAGAGAGAGGGTGGAGCACACAGGGCGCGGCCAGTGCTTCGCAGCCGGGCAGCGTTCGGACCTAAGAAGAGGGAGGGAAGTGTCCCAGAGGGTCCGCTCCACGACGGGAACGGTTAAAAATAAAAATACCACGGAGAGCGGCATTGACAGCAGCGGCAGCGGCAGGAAAGCGCGGGAGGCGCCATCTTAACTCGGCGGGGAAGAAGGAAAAGCGCAGGAGGCGCCATTTTGATCCATCGGGGACGAAGGAAAAGTGCGGGAGACGCCATCTTAGATTTTCAAGATGCCAAAGACTGGCGATATCACTGCCTTCGATAATGCAATAGAAGACTGGACCACATATGTGGAAAGAGTCAAGGTATATTGCGAGGCAAACGAAATAGCCGAGGGGAAAAAGGCATCGGTATTGCTAAATTTAATGTGCGCAAGAACGTACGACCTATTGCGGGACCTGATTACTCCAGCCAAACCGAAGGCGGAGAGTTTTAACGAAATTGTTGCTATCCTACAGGAACACCTAAATCCTACACCGCTGCTGATAGCAGAAAGATTTAAATTCCACAGGAGAAATCAGCATAAAAATGAGAGCAATGCTGATTACCTTACGGAACTACGCAAGCTATCAAAGCACTGCCAGTTTGGAGCAGGACTGGCAGATACCTTACGGGACAAACTTGTCTGTGGACTCCTGAGTGAAGGAACCCAGAAGAGGTTACTCTTGAGAAAGAGCTGACGCTAGATAAGGCTTTCAGCGTGGCAGTATCGTACGAAGCAGCAGCAAGGGGAGCTGCGGAAATACAACAAAAGCCACAGGAATACGGCACCCACGAAATGACACGGGGATTTGCAAAATGTTATCGCTGCGGCAGAACAAACCATGACCAGAAGGACTGCTGGTCCAAGGACAAAATATGCAGGCAATGCGGAAAGATGGGACACATTGCACGAGTTTGCAGGTCTGAGAAGAAGACCAACGACAATAAAAAGGCTACTAAGGAACCGTACAGGAAAGTACAAAAGATGACGGACAGTAGTTCTGAAGACCAGATGAGCGATAGTGAATCCGGGAACAAGAGACTAAGCTGTCTCAAACTTCACAACGTAATCGCAAAAGAGGATCACCGAACCATTTGGGTCACCCTCACGATAGCAGGGTCCCAAGTCAAAATGGAATTGGATACAGGATCAGCTCTAACCGTCATGAATCGACGAGACTACGAGCGGCTATTCTCACACATACCCTTGAGAGAGACATCCATTGTCTTGAGGACGTATACGGGGGAAAAAGTATACCCCAGAGGAAAAATAAGGGTGCCTGTCGAATACAACGGCAAGAAAATACGGAAATTGTATCTCTACATTCTGCAAAATGGTGGACCACCGTTATTGGGACGTGAATGGATCAGAAAGATAAGTTTAGACTGGCACTCCATTCAGGCACTGACGGTGGCTGGTAAAAAGGATGACGACGTCACTCCTGGATGATTGTCAACAATCTTAGCTGACGCCAAAGAGGTATTTCAACAAGAACTGGTCAGTCTTAAAGGCGTAACCGCCTCGATAAAAATAGAGGAGAATGCAATTCCCAAGTTTTTCAAAGCAAGACCGGTACCATATGCAATTCGCCCAGCCGTCGAGGCAGAGCTGGAGAATCTGGAGAATGCAGGCGTGTTATCTAAGGTAGACTGGAGCGAGTGGGCGACACCCATCGTTCCTGTCATGAAGAAAACGTTAAACAATAAGTCTGAGGAGCCAAGGAAGGTTCGCATCTGTGGGGACTTCAAGGTGACGGTGAACCCAGTCCTTCACACAGTACAATATCCTCTTCCAAGGATAGAAGATATCTTCGCCTCACTATCCGGAGGGAAGCGTTTTACAAAAATTGACCTAGCGCAAGCATATTTGCAGATGGAGGTTGAAGAATCCTCTAGGAAGTATCTCACGATAAACACTCACAAAGGTCTTTACCAGTATAATCGACTGGTATTCGGAGTAGCATCAGCTCCGGCGATATGGCAAAGAGCGATGGAACAAGTCCTGCAAGGGATTCCGAGGACTCAGTGTTACTTGGACGACATCCTAGTGACAGGTGAAGATGACAGTGAACACCTTCCCAACCTAGAGCAGGTGCTCACTAGACTACGTGAACATGGGCTACGAGCCAATCGCCCCAAGTGCGAGTTTTTTAAGAAACAGATATCGTATTGTGGCCACGTGATTGATGAAGAGGGGTTGCATAAGTCCCCTGACAAAATTGAAGCGGTAGTTAAGGCTCCAGTGCCTGAAAATGTGTCACAACTGAGGTCATTCCTCGGATTGGTGAATTACTACCATAAGTTTTTGCCGAATTTGTCCACAATTCTGCATCCACTGAACGCCCTACTACGAACGGGAGTAGCCTGGAAATGGAGCAATGAATGTAAGCGGGCCTTTCAGAAGAGTAAGGACCTAATCACTTCAAGAGAAGTATTGGCTCACTACAACCCATCACTACCGATAAGACTGGCATGTGATGCGTCTCCCTACGGCATTGGGGCGGTACTGTCACATAAATTCCTTGATGGTTCAGAGAGGCCGATAGCTTTTGCGTCACACTCGTTAACTTCAGCCGAGCGTAACTACGCCCAGATTGACAGAGAGGCCCTCAGCCTGGTGTGGGGGGTGAAGAAGTTCAATCACTACCTGCACGGTCAGAAATTTACTCTACTAACTGATCATCAACCTCTCGTCTCCATTTTCAACCCTCAGAAGGGCGTACCGATAAAGACGGCACAACGGCTAAAGAGGTGGTCCCTTTTCCTAGGGGCACACCAATATGACATCGAGTACAAAGGAACTAAACAGCATGGGAATGCTGATGGATTGTCGCACCTACCGTTGCCGACGGTGGAAGAAGAACTGGCAGTGGATCCAGTGGAGTTATTCCACTCGACTATAGTCAAATGTCTCCCTGTGACGAATGCAAACATAGAAAAGGAAACACGAAATGACCCAACACTCTCCTGGGTCTATGATTTAACGGTGAAGGGATGGCCAGCACATGGCGAACCACTGCTGCCAGCATTCTCGCCGAGAAGAGAACAGCTGTCAGTGTGCAGAGGAACCTTGATGTGTGGATCCAGAGTCGTAATTCCACCCAAATTGAAGAATAGAGTGCTCAATGAGCTTCATGAGGGTCATCTGGGAGGGGTAAAAATGAAGAACTTAGCCAGAGCGTTTGTGTGGTAGCCGGGAATCAATAGAGAAATCGAAGAGATGACCAAGAGCTGTACAGGATGCCAGAAGGTCCAAAACGCCCCACCACAAGCCCCTCTACATCCATGGGAGTGGCCCTCATCTCCATGGCAAAGGGTGCACATTGATTTTGCTGGTCCCTTTATGGACTCGATGTTTTTAATTGCGGTGGATGCACATTCAAAGTGGCCAGAGGTAATAAAAATGTCCTCAACCACCACAGAAAAAACTATCACAGTCTTACGAACCATATTCACCAGGAATGGGCTGCCTGAACAGATTTGCTCTGACAATGGACCACAGTTTGTGTCTGAAGAGTTCCGGAGGTTCTTAAAAAACAATGGTGTTAAGCATTACACATCCGCCCCATATCATCCAGCCACTAATGGATTGGCCGAGAGGTTTGTTCAAACATTCAAGAAGGCTATCAAGGCAATGTGTAATGAAGATATACCCCAGAACACAAGGTGGATAACTTCTTGTTTGCCTACCGGAATGCGACACATGCGGTTACCAACCAAACTCCAGCCATGATGTTCTTCAATCGAAGACTACGATGCCGCTTGGATTTGGTTAAGCCAAACGTCAGAAGAGATGTGGAGAACAGGCAGTTTCAGAATATGAATGAAAGGCCGACCAGGAGTTTTAAGATAGGTCAACCAGTTTTGGCCCGGGACTACCGCGCAGAGAAATGGCAGCCAGGAACGATCTGTACACGGCAAGGACCTCTGATGTATACCGTGGACGTTGGAGAAAGCATTGTAAGACGCCATGCTGACCAGATTCTAGAGTCACTGGAAAACCTCAACTCCACACCACGATCTGATACACCTGGCGATGAAACCGAAGTACCAATTGCATCTACCGCAGAATCGGTGATATTGGAAGCAGACGAACCAAACAACGACATTGATCCCGACTCAACCTTGCCAGAAGAACCTGATATCCCAAAGAGGCGTTATCCAGACAGAATCAGGAAGCCTCCTCAAAGACTGAACTTATAATGGCTTAACTTCAACTAATGTATCTAGCAACTGTAATTGTAATTGTAATTAGTTATTATTTAGTTGTTAAATGAATGTTATGTACTGTTTATCTAAAAGGGGAGGAATTGTTGTGTATGTCCCTTTAAGGGAATAACTGGTCTCAGACTGCAGTACCGGCAGTGACCATCCCTGTATAAAAGGCCCTGGCAGGCTTCTGTAGTTTCAGTTTCCAGATTGTCTCCATTCAGTAAAGACTTGTTAAGCCAACTCCTGCATTCCGTGTCTCCATTAACACACGGATTTAATACCATCCTCCAGGCGCACTGCCTTCTCACAGCCACTTGGAAAGGGACCCTTTGTTACCCCATTGGATTAGCTTTGACTGCGAGTGAGAATCCGTTTCCCCCCATCTCCAATAGCTAATAAATGCAAGCGTTCGAAGAAAATGAAAAACAAACACAATTGTTTTTTAATTCCTCTCCTGATTTGCTCTCAGCTGTGTCCTGGAGATTAACCTTCAATCCCTGGACAATCCTGGAGGCTTGGTAACCAAGGCACCCAGCAGGGATCTCAGTCAATGGGGGAGCGGGATATCTCGGGAATCTGCAGCGTTTAAAGGGTAGCAGCTCCTATTTAAAGGGATCATTAAAGGGTAGTGAAAGTGCGGAGCGAGCCAATCTTTTGTGGTGGAGCAATGGTGCAATAGCATGGCACGGACTCAACATCCACTGACACAGCCGTGGAACTGGGGCAAAGGAGGGTTGTTCTGCTGGGCATTGCCGCAGAAGAGTGGCCCAGACCATCGGGGAGAAGGTGGCAGGGAAGGTAAGCATAACATCGAATATTCAGAGGCCCTGGGAGAAGATGAAGAAATGTGCCACCCTGTAAATATCTACCAAGATAAGACATCCCAGCAGTTCCGGGTAGATGAGCAAAGTACACGTGTCACATAGTGTCTTCCCCCGACCTGTGTCTCCCCCCGACCTGTGTCTCCCCCTGACCTGTGTCTCCCCCCAACCTGTGTCTCCCCCCGACCTGTGTCTCCCCCCGACCTGTGTCTCCCCCCCGACCTGTGTCTCCCCCCGACCTGTGTCTCCCCCCGACCTGTGTCTCCCCCGACCTGTGTCTCCCCAACCTGTGTCTCCCCACAACCTGTGTCTCCCCACAACCTGTGTCTCCCCCCGACCTGTGTCTCCCCCAACCTGTGTCTCCTCCCAACCTGTGTCTCCCCCGACCTGTGTCTCCTCCCGACCTGTGTCTCCCCCCGACCTGTGTCTCCTCCCGACCTGTGTCTCCCCCCGACCTGTGTCTCCCCCCGACCTGTGTCTCCCCCCGACCTGTGTCTCCCCCGACCTGTGTCTCCCCCCGACCTGTGTCTCCCCCCGACCTGTGTCTCCCCAACCTGTGTCTCCCCACAACCTGTGTCTCCCCACAACCTGTGTCTCCCCCCGACCTGTGTCTCCCCCCGACCTGTGTCTCCCCCCGACCTGTGTCTCCCCCAACCTGTGTCTCCCCCCAACCTGTGTCTCCCCCAACCTGTGTCTCCCCCCAACCTGTGTCTCTTCACAACCTGTGTCTCCCCCCAACCTGTGTCTCCCCCCGACCTGTGTCTCCCCCAACCTGTGTCTCTTCACAACCTGTGTCTCTTCACAACCTGTGTCTCCCCCCAACCTGTGTCTCCCCCCAACCTGTGTCTCCCCCCAACCTGTGTCTCCCCCCGACCTGTGCCTTCCCCCGATCTGTGTCTCTTCACAACCTGTGTCTCCCCCAACCTGTGTCTCCCCCCAACCTGTGTCTCCCCCCGACCTGTGTCTCCCCCCACCTGTGTCTCTTCACAACCTGTGTCTCCCCCGACCTGTGTCTCCCCCGACCTGTGTCTCCCCCGACCTGTGTCTCCCCCCGACCTGTGTCTCCCCCCGACCTGTGTCTCCCCCCGACCTGTGTCTCCCCCCACCTGTGTCTCTTCACAACCTGTGTCTCCCCCCAACCTGTGTCTCCCCCCGACCTGTGTCTCTTCACAACCTGTGTCTCCCCCCAACCTGTGTCTCCCCCAACCTGTGTCTCTTCACAACCTGTGTCTCCCCCAACCTGTGTCTCCCCCCAACCTGTGTCTCCCCCCGACCTGTGCCTCCTCACAACCTGCTGAACCTTGAATTATTCACTTGTAAAGCACTCATAATCTTAGAGCGCTTTCATAGCTTCACGCTCATACCGGTACTACAGCAGAGCACAGTCTTGTGCTACAACTGAAAACTGGAACTATTCTCATACTTAGCAACATAGGCCATTCGGCCCCTCGAGCCTGTTCCACCATTCAATTAGATCATGGCTGATCTGTATCTTAACTCCATTTACCCGCCTTGGTTCCATATCCCTTAATGCCCTTAGCTAACAAAAAATGAATCGATCTCAATCTTGAATGTTTCAATTGACCCTCAGCCTCAACAGCTTTTTGGGGGCGAGAGTTCCAGATTTCCACTACCATTTGTGTGAAGAAGTGCTTCCTGACATCACCCCTGAACGGTCTGGCTCTAATTTTAAGGTTACACCCCCTTGTTCTGGACTCCCCCCAACCCCCGCACCAGAGGAAATAGTTTCTCTATCTACCCTATCAACTTCTTTAATCATCTTAAGCACCTCAATTAGATCACCCCTTAATCTTCTATACTCCAAGGAGTACAAGCCTAGCCTATGTAACTTCCCCTTGTAATTTAACGCTTTTAGTCCCGGTATCACTTACCTGTAGCCAGAAAATGATGGCTGTAAAACCTCGGTGCATGGTGAGTGTTGATTGACTCACACTCACTGGGATGCAGGAAGTTTAAAGAACAGCGACACCCAACATCTCTGTTGGCACATCATAAGAGGACCAAATGTACACCGGAGAAGGCTCCTGAAATTGTAAGTCCATTTGAAAGGGCCAATCTCCAAAAGGTGAGAATGAACAGACTACAGGAGGCAGTAATTTGAACTTCTGGTGACAGTGTAAAGCATCGGATAGTCCGCTTGCCCCATCTCCCTTTCCATGGACCTCAATAGGCAGCCCAACCCACATTGCTCATTTTACACCCCTACAAAAGGTTAAATTACCCTCAGTGAGTGGGTGTGAGTCATGCAAAAAGCCCCTCCCTCGCCAAGCTCAGGGAGACTCCTATCGTTAACCCTGCTAATTCTTTCGCCCCTCACTCACTAACACTTGCTCCTCTGCTGTTTCTATAGGAACCCCTACCCACCCCAAGAACCAGCCAGAGCTCCCAGTGCCTCACAAGAGCTAATACCTCCCAGAGCACAGCACCCCCCCCCCCGCCACCTGCACAGGTAGATCCACCCAGGGGGATTCAGATGGTCAGTTTGAGGAGGCAGCACCGGGACACTTTAGTGTCAAAAGCAAGAAGGCAGATTATTATCTGAACGGCAGTAGATTGGGAGAAGGGGCAGTGCAATGAGACCTGGGTGTCCTTGTGCACCAATCGCTGAAGGTAAGCATGCAGGTGCAGCAGGCGGTTAAGAAGGCAAATGGTATGTTGGCCTTCGTAGCGAGAGGATTCGAGTAAAGGAACAAGGATGTCTTGCTGCAGTTCTACAGGGCCTTGGTGAGACCACATCTTAAGTATTGTGTGCAGTTTTGGTCGCCTTATCTGAGGAAGGATGTTCTTGCCATGGAAGGAGTTCAGCGAAGATTCACCAGGCTGATACCTGGGATGGCAGGAATGACATATGAGAAGAGATTGGGTCGATTGGGCTTGTACTCGCTGGAGTTTAGAAGAATGAGAGGTGATCTCATTGAAACTTATAAAATTCTAACAGGACTAGACAGACTAGATGCAGGAAGGATGTTACCGATGGCCGGGGAGTCCAGAACCAGGGGTCACAGTCTAAGGATAAGGGGTAAGCCATTTAGGACTGAGATGAGGAGGAATTTCTTCACCCAGAGAGTGGTAAACCTGTGGAATTCTCTACCACAGAAGTCAGTAGAGGCCAATTCATTAAATATATTCAAGAAGGAGTTGGATATATTTCTTAAGGCTAAAGGGACCAAGGGATATGGGGAGAAGGCAGGGACAGGGTACTGAATTTGGATGATCAGCCATGATCGCATTGAATGGCGGAGCAGGCTCGAGGGGCACAAGCGACCAGGAGCACATGGTGGTGGCAGTGAAGCAGCAGGGGCCTGGTGGCCGGAGGGTCTGCTCGCACCATCAACGGCAGACCAATGGGATCGGACCTCACTGGCTTGCTATCTGAGCACGAACATTATCTACAAATATCCCTGCCTGTCCAACGCACCCTGCAAGGTCTGTCAGTGGCGGTGGACGCGTCCACTCTACAGGTCTATGCAGTCCTGCACAAAGGGCTATCAGAACTGCAGACTAGCACGGAGCCAGTGGCAACGCATGGGCCCCACAGTGCAGCCACCAGTGATGGAGGTCCAGTGCACTTTGGGAGTGTTTCTTGTCGTGTATGTGCCTTTAAGTCAGAACTACTTTTTACAGCTCCTGTATATGTAGTACCGGCAGTGACCACACTGGTATATAAGCTGTGCGCATGCCTCTGTACCCCAGTCTAGAGATTACCCTCCTCCAGTAAAGACCTGTTATTTGTTAATGTACAGCATCCGTGTGATTATTTATCCACTGAACCACGGATCCAACAGTGGCGACGAGTGTCGATTCGAATCTACCTGCTACATAAAAAAAAACTTAAAAAATAGTCGAGGCCAGGAACACGGGCGTCGACCACGAGCAACCACCCAGCAGTCAGGCAGAGATCCAACTTCGCTGGGGAGGCTGTGGAGAGCCGGGCTTGGTTCCCCAGCCACAACGAGCAGTAAGAGACCGACGACAGGTCCGGAGCAGACCCTTCCCGAGCAGCAGCGGCTGGAGCCGACCGACGGCAGAGAGAGAGCCGAGCAGCGTCGACGGGGTAAGACAGAGGGTGAAGAGCGCACGGCGCAGCCGGGGGTTGAACACCGAGCGGCGTCGAGGAAAAATAAAGCAACCGGAAAGAGAGAGGGTAAGAAACAGCCGGGTTTTAGACTGAGCGGCGTCGAAAAATATCAAGAGAAGAATGCGCAGAGCACAGCCAGGGATCACGGGCTGATCAGGGTCCGCGGGGCGAAGCAAGGGGAGACGCCATTGAGCCGCGGAGAAGCAGGGAGAGCGCGGGAGATGCCATTGAGCCGCGGAGAAGCAGGGAGAGCGCGGGAGATGCCATTGAGCTGCGGAGAAGAAGGAAGAGCGCGGGAGACGCCATTTTGAGAAGCCGCAGCGGAGAAGAAGGGCGAGCGCGGAAAGGAAGGAAAGCGCGGGAGACGCCATTTTGTGCTAGCGGAGAAGAAGGGGAAGCGCGGGAAGCGCCATTGGTGACAGTTAATGCACAACCAAGGATGCCGAAGAGTGGCAGTATCTCTACGTTCGACAATGAAGTTGAAGATTGGGTGACATATGTGGAACGTATTGAGGTGTACTGCAGGGCGAATGAAGTGCCAGATGCTAATAAAGCACTGGTTCTGTTAAATTCCATGGGTGCAAAAACTTATGGGTTACTGCGAAATCTAATAACCCCAGAGAAGCCGGTAAACAAGAATTTTGAAAGCATAGTAGAAATCCTACAGGACCACTTAAACCCCACACCACTGCTGATAGCAGAACGATTTAAGTTCCATAAAAGGAACCAACAGAAAGACGAAAGCAATGCTGAGTACCTAACGGAACTGCGCAAGCTATCGAAATACTGCCAGTTTGGAGCGGGACCAGCAGACACGTTAAGGGACAAGTTTGTGTGTGGGCTACAAAGTGAAGGAACCCAGAAACGGCTTCTATCAGAAAAGGACCTTACGCTGGACAAAGCTTTCAGTATGGCAGTATCACACGAAGCAGCCGCAAGGGGCGCTGCAGAGATACAACGGAGACCGCAAGAATATGGCACGAACGAAATGACCTATGGAACAGGGAAGTGCTATCGCTGCGGCAGAACAACACATGACCAGAAAGATTGTTGGTTCAAGGACCAAGTGTGCAGACAGTGTGGGAAAACAGGACAAATACCAAGAGTCTGCAGGTCTGGGAAGAAAACCAACAGTAAGAAATCTCCACAGGAGAAGTACAAAAAGGTACACCAGGTGATGGACAGTGGTTCAGACGAACAAAAAAGTGACATAGACTCCGGAAGCAAGGAGCTGGGTTGTCTGAAACTACATAATGTAACCGAAATGGAGGATCACCAGACTATCTGGGTTACACTCAAGATAGACGGAGTCCAAGTGGAAATGGAATTGGACACAGGGTCAGCTCTAACAGTCATAAATCAAAGAGACTACAAGCGGCTATTTTCACACATACCCTTGAAAGCTACAGAGATTGTCTTGAAGACTTATACGGGGCAAAAAGTCTACCCCAAAGGAAAAATAAGGGTGAAAGTGACATATAAAGGCCAGGAAATACCTAAAATCGATATATATGAATTGCCAAATGGAGGACCACCACTGCTAGGACGTGAATGGATCCAGAAGATACAATTAGATTGGCATTCCATACAGGCACTGAAGGTTGAGGCCAAAAAAGATGATGACGTCACACCTGGATGACTGTCAAAAATGCTAACTGACGCAAAAGGAGTGTTCCAGGAGGGACTAGGAACACTAAAAGGAATAACAGCAACAATTAAAATAGAGGAAAATGCAAGCCCAATGTTTCTGAAGGCCAGACCAGTGCCTTATGCGATCAGACCAGCTGTTGAAGCAGAGCTGGAAGGGTTGGAACGTTCAGGAGTACTGTCCAAAGTGGACTGGAGCGAGTGGGCTACACCCATCATTCCTGTAATGAAGAGGTCGTTGAGTAATACGCCTGGGGAACCAAAGAAGGTCCGCATCTGTGGGGATTTTAAGGTGACAGTGAACCCAGTCCTTCACACGGTGCAATATCCGCTTCCACGTATTGAGGATATTTTCGCCTCGCTATCTGGTGGTAAACGCTTCACCAAAATTGATCTAGCCCAGGCGTACTTGCAAATGGAGGTAGAAGAAGCTTCGAAACATTACCTTACGATCAACACTCATAAAGGTCTCTATTAATACAACCGGCTGGTGTTTGGAGTAGCCTCGGCTCCGGCTATCTGGCAAAGGGCGATGGATCAGGTCCTGCAAGGGATTTCAGGGACCCAGTGTTATTTGGACGACATCTTGGTCATGGACGAAAATGACGGTGATCACCTCGCTAACTTGGAGAAGGTGCTCACCAGATTAAAGGAGTATGGGCTACGAGCTAATCGCCACAAGTGCAAGTTTTTCCAGAAACAGATCTCGTATTGCGGCCACGTCATCGATGAAGAGGGGTTACATAAGTCCCCTGACAAGATTGAGGCAGTAGTCAAGGCTCCAGCACCGGAAAATGTGTCACAACTGAGGTCGTTCCTCGGGCTGGTAAACTATTACCACAAGTTCTTACCAAATTTGTCTATGGTATTACACCCGCTGAACACCCTACTGCAAACAGGGGTACCATGGAAGTGGGATGACGAACGTAGACGAGCTTTCCAGAAGTGTAAAGAATTGATCACATCAAAAGAGGTGTTGGCCCATTTCAACCCAGCACTACCAATTAGTTTGGCATGTGATGCATCAACCTATGGCATTGGAGCGGTGCTGTCGCACAAATTCCCAGACGGGTTGGAGAGGCCAGTAGTCTTTGCGTCTCGGTCACTAACCTCAGCCGAGCGCAACTACGCCCAGATTGACAGGGAGGCCCTCAGCCTAGTATGGGGAGTAAAAAAATTCAACCACTATCTGCATGGGCAGAAGTTCACCTTGCTGACTGACCACCAACCACTTGTCTCCATCTTTAATCCTAAGAAGGGCATGCCAGTAATGACTGCACAGCGGTTACAAAGATGGTCCCTGTTTCTAGGGGCGAATCAATATGAAATAGAATATAAAGGCATGAAACAGCATGGGAACGCTGATGGGCTATCGCGCCTGCCACTGCCTACTGTGGAGGAAGCACCAGCAGTGGATCCTATCGAGATATTTTATTCGTCGATAATTGAACGATTGCCAGTAACAAACGCGGATATAGAGAAGGAGACCCGCAATGATCCGACGCTGTCACGGGTATATGAATTGACGGTGAGGGGATGACCAACACATGGCGACTCACTGTTGCCAGCATTCTCATCCAGAAGAGAACAGCTGTCAGTATGCCAGGGGACAGTGATGTGTGGATCCAGAGTGGTGATTCCACCCAAGTTAAGGGAGAGAGTGCTAAATGAGCTACATGAAGGTCATCTGGGGGGAGTGAAAATGAAAAGCCTTGCTAGGGCTTATGTGTGGTGGCCGGGAATCGATCAACAAATCGAAGACCTAACTAAGAGCTGCTTAGCATGCCAGAAGGCCCAAAATGCACCACCACATGCCCCTCTACACCCGTGGGAGTGGCCCTCCTCTCCATGGCAACGGGTGCACATTGATTTCGCTGGTCCATTCATGGACTCAATGTTCTTAATAGCAGTGGATGCTCATTCAAAGTGGCCTGAGGTGATAAAGATGTCTTCAACCACTACAGAGAAAACGATTGCAGTCCTACGGACCATATTTGCCAGAAACGGTTTGCCAGAGCAGATCTGCTCTGATAATGGACCACAGTTTGTGTCCGACGAGTTCCAAAAATTCATGAAAAGGAATGGGGTAAGGCATTACACATCCGCCCCGTATCATCCAGCCACCAATGGATTGACTGAGAGGTTCGTACAAACCTTTAAGAAGGCGATAAAGGCCATGTGCGATGAGGAAATTCCACTACAGCATAAGATGGACAATTTCTTATTAGCCGACCGAAACGCGACACATGCAGTTACCAACCAGACCCCGGCCATGATGTTCTTTAACCGAAGGTTGAGATCTCGTCTGGACTTGCTCAGACCAAATGTGCGAAGAAATGTTGAGGACAATCCATTCCAGCACATCAATGAGAAGCCGACAAGGAGCTTCAATGTAGGGCAACCAGTCTTGGCCCGTGACTATCGAACAGAGAAGTGGCAACCCGGAACGATATGTATAAGGCAGGGGCCATTAATGTACACAGTGGATGTCGGGGAGAACATTGTGAGACGCCATGTCGATCAGATCTTAGCGTCACAGGAACGCGTCAACCCCATGTCTCGAGTACCTGGGGATGAACCCGACATACCGGTAGCATCTACTTCAGACCCAGTAGCAGTGGAACCCGATAAACTACCCGATGAAAAGGGGTCAGAATCGCCTCTGCACCAAGAACAAGAACCTCTGGAAAGGCGCTATCCCGAAAGGGTCAGGAAGCCGCCCCAAAGATTGAATCTATAAATGGACTTTCGTTATTTAATGTACATGTAAAAATGTAATTGTTATTTGAATATTAAGGGGGTTATTATTAATCTAAAAGGGGAGGAATTGTAGTGTATGTGCCTTTAAGTCAGAACTACTTTTTACAGCTCCTGTATACTGTAGTACCGGCAGTGACCACACCGGTATATAAGCTGTGCACATGCCTCTGTACCCCAGTCTAGAGATTACCCTCCTCCAGTAAAGACCTGTTATTTGTTAATGTACAGCATCCGTGTGATTATTTATCCACTGAACCACGGATCCAACATTTCTCACCGATGTTTCTCAGCTTGCTGCCACGGAGGCCTTGAGCTCTAAAGTGCATCAGACTCTTCTCCAGGCCCAACACGCCTGGAGGTGAAGTGGGGAGAGCCGTTACGAGGGACTTCAGAAATCTCACACGAAATGCCGCCCCTCCACCTGTGCAGATCAGCGGTCAAGGGAAGGTCGCACGCCATGGTAGTGGGCACGGTGCCTCTTAGAATGACACCACATCCAGCTTGTGCAGCTCACCTGCTCAAATAACCAACCACGTAGCATGGAGCAGCCAGTTACCATACATCAGATAAAGCAGAACCAAGTGCGTGACCCCGCACAATGAGATACAGGTCCACCTCAATCCCAAGAGGCTCCCACTGTCCCACACCTAGCTGCTTAGCCTTTCACTTTGGAAGCACTTAGAAGGAGCACTAGGATAGATTGTAAGATGGTACAGTTACCAAGAGCAAACACTGGGGTAATAGACAGTGGTCACATACACTCAAGGGCATTAAATCTGGTTTAACTTTATTCCAATTTTGTCCAGAGAGTTTTGTTCTGATGCTGCAGCATAAAGTTACAGCAAATCACAGAAGGAGCACCTATAGTAGTTGAGGTAGCAACATAGGAATTGGTGGACAAAAAAAGACCGAGGTCGATCTAGTTCGCCTTCTGCCACCCTGGTACTCACATGATACAATGAGAATGGAGTTGTCGACCAATCACAGCCATCAATCTCTATCAATGAGCCTACACCAGACCCAGACACGAGGTGCGGAAACCCCCAGTGGGGGAGAACTTTGGGAACCACAGATCCAAAGTCAGCTGTTCCTCCCGAGCCACGCAACACTCCCCACACGTCACATCTCAAATCACTCATACTGTGTCCCAAAATATTATTTTCTGAAAGAAATCTATCTAATTTGCATTGAAATGAATCAGTACTCTGTGTTCCGCCGTCTCCCCAAATGCCTGTTCCATAGACTGACCACTCACTCACTGAAATATTCTTTCCACAGAGTAGCTTTGAATTTACTCTTTCTGGCGCAGGCCATGTCCTCTGGGTCTACTGTGCTGGACAAGGTGGAACAGCTGGTCATGGTCGACATTATCTAGCCCTTTAAAAACAGCAATCATATTACCCCTCAACCTCTTCTCCAGTGAGAACACGCCCAATTTACACAATCGCTCCTCATTATCCAATCCCTCCATCCCCTCAAATATTCTGGTCGTCCTCTTCTGCATCCTTCTGTAGTGTGGAAGACAATGGCAAATGGTGCATTATGCACATGTCCACAATGTTAGTGCACTGGGAGGCTCAGGCCCTCAGGTGAAAGTTTGTCTATAACAGCTTGGTATAGAGCTCCTCTTGGCTGCAAAGGTGGGGACATCATCTGGGTCAGCGACCCGCTCTGCTCTTGGACGCAGTTGGGCCTCCTCCTCCGCTTGCTTCATGATGGATGGAAAAGTTAGCTCCAAGTTGCCCGTTGATCCTGCTTGCTTCATGGTCCTCTGAATCTGTGTTCATGACTGCCGCAAAGGCACCTTGATCCAGGGCTGAAGACGAACAGGGCAGTCCTGGTCAACATTTATCCCTCATCACTAAAAAACAGATTACTGGTCATTGCTGTGTGGGAGCTTGCTGTGCACAAATTGCCTGCCAGGTTTCCTACATTACAACAGTGACTACATTTCAAAAAAAGTACTTTGTTGGCTGTAAAGCGATTTGGGGCGGCCTGAGGTCATGAAAGCCGCTGTATAAATGTTAGTTCTTACTGAATGTAGCCGATGACATTACATTAAAATATACTGGGTGTATTGATTTCTTTGTGGGTTCAATGACGAGACATTTATGAAAGAGAATGACTTTTAATCTAAAGCTTGTTCAACTCTTTTATACAGCTTTTACAGGAGACATGATGCTTGTGATCCATCTAGAACGAAACTGAAACTAAACTAACTGCCTTGCTTCTCTCGGTCACATGACCTCTGCTGGTCAGGCATAAGTAATCAATACCTGCAAACATGCTATTAAGGCATCATAATCGAACAGGCAAATACCATCTCTATTTGCTGATATCATTATATCTCCTTTTCTTAAAACAAAAGTATTTTACTTTTAACTAACAACATGTTTTCTTTGTATTAATCTGCATTTTAACTGTAACACTTAATGAACTTACATTATCATTATCATGATCAAGGTTTTTTAACCTTGCTTTGTGTGTTCACATGAAATATGTCAATACACTAGAACTTGAAGAAAGAATAAGATAACATGACTTCCTTCTATAACAATAGTCCTTAAATTTGCTCAATGAGTCTCTCAGGAGGCTTCACGTGTCTTGAGGATTTTCTGATTGATTGTCCTTGAATCTGAGTTGTTGCTTCAGATGATGTGTTCTCAGCTGTGTGATCAGGTTGTTCAACAGTATCAGTCTCTTGACCTGCTGTGGCTGGTCCCATGAGAAGATCTCGACGATTTCTTCTCAGAACAGCACCCTCATCTGTCTGAATGGTGTATGATCTTGGTTGAACTTCACTCAGGACAGTTCCCTTCTGAGTCCATGTGTTTGTTTTGTCTTTGAACCTTACTTGGTCACCAGTGTGGAGTTCAGGTAGGCTTTGTTTTCCTCTGTCATAGTAGTACTTTTGCTTTTCTTTCTGTTGCTCTTTGAACTCCCTCACTTTCTCCCCCTCTTTCGTTTTCAAGAGGTTCTCCGGGATGGGTAGGTTTGACCTTAGCCGACGTCCCATCAGGAGTTGGACTGGTGACATACCACACTCGAGCGGCGTTGTGCGGTATACAAGCATGCTTTGGTAGAAGTCAGTTCCACTGTCTTTTGCCTTGTACTTCAGTCTTTTCACTGTGTTTGCGGGCTCTCCTGGGTCAACAGCTCTGGACAACGTGTCTGCTGTATACATCAGCTTACCCGGTGTGTACGCAACATTCAGTTCATCATAGACTGTCTCTCCTTCGCTTTCCACAACGAGGACTCTCTTTACAAGGTTCAGTCTCTCATAGGCTTTTAAACCTAGTATGGCTTGCACCTCCTTTGGCACCACGATTAATGCTAGCGTGTGCTCTCTGTCCTTGTGTGTCACTTTGACAATGCATCTTCCTTTCACTGGTATTTCAGTACCTAAGTATCCTGTCACTTTCACTTTGATTCCATGTATCTTTGGTCTGGGTCTAATTTTCTTAAAATCAGTCTCTGATATCACATTAACTTGTGCTCCAGTATCCAATTTAAATGGAATGTGTATGTCATTCACTTTTAGTGTCAACATCCAGTCTCTTTCTTCTTTTTTGTTTTCAGACACAACACCTACACAGAACTCCTCTATGTCGCTTTCATCTACTGCATGGACCTTGCTTTGTTGCACTTGGTTCTTGCAGCAACAGGCATAATGGTTGTTTTTGTTGCAACTATTGCATGTTTTACCATATGCTGGACACTATTTTGGTGGATGCTGTGTACCGCATCGACTACATGTCTTTCGATTGTCCCTTTCATTTTCGTTTGCTGGCCACGCCTCTTTTTTCACATTGGCGCTCTTTTTGTTAAACGGTTTGTATCCGTTCTTTCTCACTGCATCCACGTTGCAGCTATTGTCACTGAACAGCTCCTTTGCCTGCAACTTCACAGTCTCTGTAGCCTTACACAGTGCTATGGCTTTTCCCAGGTCTAGATCTTGCTCTCTTAGCAGTCTTTCCCTTAGACCATTATCTGGAATACCACACACCAGTCTGTCTTTTATCAGCGAGTCTGTCAGTCCCCCAAATTCACATGATTTGCTTCTGTTTCTCAGTTCAGTCACATACTGATCAATAGTCTCTCCCGTTTTCTGAACACATGTGAAAAATCTGTGCCTCTCAAACGTCACGTTATGTTTAGGTATGCAGTAGGCCTCAAACTGTTCCATTATTTTATCTAGCTTCATTTTGTCTCCATTAGCAGCGAATGTGAAGTTATTATACACATCCAGCGCTTCATCACCCACGACATGTAAGAACACTGATGATTTCTTATTATCACTTTTCTCGTCAGCTCCGATTGCCGCTAAATACAACTCTACACGTTGTTTGAACCTTCTCCAATTTTCAGCCACATTACCTGTCAACTGAAGCGTCGCTGGTGGGTGTAAACCTTCCATTTTTTCACTTCGTTAGCTATTCGCCAATGGTAAGCAACGATGTTCTCTTTTGGCTTGCTAATTTGTGGAGAGCTGATTTAACTTCAGATTTTTTCTCTGCATCTCTTTCAGCCACTTCTGACACCATGTATCGATTTCTTTGTGGGTTCAATGACGAGACATTTATGAAAGAGAATGACTTTTAATCTAAAGCTTGTTCAACTCTTTTATACAGCTTTTACAGGAGACACGATGCTTGTGATCCATCTAGAACGAAACTGAAACTAAACTAACTGCCTTGCTTCTCTCGGTCACATGACCTCTGCTGGTCAGGCATAAGTAATCAATACCTGCAAACATGCTATTAAGGCATCATAATCGAACAGGCAAATACCATCTCTATTTGCTGATATCATTACACTGGGATGATGTGAATCCCCTGCTCTTTTCTCCAGGGATGGGAAACCCATTACACACACCGGCTGGTACTTCAATATTGCTGCCAGCCCAGTGTGTGAACTGGGGCGGACTGACTGTCAATGTAAAGCACTGGGGAGGGGGGCTTACACTCAGAATTCAATCAACACAGCGTGGCAATATAACCAGAGCTTGAATCTCCGCAGCATTTTAATCGCTGACTTATACTGACCTTGCCATACAAACTTTCTAGAAAGAGACTGTTAATCAAATATATTGTAATTTCTAACGCCAAATACTTGAAACTCAAAATGATAAGATATACTGAAGGCAACTCAAGGTCAAGGAGGTTGCGATGTGTAAGATTCGCAATTTTCAGCAAAAATCACACAAGAAAACTGGATAAAATAAGACTGTTTATTGACCAAAGTAAGCTTGCACAGAAAAACCTTTGATAAAAAGGGCATACAAAATGGCCGCCAGGCCCCGTGATCAGTTTATGAACCATTTTATTTCTGTTACTGCAAGCCAGACAGGCTTGTGGATTGAAGACAGTGAGCCCACGAAAGCCAGTATCTGGGAACCGAAACTCAGAGCAACAGCATACATATTCAATGGATTATAAGTACAGGATGGGGCCCATCAAGATATGGGCGGACAATGTAAAAACACTTATACCCATTTATCGTACAAAGGAAAAACCGTTTAGCAGCCATCAAGGAAAATGTCCGGACCGATCAATATGCGAACCGAGCCGCGGTGACAATGCAAAGGACATTAACAGACATTATCGGCCAGGAAGGCCAGTTTAAGTTATCACCGGCTCCGTTACAAGACAAAGCGCCCCTGCAGAGATTTCTGCCCGCCAAAATTAATACAAAGACAGGACTATGATTTGGCGGGAGATAAGACTGTCCCAAAAGAGTATAACTATGGATTGAAAGTCCATCTAAGTTACTTCTTCTTCACTGCCACGGCTTCTTGTTGGGCGACTTCAGGCTTCCATTTCTTCAAGAACTTTCTTCTACGAGGAACGAACGAAGGGCGGACGGTGCCCGGATCGGCGCCTCTTCCACTTCGGCAGATCGATGAAAACGTTTTCGTCTTTTTAAAGACGGACGGTTTCGGAAAAAGGACAACGTGGCCGGTGTTCAGCCAAACAAGGCTCGGCCACGACGAGAAGACGACAAGGGTGGCCCGGGTACTGGGGTCGGGAGATCATCGACGACCCAGGCCGACGGAGAAGAAACCCTCTGGAGAACCGGCGATCGATGCCACAAGATTCTCCCATGTGCATAACCTGCATCTAGGTCTACTCCATGAACAAAAATCCACGATTGTGGATCTCAACCTTGACGAGCGCTCATCGAGGCTGTGTCTACCCCACCGCTTCGAGAGAGAGAGGAAAAACCCCCTACAGATGCATTTCAATTTGTTTTGGGCACAGCACTGGTCCTGGAGGCTGAATGATTTTGAGAGGGTAAATGGTCAAAGAATAGTGCCACTGATTTGTTAATCACTGGCAAGGGAATAAGTGGTTAGTAAGGCAGAAGCTCAGCAATGGCACAAACACACATGTCCTGGGTTCCCAATGGGACACCATGCTTGGAGGAACCACAGGTAAAAGATTCGCCACTGTGGACCTGGAGCCTTGGCTCTGACCAGAGCTCCGTTCAAACACGGCTCACTGCTTGGAGCAGGGACTGGCGAATTTACTCTTATAACATGCCACCACTGGCGGGAGGGCATAGCAAGGTGCCAACCGTGGCTCAGTGGGTAGCACCCTTACCCTCTGAGTCAGAAGGCTGTGGGTTCAAGTCCCACGCCAGAGACTTGAGCACATAACCCAGGCTGACACTCCAGTGTAGTGCTGCATTGTCAGAGGTGCCGTCTTTTGGATGAGGCGTTAAACCAAGGCCCCGTCTGCTCTCTCAGGTGGATGTAAAAGATCCCATGGCACTATTCAAAGAAGCGCAGGGGAGTTCGCCCCGGTGTCCTGACCAACATTTATCCACCAGCCAACCAGAAACAGATTATCTGGTCATTTATCTCATTGCTGTATGTGGGATCTTGCTGTGCACACATTGTCTGCAATGTTTCCTACATCATAACCTACCTTTGTGCACCCTTGTTGTACTGGGGACCACAGCAGCAGTCTGGCATTCAGGTGAAGTCCTATCTCTGATGGGCAGCGTCACCTTTCCAAACTACCAAAGTGCATCATGAGGTGCTGGAGAACAAACCCAGCTGTAGGGTTTATTACTGAGCTAAAGCACGGCTTCAGAAAACACTTTCATCCTGGAGCTCGGCCCTGTGGTGCTGGGTGGTGGGGACTTTAATTAACAACCAAACTCACACATGTGTACATTTTGGTAGGAAGAATGGGGAGAGGCAATATAAACTAAGTGGTACAACTTTAAAAGGGGTGCAGGAACAGAGAGACCTGGGGGTTCACATACATAAATCTTTCAAGGTGGCAGAACAAGTTGAGAAGGCTGTTATAAAAGCATGTGAGTTCCTTGAGTGTATAAATAGAGGCAGAGTACAAAAGCAAGGAAGTTATGCTAAATCTTTATAACACACTGGTTAGACTTCTAGACCTCTAGACTTGACTATTCCAACGCACTCCTGGCTGGCCTCCCACATTCTACCCTACGTAAACTTGAGGTCATCCAAAACTCTGCTGCCTGTGTCCTAACTCGCACCAAGTCCCGTTCGCCCATCACCCCTGTGCTCACTGACCTACATTGGCTCCCGGTTAAGCAACGCTTCAATTTCACAATTCTCATCCTTGTTTTCAAATCCCTCCATGGCTTCGCCCTGCTCTATCTCTGTAATCTCCTCCAGCCCCACAACCCCCCGAGTTATCTGCGCTCCTCTAATTCTGCCCTCTTGAGCATTCCTGATCATAATCGCTCAACCATTGGTGGCCGTGCCTTCTGTTGCCGAGGCCCTAAGCTCTGGAATTCCCTGCCTAAACCTCTCCGCCTCGCTACCTCTCTTTCCTCCTTTAAAACGCTCCTTAAAACCTACCTCTTAGACCAAGCTTTTGGTCACCTGCCCTAATTTCTCCTTATGTGGATCAGTGTCAAATTTTTTGTCTTATAATACTCCTGTGCAGTGCCTTGGGACATTTTACTACGTTAAAGGCGCTATATAAATACAAGTTGTTGTTATTATTGTTAGGCCTCAGCTGGAGTATTGTGTTCAAATCACCACACTTCAAGAAGGCTGTCAAGGCCTTGGAGAGGATGCGGAGAAAATTTACTGGAATGGTACCAGGGATGAGGGACTTCAGTTATGTGGAGAGACCAGAGATTGTGGGGTTGTTCTCCTTAGAGCAGAGAAGGTTAAGGGGAGATTTAATAGTGTTCAAAATCATCAAGGGTTATGATCGAGTAGATCAGGAGAAACTGTTGCCACTAGCAGGAGGGTTGGTAACCAGAGGACACAGATTTAAGGTAATTGGCAAAAGAATCAGAGGGGAAATTAGAAGTTTTTTTCTTACACTGCAAGTTGTTGTGATCTGGAATGTGCTGCCTGAAAGGGCGGTGGAAGCAGGTTCAATAGTGACTTTCAAAAGGCTATTGGATATATACTTAAACAGGAAACATTTGCTGGGCTATGGAGAAAGAGCAGGGGGAGTGAGACTAATTGGAGACCTCGTTCAAAGAGCCGGCACAGGCACGATGGGCCGAATGACCTCCTTCTGTGCTGTAAGATTCTATGTAGCTCCCCCACTGAGGCACTAGACTTGGGTGTGTCAAACCTAGGCCGAACAACTCCTCACAGGGAGGAAAGGAGGGAACACCGTAGTGCAAGACACTGCAGGACGCTCCCGCACGCCCCCGTGACGGTTTAAGAGCGGCATTTCAGCGAGTTGGAAGCAATCCATTCGCCCATCTTGGCCACAGCTTGTCCGCAATGTAGGGATATGAGTGGAGAACTGTAGAGCTGAACTGGAGTCTCTGATGCTTTCATCCATTTGGGTCGTAAAACAAATGACTTATTGATATTACAATACTGAGTCAAAGCAAGCAAAGCTGTAAGAAATGTATTGTCCTATTCACAGACATTAGATAAAGATGCTTCAATAAGAATATGGTAATGATGATGCCAGGCAGGGAATAAGCGAGCATATTATTAGACCAGCTTGGTTCACATAAACAGGAGCAATCTATCCATTAAATAGCCCAATTATCCTCCATGCTTCAAATGCAGTCGCACTGTTGACTCAGCTTAACTCACAGAGCTCAGTGTTGCCTCTTTGAGCATTATGGCGCTGTTTGATAAAACAGCCTCTTGGCAGTCAGGTAATTTGCCAGCATAAGCGATAATTCGATTAAACTGCAGTGGGTGACATGCATTCTCAACAAGCCATTTCTAATACTGGAAAGTGAACACTGACTATTAACCATGACAGTCCCAAAATGATGTTACAAATCACAGGGGCCAATAATGTGGTCAAGTAAAAAAATATTATCCAATCTCAGGTTGTGGGCATCGCTGGCAAGGCCAGCATTTATTGCCCATCACCTTGTGGCCCTTGTATTGATTTCTTTGTGGGTTCAATGACGAGACATTTATGAAAGAGAATGACTTTTAATCTAAAGCTTGTTCAACTCTTTTATACAGCTTTTACAGGAGACACGATGCTTGTGTTGCATCTAGAACGAAACTGAAACTAAACCCAAACTGCTCCTCTCTCACATGACCTCTGCTGGTCAGGCATAAGTAATCAATACCTGCAAACATGCTGTTAAGGCATCATAATCGAACAGGCAAATACCATCTCTATTTGCTGATATCATTACATCTCCTTTTCTTAAAACAAAAGTAATTTACTTTTAACTAACAACATGTTTTCTTTGTATTAATCTGCATTTTAACTGTAACACTTAATGAACTTACATTATCATTATCATGATCAAGGTTTTTTAACCTTGCTTTGTGTGTTCACATGAAATATGTCAATACACTAGAACTTGAAGAAAGAATAAGATAACATTACTTCCTTCTATAATAATAGTCCTTAAATTTGCTCAATGAGTCTCTCAGGAGGCTTCACGTGTCTTGAGGATTTTCTGATTGATTGTCCTTGAATCTGAGTTGTTGCCTCAGATGATGTGTTCTCAGCTGTGTGATCAGGTTGTTCAACAGTATCAGTCTCTTGACCTGCTGTGGCTGGTCCCATGAGAAGATCTCGATGATTTCTTCTCAGAACAGCACCCTCATCTGTCTGAATGGTGTATGATCTTGATTGAACTTCACTCAGGACAGTTCCCTTCTGAGTCCATGTGTTTGTTTTGTCTTTCAACCTTACTTGGTCACCAGTGTGGAGTTCAGGTAGGTTTTGTGTTCCTCTGTCATAGTAGTACTTTTGCTTTTCTTTCTGTTGTTCTTTGAACTTCCTCACTTTCTCCCCCTCTTTTGTTTTCAGGAGGTTCTCCGGGATGGATAGGTTTGACCTTAGCCGACGTCCCATCAGGAGTTGGGCTGGTGACTTACCATACTCGAGCGGTGTTGTGCGGTATACAAGCATGCTTTGGTAGAAGTCAGTTCCACTGTCTTTTGCCTTGTACATCAGTCTTTTCACTGTCTGGACCCATTTTTCCACTAGTCCATTGGACTGTGGATAGTGAGGACTTGACGTTGTGTGGACAAAGTCCCACTCTTTGGCAAAGTGTCGGAAACTTGCATTGTAAAACTGGGGTCCGTTGTCTGTGAAGACCTCGCTTGCCACGCCATGTCTGGAGAATATGACTTTCATACATGTTATCACAGCATCTGCAGTGGTGGTGTACAGACTACAAACCTCTGGATACAGGGAGTAATAGTCTGTGACTACAAGATAGTCCTTCCCTTGACATACGAATAGGTCAGCGCCTACCTTCTGGTAAGGTCTGTCTGGTGCTGGATGTGGCTTTAGTGGTTCTACCGGATTGCTTGCTCGATATTTCAGGCATATTGTGCAGTTTGACACCTCATTTGTCACATCTTGGTTGATTCGTGGCCAGTACATCACCTCTCGTGCTCTTTTCTTACACTTTTCGATTCCCAGATGTCCTCCATGGATCTTTTTTAACATCTCTTTTCTCAGACTCTTTGGGATAACTATTTTACTTCCTTTGTAGATGATGTCTTCGACCACTGATAGTTCCGCCCTGCAGTTCCAGTACTCTGCCATGTCAGGTGAGCAGTCTTGCTTCATGTTGGGCCATCCATCCAAGATGCTTTTCCTCAGTCGTCTCATTGTTTCATCTTTGTTTGTCTCAGTCTTTATGAGCTCCATTTTTGCATCTGCTATGGGCAGTGCACTTGTGATCATGTCCACGTAGGCGTTCACTTTTTCATCCATTGCGGTGTTTGCGGGCTCACTTGGGTCTACAGCTCTGGACAACGTGTCTGCTGTATACATCAGCTTACCCGGTGTGTACGCAACATTCAGTGTATAGCGTTGCAGCCTGATCATCATTCTTTGTATTCTAAGCGGACAGCTATTTAGTGGCTTTTGGAACAATGCAATCAAGGGCTTATGGTCAGTCTCTACACTGATTGCTTGTCCTGCCACAAACTGGTGAAATCTTTCACAGGCGTATGTGATGCTGAGCAGCTCCTTTTCTATTTGAGCATATCGCGTCTCCACGTCTGTCATTGAGCGCGATGCATATGCAATAGGTTGCCAGTAGTCATATTTTTGCAGAAGAACGGCACCGAGCCCACTCTGTGATGCATCTGATGATATCTTGATGGGTCTCGCTGGGTCATAAAACCTCAGAACTGGTTCCTCTGTGAGCAGTTTCTTTAGATCGCTCCATGACTTCTCATGCTCATGATTCCATTCCCATTCTATGTTCTTTTCAGTTAGTCTTCTCAGTGGTGCCATCTTTTCTGAGAGGTTGGATATGAATTTCCCCATGTAGTTGATCATTCCATTAAACCTCTGCACGTCCTTTTTGCATTGTGGCTTTGGCATATTCTCAATGGCGGACGCCTTTCTGGGATCTGGTCTGATGCCCTCACTGCTAAGGATATCTCCCACGAATGTCAGTTCTGTCACCCCGAGCTGGCATTTCTCTCTATTCAGCTTCAGGTTTGTTTTCCTTGTTGCTTCCAGCACTTTTTTCAGTCTCTCGTCATGCTCAGTTCTCGTGGTTCCCCATACTATGATGTCATCCATTGATGTATCAACTCCCTCCAGGTGCTCATAGATCATATGGATAGTCTTGTGATACATTTCAGGAGCTGAGGCAATGCCAAATGGTAACCTTAGGAATCTGTATCTGCCAAATGGACTGTTGAACGTGCACAGTCTTGAACTTGCTTCGTCCAGCTTCATCTGCCAAAATCCTGATGATGCATCTAACTTGCTGAAATATTTTGCATTTGCAAACTGTGCCATGATTTCCTCACGTGTAGGAAGCTTGAAGTGCTCTCTCTTTATTGCTCTGTTTAGATCTCTTGGATCCAGGCAAATTCTGAGCTTTCCATTCTTTTTGTCCACTACTACGAGGGAACTCACCCACTCAGTTGGCTCATCTATCTTCTGAATCACGTTCAGGCTTTCCATCCTGTCCAACTCTGCCTTCAGTTGCTTTTGAAGAGCAAACGGAACTTTTCTGCATGGATGTATGACCGGTGTCATACTTTTATCTACTCTGATCGTGTGTTCTCCTGGAATGCAGCCTAGACCCTTAAATAGGTCGTTGTACTCTTTCATGAGTTCATCATAGACTGTCTCTCCTTCGCTTTCCACAACGAGGACTCTCTTTACAAGGTTCAGTCTCTCACAGGCTTTTAAACCTAGTATGGCTTGCACCTCCTTTGGCACCACGATTAATGCTAACGTGTACTCTCTGTCCTTGTGTGTTACTTTGACAATGCATCTTCCTTTCACTGGTATATCAGTACCTGAGTATCCTGTCACTTTCACTTTGATTCCATGTATCTTTGGTCTGGGTCTAATTTTCTTAAAATCAGTCTCTGATATCACATTAACTTGTGCTCCAGTATCCAATTTAAATGGAATGTGTATGTCATTCACTTTTAGTGTCAACATCCAGTCTCTTTCTTCTTTTTTGTTTTCAGACACAACATCTACATAGAACTCCTCTGTCGCTTTCATCTACTGCATGGACCTTGCTTTGTTGCACTTGGTTCTTGCAGCAACGGGCATAATGGTTGTTTTTGTTGCAACTATTGCATGTTTTACCATATGCTGGACACTTTTTTGGTGGATGCTGTGTACCACATCGACTACATGTCTTTCGATTGTCCCTTTCATTTTCGTTTGCTGGCCACGCCTCTTTTTTCACATTGGCGCTCTTTTTGTTAAACGGTTTGTATCCGTTCTTTCTCACTGCATCCACGTTGCAGCTATTGTCACTGAACAGCTCCTTTGCCTGCAACTTCACAGTCTCTGTAGCCCTGCACAGTGCTATGGCTTTTCCCAGGTCTAGATCTTGCTCTCTTAGCAGTCTTTCCCTTAGACCATTATTCGGAATACCACACACCAGTCTGTCTTTTATCAGCAAGTCTGTCAGTCCCCCAAATTCACACGATTTGCTTCTGTTTCTCAGTTCAGTCACATACTGATCAATAGTCTCAACCGTTTTCTGTACACATGTGAAAAATCTGTGCCTCTCAAACGTCACATTACGTTTAGGTATGCAGTAGGCCTCAAACTGTTCCATTATTTTATCCAACTTCATTTTGTCTCCATCAGCACCGAATGTGAAGTTATTATACACCTCCAGCGCTTCATCACCCACGACATGTAAGAACAGTGACGATTGCTTTTTATTACTTTTCTTGTCAGCTCCGATTGCCGCTAAATACAACCCTAAACGTTGTTTGAATCTCCTCCAATTTTCAGCCACATTACCTGTCAACTGAAGCGTCGCCGGTGGGAGTAAACCTTCCATTTTTCACTTCGTTAGCTATTCTCTAATGGTAAGTAACGATGTTCTCTTTTGGCTTGCTAATTTGTGGAGAGCTGATTTAACTTCAGATTTTTTCTGTTCATCTCTTTCAGCCACTTCTGACACCATGTATTGATTTCTTTGTGGGTTCAATGACGAGACATTTATGAAAGAGAATGACTTTTAATCTAAAGCTTGTTCAACTCTTTTATACAGCTTTTACAGGAGACACGATGCTTGTGTTGCATCTAGAACGAAACTGAAACTAAACCCAAACTGCTCTTCCCTCACATGACCTCTGCTGGTCAGGCATAAGTAATCAATACCTGCAAACATGCTGTTAAGGCATCATAATCGAACAGGCAAATACCATCTCTATTTGCTGATATCATTACAGCCCTGGATACAACTAAGTGGCTTGTTAGAGAGAGGTTAATAGTCAACATGGTGGTGTGGGACTGGAGTCACGTATAGGCCAGGCCAACGTTCCCTGTAAGGTCCGCGGCTGCACACCTTTCTGTCGGTCCCGCACAGCCCAGGACCGGCTTTCTCAATGTAGTTTCGCGCATGCGTGCAACTGTAAATGGGCCGCGCAACGGGCCGCACACCCAAAAAAATAAGAAGGAACATTGAGCCAGAGCGGGTAAAGATTTCCTTCCCTAAAGGACATTAATGAGCCAGTTGGGTCCTTATGACAATCCGACAGCTTCATGGTCACTTTTACTGATACCCATAATGCTGCTGGGCCTCGGGTGCCACCTCCCTGCATTATAGAGCCTGAAGCCTGAGGCCTACAATGCTGCCCCTTGTGCCCAGTGCTGTGTGAGGCCACCCAGAACATTTCCGGTGCTCAGAGCCTGTGCAGCAGTTGTCCACTAGGTTCATTTTTAAAAAAAATTGTTTTATTCATTCTTGGGGTGTGGGCGTCGCTGGCAAGGCCAGCATTTATTGCCCATCCCTAGTTGCCCTGGAGAAGGTGGTGGTGAGCCACCTTCTTCAACAATTGCAGTCCGTGTGGTGAAGGTACTCCCACAGTGCTGTTAGGGAAGGAGTTCCAGGATTTTGACCCAGCGGCGATGAAGGAACGGCGATATATTTCCAAGTCAGGATGGTGTGTAACTTGGAGGGGAACTTGGAGGTGGTGGTGTTCCCATGCGCCTGCTGCCCTTGTCCTTCTAGGTGGAAGAGGTCGTGGGTTTGGGAGGTGCTGTCGAAGAAGCCTTGGTGAGTTGCTGCAGTGCATCTTGTAGATGGTACACACTGCAGCCACGGTACGCCAGTGGTGGAGGGAGTGAATGTTCAAGGTGGTGGATGGGGTGCTGATCAATTGGACTGCATTGTCCTGGATGGTGTCGAGCTTCTTGAGTGTTGTTGGAGCTGCACTCATCCAGGCAAGTGGAGAGTATTCCATCACACTCCTTACTTGTGCCTTGTAGATGGTGGAAAGGCTTTGGAGAGTCATGAGCTGAGTCACTCACCACAGAATACCCAGCCTCTGACCTGCTCTTGTTGCCACAGTAATTATGTGGCTGGTCCAGTTCTGTTTCTGGTCAATGGTGACCCCCAGGATGCTGATGGTGGGGGGACTCAGGAATGGTAATGCTGTTGAATGTCAAGAGGCGGTGGTTAGACTCTCGCTTGTTGGAGATAGTCATTGCCTGGCACTTGTGTGGCATGAATGTTACCTGCCACTTATCAGCCCAAGCCTGAATGTTGTCCAGGTCTTGCTGCATTCAGGCATGGACTGCTTCATTATCTGAGGAGTTGCGAATGGAACTGAACACTGGGCAATCATCAGCGAACATCCCCACTTCTGACCTTATGATGAATCGAGGATCATTGATGAAGCAGCTGAAGATGTTTGGGCCTAGGACACTGCCCTGAGGAACTCCTGCAGTGATGTCCTGGGGCTGAGCTGATTGTCCTCCAACAACCATAACAATTTTCCTTTGTGCTAGGTATGCCTTCAGCCAGCAGAGAGTTTTCCCCTGATCCCTATTGACCAGTTTTACCAGGGCTCCTCGGTGCCACACTTGGTCGAATGCTGCCTTGATGTTAAGGGCCGTCGTTCTCCCTTAAAGACCTGAATCAGGAGAGGTCCCCATAATACGATTCCTGTCTCTGTGGGGTGCTCCCCAAGGCTAGGCCACTCTAGGGCAGTAACGGAGGCCACAACCCTTCAGCGCCAGCCTTGCTCTTAAAGTTACATTGATGTTTTTCTTTTAAGTCAGGGTCTTTCTGTTACGTTGCTGTTGTTGGACAAAGGAAAGTTGGAAAGCTCCCTGATAGCTTCAAACACCTGCACGTCATTGCTGCTCTCTGCTCGTTCTGCATATGGCCTTAGTATACTGATTAATGGAGAACTATATCTTCTTTCTTATCCCAAAGAGATCCCTAGAAATTCTTCTATATCTGTAGGTTCTGGAGGAGGCTGCTCTTCATTGTAGGGTGGTCCTCAACTCTTCCCTACAGGACCTAGTGTAGCGGGACCTCCTAACCTGTGCCGCTGATTCGGGCAGTTCTCGTTCCTTGTCGTCTCCAGGCAGTTTCCCCTCCAGTTGCAAGACAGTTTTAAGAGTGACCAACGGCTGGCATCCAATGAGAGCAGCCGGTACCCAACAGTATGACCCTTGACCCTGTGGCACCCCCCCCCCCCCAGCGTGTCATGTGTGAGAACCAGGAGCGTTAAATATTTCTTCAAATGGTGCGAGGTCAACTTCTGGCCCCATGAGCACACAACATCTGCTGCTCACCAGTCCCTCGCCGTGACCACTGTGAGCTACATTTCAGGAACAATCTCCACTGATCCGTGCCCACTCAATGTTTACTTTCATGTGGGCCACACTCTTCAATTCTCCCCAGTTAGTTTTCTGTCTTTTTTCACTTGTATCCCAATGGTGACCGTGGATGACTTGCTTCCCCATCAGTGAAATGCTGAACCCAGACACGAGGAAGTGTATGAGAGCACCCAGCAGTGTCTTGTGCTCTAGTTTTCCATCCTTTTCTCCCCCTGGGGTTATTGCCCGGCTTCTTTTTGCCACCTCCTAGCTGGCATGATTGGACTCGCTGCAGCAATCCTAAAGGACTGGAAGGTGGGAAGGTGGGATTTGCGGAGGGGGGTGTTGCATGTACAAGACAATAAAAACAGTAACCATTTGGACGTTGTCTGATACTAAAAGAGAAGATCAACTCCTTGTGCAAGTAGCAAGAAGACAGCGAGGGAGACAAAGAACAATTCCTTATAAGGTATCAATCAGGCTCGCTTCCAATTATATAAAGGGGCAGAAAGAGGTGCAGCAAACAGGAGGGTGCACAGCAAGCTCAGTGGAGTGGCTACCCATAGCGTGTTGAGAGCTGCACGCAAGAAGAAGAGGACGAGGAAGAATCACTTCAATACACGCTCTGGCTCTCCCAGAACAATGACTTGATGACCCTGAATCCTGAACCCTATTCCGTAGTTGGGAGTGTTATCTTGAACTGTTGCCTCATGTTGTTCGGTAATGGAAGGAAGTTCTTTGTAATCTCAATACAAGTTTCTGTGGTTCCTGTCTCTGCTCATCGCCAGAGACTAAAACCCTACAGACTGGAAACATCTTGGTGGACATAACCAAAGTGGGCAGTAGTGACAGGATGACGTTCTACGGCACATTTCATATTATTAATGCCACAACAACATTGGACGCAAGAAAAGAAAGAAAGACCAGTACAGGAAACTTTTGTTTAACCGGAGGTTAAATGTCCAGAAAGCTCTATCTACTGGCAAAATTCAGGAGCCGTTTCCTATAGGTTTTTTTACTTCTCGTTGCTTTTTTTTTCCAGTCGTGGCTCCCAAGCGTCTAGCTGAAGCTGTTGCTTAGCTACAGAGACGCTTTTAAGCTGCGGCTGACTGTTTTGAAGCTGTTGCTAAGCAACAGGGTTTGTTGTTTCAGCTCCGTATGTTTTAACATTAGCGCTGGTTTATACGGCAGTTTTGATGGGACGGCACCAACTCGGTCCCGTCAGTGCCGGATACCAGAAAGTTTCCTGTATTTCTATCATGCCTTTACAACTTCAGGATGTCCCAAAGCCCTTTACAGCCAATAAAGTACTTTTTGAAGTGTAGTCACTGTTGTAATGTAGGAAACGCAGCAGCCAATTGGCACACAGCAAGCTCCCACGAACAGCAATGTGATAATGACCAGATCATCTGTTTTAGTGATGTTGGTTGAGGGATAAATACTGGCCAGGACACCAGCAGGGGTGAACTTCCATATTCTTCAAAATAATGTCATGGGAGCTTTTATGTCCACCTGAGAGAGCAGATGGGACCTCAGTTTAAGGTCAGATCTAAAACATGGCACCTCCGACAGTGCAGCACTCCCCCAGCACTGCACTGAAGTGTCAGCCTGGATTTTCTGCTCAAGTCAAGCACATGCACCATAGCATCATGTTTGACAGACGTACTGTTATTGTTTGTAGATTTCTAACGGCTTTTCAACTCCATCTTTATGACCTCCACTAAGCTGAGAAGCAGTGATCTAACCAGAGTGGTTGCACTGAGCAGGAGCGGGGCAGCGGTTGCACTGAGCAGGAGCGGGGCAGTGGTTGCACTGAGCAGGAGCGGGGCAGTGGTTGCACTGAGCAGGAGCGGGGCAGCGGTTGCACTGAGCAGGAGCGGGGCAGCGGTTGCACTGAGCAGGAGCGGGGCAGTGGTTGCACTGAGCAGGAGCGGGGCAGTGGTTGCACTGAGCAGAAGCGGGGCAGTGGTTGCACTGAGCAGGAGCGGGGCAGTGGTTGCACTGAGCAGGAGCGGGGCAGCGGTTGCACTGAGCAGGAGCGGGGCAGTGGTTGCACTGAGTAGGAGCGGGGCAGTGGTTGCACTGAGCAGGAGCGGGGCAGCGGTTGCACTGAGCAGGAGCGGGGCAGTGGTTGCACTGAGCAGGAGCGGGGCTCAAGAACAACAGCTTTGTCGTCTTGCTGCCCTGGTGGAGCTTGTCCCAAGCAGCAGTGGCTGGGTGAAATGGTCTAACTCTGGAACCAGACTTCGCCCAGTGCACAACAACATTACATTACAAATTGTAAACACTGTTACTACCTGACGTAAGAAAACTACTAGGCACTTGGTCTAAGCGTTAAACAAAGCTTTAATCAACTGGTTTTCAATATGGAGGTCTAGTTGTGTCCTTCACTAGTACCTGTTAAAGAATGTCCTGAGCAAGCTGGGCCCGTGCCCGAGTATTTATACTCTCCCGGGACAGCGCCACCAGCAGGCCGCCCAGTATCATTTCATAAGTTATTTCCACATGAATGACGAGATTCATGTCACTACCATTTGAGGATTTCTTTTAAATTGCTTGCTGTAAAGGTGAATTAAAGGGTCCCGTCCTTTCCTCCAATTTAACTCTCCTTCAACTGGAGATATTTACAACTTGCTGTTTTATTGCTTTCATAAAAATTGATCTGAATCTGATTGAGTTCCTGGACTAGTTGGGATTCTGACTGTGTCCCACTCTCTTCCACTATTAATATTGTGAACCAGGCTCCACATCTTACACATCATAATGGTGTGAGCTGTCCGCACCGAATCAGCACAGCACTGGGGAACGGGTAATGAGGGGTTAACCCTTTGTGGATGAATCCTGTGAGAGGGGAAGGGTAATGAGGGGTTAACCCTTTGTGAATTAATTGTTTTTTTTTATTCATTCATTGGATGTGGGCATCATTGGCAAGGCCAGCATTTATTGTCCATCCCTACTTGCCCTTGAGAAGGTGGTGGTGAGCCACCTTATACAACTGAGTGGCTCGCTGGGCCATTTCAGAGGGCAGTTAAGAGTCAACCACATTGCTGTGGGTCTGGAGTCACATATAGGCCAGACCGGGTAAGGACGGCAGATTTCCTTCCCTAAAGGACATTAGTGAACCAGATGGGTTTTTACAACAATCCGATAGTTTCATGGTCACCATTACAGATACCAGCTTTTTATTCCAGATTTATTTAATTCATTGAATTTAAATTCCCCAGCTGCCGTGGTGGGATTTTAACTCATGTCTCTGGATCCTTAGTCCAGGCATCTGGATTACTGGTCCAGTGACATTAAAAAAGAGGAATAAGGTACATAAAAGAGTGAGAGTGTTGGATAGTACTAGAGAAGAAAGTAGTACTAGAGATGGAAGTAGTAACATATTAGATAGGAGCAGACTAAGAAAGACTACGAAAAGTTCAAAAATGGGTTTAGAATGCATGTACGTAAATGCACAAAGTGTGGTGAATAAGGTTGGTGAGCTACAAGCACAATTAGCCGTCTGGCAATATGATGTTGTGGAAATAACAGAAACGTGGTTTAAAAACAGTGAGGACTGGGCACTTAATATTCAAGAGTACAAGGTATCCAGAAAAGATAGGGAAGGAAAAAAGGGAGGTGGGGTGGCAGTGCTGATTAAGGAAGACATTGTAGTGTTGGAAAGGGAGGATGTTCTTGAGGGGCCAAGGACAGAATCCATTTGGTTAGAGTTGAGGAGCAAAAAGGGTATGATCACGCCCCTGGCGGTATTCTACAGGCCTCCAAATAGTGAGAGGGAGGTAGAGGAGCAAATCTACAGGGAAATCGCAGAGATATGCAAGAGCTATAGAGTGGTGATATTGGGGGACTTTAATTACCCAAATATCAATTGGGATAATGCTGGGGAAAAGGGAAAGGAGGGGGAGGAATTTCTGAAATATGTTCAGGAGAACTTCCTTGACCAGTATGTTCTTGGCCCAACTAGAAAGGAGGCATTGCTGGATCTGGTGCTGGGGAATGAGGTGGGCCAGGTTGACCAAGTGTCTGTGGGAGAACACTTGGGTACAAGTGATCATCGTATCATAAGATTTAGATTAGCAATGGAGAGGAGCAAGGAACAATCTAGAGTGGAACTTCTAAACTGGAATAGGGCTAACTTCAATGGGATGCGAAAGGAAAGGATCTAGCCAGGGTAAAATGGAACCAAAGACTGACAGGAAAAACTGTAATGGAACAATGGGTGATCTTTAAGGTGGAGATGTTGCAAGTACAGGTTAGGTACATTCCAACAAGAGGGAAGGGTAAGGGAACCAAAGCAAGGGTTCCTTGGATGATGAGGGAGATAGAGAAGATGATGAAACAAAAAAAGAGGGTGTATGATGCATGTCAGGTGAATTCTTCAAGGGAGAACCAGACCAAATACAATAAGTTGAGAGGGGAAGTGAAGTTGAAAATAAGATTGGCAAAGAGAGAATATGAGAGTAGAATGGTGGTTAACATAAAAGGGAACCCAAAAATCTTCTACCGGCATGTAAACAGTAAGCAGGTAGTAAGAGGTGGGGTGAGGCCTATTAGGGACAAAGAATGTGATATATGCTTAGAGGCGCAGGGCAAGGCTAGAATACTCAATGAGTACTTTGTATCATAATACAATAGCAAAATACTGTGGATGCTGGAAATTTGAAATAACAGCAGAAAACACTGGAAAAACTCAGGAGAGAAACAGAGTCAACGTTTCAGGTCGAAGACCCTTCGTCAGAACTGGAAAAAAGCAGGAAATGGAACAGATTTTTAAGCAAGTTTAGGGGCTGGGAAAAGGGGGAGGGGATGAAAGAACAAGAGGGAAGGTCAGTGATAGGATAGAAAGCAGGAGAGATTAAGAGACATTGAGAGACATTCAAGGCGAGAGGAGGTGGTACTGGGACAGGTTAAGGAACACGGGATGGCTCTCGATGAAGTGTGAATTGCGCTGGCAGAATGAAGGACAGCTGCCATGTGGGAGGGAAGAAAAAAGGCACAAACAAAAAGTGTGGATAAAAAATAAATATATGTGATAGGGGCCGAGGTTATGATCTGAAATTGTTGAACTCTATGTTGAGTCCAGAAGGCTGTAAAGTGCCTAATCGAAAGATGAGGTGCTGTTCCTCGAGCTTACGCTGAGCTTCCGTGGAACAATGCAAGAGGCCGAGGACGGTGAGGTCTGAGTGGGAATGGGGCGGAGAATTAAAGTGACAGGCGACCGGAAGCTCGGGGTCCCCCTTACGGACTGAACGGAGTATTTGTATCGGTGTTTACTAAGGAGGTGGATGCTGACAAGATATCAGTAGAAGTGGAAAAGGTAGAAGAAATGGAAGGGGTGAAAATTGATGGACAGGATGTACTGGAAAGGCTGGGTATGGTTAGAGTGGACAAGTCGCCTGGTCCAGATGGCTTGCATCCCAGGTTGCTAAGGGAATTGGGGGAGGAGATAGCGGAAGGGCTTGCCATAATTTTCCAATCTTCCCTAGATGCGGGGGAGGTGCCTGAGGATTGGAAAGTGGCAAATGTGACACCATTGTTCAAGAAAGGGTGTAAGGACAATCCTAGTAACTACAGGCCAGTCAGTTTAACATCAGTGGTGGGTAAAGTTTTAGAAACAATAATCAAGGAAAAATTAATGGGCATTTGGAGAGGTTTAAGCTAATTAAGGAGAGCCAACACGGATTTGTAAAAGGCAGATCGTGTTTGACTAATTGAATTTTTTGATGAAGTAACAGGGAGGATTGATGAAGGGAACGCAGTGGATGTTGTCTACATGGATGTTCGGAAGGCGTTTGACAAAGTACCACATAGAAGGCTGGTTAACAAAATTGAGGCTACAGAATAGGTGGGACAGTGGCAGCTTGGATAAGGAATTGGCTTAAGGACAGAAAACAGCGAGTTGTGGTAAATGGCTGTTTTTCAGACTGGAGGATGATAGACAGTGGTGTTCCCCAAGGGTCAGTGCTGGGGTCACTGCTTTTTTTGATATATATAAAATGACCTGGATATTGGAATACAGAGTAGAATTTCTAAATTTGCCGATGACACCAAACTTGGGGGTGTGGCAAACAGTGACGATGATACCAATTGACTGCAGCAGGACATAGAAAGGCTAGCAGAGTGGGCAGACAAGTGGCAGATGGAATTTAATACAGAGAAGTGTGAGGTGATGCATTTTGGCAGAAGGAACAGGGAGAGGCAATATACACTTAATGGCACAGTTTTAAAGATTGTGCAGGGACAGAGGGACCTGGGAGTTAATATGCATAGGTCCCTGAAGGTGGCAGGACATATTGAGAGAGTGGTTAACAAAGCATATGGAATCTTGGGCTTCATAAATAGAGGTATTGAGTACAAAAGTAGAGAAGTTATGCTAAACATTTATAAAGCGTTGGTTAGGCCACAACTGGAGTATTGCGTTCAGTTCTGGTCACCACTTTAGGAAGGATGTGAAGGCCCCTGAGAGGGTGCAGAGGAGAATTACCAGAATGGTTCCAGGGATGCGGGACCTTAGCTACAAGGACAGGCTGGAGAAGCTGGATTTGTTTTCATTAGAGCAAAGGAGGTTGAGGGGTGATTTGATAGAGGTGTACAAGATTATGACAGGTTTGGATAGGCTAGACGGGGAAAGGCTGTTCCCACTAGTTGATGGTACAGAGACTAGGGGACACAGATTTAAGTTTTTTTTTAAATTCAGATTTAAGGTTTTGGGCAAGAGATACAGGGGGGATGTGAGGAGCAGTGAGTGGTGATGACCTGGAATTCACTACCGACGGAAGTGGTGGAAGCGGAGACACTCAATGTTTTCAAGGGGAGACTGGATAGGCACTTGAGGGAAATAAACTTGCAGGGCTACGGGGAGAGAGCGGGGGAATGGGACTGACTGGATTGCTCCACAGAGAGCCGGCACGGACTCGGTGGGCCAAATGGCCTCCCTCTGTGCTGTTATGACTCTATGGGATAAAAATTGGGTAGTGCCCCCTTTGGGGCGCTACCTTCGCCGGGGCGTTAATTTTAGCACCCAGAAAATGTTAGCGCCCCCGTGGCCGATTTTCCCAGGTAGCACCCCGAGATCCTTAATAACCACTAAATGGCCTCTATAATCCTATTTTAACAGGCACTTGCAAATTTAACTCTTTTCCCACATAAAACACGCCTGGTGGGAATCACGAATGTGAAACCTGGCGGGAGCACTATTGGATTGCTGACTATCAACTGCAGGTCAACCATTAAAGAGGAGATTTGATCAGCCATGATTTGCAGGTGGCAGGACTTAGTGGTCTCAGGTCTGGGGCAACTTTTAGAAGGCTTAACCACACCTGTGGAAGGTTGGAGCCTCACACCCACCTCCAGTGTGACCTCCTGGGAAACCCCTCTCACCACCTTCACTCAGCACTTCCTCAACAGAGGCATATACCAGAAGCATGGGAGCCATTTGTTTCCTTCCCATCTGGGCATTAGAGGAGCTTCAGCACCAACTGCGGCAGCAGCAGAACCAGGAACAACAGCAGCACCAACAGCAGGAGCATCAACAGGAGCGGCAAGCTACTAGTCACCCACCTGAAGATGCACAGACCACGGTGGCATAGTGGTTAGCACTGTTGCCTCACAGCGCCAGGGACCCGGGTTCGAATCCGGCCTCGGGTGACTGTCTGTGTGGAGTTTGCACATTCTCCCCGTGTTTGCGTGGGTTTCCTCCGGGTGCTCCAGTTTCCTCCCACAGTCCAAAGATGTGCGGGTTAGGTTGATTGGCTATGATAAATTGACCCTTAGTGTTAGGGGGATTAAAATATGTGGGGTTACGGGGATAGGGTGGGATATGTGTTGGTGTAGGGGTTACGGGGATCGGGTGGGATATGTGTCGGTGCAGGCTCGATGGGCCGAAATGGCCTCTATCTGCACTGTGGGGTTTCTGTGATTCTGTGATTCTGTGAAGAGCGCCAGCGCGCGACAACATTGCTGCCCGGGATGCAAGGGACGCACTCATCCTGGCCAAATTTGCTTAGCCCAGCCAAACAAACACTTTTGCCTCGCAGCTTCTTCCCAGAGCATTTACAATGGCCAAGAACCAGAGGATTCCTAGCAGTCTGACCACCATACTGACAGTTACAAGTATGCCTAAGCCCTCAATGTGGAAGTCCCACTAGCGAAATGACAGACGATACAACTGCACCATTTGCCATCAGAAATTTTATGTACATTACCGAAGTGATGGCACTTTTGCAGTAAACTCAAAATTGCACCCAAGTGACTACCCTTGTGACTATTTGTGCAGAAATTTCCTCTTACGCGTGCTCCTACGTGGTGCCTCCCCTGCGACTTCAGCAGGTGTGGAGGCCCCTTGCTCACTTTGCTGCTGCTCCTGTCTCAACACCTTTGGCGGGCGTCCTCTGGGGTGGCGAGCCTGTGAGGGCTCGTCAACAGTCTGCTGCTCCTGCCTATCTCACTTGGGTGTGGACTCCAGTGGGGCTCTGTCCGAGGGCTCTGCAGTGGCATGGAAGTGTGAGCACTTGGAGAGGAGCCCCCACTTCCTTGAGGTCTGCCACCAACCTCCCTCTCATGGGTCAGGTCCCCCTCAGCGCCTGCAAGTGGCTGGAGAGCACCTATCTGCACATCAGCGGGGCCATGGGGACCCGTATCTGCAATGGCAGTCCTACTCAGAAGGACTTCCATGAAGGTCTGGTTTCTCTGTTCACTAGATGCCCATCGCTCTTCAAGAGGTGTCATTCTATTCTGAACAATGACCATGTTTTCCATACCCTGGCGACTAAGCTCCTCCATGGCCGTAGCCATCCTCTCCTCTACCGTAGCCATCCTCTCCTCTACGGTAACCATCCTTCCCACGTAGGTAGCCATCCTTTCCGTGGTGATGCGTTCATGCGCCAATGACTCCACAAAGGCTCTGCTCATGTTCACTATGGACTCCTCCATTCGCTCCACACTCGCAGCGACCCTAGAGACAAAACCTGCCAGAGACTCCTCCATCTGTGCCTGGAGTTCCATCACCTCTGATCTTATGGATGGGCCCAGAGGCAGAGGGTCGACATGCTGCTGAGCCGAGCTGGCAAAGTCCTGCACCCTCTGACTAGGACTCTCCACTACTGTCCCTGTCTCCACAATCTGCTGATGCTCACTTGTGAGCTGTGATACACCAGGTGACAACATTACTCTATGTCCCGAAGGTCCCACCGAGGTGCGAGTGTCTGCGCTGGTGCTGGGTGCACTGAATTCTGCTGATGCTGTGCCCTCAGAGGTTGCAGCTTCCTCTGAGGAGCCTGGCTGCTCAGCCTCTTCTTCCTGGCTAGGGGGGATGGGTGCTTGTGATGGTCCTGTGGGGGAGTAAAGGAAAGAGTCAGAGATGTGATGCAAAGGCTACATGTCATAGAGTCATAGAGTTTTACAGCACAGAAAGAGGCCCTTCGGCCCATCGTGTCCGCGCCGCCCATCCACCCCTGTCCTGTCTAATCCCATTTTCCAGCATTTGGTCCATAGCCTTGTATGCAATGGCATTTCAAGTGCTCATCCAAATGCTTCTTGAATGTTGTGAGGGTTCCTGCCTCTACCACCCTTTCAGGCAGTGAGTTCCAGATTCCAACCACCCTCTGGGTGAAAAAGTTCCTCCTCAAATCCCCTCTAAATCTCCTGCCCCTTACCCTGAGTCTATGCCCCCTTGTTATTGACCCCCCTACTAAGGGGAAAAGTTCCTCTTTATCTACCCTATCTATGCCCCTCATCATTTTGTACACCTCAATCAGGTCCCCCCTCAGCCTTCTTTGCTCCAAGGAAAACAACCCCAGCCTGTTTAGTCTTTCTTCATAGCTGAGGCGCTCCATCCCAGGTAACATCCTGGTGAATCTTCTCTGCACCCTCTCCAAAGCAATCACATCCTTCCTATAGTGTAGCGACCAGAACTGCACACAGTACTCCAGCTGTGGCCTCACCAGCATTTTGTACAGCTCCATCATAACCTCCCTGCTCTTATATTCTATGCCTCGGCTAATGAAGGCAAGTATCCCATATGCCTTTTTAACCACCTTATCTACCTGTTCCGCTGCCTTCAGAGATCTATGTACATGTACACCAAGGTCCCTCTGACCCTCTGTACTTCCTAGGGTCCTACCACTCATTGTGTATTCCCTTGCCTTATTTGTCCGTCCAAAATGCATCACCTCGCACTTTTCAGGGTTAAATTCCATTTGCCACTTTTCCGCCCATCTGACCAACCCGTTTATATCGTCCTGTAGCCTGAGGCTTTCCTCCTCGCAATTTACCACCCCACCAATTTTCGTGTCATCTGCGAACTTACTGATCATACCTTTTACATTCTCATCCAAATCATTTATGTAGATCACAAACAACAAAGGACCCAGCACCGATCCCTGAGGTACCCCACTGGACACAGGCTTCCAGTCACAAAAGCATCCTTCGACCATCACCCTCTGCCTCCTGCCACTCAGCCAGTTTAGGATCCAACGCGCCATGGCACCCTGGATCCCATGGGCTCTTACCTTCTTGACCAGTCTCCTATGCGGGACTTTGTCAAAAGCTTTACTGAAGTCCATGTAAACCACATCCACAGCATTTCCCTCATCCACTCCCCTAGTCACCCCCTCGAAAAATTCAATCAGATTTGTCAGACATGATTTACCCTTGACAAAGCCATGCTGACTATCCCCGATTAATCCTTGCCTCTCCAAGTGGAGACTAATTTTGTCCCTCAGAATTTTTTCCAATAATTTCCCTACCACAGATGTTAGGCTCACTGGCCTGTAATTCCCTGGTTTATCCCTGCTACCCTTCTTGTATAGTGGTACTACATTAGCTGTTCTCCAGTCCTCTGGTACATCCCCTGTGGCCAGAGAGGTTCTGAAAATTTGTGTCAGAGCCCCTGCAATCTCCTCCTTTGCCTCCCACAGCAGCCTGGGATACATCTCGTCCGGGCCTGGGGATTTATCCACTTTTTGGCCTGCTAAAACCGCTAGCACCTCCTCCCTCTCGATGCTAATATGTTCAAGTATGTCACAGTCCCCTTGCCCGATTTCTATGTCTGCATCGTCTCTCTCCATAGTGAACACAGATGAAAAAAATTCATTTAAAACCCCGCCTACATCATCTGGCTCTACACACAGATTGCCACTTTGGTCCCTAATGGGCCCTACCCTTTCCCTGGTTATCCTCTTGCCCTTAATATACTTATAAAACATCTTAGGATTTTCCTTTTATTTTACTCGCCAGTGTTATTTCATGGCCCCTCCTCGCCCTCCTAATTTCTTTTTTAAGTATGCCCCTGCACTTTTTATACTCCTCTAGGGCTTCTTCCGTCTTTAGTCTTTTGTAACTGCCAAAAGCCCCCCTTTTATTTCTAATGCATTTTTGTATATCCCTTGTCATCCAAGGTTCCCTTTGCTTGTTGGTCCCACCCTTGACCTTTACAGGAACATGTTGGCGTTGTACTCTCTCTATTTCCCTTCTGAAAGTCTCCCACTGTCTTGATGTGGATTTTCCTATAAGTAGCTGCTCCCAGTCCACTTTGGCCAGATCCTGCTTTATCATATTAAAATCGGCCTTCCCCCAATTTAGAACCCTTATTTCCGGGCCGTCTTTGTCTTTTTCCATGACCACCTTAAATCTCACCGAATTATGGTCACTATCGCCAAAATGCTCTCCTACTGACACTTCCACCACTTGCCCGGCTACATTCCCCAGAATTAGGTCCAGTATCGCCCCCTCTCTTGTAGGACTTTCTACATGTTGGCTCAAAAAGCTCTCCTGGATGCACTTTAAGAATTCTGCACCCTCTAAGCCTTTCACACTCTGACTATCCCAATTTATATTGGGGAAGTTGAAATCCCCCACTATTATTACCCTATTATTTTCGCACTTTTCTGAGATTTGCCTACATATCTGTTCCTCTATCTCCCCCTGACTGTTTGGGGGCCTATAGTACACTCCCAGCAAAGTGCTTGCCCCCTTTTTGTTTTTAAGTTCTACCCATATGGCCTCATTAGAGGAACCCGCTAATATATCATCCCTCCTTACAGCAGTAATTGACTCCTTAATTAATATTGCAACACCCCCTCCCCTTTTACACCCCCCTCTGTCTCGCCTGAAGATTCTATACCCCGGAATATTGAGCTGCCAGTCCTGACCCTCCCTCAACCATGTCTCCGTGATAGCAACAATATCGTACTCCCATGTGTTCAACAACAACTTCAGTTCGTCCACCTTATTTGCAAGACACCTTGCATTAAAATAAATGCCTTCCAGCCCTGCCATATTCCCTTTTGCCTTCGCATATTTGCTCTGCCTTGTTTTTTTCTCTGTATTTGGCTGTAAATCACCTCCTGCTATAGCTCCACTCTGTACCCCATCCCCCTGCCAAGTTAGTTTAAACCCCCCCCAGCAGTGCTAGCAAACCTCCCCGCAAGGATATTGGTTCCCCTCTGGTTCAGGTGTAAACCGTCCGACTTGTACAAGTCCCACCTTTCCCAGAAGCAGACCCAGTGATCCAGGAAACTAAAGCCTCCTGCACCATCCCTTTAGCCACGCATTCATCTGTTCTATCTTCCCATTCCTATACTCACTAGCACGTGGCACCGGGAGTAATCCAGAGATTACAACCTTTGAGGTCCTGCTCTTTAATCCTTCACCTAGCTCCCTAAATTCTTGCTGCAGGACCTCATCCCTCTTTTTACCTATGTCGTTGGTACCAATGTGGACCACGACCTCTGGCTGTTCACCCTCCCCCTCCAGAATGCCCTGCAGCCGCTCAGTGATATCCTTGACCCTGGCACCAGGGAGGCAACAAACCATCCTGGATTCACGTCTACAGCCACAGAAACGCCTATCTGTTCCCCTTACTATAGAATCCCCTACCACTATTGCTCTCCCACTCTTTTTCCCCCCTTCCTGGGCAGCAGGAGCACCCCCAGTGCCAGGAAGTTGGCTGCTGCTGCCTTCCCCTGGTGAGTCATCCCCCTCAACAGTATCCAAAGCGGCATACCTGTTTGAGAGGGGAATGGTCACAGGGGTCTCCTGCACTACCTGCCTGCTTCTATTGCTCCTCCTGGTGGTCACCCATTTCCTATCTTCCTGTGCAGCCCTTCCCTGCGGTGTGACCAACTCACTAAACGTGTTATCCACGAACCTCTCAGCATCGTGAATGCTCAACAACCCATCCACCTGCAGCTCCAGCGCCTCAATGCGGTTTGCTAGTAGCTGCAGATGGATGCATCTCTGGCACACGTGGTCATCAGGGGCACCGGCAGTGTCCCTGAATTCCCACATAGAGCAAGAGGAGCATATCACGGGGCTGGGCTCACCTGGCATGACCTTCCCTTTACTTAATTTAAATTAATTTACTATCACCAATTAAAAATATCTCTAAGGCGCTTGTATAGTCTACCAACTGTCCCTGCTACACCAGAAAAGACCCTAGTAACTATAAACTACAGAGTTTAAGTTTAAAAAAGAGAAATACTCACCAACCAATCACTTACCTGCTCCCTGGTGACGTCACACTCTGATTACTTTTTACCTCTCTCCTCTGCTGTTGATTTGGTCCCGCCTCTGCTGAACCCGCCGGTTTTAAGTGCCGCCGGTCGCGCTGCTGCTCTCCCACAGGTCCAAGCTCTCTGACCTCGCCTCTGCTGAACCCGCCGGTTTTAAGTGCCGCCGGTCGCGCTGCTGCTCTCCCACATGCACATAGCTTTTGCAGGTGCTCATAAGTGCATCTGTTACAGCTTCACAATCATTATCAGCGACTCATGCAATGTCAAAGAGAGAGATGGGAAACTTTTCTGTCACCAGCTTGTTGTATTGCACCCATCTGTCCATCCCCCACGCGCGAATCATCCCCAATGCCCATGATTTCCAGGATGACCTCCTCCCAGGCGGTCAGGTGGGCTATTGAGGCTGTCCCTCCTCCTGTCCTGGCTCTCACTCTTTTGTTGCGAGCTCTCTTTTCCTGCAATGAGGGAGACAAGTGGAGGTTGAGTGAGAATGAAGGAGTGAGTGCAGAGATTGCATAGCATAGATACTTAGAAGGAGACAAAGATGGAGTGAGGTTGCAAGACCAAGGGCCCTCCCTGTGTGTTATCAGTTGTGTTCAAAGCATCAGAGTGATAGGGAGTGTGAGGGCTGCATGGTGGAATAGTTATGTGAATGTGAGCATAGAGAGGAGAGGGAATGGGTAAGGGTGCATGGATGTCAGTGTCAAGTGGGATGTGGAGGAAGAGATTGCTAAAGCTGAGTGCTGGTGAAGAGAGGCAATGGGGATCAGATTGAGGGTGATGGGAAAGTCATACTCAATTTTGCAGTGCGCTGAAGGTTATGAAATCTTTTCCTGCACTGTATCCAGGTTCTGCGGGTGACTCCCAAGGAGTTGACCTTCTCAGCCATCTGCATCCACACTGCCTTGGTCTGAGTGGGAGGCCTCTTCCTCCCTGATGAACGGAAGAGCACCTCCCTGTTGGCCCTAGCCCCATCGACTAATGCCTGCAGTGCCGCCTCGTCAAAGCGAGGAGCTGATCTTGCCCTCCCGCTTGTCATTTTTCCTGCAGCTCCCTCACACTGCACAGTCAAGAAGCTTGGCAGTCTGCAGAAGAAGCAAGGCTTGCTGTGGACCTTAAATGCAGCAGCAATGATGACGTCATCGGAGGGGACTTTCAGTCATGAAAAACCCCTTTGCAAAGGCTTCCCACACATTGGAAATCAATTGGCCACTTAAGTTAAAATTGCATCAATCTCCCACATCCATTTAGATTCATGTGGGAAACAGGATATTCGGATAACACGACAGCATCCCGCACCTGAGTTAAAATCCCCCCCAATAGTGTCCAGCGATAAGTCGGGGGGCGCCACCCAATGTTACAGCCGGGGTGCAAACGGGACGTCATCACCGGCAGCACAGCGCTGCGCTAACGGTTAGCGCCGCCGTTAACCTCCCGCTGAATTTTGTGGGAGGCGTTAGCGGCACCGTGCCCAGGCGCTAGTTGATTTGCGCCCTGTTAGAGCCCTCTTAGGGCGCTATCTAGAGGTGCAAATTAACCGAATTTAGCCCCCTATGACTCTATGACACTCTGTTAGCGTACTGTGAGAAGTATGCTAATGAGAGGTTAACCCTTTGTGAATGAATAATCTGAGGAGTACCATAATGAGGGAGACGAGGTGAAGTGATTTTGTGTAAAAACAAGGCTGTCTGTTTTCGCAGGAGAATCCATTCAAAGAACAAATAGTGAAGACCTTTTCGGAGGATGGTGAGGGGAACCTGAGCTTCAATGACTTTGTGGACATGTTCTCGGTGCTGAGTGAAATGGCTCCCCGAGAGCTGAAGGCCATTTACGCCTTTAAAATCTACGGTACAGTAACCACTTCCTTCTTTGACTGACCTGCTTGCATTTTTTTTCAATACAACAACACAAAGAACGATACAGACACAGAAACTAAAAACTAGGCTTTCAGATGCACAAGTCCAGATTACATGTTGTTCTTGATTCAGGAGACATGTAACGTTTCTTCTATTTAAAAATACACTTACAATAGTCACACTTTCTGTAATATTCATGCTTTAGTTTGTGATTTTACAGTAATACATTTACAAATAATCTCTTCTAAAGTCAACCTGTGGAGAATCTGCCTTGTAGCGTCTATGGGGGAAATTTTAACTCCCGGGCGCGGGTGCAGCCCAGCGAGAGCCTGACGGGAGGCCTGGTCAATTTTAATGGCCGGGCCTCATTAACTGGCTGACTCATAACCAAAATGGCTGGAGAGTTGCCGGAAGGTCAGGCCCAAGGTCTGTGCGGGGACAGGGGTTCCGAGGCAGCCAGAGTTTCTGGAAGTGGGGGGAGGGAGGTGGTGAAGGAGTCTGGGCAGGAAAGGCCTACATTTCCTGCCTAGGCCCTGGTGGAGGACTCCTACCCCACAAAGGAAAGTTTTAAACTTACCTCACAGGCTCGTTACAGGGTTCTGACCATGTTGTGTATTGTGAATGTGTATTAGAATTGTCCCACATGGGATACCGTAGTGGTGATTTGCAATGCACTATGGGAAATGTAGTGCATTGAGTGAAGAAGCACATTGTAAATAAAATGGCTGTTAACTAAACTCTCCACCCCGGAGTCCTTCTTAATTGTTATATAGGTAAGGGTATAAAACCCCTGGAGACGCAACAAAACTGGCGATGAGGACGACGGACTTGCGCATCACTTTGCACTGGAATCGGCGATGTTTAAAGTAAGAAGTTCCTGTCTTTTCTTAATGGCGCGCCCGCAGTTTAGTGCTGATGCAATCGCCGCGTAAAGGTGGCGGTTCGTGTGTTACATGAATAAGAAGGGGGAGAGTAACGATACAGTGAAACGAAGTGGAGGAAAAGGACTGTAAAGAAAAAAAAAAGGAAAAAAAATGGCTATGCTAACCGGAGCGTTTGGACCATTTGATGAAACGGCGGAGCAATGGAGTGCTTATACAGAGCGTTTCGGATTTTTCGTGACTGCAAATGGCATTAAAGATGACGTGAAAGTGGCGACGTTCCTCAGTGTGATCGGAGCAAAAACATTTGGCTTGTTACGGAGTTTGATGCACCCAGATAAGTCCGGTGCTAAGACATATGATCAGATTGTGGAAGTTTTGGAAACACATTTCGCACCCAAGCCGCTGCTGATTGCCGAGAGGTTCAGGTTTCACAAATGAAACCAAGAGGAGGGTGAGTCCATAGCCGAATATGTTGCAGTGCTAAAGAAGCATTGTGAGTTTGGTGAAACTCTAAATGACACTGTCCGTGATAGGTTTGTGTGTGGATTAAGATGTGAAGCAACACAGAAGCGCTTGCTCACGACTGACAAACTGACGCTTAAATCAGCAGTGGAGCTCGCTGTGTCTATGGAGTTAGCAGCTAAAGATGCACAGCTGTTGGGGGCTGCAACAAGAGTGCATAGGGTAGCAGCTACACCGGATAAGCATGCAAGGGGCGCCAGAGAGTGTTACAGATGTGGAAGGTCAGGTCATCAGCCATCTGACTGCTGGTGTAAAGACCTGACCTGTCGGAAATGTGAAAAGAAAGGACACATTGAACGTGTGTGTAAAGGGCAAAGCAAACAATCCTACACAGAGACACACAAAAACAAACAAGGAAACACATCCAACTGGCGTTCTAAAAAGAAAAAGCAACACATGGTGAAACAAGAACAGGAAGACAGTGACACAGACTCTGATGGGGAGCTGAATCTCCATGTGTTAACGGTGAATGGAGGCTCATCAGGCTATGGAGTCATTCCACTGCTAGAGGGAATACCAGTCAAAATGGAGCTGGATACGAGGGCCGCTGTCTCCTTGATTTCAGAGAAGCTATTCAAAGAAAAACTGAACCACCTATCACTGACGCCGGCCAAGCTCATCTTAAAGACCTACACTGGGGAAACAGTCCCAATGCTGGGTAAGACGGAGGTCAAGGTGGAGCTTAATGGACAAACCGTGATGCTGCCAGTTTACGTGGTCAAGGGTGACTATCCATCCCTGATGGGCAGGCCATGGTTGGAGAAAATTCATCTGGATTGGAAAAAAGTGAATGCGGTGTCAGTCGAAGAGGCGGGGCTAGCGGCAGTGTTGACAAAGCATGCGGCTGTCTTTGACGGAGAATTGGGGAGTATGAAGGGGATTACGGTCAAACTCAAGGTGAAGCCTGACAGCCAGCCATGATTCCTGAAGGCCAGGAACGTTCCCTACGCCCTCAGACCAAAGGTGGAGGCTGACCTGGAGCGTCTGGTCAAGATAGGGGTCCTGGTGCCGGTTTCGCACAGTGAGTGGGCCACGCCCGTGGTACCAGTGATGAAGAGTGACGGCGCGGTTCGCTTATGTGGAGATTTCAAAGTAACAGTGAATCCTGTGCTCTCAGCTGAACAGTACCCCCTCCCCATCATTGAAGATCTTTTCGCGGTCTAGCAGGTGGTCAGAAGTTTAGCAAGATTGATCTATGCCAAGCCTACTTGCAGATGCATGTAGAAGAGGACTCACAGAAGTAACTCACCATCACCACCCACAAGGGCCTCTACAGGTACTGCCGCTTACCCTTTGGTATAACGTCAGCACCAGCATTGTTTCAGTGGGCTATGGACCAGATCTTAAGCGGCATTCCAGTGTGAGGGTGCCAGTCAGTTCCTTTTGTAACCTCTAGATGGCACCTTCACTTGCTTCTTTGCGTGCAACAAAACCAAGTTAACAAATAAACTGTAACTAAAATCCAATAACCCTTTAAATAAACCTTAACCACTCAAATTAAAATTTGGTTGTTTAAACTAATTATGCACTCCAGTCCCCGCGGCACCCACCGGTCACGCAAAAGCTCGAGCGCGCCGGCGGACACCGCGTGCTCCATCTCTAGGGCCACCCGGGCGCGAACATGGCCACGGAAGAGGGGGAGGCAATCCGGTCGGACGACCCCCTCGACCGCCCGCTGCCTGGACCAATTAATGGCTTTCTTGGCCAGGCCCAGGAGCAGGCCCACGAGGAGGTCCTCCAACCTGCCCGCTCCCCTCCGCACGGGGTGACCGTAGATCAGGAGCGTGGGACTGAAGTGCAACCAAAATTTGAGGAGCAGCCCCTTCAAAAAATGGAAGAGGGGCTGCAACCTCTCACACCCCATACATACGTGGAACACGGACTCCTCCAGACCGCAAAACAAACAGGCAGTCTGGGAGTCCGTAAACCTATTTAAAAATCTATTGCACGGGACTGCTCTGTGCAACACCCTCCAGGCCAAGTCCCCAATAGAACAAGGGTGGACTCCCGCATAGAGAGACCCCCATTGGGGACCTCCGTCTCCGTCCGGAGGTAAAACGACACGCCACGGCGTGTCCGGACGGCAGGTGAAGATGGCAAAGTGGAAGGTGTGCAAGAGCAGCCCGTACAGGAAACCCCTCCGCGCAGAATGAAAAAGCACGGAGGGTATTTCCTCGAGACGGCTCAAGTTGTGAGGCACCGATCCCCGAGGGGAGTTTCGGGGCAAGGCGCCGATAAGGAATTCCGTCCAAACGGGAGTAAGCTCGGACGGGATCTCCCCACGTGCCCGAGCCGCCTCGACACACCTCGTGGCGCCGGGGGGCAACATCGCTTTCACCGCCCCGATGGCACTGACCGCGAGCCGGACGTTGTCCCATGACATGCGTCGCGCCAGCTCCTCTGGCGCCATCCAGCCCGCTCCTCCGCCATCGAGTAGGTCCCCGACTCTAGTCACCCTGCCAGGCACAGCCCTGCACTCCGCCAGCCACCCGAACTCGCGGACGCGGAGGTGCGGATTCCTGAACAGCGGCTCCCGGAGGACAGCCGCCGCTCCTGACGGGGGAGAGCTCCGCCTGGAGGCGACGTAATTCCAAACCCATAGTAGTTCCTGGTAAAAGACAGGCAGCTCCCGCAGGCTCTCACGCCTGCCGCTCACCTCCAAAAACAGGAGCTGCGTGTCGTAATTGAGGCCGTGCAGCTGGCGGAAAAAATACGTCGCCAGCGCACACCATCTTGGAGGATTCTCGACGTACAGGTATCTCTGCAGCGTCTGAAGACGGAAAGTCGCAGCCTGGGTGCGGAGGCACACCAACGCCTGACCGCCCTCCTTAAGCGGGAGACTCAGAACCGCGGCAGCGACCCAGTGTATCCTGTTGTTCCAGAAGAAGTCGATGAGCTTCTTCTGTATCTTGGCGACAAACGCAGGGGGGGGGATCAGAGTAACCAACCGGTACCACAACATGGCGGCCACCAGTTGGTTTATGACCAACGCCCGACCCCTGTAGGACAACACTCGGAGCAGTCCTGTCCAGCGTCCTAAGCGAGCGGTGACTTTGGCCTCCAGCTCGTGCCAGTTCACCGGCCAGGCGTCCTCGGCCAGGCTGAGGTAGACTCCCAAGTAGAGGAGGTGCGTTGTACTCCAGGCGAAGGGCCTGAACTCCTCCAGCAGAGAGTCCACCTGCCACTGACCCACCAGGAGTCCAGAACATTTCCCCCAGTTGATCCTGGCGGAGGATGCGTCCGAGTAAATCTGCTGGCATTCCCGCATCCTCCGCAAGTCAACGGGATCCGTGACCAGGAGGAGTGCGTCATCGGCGTAAGCCGAGAGGACCACCTCCACGCCCGGCCCTTGCAGAGCCAATCCCGCCAACCTCTTCCGCAAGAGGCGCAGGAAAAGCTCCACGCAAATGGCATATAACTGGCCGGACATGGGGCATCCCTGACGCACCCCCCTCCCGAAGCGAAGGGGCGCCGTCAAGGACCCGTTAACTTTAATCAGACACTCCGCGGCAGCGTACAGAAGTGGGATCCGGGCGACAAAATGCGTCCTGAACCCGAATGCGCACAGAGTCCCGAAAAGATACTCGTGATCCACCCTGTCGAACGCCTTCTCCTGATCCAGGGAAAGGAAGGCGACCGACAGACCAGCCCTCTGGGAATGGTGGACCAGGTCCCGGACCAGATGGATGTTATCGTGAATGGTCCGGCCCGGGACCGTGTAGGACTGGTCGGGATGGATCATGTGGGCCAGCACGGTGCCAAGGCGAACAGACATGGCCCTGGCAAAGATTTTGTAATCCGTGCTGAGGAGGGAGACCGGGTGCCAGTTCTTAAGGAGGCGGAGATCACCCCTCTAAGGCAGCAGGACGATCACCGCCCTGCGCCACGAGAGAGGCATCTCCCCGGTCGCCAAACATTCCCCCAGGACCCGCACGTAGTCGCCCCCCAGGACGCCCCAGAACGCCCTGTGGAACTCCACGGTCAGCCCGTCCAGCCCCGGGGACTTCCCCCTAGAGAGCTGGCGGAGGGCGCCGGACAGCTCCTCCAAACTCAGAGGAGCGTCCAATTTTTCGGCGCCCTCCAGGCCGACCTTCGGCAGGTCCTCCCACAAAACTCTGCGCGCGTCCTCGCTGGACGGATCCGGAGAGAACAGAGCCCCGTAATAGGCGCGGGTCTCCGCGCGGATTCCCTCCGGATCCGAGACCGGAGATCCGTCGTCGGCCAGCAGCTCCAAAAGCTGCTTACGGACCCCCCGTCTTTTTTCCAGCAAGTAGAAGAAGGGGGAGCCGCGGTCCAGGTCCCGCAGGAACTGGATCCGCGACCTCACGTACGCGCCTCGGGACCCGACGAGCTGCAGGTCCTTCAGCGCGCCCTTCTTCTCTTCGTACGCCAGCCGCAGGGCCGGGTCCTCGGCGACTTGACCGAGACGGGACTCCAGGTCGAGCACCTCCTTCTCCAACTGCCCGACCCGGGCCTCCCGCCTCTTGGTCGACCCCTTCGCGTACTCCTGACAGAAGAGACGGATGTGAGCCTTGCCCACACCCCACCATAGCCTCAAGGAGGGGAAGCCCCCCTGCTTCCTTCTCCAGCCGGCCCAGAACCGACCGAACGAATCCCGGAACCGCGCGTCCTCCAGCAGCAGGTTGTTAAAGTGCCAGTACGCGGACCCCCCCCGGCGCGCAGCGGCACGAGCTCCGCCCACACCAGGTGGTGGTCCGTGCATGGCACCGGCCGCACGGAAGCCGTCGGAACGCAGGAGACGTATGCCCGGGAAATGTAGAGGCGGTCGATCCTGGACGCTCCTCCCCCAGACCTCACAAAAGTGAAGGCGCTGGAGTCGGGATGGAGATTACACCAGACGTCCACCAAGTCGAGGGACCCGACCAGGTCCCTCAACTTCCCCACCGACGCCGGGCTCGGCTGGGTACCCGTGCGGTCCCTCGCCTCGAGTGTACAATTAAAATCCCCCCGAGGATGACGCACTCGCCCGCGTCGATGGAGCCCAAAAGAGTGGACACTTCTTCAAAGAAGCGCGCTTGCTGCGCACCGGCCTGAGGGGCGTACACGTTCACTAGATGGAACGGCACGCCCCCCAGGCGAACAGTGACCTGGAGCAAGCGGCCCGGCACGAGCTCCTTGACCCCCAAGATCTCCGGCTGAAAATGCGGGGCCAACAAGATAGCCACCCCACTGGAAACACTGGAGAGGTGACTCATGTTGACCCCTCCTTGCCACTCCAGGAGCCACGTGGCCTCGTCTCCCGGAACGGTGTGGGTTTCTTGCAGGAAGCACACCGCATACTTCCCGTCCCGAAGGACCGAAAAGTTATTAAATCTGCGGCTAGCTTCCCTGCTGCCGTTGACGTTGAGGCTGGCTATGGTTATCTTCATTCCAGAAGCACAACCAACCCCTACTTAAACCTAACGGGGGAAGGGAGGGCGGCCGCTAGTCAACCGCCACTCCCTTAGCAGCCCGGTGAGGAATGTCCGGAACCGACGCAGCTCGGACGGGCTCACGCCCGCGTCCGCACCCATGGTCTTATAGGCGACGCGGGCCGACCCGATGAGCAGCGCCAGCCCCGACCATCTGTCGAGGGCCTGCTGGGTCCTGCGGCGACCCTGGCTCGTGGCCACAAATTCCCGGAGCTCCCTGATGGGAATAAGAACGAGGGGGGTCCCGGCGAGGGGCGCGAGGTCATCCATCGCCTCATCGGCGATGGATTCTAAGTCTTCCTTCGCCCCCACCACCGAGTCCCCGTCCTCCTCCGGGGGGTCGCCACCGGCGGCCGAACCGTCCGCCACGCAGTGCGCATCGGGCGGCTCGGCCGCGACAGCCGGCCCCGCCTCCGCCCGGATCCCACCCCCAGGATCGGTAGCGGAGGATTCCCCCCCGGGCTCCTCTAGGGGGGCCGGGCCAGCAGGCGGCGGCGGTTCGGAGACCCCCTCCGCCCCAGGCGCCGGAACGACCGGAGAGACCGGAGAAAACGAACACCCGGCCCCCTCCAAGTCGCCCGGCGCCGGAGACACAGACAGAGGGCCCTCCTCCGCAATTCCCCCAGCCTCCGACCCATCAGACGGGGAAAGATTTTTACAAACCTCGACGAGGTCGAGCAGCACCTGGGAAAAATCCGGGTCGTCTGGGCGAGCTCGTCCTCAGACGACTCGCCCGACCCGGTCCCCTGGCCGCCCGACCCGTCGAGGGGCAATGCCACCAGCAATGGATGTATTACCGCCGCGGGTTGTTCCGCGACCCCCCCCACGGGCAGGGTCTCGTCCCCATCCCCGGGAGGCACGAGCTGGGCAGATGCTTCTGCCTCAGCCTCCCCAGGGACAGGCGACCCCTGCCGTTCGCCGATGGTGCTAGCGGTGGGGTGGGGCGCCGTGCCCGCGGCGGGCGACGACTCCCCCCGACCGGAGGGACCTTCCACCTCCCGGTCCTCCTCCTCGTCCAGGGAGTCGCGCCTTCTTTTGAGCGCGGAGGGGTAAAGGGAGGCCTCCATTTCTTCAGGGGCCTCCCCTGCTCCCTCTGGTGGAGCGAGTTCTTTGGGTCCCCCGGGCCCGAGCCCGGCTGCAGGTTCTGGCGTGACTGCCTCGGCGGTCGCGGCCACAGGCTCGGGCACGAGGTCCCCCCCACCTCCGCACTCCGCGATTAACGCGATTACGCGCTCGGGCGTCAGGGCCTCCAAATTCAGGGGGACGCCCTCCGCGGGGGGACCCACCCTACGGTTTCTTGTCTTGTCCCGCGCCTTCTTTCTGACCGGACCTCCCTCCTCCCCCGCGCTGGAGGCCTGGATGTCGTTGGCCTCCGACGACGACCGCGCCCCGGTAGCGTTCGATTGAGCGGGGGCGCGGCTAGACCCGGAAGGAGGAGCGGCGGCAGCGCCAGCCTTGGCCACGCCAGATGACTTGGCGGCCTTGGAGGCGGGGCAGTTTTTCCGCACGTGCCCCACCTCCCTACAGGCGTGACACCGCACGCCGTCGGTCGTCCAGAAGACGCGGTACGAGGTCCCCCCGTGGAGGACCGTGAAAGCCCCGTCCGTCTCCCCCTCCCGCGCCAGCTGGATAATGGCCTGGCGCCGGAAGGAGAAGACATGGCGAAGGCTGCTCTCCCGGAGTCCGAGCGGGATCGGGGAAATCCCCGACCTCACCTCCCCGAGTTGGTGTAGGTGGGGGAGGAGGAGCTCACTGGCGATATAGGGCGGGACATTCGACAGGACAACCCTCTGCGCGGTGTCCTCCAGCGGGTCCACCGGCAGGAAAGTCCCGCCCATGGTGAGCCCCTGAGCGATGGCCAGGGCCACCGCCCGCTCGGACTCCAGGAAGAAGACAGCCTTCCCGTACATTTTTGAGGCGGCGACTATGGCCGGAGGGCCGACAACCCCGGCCATAGCCTTCACGCACGCCTCAATTGTCATATTGGGGTGGGTGTAGCTCTTCACCCCGAGCTTGATGGTCATTAGTCGGAACGGCGACGGGGCCGCAGCGGAAGCGGGAGCGGCCGCGGCTTTCACCGCCACCACCGCGTATGTCCTCGCCGGCCCCGCCGCCGCCGCAGATGTAGACGCCATAGTGGGGCGGATTTGGAAGAGCTACACACACCCCAAAAAGTCACAGGCCCGAAGGTGTTGATGGCCTCAGGTAAAAGAGTCCTGAGCAGAGGGAGTGTAAATTAACTGGGCTGCCTCTCCCCTTGATGGTGTTAATTGGGAGAGGGCCCTTTCCTCCCTCTGCTCAATTGGCAATTAATAGGTGAGGTAGAAAAAGTGCCTTTTGGAGAGGCAGAGAGAGGACAAGGAGAGAGAAAGAGGGGGACGGGAAGGAGGGGGGGCCGCAAAGGCAGGGTCCCCACTCAGGGTATTGTTCGGTGGGTGGGTGTCGGCAGGGTGCACTCCCCCGATGGTATGACAAAAGTCTCTAATGATGTTCTTCGGGCAGGGGGAGAAGATGTCTTCGCCTGGGTAGACTGGAGACAGCCCAGGTTCAGCCCACACCAGGTCTTCTTGATGTGTAGAAGCAAGCTTCACCCGGGCAGGCTCCAGCCAACCCAGGCCAGGCTTTCGGCCCGTCTTCTTTCCTCCCCCCGCCTAGGATGTAAAGTCTTTAGGGGGGAATGCACATATACACCCACCTGCAGTTGTTTCAAGTTGCAGCTCCTCCCCTCCTTCCACGTGGAGCTGTTTGGTCTCCTCTCTCCCTCTCCTGGGCTGGAGGCCAAATTGGGAGGCAGTGATGAAAGAAAGCCCCTCCAGGTGTAATGCTGGCCTCCTCCTCTGTCCTCTCCTCCGTCCTCTCCAGGCACCTCTGTAAATGATATAGGCTGCTGGTCCTTGTGGTGGTGCTCCCCACAGCAGCAGGAGCTCAGCAACAGCACAGCCTTCTCCTCTCACTGCTGCAACACAATGAGCTCCTCTGAGGGTGCACCTTCACTTGTGTGTTCCTTTGTTAATTGTCCTAGTCTCCTGTGTTAATTGTTCCTAGTTTTCTGTGTTAAGTCTTAACGGCCTGTTAGCTGTTCATGGGTTTCACCTGGTGTCTTGGTATATAAGTTCTGTTGTTGTTTCACTCTTTGCTCAGTCCTCACTAGGGTGGATCAGGGAGTTAGTCTTGACAATGTCCTCTGTCTTGACTAGGTGCTCTGTGTGACTAGCCTTTTCTCTATGGCAGCTTGCCTTCACTAGCTGGCTGCCATAGTTCTCTCGAGCTATGTATCTAGGTCTGTGTTCTTGTCTCTGGATTTAAGATGTATCTAAGTCTGTGTTCTTGTCTCTGGATTTAAGATGTATTTAAGTCTGTTGTTCTGTTAAGTTGCTTGTCTTGGTAAGGTGCTGTTTGGACTAGCGTGTTGCTATGTGGGAGCCGTTGGGATCTTGTCTTGAGCTTTGCATTGATAAGCCGATTACCCTTGGGGTAGCTTGTCTGGAGTTTAGCCTCGGCAAGCCGGTTGCCCCTTGTGGTAGCTTGTCGCAAGCTCAGTATAGACAAGTGGGCTTCCTCATGGAAGCTGTCCTGAGTTCCTATCTTGACTAGCTGTCTTGTAACTTGTCTCTCGTTCTTATGTATGCTTGTTGTGTTTCTGTCTCGAGTTCTCTTGTCTCTAGTTCTTATGTATATCGCTGTGTCCCTGGTGTTAATCTAGTTATGTGTAATTTAGTAAAGTTCAAACAAAGTACGGTATATGTGTCTCTTGTCTGGTTTCTGCACTTGGGTCCAGAACCTACCTCGCCCGGAGAGCACGGCCTCGTATTTATACGGCCCCGTGGCTCCCCAACCCTGACATCCAGGGGTACAATGTTATCTCGATGATATCCTTGTCACAGGAACGGACGACAACAAGCATCTGCAGAACCTGATGAAGACACTGGGAAGACTTGAAGAATATGGCTTACGTGTTCGCAAGGACAAATGCGAATTTTTCAAGCCATCAGTGGAGTACCTAGGCCATGTCATCAACGCGGACGGCCTACACACAGCACCGTCGAAAGTGAAAGCTATTGCCGACGCTCCTGCACCTACAAATGTCAGCCAGCTGCGGTCATTCTTAGGTCTCCTGAACTATTACGGAAAGTTTATTTCACAGCTGGCATCACTGTTGGAGCCATTACATGAGTTGCTGTGTCAGGGCAAGGCCTGGGCGTGGCCGAAAGAGTGCGAAGCTGCATTCAAGAAAGCCAAAGCAGCTTTGACTGACCCCAGCGTGTTGACGCACTTTGACCCGTCGTTGCAGATTCAGCTGGCCTGTGACACGTCGCCTTATGGTGTCGGCGCGGTCGTGTCCCACATCTTTCCCTCAGGCGAAGAGAAGCCGATTGCATTCGCGTCAAGGTCCCTGAGCAAAGCGGAGGTGAAATACCCGCAGATCAAAAAAGAGACTTTGGGCATCACCTTTGGAATCAAAAAGTTCCATCACTACTTGTTCGGAAGGAAATTCACCTTGCTGACGGATCATCGTCCTCTGACATCGATCTTTGGTCCACACACAGGAATACCCTCCCTGGCAGCGTGCAGGATGCAGCGCTGGGCGCTGATGTTAAGCGCTCACAATTACAACATCAAATACCGGAGGTCAGCAGCACATGGCAATGCGGACGGATTGTCAAGATTTCCGCTGCCTGTGCCCTCTGAAGGCTGTGAGCAGAAGATTTTCTACTTTGACATGGTGAGCAATGCCCCTGTCACGGCCCGGCAGGTCAAGAAAGAGACCAGAGTGGACCCTACGCTATCCAAGGTGCTGGATCGGGTGATGCGAGGAGACGGATCACTGGTGTCAGACGCACCAACTGAGCTCCTACCTTACCTGTCAAGAGGGAAGGAGTTGTCTGTCATGTCAGGATGCCTCCTTTGGGGCATGCGAGTGATCATACCACCAAAGCTGCGGAAACATGTCCTCAACGAGCTGCACTCAGGACATTGTGGTATTGTCCGGATGAAGGAGCTGGCACGAAGCTACTTCTGGTGGCCCGGTCTGGATCATGAAATTGAAGTTGAAGTGAAATCATGCCCATCATGCGAGACAACCAGGGATACGCCCGGAGCAGCACCACTGCATCCATGGGAATGGCCGGCAACACCGTGGCAACGGATCCATCTGGACTTCGCGGGACCAGTGGAAGGAGCGATGTTCCTGGTCGCGGTGGACTCCCATTCCAAATGGCCGGAGGTTGCAGTAATGTCCACTACCACTATGGAGAAAACCATCGAGACTCTGAGAGAGATGTTCGGGCGATTTGGTCTGCCAGAGCAGATCGTAACCGACAATGGAACACAGTTCACATCCCAGGAGATGGAGGAGTTCCTCAAGAGCAATGGAATCCAGCACACGTTCTCCGCGCCTTATCATCCATCCATGAATGGATTGGCGGAGAGATTTGTCAGAACGCTGAAATGCGCGTTGAAAGCGGCAAAAAGTGATGCTCCTCTAAAGCAGCGCCTGAATGCTTTCTTGCTGAAATACTGAAACACGCCTCATGCTACGACTGGAGCATCTCCTGCTTACCTACTCATGGGAAGGCAGCTACGGACACGCCTTGACCTGCTGAGGCCAACGTCCACAGAAGCAGTGGTGCACACCAATCAGCAGGATCAAGTCAGTAGACGAGATCAGAGGTACAAAGAACGACACTTTGTGGTGGGGGGCAAAGTTCTCGCGTGTAACTACACCACCCCGGAGCGGTGGGTCCCGGCTACCGTCATTCAAAAGATGGGCCCCATTTCATACTGAGTCCGCACCGGAGACGACCGAACATGGAGACGGCATGTAGACCAGTTACTGCCAAGACAGTCGCCACAGGTAACCCAAGAAACAAAGGATCAAGGACCTGCTGGGGGCTCCAGCAGGGACTGGTCGTCCGACCCTGAGACAGTGGCACCATCCACTTTTGTGCCATCGAGGGAGGAAGCCACGCCTGCAGGGTCACGGGAGAGCCAGCCAGAGCCTGCTCCTGAGACTAGGCGTTACCCCCAAAGAGAAAGGCAGCCTCCAGAGCACCTTAGTTACAGTTGGTGCTAACCTGTGTGCATGGGGCAGAATAATCCCCAGGGGCAGCGGAATGTAGAGGCAGTCTACCCTCTCTTCCAAAGTTATAGTCATTTTCAGTTATTCTGTTTTGTGGACATTCTATTTTAAGGGGGAGGAAATATGTTGTGTATTTTGAATGTGTATTAGAATTGTCCCACATGGGATACTGTAGTGGTGATTTGCAATGCACTATGGGAAATGTAGTGCATTGAGTGAAGAAGCACATTGTAAATAAAATGGCCGTTAACTAAACTCTCCACCCCGGAGTCCTTCTTAATTGTTATATAGGTAAGGGTATAAAACCCCTGGAGACACAACAGACCAAGGCCCTGCTGTCGGAGTAGCGCTGACTTCCTGGTTAAGGTGGCATCGGGGCCCTATTGACGTAATAGGAGGCTCTGGCCACAATCTTCCAATCCTCCTTCGATATGGGAGCAGTGCCAGAGGACTGGAGCATTGCAAATGTTACACCCCGGGTTCAAAAAAGAGGAGAGGCATAAACCCGGCAACTACAGGCCAGTCAGCCTAACGTCGGTGGTGGGGAAACATTTAGAGACAATAATCTGGGACAAAATTAATTGGCACTTGGAATAATATGTGTTAATAAATGAAATCAAGCACAGATTTGTTAAAGGCAAACCGTGTTTGACTAATTTGATTATGTGCTTTGATAAAGTAATGGGGAGGGTGAATGAAAGTAGCGCGGTAGATTTTGTAAGAACATAAGAATTCGGAGCAGGAGTCGGCCATACGGCCCCGCGAGCCTGCTCCGCTATTCAATAAGATCATGGCTGAACTTAGAGTCATACAGTCATAACGGCACAGAAGGAGGCCATTCGACCCATCGAGTCCGTGCCGGCTCTCTGTAGAGCAATCCAGTCAGTCCCATTCCCCCGCTCTATCCCCGTAGCCCTGCAAGTTTATTTCCCTCGAGTACCTATCCAGTCTTCCCTTGAAAACATTGAGTGTCTCCGCTTCCACCACTTCCGTCGGCAGCGAGTTCCAGGTCCTCACCACTCGCTGCGTAAAAAAGTTTTCCCTCACGTCCCCCCTGTATCTCTTGCCCAAAACCTTAAATCTGTGTCCCCTAGTCCTTGTATTATCAACTAGTGGGAACAGTCTTTCCCCGTCTAGCCTATCCAAACGCGTCATAATCTTGTACACCTCTATCAAATCACCCCTCAACCTCCTTTGCTCTAATGAAAACAAATCCAGCTTCTCCAAACTGTCCTTGTAGCTATGTAGGAATTAACAAGCGGGGTTGGGGTTATTGTCTCTGGCCAGTCAAAAGCCTCTGAGCTGCTCCAGGGACCCCCGTGCGGTTTCGAAGTGCTCCCCTATTCCTGGTTCTGACCGCCGGACTTATTCGGTAGCGATGTAGACAGAAAAACTGTGACTCGTGGTTCGGGTGCAAAACAGACCAGTATTTATTGAAACAGAAGAAAGAAGCAACTTAAAAATAATCACTACAACACACCTATGCCTGGTACAGCACTTTTGCTTAACACAGTTCACTTATCGTTTACTGCAGCACTCTTTTGCTTAGTGGCTTTACTTAAATACAGCACCTTTAACTAGTGCAACACACCTTTAATACAGTACACTTTGCTCACTACAGCACCTCTGCTTAGTGGCTTTTACTTAAATACAGCACTTTAATACAGCTGCTTAGTGTCCACTGAAGCACCTTTCTGCTTAGCGCAACACTGTTACTCAAATACAGCACTTTACTTCTTACAAATCACTTAATGTTCACTACAGCACTTCCCTGCTTAGTGCAACACTTTTATTTAAATACAGCACTTTTACTACAGAACTCAGTGTTCACTACAGCACTTCTCTGCTAGTGCAACACTGTTACTTAAATAGGGGAGGAGAGAACGGACACAACGAGGGAAAATCGACTAAAATTACAGTTCTAACAAAATTCCCCTTAATTCCCACCCCTACACCTATTCTAAGTTTCCTTGTAATGGGCCAGAAAAGGTATGCTCACCAATGAAAACGCCTGCTCCATGCCCCCTGCGGTCTATGATCTTCACTGCCCCGAAGTAGAAAATACCCCAGTATTTAAAAGTAAACTGCTGGTATTCCACTCCTTTAGGCAGGCTTCTGAGCTGTTCTTCTGTAGGCAGAGCACAGAGGCGAGGCGGCAGAGAGAGAGAGAGAGATGGCTTCTTGAGAAGCTATCTTATACCCCAATTGGGGCCGAAACCTTCCCGCCCAAATCCAGGTGCATCTGGGCTGAACAAAAGGGATCCAAACTGTCCCCATTGTCTGTGATGGGTTTGGATGAATTACCCATTTATCGTGATGGGTTTGCGAATGTATTCCCATTCATCGTACTGAGTTTGAATGGAGCTGTCTTGGTTTGAAAAAAAGGCATGTCTTTCTATAATTGCTGAGTAAACAGCTTTGGAAGTTAGTGTAAACAAAAGTCATTGTCCTGTGGTCAAACTGAAACCGCAGTCTCAAGTGGTTAATCCTTTGTGTAAACATAGTAGCAGTTTCTGTCGATTGTCTCTGCAGGAAGGGGAACTCCCTGAACTGCCTTTGATTGGCAGTTTAGTCAGCCATCTTTGATCTTCCCTTTTCATATGTCCACAGTCTGTGTCCTGACACGAGGTCAGGCAGCCATCTTTGATTACCCCTTTTTCACAGACACACGCAAGCTGCCTTTTCAATGTCTTTTGTCTTCTGCCACGAGGTCTGACGGCCATTTTGACCCCTGGATTTTAAAGGTATATTACCCAGGTATTCTTTAATCAAAATTCAATCTTCGGAACTGTAGGAAATTTCAAAATTATTGCGAAATCCTTACAGCTAAGATCCCCCATCCCCAGAACCATTCTGGTAAATCTCCTCTGCACCCTCTCAAGGACCTTCACATCCTTTCTTGGCGACTAGAACTGGATGCAATACTTCTACATCAACTCCACTTTCCCGCACTATCCCCTTAGTGCCCAAAAATCTATCAATCTCAGTCTTGAATATTCTCCTCCACTGAGTTTCCACGGCCCTTTAGGATAGAGAATTCCAAAGATTCACAACCCTTTGAGTGAAGAAATTTCTCCTCATCTCAGTCAGTTTAACCTTGGTAGTGGGGAAGCTTTTAGAAACGATAAACTGGGACAAAATTAACAGTCACTTGGACAAGTGTGGATTAATTAAGGAAAGCCAGCACAGATTTGTTAAAGGCAAATCGTGTTTAACTAACTTGATTGAGTTTTTTGATGAGGTAACAAGGTTGATGAGGGCAATGCGGTTGATGTGTTTTTTTATTCCATTTTTTTTATGGGATGTGGGCATCGCTGGCAATGCCAGCATTTATTGCCCATCATTAATTGCCCTTGAGAAGGTGGTGAGCCGCCTTCTTGAACCGCTGCAGTCCGTGTGGTGAAGGTACTCCCACAGTGCTGTTAGGTAGGGAGTTCCAGGATTTAGACCCAGCGACGATGAAGGATCGGCGATATACTTCTAAGTCAGGATGGTGTGTGACTTGGAGGGGAACTTGGAGGCGGTGGTGTTCCCATGCACCTGCTGCCCTTGTCCTTCTAGGTGGTAGAGGTCGCGGGTTTGGGAGATGCTGCCGAAGAAGCCTTGGCGAGTTGCTGCAGTGCATCTTGTAGATGGTATACACTGCAGACACGGTACGCCTGTGGTGGGGGGAGTGAATGTTTAAGGTGGTGGATGGGGTGCCAATCAAACGGGCTGCTTTGTCCTGGATGGTGTCGAGCTTCTTGAGTGTTGTTGGAGCTGCACTCATCCAGGCAAGTGGGGGGTATCCCATCACACTCCTGACTTGTGCCTTGTAGATGGTGGAAAGGATTTGGGGAGTCAGGAGGTGAGACACTCGCAGCAGAATACCTAGCCTCTGACCTCCAAAAGGCATTCGACAAAGTGCCACTTAATAGGCTTGCCAGCAAAGTTGAAGCTTATGGAATAAAAGGGACAGTGGCAGCACGGATATGGAATTGGCTAAGTGACAGGAAACAGAGAGTCGTGGTGAACTGTTGTTTTTTGGACTGGAGGAAGGTATACAGTGGTGTTCCCCAGGGGTCAGTACCAGGACCACTGCTTTTCTTGATATATATTAATGACTTGGATGTGGGTGTACAGGGCACAATTTCAAAATTTGCAGATGACACAAAACTTGGAAGTATAGTGAACAGTGAGGAGGATAGTGATAGACTTCAAAAAGGCATAGACAGGCTGGTGGAATGGGCGAACACGTGGCAGATGAAATTTAACACAGAAAAGTGTGAAGTGATACATTTTGGTAGGAAGAACGAGGAGAGGCAATATAAACTAAAGGGTACAATTCTAAAGTGGGTGCATGAACAGAGAGACCTGGGGGTATGTGTGCAGAAATCGTTGAAGGTGGCAGGGCAGGTTGAGAAAGCAGTTAAAAAAGCTTACGGGATCCTGGGCTTCATAAATTGAGGCATAGAGTACAAAGGCAAGGAAGTTATGATGAACTTTTTTTATAAAACACTGGTTCGGCCTCAACTGGAGTATTGTGTCCTATTCTGGGCATCGCACTTTAGGAAGGATGTGAAGGCCTTAGAGAGGGTGCAGAAAAGATTTACGAGAATGGTTCCAGGGATGAGGGACTTCAGTTACGTGGATAGACTAGAGAAGCTGGGGTTGTTCTGCTTAGAGCAGAGAAGGTTGAGAGGAGATTTGATAGAGGTGTTCAAAATCGAGGAAGATAGTAACAGACTTCAGGAGGACATAGACAGACTGGTGTACTGTGAAGTGATTCATTTTGGCAGGAAGAACGAGGATCCTGCTCCTATTTCGTGTGTCTAATTCTGTTAGATTCAGGAGATGGTTCTGTGATAGTAGATTGGCAGTTAGGATCAGATCAGCCATGATCTTATTGAATGGCAGAGCAGGCTCGAGGGGCCGAATGGCCTACTCCTGCTCCTATTTCTTATGTTCTTATTATGTAAGTAATGGGCCAGATTTTCCGATCGGAGGCTTCCCGTGGGCAGATGCCCCCGATTGGAAAAAATCTACGCACTTACCTGCTGGCTCTGTTGGTCCCGAGGCTTCTGATCCTGGGACTCTCCTGGCCCGCGCGCAGGGCCCAGGTGTCCCCAGGGGCCCAGGCCGTTCACGTGGGCCATGGGGAACCAATCAAAGAAGGGAATCCCCCTGCACACTTTTGACAGGTCTCTCCGCACAGAACTGTCAAAAGTATAAGAACATAAGAACATAAAAAATAGGAGCAGGAGTAGGCCAATCGGCCCCTCGAGCCTGCTCCACCATTCAATAAGATCATGGCTGATCTGATCCTAACCGCCAATCCACTATCACAGAACCATCTCCTGAATCTAACAGAATTAGACACATGAAATAGGAGCAGGATCAGGCTACACGGCCCCTGGGCCTGCTTCGCTACCCACAGGGCCATGTCCGATCCGAACCTAGACTCATGTCCAAATTCCTGCCCGCTCCCCGTAACCCTTAATTCCCTTTACTTCTAGGAAACTGTCTATTTCTGTTTTAAATTTATGTAATGATGTAGCTTCTACAGCTTTTTGGGGCAGCATATTCCATGGACCTACCACCCTCTGAGTGAAGTAGTTCCTCCTCATCTCAGTTTTGAAAGAGCAGCCCCTTATTCTAAGACTATGCCCCCTAGTTCTAGTTTCACCCATCATCGGGAACATCTTCCCCGCATCCACCCGATCCAACCCCTTCACAATCTTATATGTTTCAATAAGATCGCCTCTCATTCTTCTGAACTCCAATGAGTAGAGTCCCAATCTACTCAACCTCTCCTCATATGTCCATCCCCTCATCCCCGGGATTAACCGAGTGAACCTTCTTTGTACTGACTCGAGAGCAAGTATGTCCTTTCTTAAGTATGGACACCAAAACTGTATGCAGTATTCCAGGTGTGGTCTCACCAATACCTTGTACAACTGAAGCAATACCTCCCTATTTTTATATTCTATCCCCCTAGCAATGAAAGCCAACATTCCATTGGCCTTCTTAATCACTTGTTGCACCTGCATACTAACCTTTTGAGTTTCGTGCACCAGGACCCCCAGATCCCTTTGTACTTCAGTACTTTCCAGTTTCTTGCCATTAAGATAATAACTTGCTCTACGATTTTTCCTGCCAAAATGCATAACCTCACACTTTCCAGTATTGTATTCCATCTGCCAAATCTCTGCCCACTTACTTAGCCTGTTGATGTCCCCTTGCAGGTTTTTTATGTCCTCCTCACTCACTACTTTCCCTCCCATCTTAGTATCATCTGCAAACTTTGATATGTTACACTCGGTCCCCTCCTCCAAATCGTTAATATAGATTGTAAAGAGTTGGGGACCCAGCACTGACCCCTGCGGAACACCACTAGTTACTGATTGCCAGTCTGAGAATGAACCATTTATCCCAACTCTCTGCCTTCTGTTAGATAGCCAATCTTCTATCCATGCCAGAATATTACCCCCAATCCCGTGATTTTTTATCTTAAGCAATAATCTTTTGTGTGGCACCTTGTCAAATGCCTTTTGGAAGTCTAAATACACTACGTCCACTGGTTCCCCTTTATCCACCCTATACGTTACTTCCTCAAAGAACTCCAGCAAATTTGTCAAACATGACTTCCCCTTCATAAAACCATGCTGACTTTCTCCTATTAAATTATGATTATCCAAATGTTCTGTTACTGCCTCCTTAATAATGGACTCCAAAATTTTACCTACCACAGATGTTAGGCTAACCGGTCTATAGTTTCCAGCCTTCTGTCTACTGCCCTTTTTAAATAAGGGTGTTACATTAGCAGTTTTCCAGTCTGCCGGGACCTTTGCCGAGTCCAGGGAGTTTTGGAAAATTATTACCAATGCATCCACAATCCCTACCATCACTTCCCTCAAGACCCGAGGATGTAAGCCATCAGGTCCAGGTGATTTATCCGCCTTGAGTCCCATTATTTTACCGAGTACCACTTCCTTAGTGATTTTGATCGTGTTTAGCTCCTCCCCCCCTATAGCCCCCTGTTTGTCCAGTGTTGGGATATTCTTAGTGTCCTCTACTGTAAAGACTGATACAAAATATTCATTCAGTGTTTTTGCCATCTCCATATTTCCCACCATTAATTTCCCGGTCTCATCCTCTAAGGGACCAACATTTACTTTAGCCACCCTTTTTCTTTTTGTATAACTATAAAAACTCTTACTATCTGTTTTTATATTTTTTGCTAATTTACTTTCATAATCTATCTTCCCTTTCTTAATCAATCTTTTTGTTATTTTTCGCTGTCTTTTAAAGTTTTCCCAATCCTCTATTCTCCCACTAGATTTGGCTACCTTATATGCCCTTGTTTTTAGTCGAATACTATCCTTAATTTCTTTACTTAGCCACGGATGGCTGTCTTTTCTTTTACACCCTTTTCTTCTCAGTGGAATATATTTTTTTTGGAAGTTGTAAAATAACTCCTTAAATGTACACCACTGATCATCACAGAAATCACACAGAAACCCCACAGTGCAGATAGAGGCCATTTCGGCCCATCGAGCCTGCACCAACACATATCCCACCCGATCACCGTAACCCCTACACCAACACATATCCCACCCTATCCCCGTAACCCCATGTATTTAATCCCCCTAACACTAAGGGTCAATTTATCATAGCCAATCAACCTAACCCGCACATCTTTGGACTGTGGGAGGAAACCGGAGCACCCGGAGGAAACCCACGCAAACACGGGGAGAATGTGCAAACTCCACACAGACAGTCGCCCGAGGCCGGATTCGAACCCGGGTCCCTGGCGCTGTGAGGCAACAGTGCTAACCACTATGCCACCGTGCCATCATGTATCGTCTTACCCTTTAATCTATTTTCCCAATCCACTCTACTCAATTCCGCTCTCATACCTTCATAGTCTCCTTTATTCAAGCTTAGCACGCTTGTTTGAGATCCAACCTTCTCACCCTCTAATTGAATATGGAATTCAACCATGTTATGGTCACTCATTCCAAGGGGATCCTTTACTAGGACATTTTTAATTAATCCCGTCTCGTTACGCAGGACCAGATCTAAGGTTGCTTGCCCCCTGGTCGGTTCAGTTACATACTGCTCAAGAAACCCATCCCTAATACACTCAATGAACTCATCCTCAAGGCAGCCCTGCCCAATTTGATTTGTCCAATTAATATGATAGTTAAAATCCCCCATAATTATAGATGTTCCCTTATTACAAGCCTCAACTATTTCCTGATTGATACTCCGTCCAACAGAGTTGCAACTGTTTGGAGGCCTATAGACTACGCCCACTAGTGTTTTTTTCCCCTTATTATTCCTTATCTCCACCCAAACTGTTTCATTATCCTGATCTTTTGACCCAATATCATTTCTCTGTATTACAGTGATTCCTTCCTTTATTAACATAGCCACCCCACCTCCCCTTCCTTCCTGCCTGTCCTTCCTGATCGTTAAATAACCTGGTATGTTTAATTCCCAGGCATTGTCACCCTGCAGCCATGTTTCTGTAATGGCCACAAGATCATACCCATATGTAGTTATTTGTGCCATTAACTCGTCTATTTTGTTACGAATGCTACGTGCATTCAGATAGAGAACTTTCAAATATGTTTTGTGACACTTAGTTCCTGCTTTTGCCCTTTTTATTACTTTACCTTTTACTCCATACCTTCTGCCCCTTCCTGACATGCTCTGGTTTTTAATTTCCCCACTGCTACCTAAGTCTATGACCTTCTCTGTTGTCATTTTTATTATTTGCTCTCTAGGAACCTCCCCCCCACTAGTTAGTTTAAAGCCCTCTCTACAGCCCTAGTTATATCATCCGCCAGGACTCTAGTCCCAGCACTGGCCAAGTGAAGCCCGTCCCAATGGAACAGCTCCCTCCTGCCCCAGTACTGGTGCCAGTGTCCCAGGAAGCAAAACCCATTTCTCCCACACCAGTCTTTGAGCCACGCATTTAACTCTCTAATTGGGGATCACTTAAAAAAGTTAAACATTAAATAAAACATTTTTAATCACATATTTAAAATTAATCAAAATGACATTAAATTAAATATTTTAAACAAAATTTTAATTTTTTGAAAAAAATACTTGAAGTTTTTTACGGGGCTAAAAATAAACTTACCTTTTTAAAAGTATTTTAAAATTATAAATGAGTGAAACTGTTTTATTTTTTTATTTTTTTAAACTCTTGTGCTGGTAAAAGCAGGCCTTACGCTTTTACCGGGTGTAAGATTTCTAAGGGTTTTCAGCGGGCGGAGGTTGTGCAGAAAGCGGAACTCTCCCGCCGCGGAGGCACTTCTCCCGGGCAGGCGATGATCTGTCGAGAAGATTCTTCACAGATCAAGAGCCGGGTTTCAGCGCCTGCACTTCGCAGGCCTAAACCCGGCACTCGCGCGGCCGCTACGGGTGCGTACACACGTCGTACACACGTCGTACACACGTCATACACACCTCACACACACCTCGCACACACCCGTGGGGGTCGGAATATCCAGTCCAGGATAAATTAAATGGTACAATTTAAAGGGGGTGCAGTGGCAGGAGGGTCGGTAACCAGAGGACACAGAGTTAAAGTAATTGGCAAAAGAACCAGAGGGAAGATGAGGATGCTTTTTTACGCAGTTGTTGTGATCTGGAACGTGCTGCCTGAAAGGGCAGTGGAAGCAGATTCAATAGTAACTTTCAAAAGGGAATTGGATAAAGACATGAAGAGGTGAAATTTGCAGCGCTACGGGGAGGGAAGCAGGGGGAGTGGGACTAAATAGATAGCTCTTTCAAAGTTGGGTCTAAAGGCCTCCTTCTGTGCTGTATGATTCCATGATTCCAATAGGACCCCTATTTGTATAAATGTATCAGGCTCCTGGTGGGCACCTCATACACCTGAAAAATCAGGCATTTGAAAATGGCAATGGAGCAGGGACAGAGTGGGTAATTCAAGTCTCCATTTTAACTGGCCTCCTCCCCCCCATCTCCACCAGCCGGAGGGAGTTAAAATCCCCTCCCTAGGAATGTAATTGGAGTTGACTTATGCAGGATGAGAACGGCAGGCCCTACTCTCAGGCCTGGTGTGTATCCTGTTGATTTAAAAGGCCCAATGGGAATCCCATTTGCTTGTCCGTAAATCAATTCTCTTAACTGGAATCATGAGAGTCTTTCTCTATGCAGTGTGTGCTTCTCACATCTCCATATCTAAACTGTTAAATGTTCATTTATTTGGGGCTACTGTTAAATATCAAACAGCTGGGTTCTGTATTTTGTATGACCGTATTCTTTATACAAACTCCCCATTGAGTGTATACCCTGAGGGCGATGAAAATGTAACTCAGTGAATCTCTCCAGGTCAACGGTCGCTGACCTCCCCAGGTCAAAGGTCACTGATCTCTCCTGGTCACTGACCACCTCTGGTCAAAGGTCATTGAACTTTCCTGGTGAAAGGTCACTGTTCTCTCCTGGTCAATGAGCACTGATCGCTCCAGGTCAAAGGTCACTGACCTCTTCTGGTCAATGGTCGCTCTCATCTCCTGGTCAAAGGTCACTGACCTCTCCTGGTCAAAGGTCACTGACCCCTTCTGGTCAATGGTTGCTCTCATCTCCTGGTCAAAGGTCACTGACCTCTCCTGGAAAAGGTCACTGACCTTTCCTGGTCAAAGGTCACTCACCTCTCCTAGTCAAAGGTCACTGACCTCTCCTGGTCAAAGGTCATTGACCTCTTCTAGTCAAAGGTGACTGACCTCTCCTGGAAAAGGTCACTGACTGCTCCTGGTCAAAGGTCACTGACCTCTCCATGTCAAAGGTCACTGACCTCACCTTGTCAAAAGTCACTAACCTCTCCTAGTCAAAGGTCACTGACATCTTCTGGTCAATGGTCGCTCTAATCTCCTGCTCAAAAATCGTTGACCACTCCCGGTCAATGGTCACTGACGTCTCCTAGTCAAAGTTCACTGATCTCTCCGACTCAAAGGTCACTAACCTCTCCTGGTCAAAGGTCGCCAACCCCTCCTAGTCAAAGGTTACTGACCCCTCCTGAAAAAAATCACTGACTGCTCCTGGTCAAAGGTCACTGACCTCTCCTTCTCAAAGGTCACTGACCACTCCTGGTAAAAGGTCACTGACCTCTCCTGGTCAAAGGTCACAGACCTCTCCTGGAAAGATCACTGACTGCTCCTGGTCAAAGGTCACTGACTGCTCCTGGTAAAAAGTCACTGACCTCTCCTAGTCAAAAGTTACTGACCTCTCCTGGAAAAGATCACTGACTGCTCCTGGTCAAAGTTCACTGACCTCTCCTTCTCAAAGGTCACTGACCACTCCTGGTAAAAGTTCACTCACCTCTCCTGGTCAAAGGTCACACACCTCTCCTGTTCAATGATCGCTCTCATAGGTCACTGATCTCTCCGAGTCAAAGGTCACTGAATTCTCCTCGAAAATGTCACATAGAAATATAGAAACATAGAAGATAGGAGCAGGAGTAGGCCATTCGGCCCCTCGAGCCTGCTCCGCCATTCAATGCGATCATGGCGTTTCATCCAATTTCAGTACCCTGTCCCTGCTTTCTCCCCATATCCCTTGATCCCTTTAGCCTTAAGAAATATATCCAACTCCTTCTTGAATATATTTAATGAATTGGCCTCTACTGCCTTCTGTGGTAGAGAATTCCACAGGTTCACCACTCTCTGGGTGAAGAAATTGCTCCTCATCTCAGTCCTAAATGGCTTACCCCTTATCCTTAGACTGTGACCCCTGGTTCTGGACTCCCCGACCATCGGGAACATCCTTCCTGCATCTAGTCTGTCCAGTCCTGTCAGAATTTTATAAGTTTCAATGAGATCCCCTCTCATTCTTCTAAACTCCAGCGAGTATAAGCCCAATCGACCCAATCTCTCCTCATACGTCATTCCTGCCATCCCAGGTATCATCCTGGTGAATCTTCGCTGAACTCCCTCCATGGCAAGAACATCCTTCCTCAGATAAGGTGACCAAAACTGCACACAGTACTCAAGATGTGGTCTCACCAAGGCCCTGTACAACTGCAGCAAGACATCCTTGTTCCTGTACTCAAACCCTCTCGCTACGAAGGCCAACATACCATTTGCCTTCTTAACTGCCTGCTGCACCTGCATGCTTACCTGCAGCGACTGGTGCACAAGGACACCCAGGTCTCATTGCGCTTCCCTTTCTCCCAATCTATTGCCATTCAGATAATAATCTGCCTTCCTGTTTTTGACACCAAAGTGGATAACCTCGCATTTATCCACGTTATATTGCATCTGCCATGCTTCTGCCCAATCACCCAACCTGTCCAAATCATAGTGGAGTTTCACGGCATCCTCCTCACAGCACACACGCCCACCCAGCTTTGTGTCGTCTGGAAACTTGGAGATATTACATCTAGTTCCCTTGTCTAGATCATTAATATATATTGTGAATAGCTGGGGTCCAAGGACCGATCCCTGCGGTACCCCACTAGTCACTGCCTGCCACTCGGAAAAAGACCCGTTTATTCCAACTCTTTGCTTTCTGTCTGCCAACCAGTTTGGGCAGCACGGTGGCATAGTGGTTAGCACTGTTGCCTCACAGCGCCAGGGACCCGGGTTCGAATCCGGCTCGGGTGACTGTCTGTGTGGAGTTTGCACATTCTCCCCGTGTTTGCGTGGGTTTCCTCCGGGTGCTCCGGTTTCCTCCCACAGTCCAAAAGATGTGCGGGTTAGGTTGATTGGCTATGATAAATTGAACCTTAGTGTTAGGGGGATTAAATACGTGGGGTTACGGGGATAGGGTGGGATATGTGTTGGTGTAGGGGTTACAGGGATCGGGTGGGATATGTGTCAGTGCAGGCTCGATGGGCCGAAATGGCCTCTATCTGCACTGTGGGGTTTCTGTGATTCTGTGATTCTCTATCCAAGTCAATACCTTGCCCCCAATCCCATGTGCCTTAACGTTACACGTTAATCTCTTATGCGGGACCTTATCGAAAGCCTTTTGAAAGTCCAAATACACCACCTCCACTGGTTCTCCCTTATCTATTTTACCAATTACATCCTCAAAAAATTCCAGTAGATTAGTCAAGCATGATTTACCTTTTGTAAATCCATGTTGACTTTGTCCAATCCTGTCACTGTCTTCCAAGTGTTCTGCTATTACATCTTTTATAATGGACTCTAGCATTTTCCCCACTACCAATGTCAGGCTTACTGGTCTGTAATTCCCCGTTTTCTCTCTGCCACCTTTTTAGAATAGTGGGGTAACATTAGCTACCCTCCAATCCATGGGTACTGTTCCAGATTCCATCGAATGTTGGAAGATGATTAGCAATGCATCTACTATTTCTAGGGCCACTCCCTTAAGCACCCTAAGATGTAGATTATCAGGCCCTGGGGATTTATCGGCCTTCAATCCCGTCAATTTCCCTAACATCATTTCCCTACAAATACTGATTTCTTTCAGTTCCTCCCTTTCATCAGACCCTATGTTCCCGACATCTCTGGGAGGTTATTTGTGTCCTCCTTTGTGAAGACAGAACCAAAATATGTATTTAATTGGTCTGCCATTTCTTTTGTCCCCATTGTAAATTCCCCTGATTCTGACTGCAAGGGACCTATGCTTGACTTCACCAATCTTTTTCTCTTCACATATCTATAAAAGCTTTTACAGTCAGTTTTTATGTTCCCTGCAAGCTTACTCTCATATTCTATTTTCCCCTTCTTAATTAATCCCTTTGTCCTCCTTTGTTGAATCCTAAACTGCTCCCAATCCTCAGGTTTACTGCTTTTTCTGGCCAATTTATATATCCTCTCCTTGGATCTTATGCTATCCCTAATTTCCCTTGTTAGCCACGGTTGAGTCACCTTTTTTGTTTTATTTTGATGCCAAACAGGGATGAACAAATTCTGTAGTTCATCCATGCGGTCTTTGAATGTTTGCCATTGCCTATCCACCATCAACCCTTTGAGTGACATTCCCCAATCAATCCTACCCAACTCGCGCCTCATACCATCATAGTTTCCTTTATTTATATTCAGAACCCTAGTCTCTGAGTCAACTACTTCACTCTCCATCTTAATGAAGAATTCTATCATATTATGATCACTCCGACCCAAGGGGCCTCGTACAACAAGATTGCTAATTAATCCTTTCTCATTACATAATACCCAGTCTAAGATGGCCTGATCTCTAGTTGGTTCCTCGATATATTGGTCCAGGAAACCATCCCGTAAACACTCCAGGAATTCCTCCTCCACAGTATTGTTACTAATTTGGTTAGCCCAATCTATATGTAGATTAAAGTCACCCATGATGACTGCTGTGCCCTTATTGCACGCTTCTCTAATTTCCCTTTTAATGCCATCCCCAACCTCCGCATTACTGTTTGGAGGTCTATATACCACTCCCACTAATGTTTTCTGCCCTTTGGTATTTCTCAGTTCTACCCATACAGATTCCACATCATCAGAGCTAATAACCTTCCTTATAATTGTGTTAATCCCCTCTTTAACCAGCAATGCTACCCCACCTCCCTTTCCTTTTTGCCTATCTTTCCTGAATATTGAATACCCCTGGATGTTGAGTTCCCAGCCTTGGCCACCCTGAAGCCATGTTTCCGTAATCCCAATCAAATCATATTCGTTTACCTCTATTTGCGCAGCTAATTCATCCACCTTATTACGAATGCTCCTCGCATTAAGACACAAAGCCTTCAGGCTTGTTTTTTAATGCTCTTAGACTTATTAGAATTATTATTTACTGTGCCCATGTTTGATTTAAACCGTTGATTTCTCTGACTGCCACTTTTGTTTTTCTCCTTCCTGTCTTTTGCTTTGGTCACTGACTACCCCTGGTCAAAGGTCACTGAACTCTCCTAGTCAAAGGTCACTGAACTCTCCTAGTCAAATGTCACTGACCTCTCCTGGAAAAGGTCACTGACCTCTCCTAGTCAAAGGTCACTGATCTCTCATAGTCAAAGGTCACTGAACTCCCCTAGTCAAAGGTCACTGACCTCACCTGGTCAAAGGTCACTGACTGCTCCTGGTCAAAGATCAGTGTCCTCTCCTTCTCAAAGGTCACTGACCACTCCTGGTAAAAGGCCACTGACCTCCCCTGGAGTAAGGTCACTGGCCACCCCTGGTCCAAGGTCACAGACCTTACCTGTTCAATGATTGCTCTCATCTCCTGGTCATAGGTCACTGATCTCTCCTAGCCAAAGGTTACTGAAATAACAACAGAAAATACTGGAAAAACTCAACAGGCCAGGCAACATCCGTGGAGAGAAATTAGAGCCAACGTTTCGGGTCAAAACTCTTTGTCAAGACTAAAGAGGCACAGGGAATGAAATAGATTAAGAGGCCAGGCTGGGAGAGAACAAAAGAGAAGAAGAGACATTAAGAAGTATTCAAAACGAGACGAGATGGTGATAGGACTAGTGGAGACAAAAGACGGCTCTAGATTAGGTGTGAAATGCGCTGGCAGAATGGGAGACAGCTGCCATATGGGAGAGAGAAAACAAAAAAAAAGAAAGGCGGGGGGGGTGGAGGCCAAAACAAAGGTGTGGATAAAAAATATAAGTAAAATGTAATGGGGGCCGAGGTTATGATCTGAAATTATTGAACTCGATATTGAGTCCGGAAGGCTGTAAAGTGCCTAATCAGAAGATGATGTTCCTCGAGTTTACGTTGAGCTTCCGTGGAACAATGCAAGAGGCCGAGGACGGTGAGGTCCGAGTGGGAATGGGGCGGTGAATTAAAATGACAGGTGACCGGAAGCTCGAGGTCACCCTTACGGACTGAACGGAGGTGTTCCGCAAAGCGGTCACCCAATCTGCGTTTGGTCTCCCCCATGTATAGGAGACCGCATCGTGAGCAGCGAATACAGTATACTAGATTGCAAGAAGTACAAGTAAATCACTGGAAGGGGTGTTTGGGACCCTGGACAGTGGGAAGGGGGGAGGTATAAGGGCAGGTGTTACGTCTTCTGCACTTGCACGGGAAGGTGCCAGGCGAAGGGGAAGGGGTGCTGGGGGTGATAGAGGAGTGGACTAGGGTGTCTCGGAGGGAGCAGTCCCTACGGAATGCTGAAAGGGGAGGGGAGGGGAAGATGCGTTTGGTGGTGGGATCACTTTGGAGGTGGTAGAAATGGCAGAGGATGATCCGTTGATTGTGGAGGCTGGTGGGGTGAAAGGTGAGGACAAGGGGAACCCTATCGTGGTTCCGGGAGGGAGGGGCAGGGGTGAGGGCAGAAGTGCGGGAGATAGAACGGACACGGTCGAGGGCCATGTCAACCACAGTAGAGGGGAATCCTCGGTTGAGGGAAAAGGAAGACATGTCGGAAGCACTGGTGTGGAAGGTGGCATCGTCGGAGCAGATGCGGCAGAGACGGAGAAACTGGGAGAATGGAATAGAGTCCTTACAGGAGGCGGGGTGGGAGGAAGTGTAGTCCAGGTAGCTGTGGGAGTCAGTGGGCTTGTAGTGAATGTTGGTCAATAACCTATCCCCAGAGATGGAGACGGAGAAGTCGAGGAAGGGAAGGGAAGAGTCAGAGATGGACCATGTGAAGGTGAGGGGAGGGTGGAAATTGGATGCAAAGTGAATGAAATTGTCTAGTTCAGGGCGAGAGCAAGAAACGTTGACTCCAGTTTCTCTCCACGGATGTTGCCTGGCCTGCTGAGTTTTTCCAGCATTTTCTGTTGTTATTTCGGATTTCCAGCATCTGCAGTATTTTGCTATCGTATAAAGGTTACTGACCTCTCCTCGAAAATGTCACTGACTACCCCTGGTCAAAGGTCACTGAGCTCTCCTCGTCAAAGGCCACTGATCTCCCATAGTCAAAGGTCACTGACCTCCCCTAGTCAAAGGTCACTGATCTCTCCTGGTCAAAGGTCACTGACCCTTCCTAGTCAAAGGTCACTGACCTCTCCTGGAAAAGGACACTGACTGCTTCTGGTCAAAGGTCATGGACCTCGCCTTGTCAAAGGTCATGGACCTCTCCTTGTCAAAGGTCACTGACCTCTCCTGGAAAATTTCACTGACTACCCCTGGTCAAAGGTCACTGACCTCTCCTAGTCAAAGGTCACTGACCTCTCCTAGTCAAAGGTCACTGACCCCCCTAGTCAAAGGTCACTGACCTCTCCTGGAAAAGGACACTGACTGCTTCTGGTCAAAGGTCATGGACCTCGCCTTGTCAAAGGTCACGGACCTCTCCTTGTCAAAGGTCGCTGACCTCTCCTAGTCAAAGGTCACTGACCTCTCCTGGAAAATTTCACTGACTACCCCTGGTCAAAGGTCACTGACCTCTCCTAGTCAAAGGTCACTGACCTCTCCTAGTCAAAGGTCACTGACCCCCCTAGTCAAAGGTCACTGACCTCTCCTGGTCAAAGGTCATGATGTCCGCTAGTCAAAGGTCACTGACCTCTCCTGGAAATGTCACTGAAATCTCCTAGTCAAAGGTCACTGAGCTCTCCTAGTCAAAGGTCACTGATCTCTCATGTCAAAAGTCACTGAACTCTCCTAGTCAAAGGTCACTGACCTCTCCTGGTCAAAGGTCACTGCCTGCTCCTTCTCAAAGGTCACTGACCTCTCCTTCTCAAAGGTCACTGACCTCTCCTGGTCAAAGGCCACTGACCTCTCCTGGAAAAGTCACTAAACTCTCCTAGTCAAAGGTCACTGAACTCTCCTCGTCAAAGGTCACTGAACTCTCCTGGTCAAAGGTCACTGACTACTCCTGGTCAAAGGTCCTGACCTCCCCTAGTCAAAGGTCACTGACCTCTCCTAGTCAAAGGTCACTTACCTCTCCTGGAAAAGGTCACTGACCTCTCCTAATCACGGGTCACTGAACGCGCCTAGTCAATGTTTGCTCTCATCTCCTGGTCAATGGTCACTGACCTCTCATGGTCAAAGGTCACTGACCTCTCATGGTCAATGGTCACTGACCGTTCATGATCAATGGTCAGTGACCTTTCATGATCAATGGTCACTAACCTCTCATGGTCAAAGGTCACTGCCCTCTCATGGTCAATGGTCGCTCTAATCTCCTGGTCAAAGGTCACTGACCTCTCATGGTCAAAGGTCGCTGACCTCTCATGGTCAAAGGTCGCTGACCTCTCATGGTCAAAGGTCACTGCCCTCTCATGGTCAATGGTCGCTCTAATCTCCTGGTCAATGGTCACTGTCCTCTCATGGTCAATGATCGCTCTAATCTCTTGGTCAAAGGTCACTGACCTCTCATGGTCAATGATTGCTCTAATCTCCTGGTCAAAGGTCACTGCCCTCTCATGGTCAATGATCGCTCTAATCTCCTGGTCAATGGTCACTGCCCTCTCATGGTCAATGATCACTCTAATCTCCTGGTCAATGGTCACTGTCCTCTCATGGTCAATGATCGCTCTAATCTCCTGGTCAATGGTCACTGTCTTCTCATGGTCAATGATCGCTCTAATCTCCTGGTCAATGGTCACTGCTCTCTCATGGTCAATGATCGCTCTAATCTCCTGGTCAAAGGTCACTGTCCTCTCATGGTCAATGATCGCTCTAATCTCCTGGTCAATGGTCACTGCCCTCTCATGGTCAATGATCACTCTAATCTCATGGTCAAAGGTCACTGCCCTCTCATGGTCAATGGTCACTGACCTCTCATGGTCAATGATCGCTCTAATCTCCTGGTCAATGGTCACTGACCTCTCATGGTCAATGATCGCTCTAATCTCCTGGTCTAAGGTCACTGTCCTCTCATGGTCAATGATCGCTCTCATCTCCTGGTCAATGGTCACTGACCTCTCATGGTCAATGATCACTCTAATCTCCTGGTCAATGGTCACTGACCTCTCATGGTCAATGATCGCTCTAATCTCCTGGTCTAAGGTCACTGCCCTCTCATGGTCAATGATCGCTCTGATCTCCTGGTCAATGGTCACTGACCTCTCATGGTCAATGATCGCTCTCAGCTCCTGGTCAATGGTCACTGACCTCTCATGGTCAATGATCACTCTAATCTCCTGGTCTAAGGTCACTGTCCTCTCATGGTCAATGATCGCTCTAATCTCCTGGTCTAAGGTCACTGTCCTCTCATGGTCAATGATCGCTCTAATCTCCTGGTCTAAGGTCACTGTCCTCTCATGGTCAATGATCGCTCTAATCTCCTGGTCAATGGTCACTGTCCTCTCATGGTCAATGATCGCTCTAATCTCCTGGTCAATGGTCACTGTCCTCTCATGGTCAATGATCACTCTAATCTCCTGGTCAAAGGTCACTGCCCTCTCATGGTCAATGATCGCTCTCATCTCCTGGTCAATGGTCACTGGCCTCTCCTGGTCAATGGTCACTGTCCTCTCATGGTCAATGATCGCTCTAATCTCCTGGTCAATGGTCACTGTCCTCTCATGGTCAATGATCACTCTAATCTCCTGGTCAATGGTCACTGACCTCTCATGGTCAATGGTTGCTCTCATCTCCTGGTCAATGGTCGCTCTCATCTCCTGGTCAATAGTCATTGCCCTCTCACGGTCAATGGTCACTCTGATCTCCTGGTCAATGGTCACTGACCTCTCATGGTCAATGGTCGCTCTCATCTCCTGGTCAATGGTCACTGACCTCTCATGGTCAATGATCACTCTAATCTCCTGGTCAATGGTCACTGACCTCTCATGGTCAATGATCGCTCTAATCTCCTGGTCTAAGGTCACTGCCCTCTCATGGTCAATGATCGCTCTCATCTCCTGGGCAATGGTCACTGACCTCTCATGGTCAATGATCGCTCTCATCTCCTGGTCAATGGTCACTGACCTCTCATGGTCAATGATCACTCTAATCTCCTGGTCTAAGGTCACTGTCCTCTCATGGTCAATGATCGCTCTAATCTCCTGGTCTAAGGTCACTGTTCTCTCATGGTCAATGATCGCTCTAATCTCCTGGTCAATGGTCACTGACCTCTCATGGTCAATGATCACTCTAATCTCCTGGCCAATGGTCACTGTCCTCTCATGGTCAATGATCGCTCTAATCTCCTGGTCAATGGTCACTGTCCTCTCATGGTCAATGATCACTCTAATCTCCTGGTCAAAGGTCACTGCCCTCTCATGGTCAATGATCGCTCTCATCTCCTGGTCAATGGTCACTGACCTCTCCTGGTCAATGGTCACTGTCCTCTCATGGTCAATGATCGCTCTAATCTCCTGGTCAATGGTCACTGTCCTCTCATGGTCAATGATCACTCTAATCTCCTGGTCAATGGTCACTGACCTCTCATGGTCAATGGTTGCTCTCATCTCCTGGTCAATGGTCACTCTCATCTCCTGGTCAATAGTCATTGCCCTCTCACGGTCAATGGTCACTCTAATCTCCTGGTCAATGGTCACTGTCCTCTCATGGTCAATGATCACTCTAATCTCCTGGTCAATGGTCACTGTCCTCTCATGGTCAATGATCGCTCTAATCTCCTGGTCAATGGTCACTGTCCTCTCATGGTCAATGATCGCTCTAATCTCCTGGTCAATGGTCACTGTCCTCTCATGGTCAATGATCACTCTAATCTCCTGGTCAAAGGTCACTGCCCTCTCATGGTCAATGATCGCTCTCATCTCCTGGTCAATGGTCACTGGCCTCTCCTGGTCAATGGTCACTGTCCTCTCATGGTCAATGATCGCTCTAATCTCCTGGTCAATGGTCACTGTCCTCTCATGGTCAATGATCACTCTAATCTCCTGGTCAATGGTCACTGACCTCTCATGGTCAATGGTTGCTCTCATCTCCTGGTCAATGGTCGCTCTCATCTCCTGGTCAATAGTCATTGCCCTCTCACGGTCAATGGTCACTCTGATCTCCTGGTCAATGGTCACTGACCTCTCATGGTCAATGGTCGCTCTCATCTCCTGGTCAATGGTCACTGACCTCTCATGGTCAATGATCACTCTAATCTCCTGGTCAATGGTCACTGACCTCTCATGGTCAATGATCGCTCTAATCTCCTGGTCTAAGGTCACTGCCCTCTCATGGTCAATGATCGCTCTCATCTCCTGGGCAATGGTCACTGACCTCTCATGGTCAATGATCGCTCTCATCTCCTGGTCAATGGTCACTGACCTCTCATGGTCAATGATCACTCTAATCTCCTGGTCTAAGGTCACTGTCCTCTCATGGTCAATGATCGCTCTAATCTCCTGGTCTAAGGTCACTGTTCTCTCATGGTCAATGATCACTCTAATCTCCTGGTCAATGGTCACTGTCCTCTCATGGTCAATGATCGCTCTAATCTCCTGGTCAATGGTCACTGTCCTCTCATGGTCAATGATCACTCTAATCTCCTGGTCAAAGGTCACTGCCCTCTCATGGTCAATGATCGCTCTCATCTCCTGGTCAATGGTCACTGACCTCTCCTGGTCAATGGTCACTGTCCTCTCATGGTCAATGATCGCTCTAATCTCCTGGTCAATGGTCACTGTCCTCTCATGGTCAATGATCACTCTAATCTCCTGGTCAATGGTCACTGACCTCTCATGGTCAATGGTTGCTCTCATCTCCTGGTCAATGGTCGCTCTCATCTCCTGGTCAATAGTCATTGCCCTCTCACGGTCAATGGTCACTCTAATCTCCTGGTCAATGGTCACTGTCCTCTCATGGTCAATGATCACTCTAATCTCCTGGTCAATGGTCACTGTCCTCTCATGGTCAATGATCACTCTAATCTCCTGGTCAATGGTCACTGACCTCTCATGGTCAATGGTCGCTCTTGTCTACTGGTCAATGGTCGCTGCCCTCTCATGGTCAATGTTCACTCTCATCTCCTGGTCAAAGGTCACTGACCTCCCCTGGTGAAAGGTCACTGACCCCTCCTGGTCAAAGATCACTGAACTCTCCTGGAAAATGTCACTGACTGCTCCTGGTCAAAGGTCAATGACCTCTCCTAGTCAAAGGTCACTGACACTTCCTGGTCAAAGGTCACTGATTGCTCCTGCTCAAAGGTCACTGACCTCCCCTAGTCAAAGGCCACTGACCTCTCCTGGAAAAGGGCACTGATTGCTCCAGGTCAAAGGTAACTGACCTCTTCTGGTCAATGGTCGCTCTCATCTCCTGGTCAAAGGTCACTGACCCCTCCTGGTCAAAGGTCACTGACCTCTCCTAGTCAAAGGCCACTGACCTCTCCTGGAAAAGGTCACTGACCTCTCCTAGTCAAAGGTCACTGACCTCCCCTGGTGAAAGGTCACTGGCCTCTCCTGGTCAAAGGTAACTGACCTCTCCTGTTTAATGATCGCTCTCATCTCCTAGTCAAAGGTCACTGACCTCCCCTGCTGGAAGGTCACTGGCCTCTCCTGGTCAAAGGTCACTGACCTCTCCTGTTCAATGATCACTCTCATCTCCTAGTCAAAGATCACTGAACTCTCCTGGAAAAGGTCACTGACATCGCCTAGTCAAAGGTCACTGACCTCTCCTGGTCAAAGGTCACTAACTGCTCCTGGTCAAAGGTCACTGACCTCCCCTAGTCAAAGGTCACAGACCTCTCCTGGAAAAGGTCAATGACTGCTCCTGATCAAAGGTCATTGACCTCTCCTAGTCAAAGGCCACTGACCTCTCCTAGTCAAAGGCCACTGACCTCTCCTGGTCAAAGGTCATGATGTCCCCTTGTCAAAGGTCACTGACCTCTCCTGGAAAAGTCACTGACTGCTCCTGGTCAAAGGTCACTGACCTCTCCTGGTCAAAGGTCACAGACCTCTCCTGGAAAAGATCACTGACTGCTCCTGGTCAAAGGTCACTGACCTCCCCTAGTCACAGGTCACTGACCTCTCCTAGTCAAAGGTCACTGACCTCTCTTGGTAAAAGGTCACTAACCGCCCCTGGTGAAAGGTCACTGACCTCTCCTGGTCAAAGGTCACTCACCTCTCCTAGTCAAAGGTCACTGACATCTCCTAGTCAAAGTTCACTGAGCTCTCCTGGTAATGGTCACTGACTGCTCCTGGTCAAAGGTCACTGACCTCTCATGGTCAATGGTCGCTCTCATCTCCTGGTCAATGGACACTGACCTTTCCTGAACTCCCTACGTAACAGCATTGTGGGAAAACCTTCACCACACAGACTGCAGTGGTCACCATCACCTTCTCGAGGGCAACTCAGGATGGGCAATAAATGCTGGACTTGCCAGAGACACCTTGTCCCATGAATGAATAGTAAATAAAAGATGATCCTCAATGTATGCCTCCTTACATAGGCTATCTGTGCCTGCACTGAAATCTGAGGTTGACGATAATTTCATTGAATGTGAGTCTTACGGATGGGATTAAATATCTTGAAGGGTTTCCTACAAGGATATGAATGAACTTGGCAACCAGCCTCTTTGGCAGTCTCTTCCTCCAGCTAATATTTGTAGGTTTGATTGATGAGAAGTGATGTAAAATTATAGACGGGCTGTCACCATGGAGATTTCCAACTAGCACAGCGGTTAGGGTGAGTTATTGGTTTTAATTTTGTGAGAAATCCCATAATTAAATGGGACAAGCGAGCGAGAATTCGGAGGTCATGTCACAGGGATATAAACTCAGTGTGATGTGGAGGAGCAGGTTTAATATTTAGGTTGAAATGAAATGTGAATTCGCGAGGTAATCTTAAAAAAAGTCTTGCCAACAGTGACTCTCTTAAATTACAGACACCCCCGATTAACTTAAAGTTCACTTTAATTCTATGTGTTTATCTTCTTTTTAAATTACTTTCTTCAAACTGAGTAATAGTCACTTTGGGGTCTCAGAGCTGTCCTGAACGTGACATTCTGATTGTTTACATCAGAGAGATACTCATTAACACAGAACGCTGGCTGTCTGAGTAGATTGGGCCGAAACTCTCTGGAGTTTAGAAGAATTAGAGGTGATCTCATTGAAACATACAAGATTCTGAGGGGGATTGACAGGGTAGATGCCGAGAGGTTGTTTCCCCCCTAGCTGGAGAGTCTAGAACTAGGCGGCACAGACTCAGGATAAGGGGTCGGCCATTTAAAAATGAGATGAGGAGGACTTTCTCACTCAGAGGGTTGTGAATTTTTCAACTCCTCTACCCCAGAGGGCTGTGAATGCTGAGTTTTTGAGTATGTTCAAGGCTGAGATCAAGGGATATGAGGATAGTGCGGGAAAGTGGAGTTGAGGTCAATGATCAGCCATGATCTTATTGAATGGCGGAGCAGGCTCGAGGGGCCGAATGGCCGACCCCTGCTTATGTATCATATATTCTTATGTGGGTAAGCTCACTAAACATCATCTCACATATAGCCAGCTGAAGAACAGCTGTGAGGGTGTGCAGGGAAAAAACCGTGTACTTGAACGGGTGCAGACACTGACTGTGAGGGTCTCTGGGGAACAACACACTGACTGTGAGGGTCTGGGGAACAACACACTGACTGTGAGGGTCTCTGGAACAACACACTGACTGTGAGGGTCTGGGGAACAACACACTGACTGTGAGGGTCTCTGGGGAACAACACACTGACTGTGAGGGTCTCTGGGGAACAACACACTGACTGTGAGGGTCTCTGGGGAACAACACACTGACTGTGAGGGTCTGGGGAACAACACACTGACTGTGAGGGTCTGGGGAACAACACACTGACTGTGAGGGTCTGGGGAACAACACACTGACTGTGAGGGTCTGGGGAACAACACACTGACTGTGAGGGTCTCTGGGGAACAACACACTGACTGTGAGGGTCTCTGGGGAACAACACACTGACTGTGAGGGTCTGGGGAACAACACACTGACTGTGAGGGTCTGGGGAACAACACACTGACTGTGAGGGTCTGGCGAACAACACACTGACTGTGAGGGTCTCTGGGGAACAACACACTGACTGTGAGGGTCTGGGGAACAACACACTGACTGTGAGGGTCTCTGGAACAACACACTGACTGTGAGGGTCTGGGGAACAACACACTGACTGTGAGGGCCTGGGGAACAACACACTGACTGTGAGGGTCTGGGGAACAAGACACTGACTGTGAGGGTCTCTGGAACAACACACTGACTGTGAGGGTCTGGGGAACAACACACTGACTGTGAGGGTCTCTGGAACAACACACTGACTGTGAGGGTCTCTGGGGAACAACACACTGACTGTGAGGGTCTCTGGAACAACACACTGACTGTGAGGGTCTCTGGAACAACACACTGACTGTGAGGGTCTGGGGAACAACACACTGACTGTGAGGGTCTCTGGGGAACAACACACTGACTGTGAGGGTCTGGGGAACAACACACTGACTGTGAGGGTCTCTGGGGAACAACACACTGACTGTGAGGGTCTCTGGAACAACACACTGACTGTGAGGGTCTCTGGAACAACACACTGACTGTGAGGGTCTGGGGAACAACACACTGACTGTGAGGGTCTCTGGGGAACAACACACTGACTGTGAGGGTCTCTGGAACAACACACTGACTGTGAGGGTCTCTGGAACAACACACTGACTGTGAGGGTCTGGGGAACAACACACTGACTGTGAGGGTCTAGAGAACAACACACTGACTGTGAGGGTCTGGGGAACAACACACTAACTGTGAGGGTCTAGAGAACAACACACTGACTGTGAGGGTCTGGGGAACAACACACTGACTGTGAGGGTCTCTGGGGAACAACACACTGACTGTGAGGGTCTGGGGAACAACACACTGACTGTGAGGGTCTGGGGAACAACACACTGACTGTGAGGGTCTCTGGAACAACACACTGACTGTGAGGGTCTGGGGAACAACACACTGACTGTGAGGGTCTGGGGAACAACACACTGACTGTGAGGGTCTCTGGGGAACAACACACTGACTGTGAGGGTCTGGGGAACAACACACTGACTGTGAGGGTCTCTGGGGAACAACACACTGACTGTGAGGGTCTCTGGAACAACACACTGACTGTGAGGGTCTGGAGAACAACACACTGACTGTGAGGGTCTCTGGGGAACAACACACTGACTGTGAGGGTCTGGGGAACAACACACTGACTGTGAGGGTCTGGGGAACAACACACTGACTGTGAGGGTCTCTGGGGAACAACACACTGACTGTGAGGGTCTGGGGAACAACACACTGACTGTGAGGGTCTGGGGAACAACACACTGACTGTGAGGGTCTCTGGAACAACACACTGACTGTGAGGGTCTGGGGAACAACACACTGACTGTGAGGGTCTGGGGAACAACACACTGACTGTGAGGGTCTGGAGAACAACACACTGACTGTGAGGGTCTCTGGGGAACAACACACTGACTGTGAGGGTCTGGAGAACAACACACTGACTGTGAGGGTCTCTGGAACAACACACTGACTGTGAGGGTCTGGGGAACAACACACTGACTGTGAGGGTCTCTGGAACAACACACTGACTGTGAGGGTCTGGGGAACAACACACTGACTGTGAGGGTCTCTGGAACAACACACTGACTGTGAGGGTCTGGGGAACAACACACTGGCTGTGAGGGTCTGGGGAACAACACACTGACTGTGAGGGTCTGGAGAACAACACACTGACTGTGAGGGTCTGGGGAACAACACACTGGCTGTGAGGGTCTGGGGAACAACACACTGACTGTGAGGGTCTGGAGAACAACACACTGACTGTGAGGGTCTGGGGAACAACACACTGACTGTGAGGGTCTGGAGAACAACACACTGACTGTGAGGGTCTGGGGAACAACACACTGGCTGTGAGGGTCTGGGGAACAACACACTGACTGTGAGGGTCTGGAGAACAACACACTGACTGTGAGGGTCTGGGGAACAACACACTGACTGTGAGGGTCTCTGGGGAACAACACACTGACTGTGAGGGTCTGGGGAACAACACACTGACTGTGAGGGTCTGGAGAACAACACACTGACTGTGAGGGTCTGGGGAACAACACACTGACTGTGAGGGTCTCTGGGGAACAACACACTGACTGTGAGGGTCTCTGGAACAACACACTGACTGTGAGGGTCTCTGGGGAACAACACACTGACTGTGAGGGTCTGGGGAACAACACACTGACTGTGAGGGTCTCTGGAACAACACACTGACTGTGAGGGTCTCTGGGGAACAACACACTGACTGTGAGGGTCTCTGGGGAACAACACACTGACTGTGAGGGTCTCTGGAACAACACACTGACTGTGAGGGTCTCTGGGGAACAACACACTGACTGTGAGGGTCTCTGGGGAACAACACACTGACTGTGAGGGTCTGGAGAACAACACACTGACTGTGAGGGTCTGGGGAACAACACACTGACTGTGAGGGTCTCTGGGGAACAACACACTGACTGTGAGGGTCTCTGGAACAACACACTGACTGTGAGGGTCTGGGGAACAACACACTGACTGTGAGGGTCTGGGGACCAACACACTGACTGTGAGGGTCTGGGGAACAACACACTGACTGTGAGGGTCTGGGGAACAACACACTGACTGTGAGGGTCTGGGGAACAACACACTGACTGTGAGGGTCTGGGGAACAAGACACTGACTGTGAGGGTCTGGGGAACAACACACTGACTGTGAGGTGTAGTGTATGTACCTTGAAGAAGGAACTATATTCTGCAGCCCCTGTATACTGCAGTACCAGTAGTGACCACCCTGTATATAAGCCTGTGCAGTAACTTTGTATAGTAGTTCCAGTTTTGTCTTCACTCAGTAAACACCTGTTATAACCAACTTCTGCAGTCCGTGTCTCAATTACACATGGACGTTACATTGGCGACGAACAGATCCGAACTTACCTACAGTTCTGCACCACCTCACGGGGATCCATCCCTGAAGCGAAGTTGTTCGAGGTCGAGGCCAGAAGGAAGAAATCCAAAAAAAAACAGAAGAAACGGGCGTCGACCATGGGCAACCGCCCTCTGATTCATCGAATTCGAAGATTTGCAGGAGAGGCTGTCGAGAGCGGGGCTTGGTTATCCAGTCTATGGTGTTCCAGCTAATCGGGCTGGTGGCAGGTAGTACACTGATCCTTCCTGGGCTGCGGTGGGCTAGAGCTCGATTGGGTGGCTTTTCAACAGGGCCGAGCAGCGTTGTCGGGAAGAGGAGAGAGAGAGAGAGGGTGGAGCACACAGGGCGCAGCCGGTGCTACGAAGCCGGGCAGCGTACAGACCCGAGAAGAGGGAGGAAAGTGTCCCATAGGGTCTGCTCTGACGACGGGAACAGTAATTAAAATAAAAGAAATTAGAAGCGCAGAAAGCCGCGAGGAGCTGCAGTTTGCCACGGGGACCGCGGAGAGCGGCGTTGGCAGCAGCGCGGGGGGAAGTGCGCAAAGACCATAGGGCGTCGCCATCAAGGCATAAAAACGCCAGCAACAGCGCTGGCAGCAGCGAAAAAGGCAGAAAGCGCGGGAGGCGCCATCTTAATCCAGCGGGGAAGAAGGCAAAGCGCGGGAGGCGCCATTTTGTTCAATCGGGGAAGAAGGCAAAGTGCGGGAGGCGCCATCTTAGATCTCCAAGATGCCGAAGACTGGCAATATCACTGCCTTCGATAATGCAATAGAAGACTGGACCACGTATGTGGAAAGAGTCGAAGTATATTGTAAGGCAAATGAAGTAGCCGATGAGAAAAAGGCATCGGTACTCCTAAACTTAATGGGCGCAAGAACGTACGGCCTATTGCGGAACCTGATCACTCCAGTCAAACCGATGGAGAAGAGTTTTAACGAAATTGTTGATATCCTACAGGAACACCTAAATCCTACACCGCTGCTGATAGCAGAAAGATTTAAATTCCACAAGAGAAATCAGCATAAAGATGAGAGCAATGCTGATTACCTTACGGAACTACGCAAGCTATCAAAGCACTGCCAGTTCGGAGCAGGACTGGCAGATACCTTACGGGACAAATTTGTCTGTGGACTCCTGAGTGAAGGGACCCAGAAGAGGTTACTCTCAGAGAAAGAGCTGACGCTAGATAAGGCTTTCAGCGTGGCAGTATCGTACGAAGCAGCAGCAAGGGGAGCTGCGGAAATACAAGCAAAAGCCACAGGAATACGGCACCCATGAAATGACACGGGGATTTGAAAAATGTTATCGCTGCGGCAGAACAACCCATGACCAGAAGGACTGCTGGTCCAAGGACAAAACATGCAGGCAATGCGGAAAGATGGGACACATTGCACGAGTTTGCAGGTCCGGGAAGAAGACTAATGACAACAAAAAGACTACTAAGGAAAAGAACAGGAAAGTACAAAAGATGACGGACAGTAGTTCCGAAGACCAGAAGAGTGATAGTGAATCCGGGAACAAGAGACTAAGCTGTCTCAAACTACACAACGTAATCACAAAAGAGGATCACCAAACCATTTGGGTCACCCTCACGATAGCAGGGTCCCAAGTCAAAATGGAATTGGATACAGGATCAGCCCTGACCGTCATGAATCGACGAGACTACGAGCGGCTATTCTCACACATACCCTTGAAAGACACATCCATTGTCTTGAAGACATATACGGGGCAGAAAGTATACCCCAGAGGGAAAATAAGGGTGCCTGTCGAATACAACGGCAAGGAAATACAGAAATTGTATCTCTACATACTGCAAGATGGTGGACCACCGTTATTGGGACGTGAATGGATCAGAAAGATAGGTTTAGACTGGCACTCCATTCAGGCACTGACGGTGGCTGGTAAAAAGGATGATGACGTCACACCTGGATGATTGTCAAAAATCTTGGCTAACGCTAAAGAGGTATTTCAACAAGAACTGGGAACTCTTAAAGGCGTAACCGCCTCGATAAAAATAGAAGAGAATGCAATTCCCAAGTTTTTCAAAGCAAGACCGGTACCGTATGCAATTCGCCCAGCCGTCGAGGCAGAGCTGGAGAATCTGGAGAATGCAGGCGTGTTAACTAAGGTAGACTGGAGCGAGTGGGTGACACCCATCGTTCCTGTCATGAAGAAAACGTTAAACAATAAGTCTGAGGAGCCAAGGAAGGTTCGCATCTGTGGGGACTTCAAGGTGACTGTGAACCCAGTCCTTCACACATTTGAACCCACAGCACTAGAGACCCGGGTTCAAATCTGGCCTCGGGTGACTGTCTGTGTGGAGTTTGCACATTCTCCCCGTGTTTGCGTGGGTTTTCTCCGGGTGCTCCGGTTTCCTCCCACAGTCCAAAGATGTGCGGGTTAGGTTGATTGGCTATGATAAATTGACCCTTAGTGTTAGGGGGATTAAATACATGGGGTTACAGGGATAGGGTGGGATATGTGTTGGTGTAGGGGTTACGGGGATCGGGTGGGATATGTGCCGGTGCAGGCTCGATGGGCCGAAATGGCCTCTATCTGCACTGTGGGGTTTCTGTGATTCTGTGATTCTGAGTACAGTATCCTCTTCCGAGGATAGAAGATATTTTCGCCTCACTATCTGGAGGGAAACGTTTTACAAAAATTGACCTAGCGCAAGCATATTTGCAGATGGAGGTTGAAGAATCCTCTAGGAAATATCTCACGATAAACACTCACAAAGGTCTTTACCAGTATAATCGACTGGTATTCGGAGTTGCATCAGCTCCGGCTGTATGGCAAAGAGCGATGGAACAAGTCCTTCAAGGGATTCCGGGGACTCAGTGTTACTTGGACGACATCCTAGTGACAGGTGAAAATGACAGTGAACACCTTGCCAACCCAGAGCAGGTGCTCACTAGACTAAGAGAACATAGGCTACGAGCCAATCGCCCCAAGTGCGAGTTTTTTAAGAAACAAATATCGTATTGTGGCCACGTGATTGATGAAGAGGGGTTACATAAGTCCCCTGACAAAATTGAAGCGGTAGTTAAGGCTCCAGCGCCTGAAAATGTGTCGCAACTGAGGTCATTCCTCGGATTGGTGAATTACTACCATAAGTTTTTGCCGAATTTGTCCACAATTCTGCACCCACTGAACGCCCTGCTACAAACTGGAGTAGCATGGAAATGGAGCGATGAATGTAAGCGGGCCTTTCAGAAGTGTAAAGGCCTGATCACTTCAAGAGAAGTATTGGCCCACTACAACCCATCACTACCGATAAGACTGGCGTGTGATGCGTCTCCCTACGGCGTTGGAGCAGTACTGTCACATAAATCCCTTGATGCTTCAGAGAGGCCGATAGCTTTTGCGTCACGCTCGTTAACTGCAGCCGAGCGTAACTACGCCCAGATTGACAGAGAGGCCCTCAGCCTGGTGTGGGGGGTGAAGAAGTTCAATCACTACCTGCACGGACAGAAATTTACTCTACTAACTGATCATCAACCTCTTGTCTCCATTTTCAACCCTAAGAAGGGCGTCCCGATAATGACAGCACAACGGCTACAGAGGTGGTCCCTTTTCCTAGGGGCACACCAATATGACATCGAGTACAAAGGAACTAAACAGCATGGGAATGCTGATGGATTGTCGCGCCTACCGTTGCCGATGGTGGAAGAAGCACCTGCAGTGGATCCTGTGGAGATATTCCACTCGACCATAGTCGAATGTCTACCTGTGACGAATGCAAAAATTGAAAAGGAAACACGAAATGACCCGACACTCTCCAGGGTCTATGATTTAACGGTGAAGGGATGGCCAGCACATGGCGAACCACTGTTGCCAGCATTCTCGCCGAGAAGAGAACAGCTGTCAGTGTGCCGAGGAACCTTGATGTGTGGATCCAGAGTAGTAATTCCACCCAAATTGAAGGATAGAGTGCTCAATGAGCTTCATGAGGGTCATCTGGGAGGGGTAAAAATGAAGAACTTAGCCAGAGCGTTTGTGTGGTGGCCGGGAATCGATAGAGAAATCGAAGAGATGACCAAGAGCTGTACAGGATGCCAGAAGGTCCAAAACGCCCCACCACAAGCCCCTCTACATCCATGGGAGTGGCCCTCATCTCCATGGCAAAGGGTACACATTGATTTTGCTGGTCCATTTATGGACTCGATGTTTTTAATTGCGGTGGATGCACATTCAAAGTGGCCAGAGGTAATAAAAATGTCCTCAACCACCACAGAAGAAACTATCACAGTCTTACGAACCATATTCGCCAGAAATGGGCTGCCTGAACAGATTTGCTCCGACAATGGACCACAGTTTGTGTCTGAAGAGTTCCAGAGGTTCTTAAAGAACAATGGTGTTAAGCATTACACATCCGCCCCATATCATCCAGCCACCAATGGATTGGCTGAGAGGTTCGTTCAAACATTCAAGAAGGCTATCAAGGCAATGTGTAATGAAGACATACCCCAGCCATGATGTTCTTCAATCGAAGACGAAGATGCTGCTTGGATTTGGTTAAGCCAAACATCAGAAGAGATGTGGAGAACAGGCAGTTTCAGAATATGAATGAAAGGCCAACCAGGAGTTTCAAGATAGGTCAACCAGTTTTGGCCCGGGACTACCGCACAGAGAAATGGCAGCCAGGAACGATCTGCACACGGCAAGGACCTCTAATGTATACCGTGGACATTGGAGAGAGCATTGTAAGACGCCATGCTGACCAGATTCTAGAGTCACTGGAAAACGTCAAATCTACACCACGATCCTATACACCTGGTGATGAAACCGAAGTACCAATTGCATCTACCTCATAATCGGTGATATTGGAAGCAGACGAACCAAACAACGACGTTGATCCCGAATCAACTTTGCCAGAAGAACCTGATACCCCAAAGAGGCGTTATCCGGACAGAATCAGGAAGCCTCCTCAAAGACTGAATTTATAATTGATTAACTTCAGCTAATGTATATAGCAACTGTAATTGTAAATATGTTATTTAATTATTAATCGAATGTTATGTACTGTTTAGCTAAAAGGGGAGGAATTGTAGTGTATGTACCTTGAAGAAGGAACTATATTCTGCAGCCCCTGTATACTGCAGTACCAGTAGTGACCACCCCTGTATATAAGCCTGTGAAGTAATTTTGTATAGTAGTTCCAGTTTTGTCTCCATTCAGTAAACACCTGTTATAACCAACTTCTGCAGCGCGTGTCTCAATTACACACGGACGTTACATGAGGGTCTCTGGGGAACAACACACTGACTGTGAGGGTCTCTGGGGAACAACACACTGACTGTGAGGGTCTGGGGAACAACACACTTACTGTGAGGGTCTCTGGGGAACAACACACTAACTGTGAGGGTCTCTGGAACAACACACTGACTGTGAGGGTCTCTGGGGAACAACACACTGACTGTGAGGGTCTCTGGGGAACAACACACTGACTGTGAGGGTCTGGGGAACAACACACTGACTGTGAGGGTCTCTGGAACAACACACTGACTGTTCATTCCTAAAACACGACCCCAAAGCACATCACGTCCATTGAATCATTTCTGTCGTACAAGCAGTGTTATGTCAGGACACTGTAACCAGTGCTGGGATTAAATTTTCCGAACAACCAGTCCTGCAAAGTTCCAATCAGTCCATTATAAAGGAATTGTGTTCGATGTTGACATCAGCTATTCCCTCACCTTTCCACCTTGTCATTGAATGCAGTATTCAGCCTCTCCCAGGCTGCTGGCTCTCAGGGAGGATTTCATGGGTTAAAACAGGCAACAACGTTGTCCTTTAACTCTAAGTTCATTTCATCAGTGATTGCAACATTGGTTATAATAGTCAAACCATCAAAAGGGACCTGGACCGGTTCTTGGCTGGAGCAGAGATCACATCATAGCGGAGGTAAGTGGATTAACAGTTGAAGTACAGGTGGTCCGTCTGATCTCCTGGACTGGTTTTGATGGCCTGAGGGAGTCGGAGAGGAATTCTCCCGAGTATTTTGCCTCTCCCAGGAGATTGCCTGCCTGCGGGGGAGGGTTGAGAAGTATCTGGTCACGATGCTCTGACCATCACCAGCGTGGGGCAGTCTTGATGGGCCTTGATTTTCGTGTGTCCGTACAGCTACATGATCTGCTGCTTTTCCCTCCAATAGACTTCAACACGGACAATTTCATTTGCAAGTTGGACCTGGAGCAGACCCTCAATAAGCTGACACGAGAGGAACTGGCTCCCGAAGAGGTGACGCTGGTGTGTGAAAAAGTGATCGAAGAAGCTGACTTGGATGGTGACGGGAAGCTTAACTATCCGGATTTTGAGAATATGATCGGCAGAGCACCAGACTTTCTCAGGTACTTTAGAATAAGGAAAGCAAACTGGTGAGACAGTTGCTGGTCCATGGCCTAGAAAACCCGAGATTCACAGTGAACGCGTGGGGATTCCCCATCAGACTGATGGTGAAGGGGGCAATGCTGAGCGTGTTTCCTGTTTTCAGATTGTGAAAATCTGTGTAAAAGTTAGAATCCAGGCCGCAGTTACATTTGCTGTGGCTCAGTGGGCGGCTCTCTCGAGTCAGAAGGTCGTGGGTTCAAGTCCCACTCCAGAGACTTGAGCACAAAATCTAGGCTGACACTCCCGGTGCAGTGCACCACCCTCCTTGACCTGTATCATAGCAGGCGGTTAAGAAGGCGAATGGTATGTTGGCCTTCATAGCGAGAGGATTCGAGTACAGCAGCAAGGATGTCTTGCTGCAGATGTACAGGGCCTTGGTGAGACCACACCTTGAGTATTGTGTGCAGTTTTGGTCGCCTTATCTGAGGAAGGATGTTCTTGCCATGGAGAGAGTGCAGCGAAAATTCACCAGACTGATACCTGGGATGGCAGGAATGACATATGAGGAGAGATTGGGTCGATTAGGCTTGTACTCGCTGGAGTTTAGAAGAATGAGAGGGGATCTCATTGAAACTTATAAAGTTCTAACAGGACTAGACAGACTAGATGCAGGAAGGTTGTTCCCGATGGTCGGGGAGTCCAGAACCAGGGGTCACAGTCTAAGGATAAGTGGTAATCCATTTAGGACAGAGATGAGGAGGAATTTCTTCACCCAGAGAGTGGTGAACCTGTGGAATTCTCTACCACAGAAGGCAGTTGAGGCCAATTCATTAAATATATTCAAGAAGGAGTTAGATATATTTCTTAAGGTTAAAGGGATCAAGGGATATGGGGAGAAAGCAGGGACAGGATACTGAATTTGGATGATCAGCCATGATCTCATTAAATGGCGGAACAGGCTAATGGGGCCAAATGACCTACTCCTGCTCCTACCTTCTATGTTTCTATGTAAGCACAATCAGGCTAAGAAACCGAGACACATCCATGTATCTGCTCCCACTAACATGGCCTCATCTATTGTGTGCGTGAATGTCCTTTTCAGCTGAAAAACGTAAGGGTGGACTGGACATGGGAATGGGACAGGTTCTGTAATGAGTGGCCAATCTGGACCCCTCGCTTTATACCCGGGCTGCAAGTGGAAAATCTGCCCCACGAAGTGTTTGGGTTCTGGTTCCTCTGTGAGTCACACCACCACCGCATTACTCAGAAGTGGGATCTGCCTTAGAACTTAACGAGCTGTCACTGTCACACGCCTGTGTTAAATCTTAATAAAACCTAACAACGTTTCTCATGCCAGACCGAACTGCTGATGCGCTGATGTGGTCAGAGCGCCGTTTTCTCACGGTGCAGCTCTGACAAAAAATATCCAATCAAAAAACACCAGCCACTGACCAGGAGGCTGACATTCTTAAAGAAAATTGGTAAACGTTTAGAAAGAATGATGCTTCCCTTATCCAAAGCCAGTTAAAGTCAGCCACAACATCTGTTTCAGGAACCGGGGGGCTCTGGTTTTTTCGAGCTTGGCCAACAGCATAATCTCTCATTGTCTGTCAGCGCCTTGCCAATTTTCTGATATGAGCTGGAAAATCCCGTCCGACCACGAGGCGATTTGTTTCGTATTTATCTGTTCGGAACATGCCAGATGGTTCAGAATGGAGTGGAGCCATTTTAACATCGTGTGCGGCACCGGTCTCCAAACTGGTGGCCTGGGCCTGGGCCAGGGCAGACATCAGGCCTCAGTGACCAGTGCCAACCCATCACATTAGTTTGTTTTCAGCCAATTATCTGGAAGCCACAAAGTATGAACAGTGGATCTAGAATCTAACTTTTATACACAACAAAGGAGATCGCCTGCTTACCAGTTATACCCTCATATTATTAGAAATTGGAAACTTTATAGGCTTGAATGAAGGAGGCTCTTAGGCCGATTTGATCTCATTGTGACAGCACCCTGCCATCGTCCCATTTAACAGTCAGCTGAACGGGCAGACAGGCCCTCGATTTAACCTCTCGCCCAGGCAGCCCCTCCTGACAAAGCCGCACTCCCTCAGCACTCTACTGATGTGTATACAACAACAACTTGTATTTATACAGCGCCTTCACTGTAGTAAAACATCCCAAGATGCTTCACAGGCGCGTAATCAAATAAAATTTGACACCGGGCCACATAGAGATATTAGGGCAGGTGACCAAAAGCTTGGTCAAAGAGAGAGGTTTTAAGGGGCCTCTTAAAGGAGGAGAGAGGTAGAGAGGTGGAGCGGTTTAGGGAGGGAATTCCAGAGCTTAGGGCCTCAGCAGTGGAAGGCACGGCCATCAATGGTGGAGCAATTATAATCAGGGATGCTCAAGAGGCCAGAGTTGGAGGAGTGCAGATATCTTGGAGGGCTGTAGGGCTGAAGAGGCTACAGAAATACATTCAAATCCGAGTGTGAGGCTCAAGCCCACAATCTTCTGACCCAGAGGCAAGAGTGTTATCTCTGCGCTGTCAGACTGTCTGTCGTGGATGAGCCAAAGGTTCCTCCAACTAAACGTTGAGAAGACAGAAGCCCTTCTTTTCTGCACCCACGATAAACTCCCCCGCCATGCTTGCTCACTGACTCTCTCGCCCCTTCCAGCCACAAGCTCAGGCTGAACCAGGTCATGTGAAGCCTTGGCATCCAGTTTGCCCCTGAGCTCAACTTCAAACCCATCACCCATCCTCCACACTCCATACACGCCAATTTGTTCAACACTCAGCTGCCCATATCCTGCCCCATACCAGGCCCTGTTCATCCATCCTCACTGACCTGCATTAGCTCCAACATGTTGTATGTAAAATCCTCACCTTCAAACCGCTTCTTGAATTTACCCCGCTCTATTTTCCTTCGTCCTTTCCCCACTCTGTCTCTCCACAGCCATGCCCCACTTTATCTCCCCTCAGTTTTGCCCCACCCTATCTCTCCTTGACCTTGCCCCACCCTATCCCTCCTTGACCTTGCCCCACCCTATCCCTCCTTGACCTTGCCCCACCCTCTCTCTCCTTGACCATGCCCCACCCTCTCTCTCCTTGACCTTACCCCACCCTATCTCTCCTTCACCATGCCCCACCCTCTCTCTCCTTGACCTTACCCCACCCTATCCCTCCTTGACCTTACCCCACCCTCTCTCTCCTTGACCATGCCCCACCCTCTCTCTCCTTGACCTTACCCCACCCTATCTCTCCTTGACCATGCCCCACCCTCTCTCTCCTTGACCATGCCCCACCCTCTCTCTCCTTGACCTTACACCGCCCTATCTCTCCTTGACCTTAACCCACCCTATCCCTCCTTGACCTTGCCACACCCTATCTCTCTTTGACCTTCCCCAACCTATCCCTCGTTGACCATGCACCACCCTCTCTCTCCTTGACCATGCCCCACCCTCTCTCTCCTTGACCTTACCCCACCCTATCCCTCCATGACCATGCCCCACCCTCGCTCTCCTTGACCATGCCCCACCCTCTCTCTCCTTGACCTTACCCCGCCCTATCGCTCCTTGACCTTGCCCCACCCTATCCATCCTTGACATTGCCCCAACCTATCTCTCCTTGACCATGCCCCACCCTCTCTCCCTCAGTTTTGCCCCACCCTATCTCTCCTTGACCTTGCCCCACCCTATCTCTCCTTGACCTTGCCCCACCCTATCCCTCCTTGACCTTGCCCCACCCTATTTCTCCTTGACCTTGCCCCACCCTACCTCTCCTTGACCTTGCCCCACCCTATCTCTCCTTCACCATGCCCCACCCTCTCTCTCCTTGACCTTACCCCACCCTATCCCTCCTTGACCTTGCCCCACCCTCTCTCTCCTTGACCATGCCCCACCCTCTCTCTCCTTGACCATGCCCCACCCTCTCTCTCCTTGACCTTACCCCACCCTATCTCTCCTTGACCATGCCCCACCCTCTCTCTCCTAGACCTTACCCCGCCCTATCCCTCCTTGACCATGCCCCACCCTCTCTCTCCTTGACCTTACCCCACCCTATCCCTCCTTGACCTTGCCTCACCCTATCTCTCTTTGACCTTGCCCCAACCTATCACTCCTTGACCATGCACCACCCTCTCTCTCCTTGACCATGCCCCACCCTCTCTCTCCTTGACCTTACCCCACCCTATCCCTCCTTGACCATGCCCCACCCTCTCTCTCCTTGACCATGCCCCACCCTCTCTCTCCTTGACCTTACCCCGCCCTATCTCTCCTTGACCTTGCCCCACCCTATCCCTCCTTGACCTTGCCCCACCCTATCTCTCCTTGACCATGCCCCACCCACTCTCCCTCAGTTTTGCCCCACCCTATCTCTCCTTCACCTTACCCCACCCTATCTCTCCTTGACCTTACCCCACCCTATCCCTCCTTGACCTTGCCCCACCCTATCTCTCCTTGACCTTGCCCCACCCTATCTCTCCTTGACCTTGCCCCACCCTATCTCTCCTTGACCTTGTCCCACCCTATCCCTCCTTGACCATGCCCCACCCTCTCTCTCCTTGACCTTACCCCACCCTATCTCTCCTTGACCTTGCCCCACCCTATCCGTCCTTGACCATGCCCCACCTTATCTCGCCTTGACCTTGCCCCACCCTATCCCTCCTTGACCTTGCCCCACCCTATCTCTCCTTGACCATGCCCCACCCTCTCTCTCTTTGACCTTACCCCACCCTATCCCTCCTTGACCATGCCCCACCCTCTCTCTCCTTGACCTTACCCCACCCTATCTCTCCTTGACCATGCCCCACCCTCTCTCTCCTTGACCTTACCCCACCCTATCCCTCCTTGACCATGCCCCACCCTCTCTCTCCTTGACAATGCCCCACCCTCTCTCTCCTTGACCTTACCCCACCCTATCCCTCCTTGACCATGCCCCACCCTCTCTCTCCTTGACCATGCCCCACCCTCTCTCTCCTTGACCTTACCCCACCCTATCTCTCCTTGACCTTGCCCCACCCTATCCCTCCTTGACCTTGCCCCACCCTATCTCTCCTTGACCATGCCCCACCCTCTCTCCCTCAGTTTTGCCCCACCCTATCTCTCCTTGACCTTGCCCCACCCTATCTCTCCTTGACCTTGCCCCACCCTCTCTCTCCTTGACCTTACCCCACCCTATCTCTCCTTGACCTTACCCCACCCTATCCCTCCTTGACCTTGCCCCACCCTATCTCTCCTTGACCATGCCCCCCTCTCTCTCCTTGACCTTACCTCACCCTATCCCTCCTTGACCTTGCCCTACCCTCGCTCTCCTTGACCATGCCCCACCCTCTCTCTCCTTGACCTTACCCCACCCTATCCCTCCTTGACCTTGCCTCACCTTATCTCTCTTTGACCTTGCCCCACCCTATCCCTCCTTGACCATGCACCACCCTCTCTCTCCTTGACCATGCCCCACCCTCTCTCTCCTTGACCTTTCCCCACCCTATCCCTCCTTGACCATGCCCCACCCTCTCCTTCACCATGCCCCACCCTCTCTCTCCTTGACCTTACCCCGCCCTATCTCTCCTTGACCTTGCCCCACCCTATCCCCCCTTGACCTTGCCCCACCCTATCTCTCCTTGACCATGCCCCACCCTCTCTCCCTCAATTTTGCCCCACCCTATCTCTCCTTGACCTTGCCCCACCCTATCTCTCCTTGACCTTGCCCCACCCTCTCTCTCCTTGACCTTGCCCCACCCTATCTCTCCTTGACCTTACTCCACCCTCTCCCTCCTTGACCATGCCCCACCCTCTCTCTCCTTGACCTTACCCCACCCTATCTCTCCTTGACCTTGCCCCACCCTATCCCTCCTTGAACATGCCCCACCCTATCTCACCTTGACCTTGCCCCACCCTATCCCTCCTTGACCTTCCCCACCCTCTCTCTCCTTGACCTTGCCCCACCCTCTCTCTCCTTGACCTTGCCCCACCCTATCCCTCCTTGACCATGCCCCACCCTCTCTCTCCTTGACCATGCCCCACCCTCTCTCTCCTTGACCTTACCCCACCCTATCTCACCCTGACCATGCCCCACCCTCTCTCTCCTTGACCTTACCCCACCCTATCCCTCCTTGACCTTGCCCCACCCTCTCTCTCCTTGACCATGCCCCACTCTGTCTCTCATTAACCATGCCCCACCCTCTCTCTCCTTCACCTTACCCCACCCTATCCCTCCTTGACCATGCCCCACCCTCTCCCTCCTTGACCATGCCCCACCCTCTCTCTCCTTGACCTTACCCCACCCTATCTCTCCTTGAACTTGCCCCACCCTATCCATCCTTGACCTTGCCCCACCCTATCTCTCCTTGACCATGCCACACCCTCTCTCCCTCAGTTTTGCCCCACCCTATCTCTCCTTGACCTTGCCCCACCCTCTCTCTCCTTGACCTTACCCCACCCTATCTCTCCTTGACCTTACCCCACCCTATCCCTCCTTGACCTTGCCCCACCCTATCTCTCCTTGACCATGCCCCACCCTCTCTCTCCTTGACCTTACCACACCCTATCCCTCCTTGATCATGCCCCACCCTCTCTCTCCTTGACCATGCCCCACCCTCTCTCTCCTTGACCTTACCCCACTCTATCTCTCCTTGACCTTGCCCCACCATATCCCTCCTTGACCTTGCCCCACCCTATCTCTCCTTGACCATGCCCCACCCTCTCTCCCTCAGTTTTGCCCCACCCTATCTCTCCTTGACCTTGCCCCACCCTATCTCTGCTTGACCTTGCCTCACCCTCTCTCTCCTTGACCTTACCCCACCCTATCTCTCCTTGACCTTACCCCACCCTATCCCTCCTTGACCTTGCCGCACCCTATCCCTCCTTCACCATGCCCCACCCTCTCTCTCCTTGACCATGCCCCACCCTCTCTCTCCTTGACCTTACCCCAACCTATCTCACCTTGACCATGCCCCACCCTCTCTCTCCTTGACCTTACCCCACCCTATCCCTCCTTGACCTTGCCCCACCCTCTCTCTCCTTGACCTTACCCCACCCTCTCTCTCCTTGACCATGCCCCACCCTCTCTCTCCTTGACCTTACCCCACCCTATCTCTCCTTGACCATGCCCCACCCTATCCCTCCTTGACCATGCCCCACCCTGTCTCTCATTGACCATGACCCACCCTCTCTCTCCTTGACCTTACCCCACCCTATCCCTCCTTGACCATGCCCCACCCTCTCTCTCCTTGACCATGCCCCACCCTCTCTCTCCTTGACCTTACCCCACCCTATCTCTCCTTGACCTTGCCCCACCCTATCCATCCTTGACCTTGTCCCACCCTATCTCTCCTTGACCATGCCCCACCCTCTCTCCCTCAGTTTTGCCCCACCCTATCTCTCCTTGACCTTGCCCCACCCTCTCTCTCCTTGACCTTACCCCACCCTATCTCTCCTTGAACTTACCACACGCTATCCCTCCTTGACCTTGCCCCACCCTATCTCTCCTTGACCATGCCCCACCCTCTCTCTCCTTGACCTTACCCCACCCTATCCCTCCTTGATCTTGCCCCACCCTATCTCTCCTTGACCATGCCCCACCCTCTCTCTCCTTGACCTTACCCCACCCTATCCCTCCTTGATCATGCCCCACCCTCTCTCTCCTTGACCATGCCCCACCCTCTCTCTCCTTGACCTTACCCCACTCTATCTCTCCTTGACCTTGCCCGACCCTATCCCTCCTTGACCTTGCCCCACCCTATCTCTCCTTGACCATGCCCCACCCTCTCTCCCTCAGTTTTGCCCCACCCTATCTCTCCTTGACCTTGCCCCACCCTATCTCTGCTTGACCTTGCCCCACCCTCTCTCTCCTTGACCTTACCCCACCCTATCTCTCCTTGACCTTACCCCACCCTATCCCTCCTTGACCTTGCCCCACCCTATCCCTCCTTGACCATGCCCCACCCTCTCTCTCCTTGACCATGCCCCACCCTCTCTCTCCTTGACCTTACCCCAACCTATCTCACCTTGACCATGCCCCACCCTCTCTCTCCTTGACCTTACCCCACCCTATCCCTCCTTGACCTTGCCCCACCCTGTCTCTCATTGACCATGCCCCACCCTCTCTCTCCTTGACCTTACCCCACCCTATCTCTCCTTGACCATGCCCCACCCTCTCTCTCCTTGACCTTACCCCACCCTATCCCTCCTTGACCTTGCCCCACCCTGTCTCTCATTGACCATGCCCCACCCTCTCTCTCCTTGACCTTACCCCACCCTATCTCTCCTTGACCATGCCCCACCCTCTCTCTCCTTGACCTTACCCCACCCTATCCCTCCTTGACCATGCCCCACCCTGTCTCTCATTGACCATGCCCCACCCTATCCCTCCTTGACCTTGCCCCACCCTATCCCTCCTTGACCATGCCCCACCCTCTCTCTCCTTGACCATGCCCCACCCTCTCTCTCCTTGACCTTACCCCAACCTATCTCACCTTGACCATGCCCCACCCTCTCTCTCCTTGACCTTACCCCACCCTATCCCTCCTTGACCTTGCCCCACCCTGTCTCTCATTGACCATGCCCCACCCTCTCTCTCCTTGACCTTACCCCACCCTATCTCTCCTTGACCATGCCCCACCCTCTCTCTCCTTGACCTTACCCCACCCTATCCCTCCTTGACCATGCCCCACCCTGTCTCTCATTGACCATGCCCCACCCTCTCTCTCCTTGACCTTACCCCACCCTATCCCTCCTTGACCATGCCCCACCCTCTCTCTCCTTGACCATGCCCCACCCTCTCTCTCCTTGACCTTACCCCACCCTATCTCTCCTTGACCTTGCCTCACCCTATCCATCCTTGACCTTGTCCCACCCTATCTCTCCTTGACCATGCCCCACCCTCTCTCCCTCAGTTTTGCCCCACCCTATCTCTCCTTGACCTTGCCTCACCCTCTCTCTCCTTAACCTTACCCCACCCTCTCTCTCCTTGACCTTACCCCACCCTATCCCTCCTTGATTATGCCCCACCCTCTCTCTCCTTGACCATGCCCCACCCTCTCTCTCCTTGACCTTACCCCACTCTATCTCTCCTTGACCTTGCCCCACCCTATCCCTCCTTGACCTTGCCCCACCCTATCTCTCCTTGACCATGCCCCACCCTCTCTCCCTCAGTTTTGCCCCACCCTATCTCTCCTTGACCTTGCCCCACCCTATCTCTGCTTGACCTTGCCCCACCCTCTCTCTCCTTGACCTTACCCCACCCTGTCTCTCCTTGACCTTACCCCATCCTATCCCTCCTTGACCTTGCCCCACCCTATCTCTCCTTGACCTTGCCCCACCCTATCTCTCCTTGACCTTGCCCCACCCATCTCTCCTTGACCTTGGCCCACCCTACCCCTCCTTGACCATGCCCCACCCTCTCTCTCCTTGACCTTACCCCACCCTATCTTTCCTTGACCTTACCCCACCCTATCCCTCCTTGACCTTGCCCCACCCTCTCTCTCCTTGACCATGCCCCACCCTCTCTCTCCTTGACCTTACCCCACTCTATCTCTCCTTGACCTTGCCCCACCCTATCCCTCCTTGACCTTGCCCCACCCTATCTCTCCTTGACCATGCCCCACCCTCTCTCCCTCAGTTTTGCCCCACCCTATCTCTCCTTGACCTTGCCCCACCCTATCTCTGCTTGACCTTGCCCCACCCTCTCTCTCCTTGACCTTACCCCACCCTATCTCTCCTTGACCTTACCCCACCCTATCCCTCCTTGACCTTGCCCCACCCTATCTCTCCTTGACCTTGCCCCACCCTATCTCTCCTTGACCTTGCCCCACCCATCTCTCCTTGACCTTGACCCACCCTATCCCTCCTTGACCATGCCCCACCCTCTCTCTCCTTGACCTTACCCCACCCTATCTTTCCTTGACCTTACCCCACCCTATCCCTCCTTGACCTTGCCCCACCCTGTCTCTCCTTGACCTTGCCCCACCCTATCCCTCCTTGACCTTGCCCCACCCTATCCCTCCTTGACCATGCCCCACCCTATCTCGCCTTGACCTTGCCCCACCCTATCCCTCCTTGACCTTACCCCACCCTATCCCTCCTTGACCTTGCCCCACCCTATCTCTCATTCACCTTGCCCCACCCTATCTCGCCTTGACCTTACCCCACCCTATCTCTCCTTGACCTTACTCCACCCTATCTCTCCTTGACCTTGCCCCACCCTATCTCTCCTTGACCTTGCCCCACCCTATCTCTGCTTGACCTTACCCCACCCTATCTCTCCTTGACCTTGCCCCACCCTATCTCGCCTTGACCTTGCCTCACCCTATCCCTCCTTGACCTTGCCCCACCCTATCCCTCCTTGACCATGCCCCACCCTCTCTCTCCTTGACCATGCGCCACCCTCTCTCTCCTTGACCTTACCCCACCCTATCTCTCCTTGACCATGCCCCACCCTCTCTCCCTCAGTTTTGCCCCACCCTATCTCTCCTTGACCTTGCCCCACCCTATCTCTGCTTGACCTTGCCCCACCCTCTCTCTCCTTGACCTTACCCCACCCTATCTCTCCTTGACCTTACCCCACCCTATCCCTCCTTGACCTTGCCCCACCCTATCCCTCCTTGACCATGCCCCACCCTCTCTCTCCTTGACCATGCCCCACCCTCTCTCTCCTTCACCTTACCCCAACCTATCTCACCTTGACCATGCCCCACCCTCTCTCTCCTTGACCTTACCCCACCCTATCCCTCCTTGACCTTGCCCCACCCTCTCTCTCCTTGACCTTACCCCACCCTCTCTCTCCTTGACCATGCCCCACCCTCTCTCTCCTTGACCTTACCCCACCCTATCTCTCCTTGACCATGCCCCACCCTCTCTCTCCTTGACCTTACCCCACCCTATCCCTCCTTGACCATGCCCCACCCTGTCTCTCATTGACCATGCCCCACCCTCTCTCTCCTTGACCTTACCCCACCCTATCCCTCCTTGACCATGCCACACCCTCTCTCTCCTTGACCATGCCTCACCCTCTCTCTCCTTGACCTTACCCCACCCTATCTCTCCTTGACATTGCCCCACCCTATCCATCCTTGACCTTGTCCCACCCTATCTCTCCTTGACCATGCCCCACCCTCTCTCCCTCAGTTTTGCCCCACCCTATCTCTCCTTGACCTTGCCCCACCCTCTCTCTCCTTGACCTTACCCCACCCTATCTCTCCTTGACCTTACCCCACCCTATCCCTCCTTGACCTTGCCCCACCCTATCTCTCCTTGACCATGCCCCATCCTCTCTCTCCTTGACCTTACCCCACCCTATCCCTCCTTGATCATGCCCCACCCTCTCTCTCCTTGACCATGCCCCACCCTCTCTCTCCTTGACCTTACCCCACTCTATCTCTCCTTGACCTTGCCCCACCCTATCCCTCCTTGACCTTGCCCCACCCTATCTCTCCTTGACCATGCCCCACCCTCTCTCCCTCAGTTTTGCCCCACCCTATCTCTGCTTGACCTTGCCCCACCCTATCTCTGCTTGACCTTGCCCCACCCTCTCTCTCCTTGACCTTACCCCACCCTATCTCTCCTTGACCTTACCCTACCCTATCCCTCCTTGACCTTGCCCCACCCTATCTCTCCTTGACCTTGCCCCACCCTATCTCTCCTTGACCTTGCCCCACCCATCTCTCCTTGACCTTGACCCACCCTATCCCTCCTTGACCATGCCCCACCCTCTCTCTCCTTGACCTTACCCCACCCTATCTTTCCTTGACCTTACCCCACCCTATCCCTCCTTGACCTTGCCACACCCTGTCTCTCCTTGACCTTGCCCCACCCTATCTCTCCTTGACCTTACCCCACCCTATCTCTCCTTGACCTTGCCCCACCCTATCCCTCCTTGACCTTGCCCCACCCTATCCCTACTTGACCATGCCCCACCCTATCTCGCCTTGACCTTGCCCCACCCTATCCCTCCTTGACCTTACCCCACCCTATCCCTCCTTGACCTTGCCCCACCCTATCTCTCCTTGACCTTGCCCCACCCTATCTCGCCTTGACCTTACCCCACCCTATCTCTCCTTGACCTTACTCCACCCTATCTCTCCTTGACCTTGCCCCACCCTATCTCTCCTTGACCTTCCCCCACCCTATCTCTGCTTGACCTTACCCCACCCTATCTCTCCTTGACCTTGCCCCACCCTATCTCGCCTTGACCTTGCCTCACCCTATCTCTCCTTGACCTTGCCCCACCCTATCTCGCCTTGACCTTGCCCCACCCTATCTCTCCTTGACCTTGCCCCACCCTATCTCTCCTTGACCTTGCCCCACCCTATCCCTCCTTGACCTTGCCCCACCCTATCCCTCCTTGACCATGCCCCACCCTATCCCTCCTTGACCTTGCCCCACCCTATCCCTCCTTGACCTTGCCCCACCCTATCGCTCCTTGACCTTGCCGCACCCTATCTCTCCTTGACCTTACCCCACCCTATCCCTCCTTGACCTTGCCCCACCCTATCTCTCCTTGACCTTACCCCACCCTATCTCGCCTTGACCTTGCCCCACCCTATCTCTGCTTGACCTTGCCCCACCCTATCTCTGCATCCTCCTTCAGCCTTTTATCCCCTCCCACATCCTTCAGTCCTCCAAACCAGGCCTCTCGTGTGCCAGACGCTCCCTTTGTCCCACCACTGGTGGCAGTGCCTTCACCCCACCTTGGCCCAGCTCTGGCACTCCCTCCATAGACCTCTCCATCTCACCATCATTACAAAGCTTCCCAAAATCCAACGACTGGACCAGGTTATTGGATACTTCTCCTAAATCTTCCACCTCCATTAATCCTTTTACCCATTTTTGTTGTTTGTAAAGTGCTTTGGGGCTTATTTTATGTTAATGGCGTTATATAAATGTAAATTGTGGCTTGGAGGGGAACTTGTAGGTGGTGATGTTCCCATGCGTCTGCTGCCCTTGTCCTTCTAAGTGGTAGAGGTCGCGGGTTTGGGAGGTGCTGTTGAAGGAGCTTTGGCGAGTTGCTGCAGTGCATCTTGTAGATGGTATACACTGCAGCCACAGTGCGCCGGTGGTGGAGGGAGTGAATGTTGAAGGTGGTGGATGGAGTGCCAATCAAGCGGGCTGCTTTATCCTGAATGGTGTCGAGCTTCTTGAGTGTTGTTGGAGCTGCACTCACTCAGGAGGACATTACAGGAGGACATTAAGAAACTTGCATAATGGGTACATAATTGGCAAATGAAATTCAACACAGATAAATGTGAGGTATTACATTTTGGTAGGAAGAATAAGGAGGTCACTTATTACTTGGAGGTGTAGGAATTAAACAAGCAGGGTTGGGGTTATGGTTATTGTCTCTGGCCAGTCAGAAGCCTCTGAGCTGCTCCAGGGACCCCCGTGCGGTTTCGAAGCGCTCCCCTATTCCTGGTTCTGACCGCCGGACTTATTCAGTAGCGATGTAGACAGAAAAACGTGACTCGTGGTTTGGGTGCAAAACAGACCAGTATTTATTGAAACAAAAAGAAAGAAACAACTTAAAATAATAATCGATACAGCACACCTATGCCTGGTACCGCACTTCTCTTTAACACAGTACACCTTGTTCACTACAGCACCTCTGCTTAGTGGCTTTTACTTAAAAACAGCACTTTAATACAGCTACTTAGTGTCCACTGAAGCACCTTTCTGCTTAGCGCAACACTGTTACTCAAATACAGCACTTTACTTCTTACAGATCACTTAATGTTCACTGCAACACTTCCCTGCTTAGTGCAACACTTTTATTTAAATACAGCACTTTTAATACAGCTACTTAGTGTTCACTACAGCACTTCTCTGCTTAGTGCAACACCCTTTTTAATAGCACTTTCAATACAGAACTCAGTGTTCACTACAACACTTCTCTGCTAGTGCAACACTGTTACTTAAATAAGGGAGGAGAAAAACGGACACAACGAGGGAAAATCAACTAAAGTTACAGTTCTAGCAAAATTCCCCTTAATTCCCACCCCTATACCTATTCTAAGTTGCCTTGTAATGGGCCAGAAAAATATATGCTCACCAATGAACGCCTGCCCCGTGCCCTGCGATCTTTGATCTTCACTGCCCCGAAGTAAAAACACCCCAGTATTTTAAAAGTAAACTGCTGGTATTCCACTCCTTTAGGCAGGCTCCCACGTTGTAGAGGGCACAGAGGCGAGGCCACAGAGAGAGAAATGGCTTCTGAGAAGCTATCTTTTATACCCCATTTGGGGCCGAAACCTTCCCGCCCAAATCCAGATGCATCTGGGCTGAACAAAAGGGATCCAAACTGTCCCCATTGTCTGTGATGGGTTTGGATGAATTACCCATTTATCGTGATGGGTTTGTGAATGTTTTCCCATTCATCGTACTGGGTTTGAATGGAGCTGTCTTGGTTTGAAAAAAAGCATGTCCATTTCCTTAATTGCTTGAGTAAACAGCCTTGGAGGTTAATGTAAACAAAGTCATTGTCCTGTGGTCAAACTGAAACTGCAGTCTCAAGTGGTTAATCCTTTGTGTAAACATAGTAGCAGTTTCTGTCATTGCCTCTGCAGGGAGGGGAACTCCCTGAACTGCCTTGATTGGCAGTTTGACTGCTCCATTACATCAGGGCTGGGATTTTTTCTAAATCCTTTGTCAGCCATCTTTGATCTTCCCTTTTCATATGTTCACAGTCTGTGTCCTGACAAGACATCGGGCAGCCATCTTTGATTACCCCTTTTTCACAGTCACACACACAAGCTGCCTTTTTCAATGTCCCTTGTCTTCTGCCACGCGGTCTGACGGCCATTTTGATCCCTGGATTTTTAAAGGTATGTTACCCAGGTATTCTTTAATCAAAAAATCAATCTTCGGAACTGTAGGAAATCTCAAAATTATTGCGAAATCCCTACAGTGGGTGTGAGCCTTGGTGGGGTAGAGGAGCAAAGGGATTTCGGAGTACAAATACACAAATCACTATAAGTAGCGACACAGGTTAACAAGGCCATAAAAAAGCAAACCAAGCACTAGGGTTTATTTCTAGAGGGACAGATTTGAAAAGTAGGGAAGTTATGCTAAACTTGTATCGAACCTTGGTTAGACCACACTTGGACTACTGCGAACAATTCTGGTTGCCATATTATAAAAAGGATATAGAGGCACTGGAGAGGGTGCAGAGAAGAGTTACAAGGATGATACCAGAAATGCAAGGGTATACATATCAGGAAAGGATGAACAGGGTGGGTCTCTTTTCACTTGAAAAAAGAAGGCTGAGGGGTCTTTAAAATTATGAAAGGTTTTGATCGAGTGGATACAGAGAGAATGTTTCCACCTGTGGGGAAGAGCATAACTGAGGCCATCAATATAAGATAGTCACCAAGAAATCCAATAGGGAATTCAGAAGAAACTTCTTTACCCAAAGAGTGGTGAGAATGTGGAACTCGCTACCACAGGGAGTGGTTGAAGCGAATAGTATAGATGCATTTAAGAGGCGGTTAGATAAGCACATGAGGGAGAAGGGAATAGAGGGTTATGCTGATAGATTTAGATGAGGAAAGACGGGAGGAGGCTCGAGTGGAGCATAAACGCCGGCATGGACTGGTTGGGCCGAATGGCCTGTTTCTGTGCCGTATATCCAATGTAATCCTGTGTATTCATAAATGCACATTGGCCCATTTATAAATATATGATTGATCCATTCATAAATGTACAATGATCTCTATTATCAAATAAATATTATTTACTGCTTCAATTGCTGTAGTTCTAAAGGGAAGATAAAATGGGCTGGATTTTCCTTAATCCACCACTTAGAGTCAGGCTGGGAAAACTGCTTTCTGCCTCGACCCCACTATGACCCCTGCCCAGTTTCCTGGATCAAAGTTCATTACCTGGGCGGAGCGGACGCCCCGTGGGGACCTCACCAGTGGCCCCAGCAAGCTCCAAGTGCTGCTGCAGCAGGACCGTGACTGTAGAGGCAGGAGGGATCTTTAAAGAATCCACAGGACCACAGGAAATGCAACAAATTGACACAAGGCCTTTAACTGGTAAGGAATCGAGCCAAAATGGAGGGAGGGAGGGCGCTTTAGGGTCAGGGCAGGCAGATGACGATCAGCTTCACCGTCCAATTTTGCCCGCAGTTTCCCCTGCTATCCCAACCAATTTGGGGCAAAAATTGTGTTAGACAATCCAGGCCAGTATGTCTAGACTTTTCAGATAATACAAAAAAAACTGATAACGCCCAGCCCATGCAAGATATCTTCTATAACGTTGATAATTTCATGATAATTTGCATGATTTGATAACACTGAGCTCCCCGAAAGTAAGAGAATAAGAAAATAACTCGGAACTAATGGCTGCCAATGTGCTTTTGGGATATGGTTCAGGGAGGTGAGTGAAATATAAGAACATAAGTATATAAGAAATAGGAGCAGGAGTCGGCCATTTGGCCCTTCGAGCCTGCTCCACCATTCAATAAGATCATGGCTGATTTTCTACCTCATCTCCACTTTCCTGCACTATCCCCATATCCCTTGATTCCCTTAATATTCAAAAATATATCGATCTCTGTCTTGAATATACTCAATGACTGAGCCTCCACAGCCCTCTGGGGTAGAGAATTCCAAAGATTCACCTCCCTCTGAGTGAAGACATTTCTCATCATCTCAGTCCTAAATGGCCGACCCCTTATTCTGAGACTGTGACCGCTGGTTCTAGACTCCCCAGCCAGGGGAAACATCCTCCCTGCATCTGCCCTGTCAAGCCCTGTAAGAATTTTGTATGTTTCAATGAGATCACCTCTCATTCTTCTAAACTCTAGAGAATATAGGCCTAGGCTACTCAATCTCTCCTCATAGGACAATCCCCCCATCCCAGGAATCAGTCTGGTGAACCTTCGTTGCACCACCTCTATGGCAAGTATATCCTTCCTTAGGTAAGGAGACCAAAACTGTACACAATACTCCAGGCGTGGTCTCAACAGGGACATCTTTACTCTTATACTCAAATCCTCTTGTAATAAAGGCCAACATACCATTTACTTTCCTAATTACTTGCTGTATCTGCATGTTAACTTTCAGTGATTCGTGTACAAGGACACCCAGGTCTCTCTGAACACCAACATTTCCCAATCGCTCACCATTAAAAAATACTCTGCTTTTCTATTTTTCCTACCAAAGTGGATAACTTCACATTTCTCCACATTGTATTCCATTGGCCATGTTCTTGCCCACTCACTTAGCCTGTCTATATCCCCCAGAAGCCTCTTTGCATCCTCCTCACACCTTACATTCCCGCCCAGCTTTGTATCATCAGCAAACTTGGATATATTACATTTGGTCCCCTCTTCCAAATCATTGATGTAGATTGTGAATAGCTGAGGCCCAAGCACTGATCCTTGCTGTACCCCACTAGTTACAGCCTGCCAACCCGAAAATGACTTGTGTCTTCCTACTCTCTGTTTTCTGTCCGTTAACCAATCCTCAATCCATGCTAGTATATTACCCCCAATCCCATGAGCCCTAATTTTGTTTAATAACCTCTTGTGTGGCACCTTATTGAATGCCTTCTGAAAATCCAAATACACCACATCCACTGGTTCCCCCTTATCTATTCTGTTAGTTACAATCTCAAAAAACTCTTAACAGATTCGTCAAACACGATTTCCCTTTCATAAATCCGTGGTGACTCTGCCCAATCCTATTATTATTTTCTAAGTGCCCTGTTACCACGTCCTTAATAATAGATTCTAGCATTTTCCCTACTACTGATGTCAGGCTAACTGGTCTGTAGTTCCCCGTTTTCTCTCTCCCTCCTTTCTTAAATAGTGGGGTTACATTTGCTACCTTCCAATCCGTGGGAACCATTCTAGAATCTATGGAATTTTGGAAAATGACAACCAATGCATCCACTATCCCATTAATTTCTCCAGGACTATTTTTTTACTTATACTAATTTCTTTCAGTTCCTCATTCTCGCTGGAGCCTTGGTTCTCCACTATTCCGGAAGGTTTTTTGCGTCTTCTTCCGTGAAGACAGACACAAAGTATTTGTTTAATTTCTCTGCCATTTCCTTATTCTCCATTATAATTTCTCCTGTCTCAGCCTGTAAGGGACCCACATTTGCTTTTGCTAATCTTTTCCTTTTTACATTCCTATAGAAGCTTTTACAGTCTGATTTTATGTCTCTCGCTAGTTCACTCTCATTCTATTTTCCCTTTTTTAATTAATTTCTTGGTCCTCCTTTGCTGAATTCTAAAATCCTCCCAATCCTCAGGCTTACTACTCTTTTTGGCAACGTTATAAGCCTCTTCCTTTGATCTAATACTATCTTTAACTTCTCTTGTTAGCCACGGTTGGACCACTTTTCCTGTGGGGTTTTTGTGCCTTAAAGGAATGTATATTTGTTGTAAATTATGTATTAATTCTTTAAATGCTAGCCATTGCTTGTCTACCATCATACCTTTTAATGTAATTTCCCAATCTTAGCCAACTCGCCCCTCATACCTACGTAATTTACTTTGTTTAGATTTAAGACCCTAGTTTCCGATTTAACTAAATCACGTTCAAACTCAATATAAAATTCTTTCAAATTATGGTCACTCTTCCCTAAAGGCCCCTTTATTGCAAGGTTATTAATTAACCCTTTCTGATTGCACCATAAAATTCTTCCAATCTTTCCCTTTTTTGGAGGGAAAAGATAAAAAAAACTAAAATAGCACAACTTAAAAATGGCATCAATAACTTAAAAATATCAGTGAAGTACTGGTTTTTTTTAAGAGCTGTTCCGAACGGCCTTTTTTACCTTAACTCTTAAGATTCTGCACATTCACAATACGGCCCTAAATCATTGTCCCGCGGAATGCTGCGTATAAAACAGCATGTGTCAGCTGTGGCTCCGTGGGTCCCACTCTTGCTTCTGCATCAGACGGTTGTGGGTTCAAGTCTCTACTCCAGAGACTTGAGCACAGAATCTAGACTGACACTCCAGTGCAGTGCTGAGGGAGGTGCTGCACTGTCAGAGGTGCCGTCTTTTGGATGAGATATTAAACTGAGGCCCCGTCTGCTCTCTCAGGTGGATGTAAAAGATCCCATGGCACTGTTTGAAGAAGAGCAGGGGAGTTCTCCCCGGTGTTCTGGGGCCAATATTTATCCCTCAACCAACATCACTAAAACAGATAATCTGGTCATTATCACATCGCTGTTTGTGGGAGCTTGCTGTGCGCAAATTGGCTGCCGCACTTCCCACATTACAACAGTGACTCCACTTCAAAAGTATTTCATTGGCTGTAAAGCACTTTATAAATGTAAGTTCTTTCTTTGAATGCCTGCTGTATGTTAAACAGGCTCCTTGAGTAGAGGGCAATGACTGTCACTGTGGACACTGCTGTAAGCAGCAAGGGGTTTCCACTTGCTTTCGATTCCTCTATGGCTCCAAGCCATTTCCTTCTAACATGCTGGAATGATGACTCTGGAGCCTCTGACTAGCTTAATGGTGGCATTAGCAGCGTGACTTGGCACTCACTCACTAATCCGCTCTGCAAGGTGCACGCATTGGTCTTGTCGGGAATTGCTTTGTAAATCATTTCAGAAATTGCTGCTAAACCCTGCCCCAAATTGGCCTGTAATAGTTTCACTGACAAGGAAATGGCCAGCTCTGGCACAACATTGTTTTCATATCTCCACACTCTTGCCTTGGCGCGTATTGTGAGGGATTCGCTGGTTGATTAACAGTCTGACAGGCTCCTCAACACTCGTAACACCATTGTTACACCAGCCGACACAGTCCTGTGTGGGAGGTGAGGGGCTTTTATGGGATTGCACCGCCCATACGATGAGGGTGAGGGGCAGGGGTGGGCAGAGGGTCGCCCACACCCACCAGACGCGAGTATCCCACTGGATGTCAACCCAGAATCCAGGATCTCCACTCGCCAGGACTGGCTGGAGCGAGGATCAAACCCTGCACCCCCGGACTCCGAGGCGGGAATCTTGCCACTGAGCCAAAGGCTCGCTCCCGTGCTCCGATAGTGACACAGACAAAGATAGTGAACCTGACGGCTCTGAAGCAGATACTGGAGTCTATGCGACACCCTAACTTTCAGTAGTCATGACAAAAATACTCCTCAATCACATCAAAGCAGAAACAAAATAAATTATTTATAGAATCATGGAAATTGCAAAGGGGAGAGATAGTGGGGAGAGATTGTGGGGAGAGATTGTGGGGGGAGAGATTGTGGGGAGAGATTGTGGGGGGAGATTGTGGGGGAGATTGTGGGGGGAGATTGTGGGGGGAAATTGTGGGGAGAGATTGTGGGGTGGGGGAGATTGTGGGGGGAGATTGTGGGGAGAGATTGTGGGGAGAGATTGTGGGGAGAGATTGTGGGGGAGATTGTGGGGGGTGATTGTGGGGGGGAGATTGTGGGGGGGAGATTGTGGGGGGAGATTGTGGGGGGAGATTGTGGGGAGAGATTGTGGGAGGAGATTGTGGGGGAGATTGTGGGGGGAGATTGTGGGGGATTGCGCACTTTATATCCCCCCAATGGAATCCCCGTACTTTAAAGAGGACACCTTCTCCAACATAGAGGGGGAAATTATCCAATACCAGGCCCAGGGGAACGTGTTGATCTGTGGGGACCTCAATTCAAGAACTGGCGAAGAACCAGACTTCACCAATAATCAGGGAAACAATTACGTATTCGGGAATAACCACTTCGATATCCCTTCCCTTCCATACAGGCATAACTGCGACAAGCAGACAAATACCAACGGAAAACAGCTCCTACAGCTCTGTCGAAGCCTGGGTCTGTACATTGTCAATGGTAGGTTCATAGGAGACCTCCTAGGAAGATTGACCTATTGCTCACCTCTTGGCTGCAGCACCGTAGACTATATGATTACAGATTTGGACCCATCCTCTTTCAGAGCATTCACAGTCAAACCACAAACAACACTGTCAGATCACAGTCAAATTACTATGTATCTTAAAAAAACAGAAACAAACAACATAGAAACACAACCCAGTAAACTGTACAACACCAAAAAATCGTACAGGTGGGCCAAAAACGACACGGAAAAATACCAGAAAGCAATTAGCAATGAATCAACTCAAGCTCTCTTGGACACCTTTCTGGATAACATATACACTCACAATAAAGAAGGCGTAAACCGGGCAGTGAATAACCTAAACAATATTTTTGATAATTTGGCAACAAGGTCAAACTTGAAAGCTCGCAAGAACAAACCCAAAACAAAAAACTATGAAAAATGGTTTGACCCAGATTGCCATAACATGAGGAAAAAACTTAGAAAAATATCAAACCAAAAACACAGACATCCAGAAAACGAGGAATTACGCCTTACTTATTGCCAGACACTAACACAATACAGAAACACACTCAGAACCAAAAAAGAGCAATATATTAAGAACACACTCAGCTCCATTGAGGAATCCATTGATTCCAATTGTTTCTGGGACAACTGGAATACAATACACAAAAAACAACACGACGAATTGGCCATTCAAAATGGGGACACATGGGAAAACCACTTTGAAAAATTATACCAGAAAAACACACTAAGGCCAGAGCAACACCAAATATGCAAAAAACTGGAAAAGCTCGAAATGGCCATAAAAGATAACCAAAACCCGCTAGACTCCATAATAACAGAAAAAGAACTTTTTGAAAAACTCAAGGACCTGCGACCAGGAAAAGCTTGCGGGACAGACGGCATACTAAACGAGATGATTAAACACACAGACGATAAAATGAAACTGGCGATCCTAAAACTCTTCAACTTGGTTCTGAGTGTCGGTTACTTTCCTGATACCTGGAACAAAGGACTCATAACGCCCATATACAAAAGTGGGGACAAAGTCGACCCAAATAACTATCGAGGCATCTGTGTAAACAGTAACCTGGGGAAGGTATTCTGTAGCATCATAAACAAAAGACTTATAAACTTCCTTGAGGAGCACAATGTCTTGAATAAAAGCCAAATTGGATTCCTGCCAAACTATAGAACATCAGATCATATCTTCACCCTACAGACCCTAATTGACAAACACGTTCACCATAACAAAAGCAAAATCTACGCATGTTTTATAGATTTCCAGAAGGCTTTCGACTCCATCTGGCATGACGGTTTATTCCTGAAACTTATCGAAAGCGGGTTAGGGGGAAAAACATATGATGTAATTAAATCAATGTATACAAACAACAAATGTGCAGTTAAAATTGGAGACAAACAAACAAAATACTTCCCACAGGGGCAGGGGGTGACGCAGGGCTCGCCAATCTCACCGACACTCTTTAATATTTACATAAATGAATTGGCAAAACTACTTGAACAATCTACAGCACCCGGCCTCACCCTATATGAATCCAAGGTTAAATTCCTCCTCTATGCAGACGACCTGGTTCTGCTGTCACCAACTAAGGAGGGTCTACAGCAGAACCTGGATCTGCTGGAGTCGTACTGCCAGACTTGGGCCCTGACAATAAATCCCCAAAAAACCAAAGTCCTTGTGTTCCAGCAAAGATCCAGACATCAGGGACCCAAAATAAATTTCACAGTAGGAACAACCAAAATTGAACAAACCACTAACTACACATACTTGGGCTTAAAAATCAGTTCTACGGGAAACTTCAAACTGGCTGTGAATGAACTGAAAGAGAAAGCAAGAAGGGCTTTCTATGCCATTAAAAAATCAATCCAAATAGAAATCCCAATTAGCATTTGGCTCAAAATTTTCAAATCAGTAATTGAACCAATTGCACTCTATGGCAGTGAGGTGTGGGGACCACTAACACAACAAGAATTTGCAAAATGGGACAAACACCCAATTGAGATCCTACATGCAGAATTCTGTAAAAGTATCCTCCGGACTCAAAGGAAAACAGTAAACAATGCATGCAGGGCAGAACTAGGCCAATATCCATTAATAATCACTATCCAAAAAAGAGCCACCAAATTTTGGAAACACCTAGAAATGAGCAACCCCCAATGCTATCACTACGACGCCCTGAAATGCCAAGAGATGACCATAAAGAAGAATACCCTCAGTCAACTAGTCCTGGGACTCAGTGAAGTAACTACTAACACTACTAACAATAACCAGCCCCAGGACAGTGACAGCGTAACACAAAGAATTCGACCCAACACAATCATCGCTAAGCAAAAGGAAAAATATCTGACATATTGGGCAGAAACAACAAAAACCCAAAGCAAACTCAATTGCTACTTGGCCCTAAACAGACAATACAACATAGCTGATTACCTGACCATGGTAAAGGACAGCAAACTGAGAAAAATCTTGACAATGTACAGACTTAGTGAACATAGCCTGGCGATCGAAAAAGGTAGACACAGGCAGACCCGGCTACCAAGAGAGGACAGGATATGCTCTCACTGCAGTCAGGGAATGGTGGAGACAGAGATGCACGTCCTCACAGCTTGTAGAAAATATCAGGGCATAAGGGAGAATTTCTACCCAAAATTTACAAAAATATGCCCGGAATTCAGAAATTTGAATGACGACCAAAAACTCCCATACCTACTAGGGGAAGAGAGAAATTGCGTAACACTAGCGGCACACTATGTTACAGCTTGCCATAAACAGAGGGACAACCACTAAAGATAAGATAAGAGTATATATAAATTATATGAAAGTATATTTATACACTCAGGGATATATCTGTTTATACACTGTATGGATAGATCTGTATTTTTGTGAACAAACATGAATGTTTTCCGACGCTTTGGCAACATAAGATGTAACTTGTCATGCCAATAAAGTGATTTGAATTGAAAATTGAATTGAATTGTGGGGGGAGATTGTGGGGAGAGATTGTGGGGGAGAGATTGCGGGGGGGAGATTGTGGGGGGAGATTGTGGGGAGAGATTGTGGGGAGAGATTGTGGGGGGAGATTGTGGGGAGAGATTGTGAGGAGAGATTGTGGGGGGAGATTGTGGGGGGAGATTGTGGGGGGAGATTGTGGGGGAAGATTGTGGGGGTAGATTGTGGGGGAGAGATTGTGGGGGGAGATTGTGGGGAGAGATTGTGGGGGGAGATTGTGGGGGGAGATTGTGGGGAGAGATTGTGGGGGGAGATTGTGGGGGGAGATTGTGGGGAGAGATTGTGGGGGGAGATTGTGGGGAAGAGATTGTGGGGGGAGATTGTGGGGGGAGATTGTGGGAAGAGATTGTGGGGGGAGATTGTGGGGAAGAGATTGTGGGGAGAGGTTGTGGGGAAGAGATTGTGGGGGGAGATTGTGGGGGGAGATTGTGGGGAAGAGATTGTGGGGAGAGATTGTGGGGAGAGATTGTGGGGAGAGATTGTGGGGAGAGATTGTGGGGGGGAGATTGTGGGGGGAGATTGTGGGGGGGAGATTGTGGGGGGAGATTGTGGGGAAGAGATTGTGGGGGGAGATTGTGGGGAGAGATTGTGGGGGGGAGTGATCGCAGGGAGCTGTGGCTGAAGATCACAGTAGGTTAGTTTAATGGGGTGGGGGAATCCCTCCTGCTCCTCCTGGCCCACAAGCAGTGCTGGAAGTACTTACATAATGGATCCAGCCGTTCTCGCCTCCCTTTAGCTGCCAGGTTTCCCGAGCCCTGGGAAACTCGGCCTGCAGCTGTTCAATCCAAATGACTGCCAAAATCCGAGGCACGCAGCCTCATTAACATGTTACAATTACTGACCTGCCTTTCAAGAGCAGATTACTCCAACCCCCCAACCTGACCCAGTTAAACCGGAAGTAGGCGCATTCGCAGTGGGTTGGGCTCGGAATTCCCATTTTTAACAATTCAACCCCTCCTGCCCTTCCCCCGCCCATACTGGGATGGCCTAAATTCCCCCCATTATGTCTGCATGCACTTTTTGTCTACACTTTTGTGTCATCTTATAATGGAAACCCCTATGTAAACTTGTCACACTGCAATTCCACCCTCCTGCCAGTGGTGGCACTGTAGCAATTTTGGTTTTGCACCTCCCAACTCCTCAGTCTATACTGCAGACAACCTCCCATGCCCAAATGACTTCTCTGCTTCCCAAATTGCTGTAAGTTTGCTACGTAATTAAATATACAAAATTAAGGACAGAATATATGACTTCAAAATGAGGACTGAATGATATCCCTATGCCGTGGTCTAGAGGTCCGAGGGTGAGCTCAATTCAAATACAAGCATCCTGTGGCTTCTATTTCTAAATAGGTTTTATTGGCAACTCTTTTTCCATTTAAGCAACACATTTAAATTTTGTTTGTTTTGGTCATTTTTTTAATTAAAATTTTTTCTCAGCCTGTCTTTGTCAAATATGTGTAGTCGATCTGAAGCCATTGGAAATAGAGATAGAGAGATAGCTAAGCGAGAAACACTCTATAGTATGAGGTAATCCACTTTGGATCCAAAGAAAGACAAATCGAAATGTTTTCATAATGCTGAGAAACTGGACTCGGATAAAGGAGTGGTTGCGTGCTCTTTATTTTTGTACAGTGTGTTTTGCCCATTGTGAAAAAAGCCTGCTTACAATTCAAACCAAACTGCGCCCCACCCAGTGTTAATTCGGCCCATCTTCGAAGGAGTGTACTTGCAGAAGACATGGTCCATGTAATGATCAATAACATGTCATTCTATAGTGGACACTAGGTGGAGCCGTAGAGCTGTATATAGCTGTATGTATAAGACTACACTACCCAGCTGTATGTATATTAAGACTACATTACCCATGAGGCACTAGGCTACCCACAAGGCAGCAGTCAAGATGGAAGCCTCTACAGATACTGTACCTAGTCCACATGTGCTCAATAAAAGTGTCTAGCAAAAGCTAGCTGTGTTCATAATAAGGATCCAAAGAAAGACAAATTGAAATGTTTTCATAATGGTAAGAAACTGGACTAGGATAAAGGAGTGGTTGCGTGCTCTTTATTTTTGTACAGTGTGTTTTGCCCATTGTGAAAAAAGCCTGCTTACAATTCAAACCAAACTGCGCCCCACCCAGTGTTAATTCGGCCCATCTTCGAAGGAGTGTACTTGCAGAAGACATGGTCCAGATCTCAGGAGAGTTTCATTGTTGTCCTCCCAGGTCCTGCTCCCACACAGGTGGCTGTACTGGGAGTCAACTTCCATTAGGAAACAAGTAGGTGCTCAGGCCGCATAAGTGAGTTACAGACCAAGAAGATGTCAGACCGGAACTTGTAAAGGTGCCAATAACTTTCCAAACATGATGGTCCCCTTTCATATGAAGGGTATGGGGGGGGGGAGTTTATTTATCGAGGCTAACAGTGATTTAAAATTTCAGCGCTTTATTCAGTTATATTTTCTGTCTCTTTTATTCCTCCAGCACTTTCCACATTCGTATCTGACGAGCAGCGACTGAACAGGCACACAATGAGATGGGTACACGTGAGGTTGAGGCTGACTGCCCTCTGATGCCGCGGACCTCTGCAACCCTAGCTTGCCGAGTGGTTGGGCTGCAAGGCCATTCAGCTGAGGAAACGGAACGGCGTAACTCTCCTATTTGTCTGTCTGAGTGAGCAGGGGCCCCGGCTGGAGAGCTGGTCAATCGAGCGTCCTTCCTCTCAGCCCTGCGATTTGATGTTCTGAGGCCCCTGTAGCCGGTGGCGATGGAACTTGATCCGGACATGGATGTCCCAGAACATCTGGCAATCTCTTGAAGTTTCTTACATTTTGGAAGTTTATTGCAGAATCTGCCACTGGAGGCAAAGGCAGACACTGAAAGCGAAAGATGCCGATATTATCCACTAAAGGAAGCACAGGCAATTTCCTAGGGCTAAAACCTCTTTATGTCAGTATTTTCTATCCGGATAGGCAATGGCGCTTTGCCCTTTATCTCGGTTGCAAGGAAACATTTCTATTTCTCCACTGTTTTGTAATTGCTTGCTGCTGATGTCTAAAGTATAAACTTTCAATCAAGGGTGTTTATTGAATGATGGACTGATGAGAAGATCCACCTCATCCCTCCTAAAAGACACAGTCGCCAGTTTTGGCGATACCTCTTTGTAGATATATCACGGACTGATGTATAAAACCTGAACCCTTTATTCCCTCCCCATCCAACCCCCCCCCCCCACCCTTTTTTGTCATACTTCCCAATGATGCGAAAAAAAGAAAGCCTCCGTGGACCTATAGCAGGAAGACGCGGGTGTTGTTGTGCCGGGGTCAGTGTCCTACTCCCTGTGCTTGGAATGGTTATTCAGCGGCGGATGGATTTTGACTGGCTGGCATGTCTCGCGGCGAAACGGAGCACAGCGTCAGTACCAAGGAGAGACTGAAGACCATTTCTTTAAGAGCTATGCAATCTTGATCATAAAAGTGCATGAATGTGACCTTTTTCCTCCTTTCTGCTTTCCCATTTTTCTATTCCAGTATTGGTGAGGTGCTGGAGTACAATGACAGTCATGTGGCTGTACTACAGTCAGTGGAAGGGCTCTGTCATTACCCTGCTTGGCCTCATTCTCACTTGGAGGATCCCCATTTGCCGTTTATTGCTTCTCTGTTTGAAAACTCTCTTCGAATTTTTTTTGGGGGGTTTGTTTGATGCAACCAAACGTAAGCAATCGGTGTCCACTGATATCTCCTTTTCCAGTGTCTCTCCTCGTCGGAAATCTCTGGGTATATTTTGAATATATGGCTTTTCCGTTGCTTGTTGTCTTAATAAATAATTGAAAGCAAACTATCAGCTCAAGTTGTGTTCTTGGTTAGTGCTACTCATAACTTCTTTACCCAGAGAGTGGTGAGAATGTGGAACTCGCTGCCACAGGGAGTGGTTGAGACGAATAGTGTCGATGCATTTAAGGGGAAGCTGGATAAGCACATGAGGGAGAAGGTTAGAGTTAGGTGAGGAAAGACGGGAGGAGGCTCAAGTGGAGCATAAATGCCGGCATGGACTGGTTGGGCCGAATGGCCTGTTTGTGCCGTATATTCTATATAATCCTGTGTAATTACGTTGCTGCCCTTACCATCGTACACCCAACAGCAAGATGAGGTCCAGCCTACGCAGAAATACAAAGGGAATGGACGTCTTCTGCAGTACATGAGAAGAAGAATATGGAGCTGAAATAGTGAGGCCAAGAGTAGACTATTAAAATGTACACTAACAAGTAGGAGAAGCATGTCAGTTTTTTTATAGAGATGGTCCAATCTTGTGCCTCCCACCCCCGCATCCCTTCATCATGCACCCAGTGGAAAGCTTGAAGAGAACCCGAGGCAGAGAATGCGGGTATTAGAGCCTGTGAGCCGCGCTCTCCCCAAGGGCCACCCCCACGGGGAGTGCGGCGTCATGGAATTTGTCCGTCCAACGTCACTTAAAAGAGAGCTGGATCAGTATTTGAAGAGGGAGAATGCGGCTCCTGGTTGAAGAGGTCCTCCCGGAGTGGGCACGATGGGCTGAGTGACCTTTTGATGAACCGACCTCGGGTGTCACCCTGCAAAGCTCTCGCAGGTTTTGGTGCGATGGCGTCCCGCACAATGCTGATGGAGGAAACAGTCCTGCCTGCTTCAGTTGTGGCAGAGCGGTGATACAATCTGAGGGGTCGGCCTTGGCTCAGTGGCCAGCACTCTCGCCTCTGAGGCAGACGGCTGTGGGTTCTAAGCCCCACTCCAGAGACTTGAGCACAAAATCCAGGCTGGCAGTATTGAGGGAGTGCTGCACTATTGGAAGATGCTGTCTTTTGGATGGGACGTTAAACCGAGGCCCCGGCTGCTCTCTAAGGTGGGCATAAAAGATCCCATGACGGGGGTTATCCCCAGTGTCCTGGGACAATATTTATCCCTCAACCAACATCACTAAAACAGATGACCTGGTCATTATCATATTGCTGTTTGTGGGATCTTGCTGTGTGCAAATTGGCTGCTACATTACAACAGTGACTACACTTCAAATAGTACTTCACTGAAGCACTTTGGGACATCCTGAGGTTGTGAAAGGCGCTATAGAAATGCAAGTCTTTATTCACCATCCTGTAGCTGAATATTGTGACCAGCTCCCCACATTCCAGTTACAACAAGATATATTAGAAGCTTCTCAGAAAGTGATGACATTGTCAAAACATACAATGTTTTATGTGAGAATGGATGTACTCCACTGAACAAGCAAATTAAACGGGGCATAAAGAGATGTTCTCTTCAGTTGAAATGATTTAAAACTTAAATGATGAGCTTTTGGTGCAGATAATTATCCACATCCTCCGGCCTGGGCTGGCAGCTCAGGGAATCATTTCACTTTCACGTCTTTCAGGATGAATGATTTTCATTCACACATCGATGGACCTCTAAAATTCTCAAGGTGACAGGCGGGAATGGAATAAGGTAATAACGTCACTGACAAGCACACAACGATTGCACGTTCTCTCATTCCAGGCGATATCTGTCGCTGAGGGAAGTCAGTTAAACATCTGGGCAGAATGCCGATCTGTTAAGCCTGAAAATATCACATCACAAGTCGTCTCTGAGTAGGTCTGACCGACTGACCCCTGCCGATTGACCCCTGCCGATTGACCCCTGCCGACTGACCCCTGCCGACCGACCCCTGCCAACCGACCCCTGACGACTGACCCCTGCCGACCGACCCCTGCTGACTGACCCCTGCCGATTGACCCCTGCCGACTGACCCCTGCTGACTGACCCCTGCCAACCGACCCCTGCTGTCTTTCCCGTGGTGTCTGTCCCGTGCTGTCTGCCCTGTGCTCTATGAAAGGACATTGACTGACCCGTGCTGACTGTCCCAGGCTCTATGAAAGGACATTGACTGACCCGTGCTGACTGTCCCAGGCTCTATGAAAGGACATTGACTGTCCCGTGCTGTCTGTCCCAGGCTCTATGAAAGGACATTGACTGTCCCGTGCTGTCTGTCCCAGGCTCTATGAAAGGACATTGACTGTCCCGTGCTGACTGTCCCAGGCTCTATGAAAGGACATTGACTGTCCCGTGCTGTCTGTCCCAGGCTCTATGAAAGGACATTGACTGACCCGTGCTGACTGTCCCAGGCTCTATGATAGGACATTGACTGTCCCGTGCTGACTGTCCCAGGCTCTATGATAGGACATTGACTGTCCCGTGCTGACTGTCCCAGGCTCTATGATAGCACATTGACTGTCCCGTGCTGACTGTCCCAGGCTCCATGATAGCACATTGACTGTCCCGTGCTGCCTGTCCCAGGCTCTATGATAGGACATTGACTGTCCCGTGCTGACTGTCCCAGGCTCTATGATAGGACATTGACTGACCCGTGCTGACTGTCCCAGGCTCCATGATAGCACATTGACTGACCCGTGCTGACTGTCCCAGGCTCTATGATAGGACATTGACTGACCCGTGCTGACTGTCCCAGGCTCTATGATAGGACATTGACTGTCCCGTGCTGACTGTCCCAGGCTCTATGATAGCACATTGACTGACCCGTGCTGTCTGTCCCAGGCTCTATGATAGGACATTGACTGTCCCGTGCTGACTGTCCCAGGCTCTATGATAGGACATTGACTGACCCGTGCTGACTGTCCCAGGCTCTATGACAGGACATTGACTGTCCCGTGCTGACTGTCCCAGGCTCTATGATAGGACATTGACTGACCCGTGCTGACTGTCCCAGGCTCTATGACAGGGCATTGACTGTCCCATGCTATCTGTCCCAGGATCTAGGAGAGGACATTGACTGTCCCGTGCTGACTGTCCCAGGCTTTATGACAGGACATTGACTGTCCCATGCTGTCTGTCCCAGGCACTATGATAGGACATTGACTGTCCCGTGCTGACTGTCCCAGGCTCTATGAAAGGACATTGACTGTCCCATGCTGTCTGTCCCAGGCTCTATGATAGGACATTGACTGACCCGTGCTGACTGTCCCAGGCTCTATGATAGCACATTGACTGTCCCGTGCTGACTGTCCCAGGCTCTATGATAGCACATTGACTGTCCCGTGCTGTCTGTCCCAGGCTCTATGATAGGACATTGACTGTCCCATGCTGACTGTCCCAGGCACTATGATAGGACATTGACTGTCCCGTGCTGACTGTCCCAGGCTCTATGATAGCACATTGACTGTCCCGTGCTGTCTGTCCCAGGCTCTATGATAGGACATTGACTGTCCCATGCTGACTGTCCCAGGCTCTATGATAGGACATTGACTGTCCCGTGCTGACTGTCCCAGGCTCTATGATAGCACATTGACTGACCCGTGCTGTCTGTCCCAGGCTCTATGATTGGACATTGACTGTCCCGTGCTGACTGTCCCAGGCTCTATGATAGGACATTGACTGACCCGTGCTGACTGTCCCAGGCTCTATGATAGCACATTGACTGTCCCGTGCTGACTGTCCCAGGCTCCATGATAGCACATTGACTGTCCCGTGCTGACTGTTCCAGGCTCTATGATAGCACATTGACTGACCCGTGCTGTCTGTCCCAGGCTCTATGATTGGACATTGACTGTCCCGTGCTGACTGTCCCAGGCTCTATGATAGGACATTGACTGACCCGTGCTGACTGTCCCAGGCTCTATGACAGGACATTGACTGTCCCGTGCTGACTGTCCCAGGCTCTATGATAGGACATTGACTGACCTGTGCTGACTGTCCCAGGCTCTATGATAGGACATTGACTGTCCCGTGCTGACTGTCCCAGGCTCTATGATAGGACATTGACTGTCCCGTGCTGATTGTCCCAGGCTCTATGAAAGGACATTGACTGTCCCGTGCTGTCTGTCCCAGGCTCTATGATAGGACATTGACTGTCCCGTGCTGATTGTCCCAGGCTCCATGAAAGGACATTGACTGTCCCGTGCTGACTGTCCCAGGCTCTATGATAGGACATTGACTGTCCCGTGCTGACTGTCCCAGGCTCCATGACAGGACATTGACTGTCCCGTGCTGTCTGTCCCAGGCACTATGATAGGACATTGACTGTCCTGTGCTGTCTGTCCCAGGCTCTATGATAGGACATTGACTGACCCGTGCTGACTGTCCCAGGCTCTATGATAGGACATTGACTGTCCCGTGCTGTCTGTCCCAGGCACTATGATAGGACATTGACTGTCCTGTGCTGTCTGTCCCAGGCTCTATGATAGGACATTGACTGTCCCGTGCTGACTGTCCCAGGCTCTATGAAAGGACATTGACTGTCCCATGCTGTCTGTCCCAGGCTCTATGATAGGACATTGACTGACCCGTGCTGACTGTCCCAGGCTCTATGATAGGACATTGACTGTCCCGTGCTGTCTGTCCCATGCACTATGATAGGACATTGACTGTCCCAGGCTCTATGATAGGACATTGACTGTCCCGTGCTGACTGTCCCAGGCTCTGTGATAGGACATTGACTGTCCTGTGCTGACTGTCCCAGGCTCTATGATAGGACATTGACTGTCCCGTGCTGACTGTCCCAGGCTCTATGATAGGACATTGACTGTCCCGTGCTGACTGTCCCAGGCTGTATGACAGGACATTGACTGTCCCGTGCTGACTGCCCAGGCTCTATGATAGGACATTGACTGTCCCGTGCTGATTGTCCCAGGCTCTATGATAGGCCATTGACTGTCCCGTGCTGTCTGTCCTGTGCTCTATGATAGGACATTGACTGACCCGTGCTGACTGTCCCAGGCTCTATGATAGGACATTGACTGTCCTGTGCTGACTGTCCCAGGCTCTATGATAGGACATTGACTGACCCGTGCTGACTGTCCCAGGCTCTATGATAGGACATTGACTGTCCCGTGCTGTCTGTCCTGTGCTCTATGATGGGACATTGACTGACCCGTGCTGACTGTCCCAGGCTCTATGATAGGACATTGACTGTCCTGTGCTGACTGTCCCAGGCTCTATGATAGGACATTGACTGTCCCGTGCTGACTGTCCCAGGCTCTATGATAGGGCATTGACTGTCCTGTGCTGACTGTCCCAGGCTCTATGAAAGGACATTGACTGTCCCATGCTGTCTGTCCCAGGCTCTATGATACGACATTGACTGACCTGTGCTGACTGTCCCAGGCTCTATGATAGGACATTGACTGTCCCGTGCTGACTGTCCCAGGCTCTATGATAGGGCATTGACTGTCCTGTGCTGACTGTCCCAGGCTCTATGATAGGACATTGACTGTCCCGTGCTGACTGTCCCAGGCTCTATGATAGGACATTGACTGACCCGTGCTGACTGTCCCAGGCTCTATGACAGGACATTGACTGTCCCGTGCTGACTGTCCCAGGCTCTATGATAGGGCATTGACTGACCCGTGCTGACTGTCCCAGGCTCTATGATAGGACATTGACTGACCCGTGCTGACTGTCCCAGGCTCTATGACAGGGCATTGACTGTCCGTTGCTGTCTGTCCCAGGCTCTATGATAGGACATTGACTGTCCCGTGCTGACTGTCCCAGGCTCTATGATAGGACATTGGCTGTCCCGTGCTGACTGTCCCAGGCTCTATGATAGGACATTGACTGTCCCGTGCTGATTGTCCCAGGCTCTATGAAAGGACATTGACTGTCCCGTGCTGTCTGTCCCAGGCTCTATGATAGGACATTGACTGTCCCGTGCTGATTGTCCCAGGCTCTATGAAAGGACATTGACTGTCCCGTGCTGTCTGTCCCAGGCTCTATGATAGGACATTGACTGTCCTGTGCTGTCTGTCCCAGGCTCTATGATAGGACATTGACTGTCCCATGCTGTCTGTCCCAGGCACTATGATAGGACATTGACTGTCCTGTGCTGTCTGTCCCAGGCTCCATGAAAGGATATTGACTGTCCCATGCTGTCTGTCCCAGGCTCTATGATAGGACATTGACTGACCCGTGCTGACTGTCCCAGGCTCTATGATAGGACATTGACTGTCCCGTGCTGACTGTCCCAGGCTCTATGAAAGGACATTGACTGTCCCGTGCTGTCTGTCCCAGGCTCTATGAAAGGACATTGACTGACCCGTGCTGACTGTCCCAGGCTCTATGATAGGACATTGACTGTCCCTTGCTGACTGTCCCAGGCTCTATGATAGGACATTGACTGTCCCGTGCTGACTGTCCCAGGCTCTATGATAGCACATTGACTGTCCCGTGCTGACTGTCCCAGGCTCCATGATAGCACATTGACTGTCCCGTGCTGCCTGTCCCAGGCTCTATGATAGGACATTGACTGTCCCGTGCTGACTGTCCCAGGCTCTATGATAGGACATTGACTGACCCGTGCTGACTCTCCCAGGCTCCATGATAGCACATTGACTGACCCGTGCTGACTGTCCCAGGCTCTATGATAGGACATTGACTGACCCGTGCTGACTGTCCCAGGCTCTATGATAGGACATTGACTGTCCCGTGCTGACTGTCCCAGGCTCTATGATAGCACATTGACTGACCCGTGCTGTCTGTCCCAGGCTCTATGATAGGACATTGACTGTCCCGTGCTGACTGTCCCAGGCTCTATGATAGGACATTGACTGACCCGTGCTGACTGTCCCAGGCTCTATGACAGGACATTGACTGTCCCGTGCTGACTGTCCCAGGCTCTATGATAGGACATTGACTGACCCGTGCTGACTGTCCCAGGCTCTATGACAGGGCATTGACTGTCCCATGCTATCTGTCCCAGGATCTAGGAGAGGACATTGACTGTCCCGTGCTGACTGTCCCAGGCTTTATGACAGGACATTGACTGTCCCATGCTGTCTGTCCCAGGCACTATGATAGGACATTGACTGTCCCGTGCTGTCTGTCCCAGGCTCTATGAAAGGACATTGACTGTCCCATGCTGTCTGTCCCAGGCTCTATGATAGGACATTGACTGACCCGTGCTGACTGTCCCAGGCTCTATGATAGCACATTGACTGTCCCGTGCTGACTGTCCCAGGCTCTATGATAGCACATTGACTGTCCCGTGCTGTCTGTCCCAGGCTCTATGATAGGACATTGACTGTCCCATGCTGACTGTCCCAGGCACTATGATAGGACATTGACTGTCCCGTGCTGACTGTCCCAGGCTCTATGATAGCACATTGACTGTCCCGTGCTGTCTGTCCCAGGCTCTATGATAGGACATTGACTGTCCCATGCTGACTGTCCCAGGCTCTATGATAGGACATTGACTGTCCCGTGCTGACTGTCCCAGGCTCTATGATAGCACATTGACTGACCCGTGCTGTCTGTCCCAGGCTCTATGATTGGACATTGACTGTCCCGTGCTGACTGTCCCAGGCTCTATGATAGGACATTGACTGACCCGTGCTGACTGTCCCAGGCTCTATGATAGCACATTGACTGTCCCGTGCTGACTGTCCCAGGCTCCATGATAGCACATTGACTGTCCCGTGCTGACTGTCCCAGGCTCTATGATAGCACATTGACTGACCCGTGCTGTCTGTCCCAGGCTCTATGATTGGACATTGACTGTCCCGTGCTGACTGTCCCAGGCTCTATGATAGGACATTGACTGACCCGTGCTGACTGTCCCAGGCTCTATGATAGGACATTGACTGTCCCGTGCTGACTGTCCCAGGCTCTATGATAGGACATTGACTGTCCCGTGCTGATTGTCCCAGGCTCTATGATAGGACATTGACTGACCTGTGCTGACTGTCCCAGGCTCTATGATAGGACATTGACTGTCCCGTGCTGACTGTCCCAGGCTCTATGATAGGACATTGACTGTCCCGTGCTGATTGTCCCAGGCTCTATGAAAGGACATTGACTGTCCCGTGCTGTCTGTCCCAGGCTCTATGATAGGACATTGACTGTCCCGTGCTGATTGTCCCAGGCTCCATGAAAGGACATTGACTGTCCCGTGCTGACTGTCCCAGGCTCTATGATAGGACATTGACTGTCCCGTGCTGACTGTCCCAGGCTCCATGACAGGACATTGACTGTCCCGTGCTGTCTGTCCCAGGCACTATGATAGGACATTGACTGTCCTGTGCTGTCTGTCCCAGGCTCTATGATAGGACATTGACTGACCCGTGCTGACTGTCCCAGGCTCTATGATAGGACATTGACTGTCCCGTGCTGTCTGTCCCAGGCACTATGATAGGACATTGACTGTCCTGTGCTGTCTGTCCCAGGCTCTATGATAGGACATTGACTGTCCCGTGCTGACTGTCCCAGGCTCTATGAAAGGACATTGACTGTCCCATGCTGTCTGTCCCAGGCTCTATGATAGGACATTGACTGACCCGTGCTGACTGTCCCAGGCTCTATGATAGGACATTGACTGTCCCGTGCTGTCTGTCCCATGCACTATGATAGGACATTGACTGTCCCAGGCTCTATGATAGGACATTGACTGTCCCGTGCTGACTGTCCCAGACTCTGTGATAGGACATTGACTGTCCTGTGCTGACTGTCCCAGGCTCTATGATAGGACATTGACTGTCCCGTGCTGACTGTCCCAGGCTCTATGATAGGACATTGACTGTCCCGTGCTGACTTTCCCAGGCTGTATGACAGGACATTGACTGTCCCGTGCTGACTGCCCAGGCTCTATGATAGGACATTGACTGTCCCGTGCTGATTGTCCCAGGCTCTATGATAGGCCATTGACTGTCCCGTGCTGTCTGTCCTGTGCTCTATGATAGGACATTGACTGACCCGTGCTGACTGTCCCAGGCTCTATGATAGGACATTGACTGTCCCGTGCTGACTGTCCCAGGCTCTATGATAGGACATTGACTGACCCGTGCTGACTGTCCCAGGCTCTATGATAGGACATTGACTGTCCCGTGCTGACTGTCCCAGGCTCTATGATAGGACATTGACTGTCCCGTGCTGATTGTCCCAGGCTCTATGATAGGACATTGACTGACCTGTGCTGACTGTCCCAGGCTCTATGATAGGACATTGACTGTCCCGTGCTGACTGTCCCAGGCTCTATGATAGGACATTGACTGTCCCGTGCTGATTGTCCCAGGCTCTATGAAAGGACATTGACTGTCCCGTGCTGTCTGTCCCAGGCTCTATGATAGGACATTGACTGTCCCGTGCTGATTGTCCCAGGCTCCATGAAAGGACATTGACTGTCCCGTGCTGACTGTCCCAGGCTCTATGATAGGACATTGACTGTCCCGTGCTGACTGTCCCAGGCTCCATGACAGGACATTGACTGTCCCGTGCTGTCTGTCCCAGGCACTATGATAGGACATTGACTGTCCTGTGCTGTCTGTCCCAGGCTCTATGATAGGACATTGACTGACCCGTGCTGACTGTCCCAGGCTCTATGATAGGACATTGACTGTCCCGTGCTGTCTGTCCCAGGCACTATGATAGGACATTGACTGTCCTGTGCTGTCTGTCCCAGGCTCTATGATAGGACATTGACTGTCCCGTGCTGACTGTCCCAGGCTCTATGAAAGGACATTGACTGTCCCATGCTGTCTGTCCCAGGCTCTATGATAGGACATTGACTGACCCGTGCTGACTGTCCCAGGCTCTATGATAGGACATTGACTGTCCCGTGCTGTCTGTCCCATGCACTATGATAGGACATTGACTGTCCCAGGCTCTATGATAGGACATTGACTGTCCCGTGCTGACTGTCCCAGGCTCTGTGATAGGACATTGACTGTCCTGTGCTGACTGTCCCAGGCTCTATGATAGGACATTGACTGTCCCGTGCTGACTGTCCCAGGCTCTATGATAGGACATTGACTGTCCCGTGCTGACTGTCCCAGGCTGTATGACAGGACATTGACTGTCCCGTGCTGACTGCCCAGGCTCTATGATAGGACATTGACTGTCCCGTGCTGATTGTCCCAGGCTCTATGATAGGCCATTGACTGTCCCGTGCTGTCTGTCCTGTGCTCTATGATAGGACATTGACTGACCCGTGCTGACTGTCCCAGGCTCTATGATAGGACATTGACTGTCCTGTGCTGACTGTCCCAGGCTCTATGATAGGACATTGACTGACCCGTGCTGACTGTCCCAGGCTCTATGATAGGACATTGACTGTCCCGTGCTGTCTGTCCTGTGCTCTATGATGGGACATTGACTGACCCGTGCTGACTGTCCCAGGCTCTATGATAGGACATTGACTGTCCTGTGCTGACTGTCCCAGGCTCTATGATAGGACATTGACTGTCCCGTGCTGACTGTCCCAGGCTCTATGATAGGGCATTGACTGTCCTGTGCTGACTGTCCCAGGCTCTATGAAAGGACATTGACTGTCCCATGCTGTCTGTCCCAGGCTCTATGATACGACATTGACTGACCTGTGCTGACTGTCCCAGGCTCTATGATAGGACATTGACTGTCCCGTGCTGACTGTCCCAGGCTCTATGATAGGGCATTGACTGTCCTGTGCTGACTGTCCCAGGCTCTATGATAGGACATTGACTGTCCCGTGCTGACTGTCCCAGGCTCTATGATAGGACATTGACTGACCCGTGCTGACTGTCCCAGGCTCTATGACAGGACATTGACTGTCCCGTGCTGACTGTCCCAGGCTCTATGATAGGGCATTGACTGACCCGTGCTGACTGTCCCAGGCTCTATGATAGGACATTGACTGACCCGTGCTGACTGTCCCAGGCTCTATGACAGGGCATTGACTGTCCGTTGCTGTCTGTCCCAGGCTCTATGATAGGACATTGACTGTCCCGTGCTGACTGTCCCAGGCTCTATGATAGGACATTGGCTGTCCCGTGCTGACTGTCCCAGGCTCTATGATAGGACATTGACTGTCCCGTGCTGATTGTCCCAGGCTCTATGAAAGGACATTGACTGTCCCGTGCTGTCTTTCCCAGGCTCTATGATAGGACATTGACTGTCCCGTGCTGATTGTCCCAGGCTCTATGAAAGGACATTGACTGTCCCGTGCTGTCTGTCCCAGGCTCTATGATAGGACATTGACTGTCCTGTGCTGTCTGTCCCAGGCTCTATGATAGGACATTGACTGTCCCATGCTGTCTGTCCCAGGCATTATGATAGGACATTGACTGTCCTGTGCTGTCTGTCCCAGGCTCCATGAAAGGATATTGACTGTCCCATGCTGTCTGTCCCAGGCTCTATGATAGGACATTGACTGACCCGTGCTGACTGTCCCAGGCTCTATGATAGGACATTGACTGTCCCGTGCTGTCTGTCCCAGGCACTATGATAGGACATTGACTGTCCCGTGCTGACTGTCCCAGGCTCTATGATAGGACATTGACTGTCCCGTGCTGACTGTCCCAGGCTGTATGACAGGACATTGACTGTCCCGTGCTGACTGCCCAGGCTCTATGATAGGCCATTGACTGTCCCGTGCTGTCTGTCCTGTGCTTTATGATAGGACATTGACTGACCCGTGCTGACTGTCCCAGGCTCTATGATAGCACATTGACTGTCCTGTGCTGACTGTCCCAGGCTCTATGATAGCACATTGACTGTCCTGTGCTGACTGTCCCAGGCTCTATGATAGGACATTGACTGACCCGTGCTGACTGTCCCAGGCTCTATGATAGGACATTGACTGTCCCGTGCTGTCTGTCCTGTGCTCTATGATGGGACATTGACTGACCCGTGCTGACTGTCCCAGGCTCTATGATAGGACATTGACTGTCCTGTGCTGACTGTCCCAGGCTCTATGATAGGACATTGACTGTCCCGTGCTGACTGTCCCAGGCTCTATGATAGGGCATTGACTGTCCTGTGCTGACTGTCCCAGGCTCTATGAAAGGACATTGACTGTCCCATGCTGTCTGTCCCAGGCTCTATGATAGGACATTGACTGACCTGTGCTGACTGTCCCAGGCTCTATGATAGGACATTGACTGTCCCATGCTGTCTGTCCCAGGCTCTATGATAGGACATTGACTGACCTGTGCTGACTGTCCCAGGCTCTATGATAGCACATTGACTGTCCCGTGCTGACTGTCCCAGGCTCTATGAAAGGACATTGACTGACCCGTGCTGACTGTCCCAGGCTCTATGATAGGACATTGACTGTCCCGTGCTGACTGTCCCAGGCTCTATGACAGGACATTGACTGTCCCGTGCTGTCTGCCCAGGCTCTATGATAGGACATTGACTGTCCTGTGCTGACTGTCCCAGGCTCTATGATAGGACATTGACTGTCCCGTGCTGTCTGTCCCAGGCTCTATGAAAGGACATTGACTGACCCGTGCTGACTGTCCCAGGCTCTATGATAGGGCATTGACTGTCCCGTGCTGACTGTCCCAGGCTCTATGATAGGACATTGACTGTCCCGTGCTGACTGTCCCAGGCTCTATGATAGGACATTGACTGTCCCGTGCTGACTGTCCCAGGCTCTATGACAGGACATTGACTGTCCCGTGCTGACTGTCCCAGGCTCTATGATAAGACATTGACTGTCCCGTGCTGACTGCCCAGGCTCTATGATAGGACATTGACTGTCCCGTGCTGATTGTCCCAGGCTCTATGATAGGCCATTGGCTGTCCCGTGCTGACTGTCCCAGGCTCTATGATAGGACATTGACTGTCCCGTGCTGATTGTCCCAGGCTCTATGAAAGGACATTGACTGTCCCGTGCTGTCTTTCCCAGGCTCTATGATAGGACATTGACTGTCCCGTGCTGATTGTCCCAGGCTCTATGAAAGGACATTGACTGTCCCGTGCTGTCTGTCCCAGGCTCTATGATAGGACATTGACTGTCCTGTGCTGTCTGTCCCAGGCTCTATGATAGGACATTGACTGTCCCATGCTGTCTGTCCCAGGCATTATGATAGGACATTGACTGTCCTGTGCTGTCTGTCCCAGGCTCCATGAAAGGATATTGACTGTCCCATGCTGTCTGTCCCAGGCTCTATGATAGGACATTGACTGACCCGTGCTGACTGTCCCAGGCTCTATGATAGGACATTGACTGTCCCGTGCTGTCTGTCCCAGGCACTATGATAGGACATTGACTGTCCCGTGCTGACTGTCCCAGGCTCTATGATAGGACATTGACTGTCCCGTGCTGACTGTCCCAGGCTGTATGACAGGACATTGACTGTCCCGTGCTGACTGCCCAGGCTCTATGATAGGCCATTGACTGTCCCGTGCTGTCTGTCCTGTGCTTTATGATAGGACATTGACTGACCCGTGCTGACTGTCCCAGGCTCTATGATAGCACATTGACTGTCCTGTGCTGACTGTCCCAGGCTCTATGATAGCACATTGACTGTCCTGTGCTGACTGTCCCAGGCTCTATGATAGGACATTGACTGACCCGTGCTGACTGTCCCAGGCTCTATGATAGGACATTGACTGTCCCGTGCTGTCTGTCCTGTGCTCTATGATGGGACATTGACTGACCCGTGCTGACTGTCCCAGGCTCTATGATAGGACATTGACTGTCCTGTGCTGACTGTCCCAGGCTCTATGATAGGACATTGACTGTCCCGTGCTGACTGTCCCAGGCTCTATGATAGGGCATTGACTGTCCTGTGCTGACTGTCCCAGGCTCTATGAAAGGACATTGACTGTCCCATGCTGTCTGTCCCAGGCTCTATGATAGGACATTGACTGACCTGTGCTGACTGTCCCAGGCTCTATGATAGGACATTGACTGTCCCATGCTGTCTGTCCCAGGCTCTATGATAGGACATTGACTGACCTGTGCTGACTGTCCCAGGCTCTATGATAGCACATTGACTGTCCCGTGCTGACTGTCCCAGGCTCTATGAAAGGACATTGACTGACCCGTGCTGACTGTCCCAGGCTCTATGATAGGACATTGACTGTCCCGTGCTGACTGTCCCAGGCTCTATGACAGGACATTGACTGTCCCGTGCTGTCTGCCCAGGCTCTATGATAGGACATTGACTGTCCTGTGCTGACTGTCCCAGGCTCTATGATAGGACATTGACTGTCCCGTGCTGTCTGTCCCAGGCTCTATGAAAGGACATTGACTGACCCGTGCTGACTGTCCCAGGCTCTATGATAGGGCATTGACTGTCCCGTGCTGACTGTCCCAGGCTCTATGATAGGACATTGACTGTCCCGTGCTGACTGTCCCAGGCTCTATGATAGGACATTGACTGTCCCGTGCTGACTGTCCCAGGCTCTATGACAGGACATTGACTGTCCCGTGCTGACTGTCCCAGGCTCTATGATAAGACATTGACTGTCCCGTGCTGACTGCCCAGGCTCTATGATAGGACATTGACTGTCCCGTGCTGATTGTCCCAGGCTCTATGATAGGCCATTGGCTGTCCCGTGCTGACTGTCCCAGGCTCTATGATAGGACATTGACTGTCCCATGCTGTCTGTCCCAGGCTCTATGATAGGACATTGACTGTCCCGTGCTGTCTGTCCCAGGCTCTATGATAGGACATTGACTGTCCCGTGCTGATTGTCCCAGGCTCTATGAAAGGACATTGACTGTCCCATGCTGTCTGTCCCAGGCTCTATGATAGGACATTGACTGTCCCGTGCTGACTGTCCCAGGCTCTATGATAGGACATTGACTGTCCCGTGCTGATTGTCCCAGGCTCTATGACAGGACATTGACTGTCCCATGCTGTCTGTCCCAGGCTCTATGATAGGACATTGACTGTCCCATGCTGATTGTCCCAGGCTCTATGAAAGGACATTGACTGACCCGTTCTGACTGTCCCAGGCTCTATGATAGGACATTGACTGTCCCATGCTGTCTGTCCCAGGCTCTATGACAGGACATTGACTGTCCCATGCTGTCTGTCCCAGGCTCTATGAAAGGACATTGACTGTCCCGTGCTGACTGTCCCAGGCTCTATGATAGGACATTGACTGTCCCGTGCTGACTGTCCCAGGCTCTATGACAGGACATTGACTGTCCCGTGCTGACTGTCCCAGGCTCTATGACAGGACATTGACTGTCCCCTGCTGTCTGTCCCATGCTGTCTGTCCCATGCCGTCTGACCCCTGCTGACTGCCCCGTGCTGTCTGTCCCGTGCTGTCTGATCACTGCTGGGGGACAATGTTTTGCCTATCAGGAGGGGAAGCAGCTGCTTCACTGATTCTTTACCAATGGGCAGTCACTTCAGTCCCAAAGAAAATGTTCCTCGGAAACAGGAGGTGGATGCCGGGTCCGAGGGTGAGGTGGGGAAGCTGTTTGGCAGCAGATTACCAACCAGGTCACACCCCGCAGCATTCGCACAAGGACCTGGCTGTGGTACGGGTGAAAAATTCAATGAGCTCACCAGGTGTGCCAAGGTAGGAACCCCCCTCACATCGCTCATTGTTCCAACCTCCCAAATTAACACTCTCAGATTCATACAATTAAACTCACAATATATGACACATAGGCACATGCAATTATCACAATATGCCAGACACAGAGGGGTGAGTTTAAGCCGAGTCGCTCAGCAGCAACCTAACGGGTTAAAATCACCCTGGCCCTTACTTTTGTGGGTTCAAGTCCCACTCCAGGGACTTGAGCACATAATCCAGGCTGACACTCCAGTGCAGTGCTGAGGGAGTGCTGCACTGTCGGAGGTGCCGTCTTTCAGATGAGATGTTAAACTGAGGCCCCGTCTGCTCTCTCAGGTGGACGTAAAAGATCCCACGGCACTATTTCGAAGAAGAGCAGGGGAGTTATCCCCGGTGTCCTGGGCAATATTTATCCCTCAACCAACATCACTAAAACTGATTATCTGGACACCATCACATTGCTGTTTGTGGGAGCTTGCTGTGCGTAAATTGGCTGCCACATTTCCTACATTACAACAGAAATTTGTCTTTTTTTTCTCTCTCTCGTAATCCAATCTTTCTTTCCCTCTCTCTATTTCTCTTTCTGTACCTGATCTGACTCTAATTCACCCGATTTCCTTCTCCGTCGTTCCTCTGTTTCTTCCTCAATCCTTGAATCTGACTGGTGAAGGAGATAGACTGTTGGTCCCGTTGCTCACCAAAGTCCCAGATGCCCCGTTGCCCTTGCTGTGCCGTTATCAGCTCGCACTCCCAGCAAGTTGGGGCACAAATATTATGGAGCTGAAGAGTGTAGGAAAGGGTCTAACTAACCTTGGCTGACCATGGGTTGCCCCACTCCGGCAAGATCTGGCCCCTAGGGACACAGGACCTCACAGGCTTTTTGGATGGCGAATTACAAAAGTCATTAAACATAAAATAGGAAGTGCAAGTGAGTTGTGAAATCCATTAAATAAAAGATTTATGGAACAGTTTTCAATTCTGTGGTTTTAATGGGAACATTTCCTTGCCTGTGTTTTCAGCAGATTAACTATCTGCAGTGGCCCAGACTGATGTGTAAACGAGGACAGGAACTGTCTGAGACCAATTAGGCCTTGTGTTGAAATAACAACATGAATTTTGACGCCGTCAGTGACTATTTGAGTTTTCATTTTATGTTTAAGTTGGCGTCAGCGGCAATAGTTGTGAATTACTCCTTAAAGCTCTGGTTGGACCCCACCTGGACACTGGGTTCAGTCCTGGGCCCCGCACCTCAGGAAGGACATATTGGCCTCGGAGGGGGAGCAGCCCAGATTCACCAGAAACTTAGGGTTAAATTCTGAGGGCAGGTGGCATAGACAAGGCTAGTGTTCCCTCGAGTATAGAAGGTTAAGGGGTGATCTGACCGAGGTGTATAAGATGATTTAAAGGAGTTGATAGGATAGATAGAGAGAAATTATTTCCTCTGGTGGGGGGAGTCCAGAACAAGGGGACATTCAGGGATGATGTCAGGAAGCACTTCTTCACACAGAAGGTAGTAGAAATCTGGAACTCTCGCCCCCAAAAAGCTGGGGCTCAATCGAAAATTTCAAAACATGATTAGAATTTTGTTCGGCAAGGGTATTAAGGGACATGGAACTAAGGGGTTGAGATACAGATCATCTAGGATCTAACTGAATGGCAGAACAGGCTCGAGGGGCTGAATGGCCTCCTCTTGTTCCTATATTCCTATCTTTACATCAACAGAAGTGGACCTTTGCCAAGTCCTGGAGAAGGTCAATGCAGATCATGGTGCTGGGTTGGCTGAGAATGGGCCAGTTCCACTTTGCGGAGCCTGTTATGTTTGCCAGTGAGCCGGTGGCACCTTGGGTTAGGCGACACCACACTGCCAGGGACACTGCTGGTACCTCGTGCCTGCCAGTGCTACCAGGGAAGGCCGGAGTGGAGTAACACACGCACCTATAGTCCTGATATATATAGGAGCCCCTGGTAAAACTCACCAGAGCACAGAAAAGCTGCACACAACTGCTGGATCAGTTTTCAGCCGAGTATATTGTGATATGATTTGCTTTATCAGTAATGCAGTGTGTAAGCAATGTACGGGCCTATTTTATCAAGCATTTGACTACACGCTTGTGTATCAATGGGTTGAGGGTTGAGCAGAGAGGGGCGCCGGACACCCTGGGCCCTAAGAATTCTCAACTGGGCCGTGGGTGAAGGGGTTTGCTCCAGGCCGCTGTGTCACGATGATCCGGAGCACTCACTCTCTGCAGACAGTTGGAGATCATTGGCCACAGTTTCAGCCGTGGCTCAGAAGGCAGCACTGAGTCAGAAGGACGTGGGTTCGAGTCCAACCAGAGCTTTAAGGAGTAATGTCAGAGGGGCCGTCTTTCAAATGAGACGTTAAACCGAGGCCCTGTCTGCTCTCTCAGGTAACAGATCCATGGTACTATTTTGAAGAAGAGCAACGGAGTTCTCCCCAGTGCCCTGGTCAATATTTATCCCTCAACCAACATCACTAAAACAGATTATCTGGACATTGGCCCAGAAATTCCAGAACGGGGCTTGCAGCGCGTGCAAGCCCCGTATTTACACTTACCCCGCGCTACTGACGATCAGCTCCAGGGACGCCTGGACTTGGTGAATGAAAAAGAAGAATCCCGGGCAGCGTATGACGTCACGCCGCCCAGGAGTGCAGCCAGCGCGAAGCCAGGAGCGTGCAGTGTAAGTGAGACACGCCCCTTGAGGTCTCAGTTTCACTGGACACGCCCCCAATGTTTCTGTCAAGCTGCTAAGGATTTTTACATGCAAAGCAGCAGTTTAAATAGGTTTTTGGAAGTTTTCTGAAGATTTTGGTAACTTTTATAAACTTTTTTAAATGTTTACATTATTTTGAGTAGTCTGAAGTAGTTTTAAAGAGAATTAAAGCAATTTAAAGACTTTTAAAAGCCCTAAAAGAATTTTTTTAATTCCATTTATTTATTTAGCAATGTCGTCGTCATACGTGTCTTCACACTGTTCCCTTTGGGGAACTGTATGAAGTGGTGGAAGGATTTATGGCCGTGATTAATGCTCATTCCGTGACCGTAACCATCTTTGAACCAGCCATTAGGGCGGTTAGTCCTATGGCGGGAGGGTTTTACGGGCTCCCACAAGCTATACAAGGAGGGGGGGCCACCCACACCCACGGACGCAAATATCCCACTGGATGTCAACCCAGAATTTAGAGCCGGAGCTCCGACTCCACTTGCCGGGACTGTCTGGAGCGGGGTTCGAAACCCTACCCTGATCTGGCCCAGCGGCGGGGATCCTACCGCTATGACAAAGGCCCAATCCGATTAGCAACGTGAAATGGCAGCATAGGGCTCCAGTCACGGGGAGGGAAAAGGCACAGGAAACATATGGGTGTCACCTTTTGTGCGGAGTGGGCCTTTTGCATAGCAGTAAGCATCCCCGCCGCTGGGCCAGAAGGAGTAGGGTTTTGAACCCCACTCCAGACAGTCCCGGCAAGTGGAGTCGGAGTTCCAACTTTAAATTCTGGGTGGACATCCAGCAGGATACTTGCATCCGTGGGTGTTGGTGGCCCCCCCCCCCCTCAGATGGGTTGTGGGAGCCCGTAAAACCCTCCCGCCATAGGACTAACCACCCTAATGGCTGGTTCAAAGATGGTTATGGTCACGGAATGAGCGTTAATCACGGCCATAAATCCTTCCACCACTTCATACAGTTCCCCAAAGGGAACAGTGTGAGGATACGTACGATGATGACCTCTTGCGCAATGCACCTCCTTGGACCCTCAGTCGCAGATGTGAGGGGGCAAGTCGTGCAATTGTTAAATTTTTCATTTTATTGACATGTCAAATGTTGGCCCAGTAATTCCCTTCCAACTGCGCGAGTACGGTCGGGGTACTTACGCATCTGGCCGGATGAAATGCCGGTTTTCAGCATGCACAGTGCTTTTGGGGAAAACCGGCATTTCCTGTCCTCTGAACGAAGGGGTTCAGAGGCAGAACGCATGCGACTGCACAGGCAGCGCGTGTGCAGTATAATTCGCCGCTTTCATTACTGCTTTCAGTGAGGTCAAGTCCTTACAACTTACACATGAAAAAAGCATGGGTACAGTTGCTCCAGAGGCTGCGGAGGAAGATATTTCTTATCGTGGAGCTTCTGAAAGTATGTATGTCTGTATATATTCCTTTGCGTGTTATGTATATATTCCTTTACTTATGTGTATGAATGTATTATTTAATTATGACTTTCAGAGAAAGTAACTTATTTGAAAATCATAATTAAAAACATACAGTCATACACATTAGTAAAGGAATATAAAACATACATACATATACGTAAAGGAATATATGTGGACATACATACATAACTCATTCTCACATTCCATTCACACAGCCACAATTGCTCCTTCTACCTACCGTTCTGAAAACCCTTTTAAAAAAAAAAAAATTTTAACTTTAAAACTTACTTAAAATTTCTTAAAATAACTTCCCTCCCTTTCCCAAACAAAAATATTGCATTTCAGAAGCTCCACGATAAAATGTTTCTTCCTCCGCAGCCAATGAACCACTTTACACTTGCTTTTTTCAAGTGTAACTTCTGAGGACTTAACCTCACGGATTTCATGAATGAAATCTACGAAGTTCACTGCGCAAGCGCTGCCTGTGCAGTCGCACGCGCTCGAGGTCTGGAAATGCCGGCGTTCCCCGCATGCGCTGTTCATGCTGAACGCCGGCATTTCCAACGGCCAGATGCGTGAGTACCCCGAGCGCACTCACGCCTTTGGCCGCGAATTTCTGGCCCATTATCACGTTGCTGTTTGTTGGAGCTTGCTGTGCGCAAATTGACTGCTGCATTTCCTACATTACAACAGTGACTACACTTCAAAAGTACTTCATTGGCTGTAAAGCGCTTTGGGACGTCCGTTTGTTGTGAAAGGCACTATAGAAATGCAAGTCTTTCTTTTCTTTTTCGATGTTAAAGCCCCATGGCGGGCGGGAGAGGGGTGTTACCCAGGGCTCAGGGAACACAGCAGTTAAAGGGAGCTGGGAGCTATGGTATATATCTAATTATCAGTACATAAGGATGACAAGCTCTTAGAGAGGGTGCAGAGGAGATTTACTAGAATGGTACCAGGGATGAAAGACATCAGTTATGTGCAGAGACTGGAGAAGCTGGGCTTCTCCTTAGAGCAGCGAAGGTTAAGGGGAGATTTAATAGAAGTGTTCAAAATTATGAAAGGTCTTGATAGACTAGATAGGGAGAAACTGGATCCACTGGCAGGGGCGTCGATAACTAGGGAAATTCTTTTAAGATAATTGGTAAAAGAACCTTCTTCTCCTTCTTAGGCTGCCCCTCGGGAACCGAGGATGACTTGCTTCCACATTAAAAATGAGTTCTCAGGTGACTGATGAGTCCAATGCGGGACCTACAGTCTCTGTCACAGGTGGGGCACACAGTGGTTGAAGGGGTGGGTGGGTGTGGTGCTTGGGTTGATGTGCGCTCCTTGCGCTGCCTGCGCTTGGCTTCCGCTTGCTCCCGGCAAAGAGACTCGGGTGTTCGGCGCCTTCCCGGATGCTTCTCCTCCACTTTGTGCGGTCTTGGGCCAGGGATTCCCAGGTGTCGGTGGAGATGTTACACTTTTTCAAGGAGGTTTTGAGGGTGTCCTTGAAGCGTTTCCTCTGCCCACCTGGGGCTCTCTTGCCGTGCCGGAGCTCCGAGCAGAGCGCTTGTTTTGGGAGTCTCGTATCGGGCATGCGGACAATGTGACCCATCCATCGGAACTGATTGAGCGTGGTCAGAGCTTCGATGCTGGGGATGTTGGCCTGAGCGAGAACACTGACGTTGGTGGTAAAAGAACCAGAGGGGAGACGAGGAGCGGGTTGTTGTGATCTGGAACGCGCTGCCTGAAAGGGCGGTGGAAGCAGATTCAACAGTAACTTTCAAATGGGAATTGAATAAATACTTGAAGGGGAAAAATTTGCAGGGCTATGGGGAAAGAGCGGGGGAGTGGAACTAATTGGAGAGCTCGTTCAAAGAGCCGGCACAGGCACGATGGGCCGAATGGCCTCCTTCTGTGCTGTATGATTCTATGATATCTAACAATTTAAATGCACTGAGTGGTTCAAGCAAGAATATTCTGAGCACTGGAGGAGACTATTAAGTCCTTCTTGACTACGTGGAATTTAGACCCCTTTTGGAGGCTGATTCCACACAGTCGCAGCTTTCTGCTTGCTCCACAAATTAATCCCGTAAGGATTTGCTTTGATCAAATAGAATGGCGGAACAGGCCCGATGGGCTGAATGGCCGCCTCCTGATCCTAAGAAAAATGCTGCCATCTCCTGTATATGATGTCGCCCTAAATATTTCATTTCTCTCTTCCCACTTCGGGAGATAAATGTCAAATAACAAAACAACACTGAGTCTGAAGTAGAAGGGTGTAAACTTTAATAGTATCTTATCATTTAAGTGGTGTGGTTTTCATTGTGCTTTTATCTCCATTTATCTACATGGTAATTGCAGGAAGGACCTGTGATCGATCGATCAAGCATTTCTTTCACATTGTCCGGGTTAGAATGAGAATTGGGAGACTGCAAAGGTGGAATGTTAACGTTTGCAGGTGTTTAAGATTCCGATGGCGCTCGCAGATGGATCTGTAGGTTTTCCAGATCCATAAGAGCTAAGTGTCCAAGAGGAGTCGTGGCGTGGAGAATTAAATGTTGAAAATGACACTTTAAATCATGGCACTTTCTGCTGGTCCCACAGAGAGTGATAATTGGGCAGAGCCCCATCTGTTCATAGGTAATATAGGAACGGAGGTTCCTATCCGAATAATGAAGTTCGACGCAGTGAAACAAAATAACAAAGTTTATTAAACAAACGACTTAACTGATAACACGACAGGAGAAGATGTACACAGGTCTGAGCAGCCTGCCAGCACCTCAAAGACTGCTGCAAAGTACTGGAAGCTGACGTCATGCCATCATCACGTTCTCCGCGCCAACTGGTGGTCACGTGATCGGCGTCATGACATCATCACGCGGAAATGCAAGAAAGTACATACAGTTTAAAGGTGCAGTCCACAGCTGCACTACACGGTAGTTAAAGGGATGATTACTAATTGCCGTGAGTCTCTTAGTGGCTCCGCCCAGAATTCTCTTTAACAGACAGTGTCAGACGAACAGGAGGTTTGATGATCCTGCCCGAACGACTACGAACTTCAGGCAGTGGAACGTTGGGAGATGAGCCAGTGCTTGGTTGTGTCTGAAGCAGCGCATCCGGGGTGGAGGAAACAGTAGCAGAAGGTGTGGGCCAGGATGAGGCAGAAGCAGGCAGATCAATGGTGGGCTGTTGCATAACTGGTCTGGCAGTCAACAGTGGTCATCCACGGCGAGGTGGCTGGGCGGCAACAACTGGTTCACTCCGATCTAGATGTGCTGGTTTAAGTCGGTCAATAGAGATGGTATCGGACTTGCCTCCCACTTCGACCGTGAAAATTTTTTCTCCCGATGGGATGACACGAAACGGTCCAGCATAAGGTGGTCTGAGTGTATCTCTATGAGCGTCCTGCCGAATAAAAACGGAATCGGAACTCATAAGTTCTGCCGGAACATGAGGCCTCTGTAGGCTGTGATGCGAGGTTGGAATAGGCAGGAAATTCTTTGCCATCTCGTGATGCTGAAGGAGCTGCTGAGCAGGCGACCACGATTCTGTATGTGGAGGGAGGAAATCCCCTGGTACTCGAAGTGCTTGACCGTAGACTAACTCAGCCGATGAAGCCTGGAGGTCATCCTTGGGGGCTGCATTCCACAACTCTGACGTGAATTGTGGACCTCGGTCAGAGGAGATGTCTGATGGCACCCCAAACCGGGCCACCCACGATGAAATAAACACCCTGGATACGTCTGCTGCAGTGGTAGCAACCAAGGGAATCGCCTCTGGCCACCTGGTAGTGCGGTCCACTATTGTCAGGAGATGCATAAAACCCCGCAAAGCGGGGAGGGGACCCACTAAGTCCACATGTACCTGATCGAACCATCGTTCTGGCACCGGGGAGATGGCCACTGGAGCCTTAACATGACGATGGACCTTTGATTTTTGACAGTCCACGCAATTGTTTGTCCAGTCCCGAATGTCCGAATGCATTCCCTTCCAAACAAATTTGCGGGACATGAGCCGTTGTGAAGCTCGCATCCCCTGGTGTGATAAGCCGTGTATAGCCTGAAAAATCCTCTTACGCCATTCGACTGGCACAATGAAGGGGAAGTCATGTTTGACAAATTTGCTGGAGTTCTTTGAGGGAGTAACATATAGGGTGGATAAAGGGGAAACAGTGGACGTAGTGTATTTAGACTTCCAAAAGGCATTTGACAAGGTGCCACACAAAAGATTATTGCTTAAGATAAAAAATCACGGGATTGGGGGTAATATTCTGGCATGGATAGAGGATTGGCTATCTAACAGAAGGCAGAGAGTTGGGATAAATGGTTCATTCTCAGACTGATCAGTAACTAGTGGTGTTCCGCAGGGGTCAGTGCTGGGTCCCCAACTCTTTACAATCTATATTAACGATTTGGAGGAGGGGACCGAGTGTAACATATCAAAGTTTGCAGATGATACTAAGATGGGAGGGAAAGTAGTGAGTGAGGAGGACATAAAAAACCTGCAAGGGGACATCGACAGGCTAAGTAAGTGGGCAGAGATTTGGCAGATGGAATACAATACTGGAAAGTGTGAGGTTATGCACTTTGGCAGGAAAAATCGTAGAGCAAGTTATTGTCTTAATGGCAAGAAACTGGAAAGTACTGAAGTACAAAGGGATCTGGGGGTCCTGGTGCACGAAACTCAAAAGGTTAGTATGCAGGTGCAGCAAGTGATTAAGAAGGCCAATGGAATGTTGGCTTTCATTGCTAGGGGGATAGAATATAAAAATAGGGAGGTATTGCTTCAGTTGTACAAGGTATTGGTGAGACCGCACCTGGAATACTGCGTACAGTTTTGGTGTCCATACTTAAGAAAGGACATACTTGCTCTCGAGTCAGTACAAAGAAGGTTCACTCGGTTAACCCCGGGGATGAGGGGATGGACATATGAGGAGAGGTTGAGTAGATTGGGACTCTACTCATTGGAGTTCAGAAGAATGAGAGGCGATCTTATTGAAACATATAAGATTGTGAAGGGGTTGGATCGGGTGGATGCGGGGAAGATGTTCCCGATGATGGGTGAAACTAGAACTAGGGGGCATAGTCTTAGAATAAGGGGCTGCTCTTTCAAAACTGAGATGAGGAGGAACTACTTCACTCAGAGGGTGGTAGGTCCATGGAATATGCTGCCCCAAAAAGCTGTAGAAGCTACATCATTACATAAATTTAAAACAGAAATAGACAGTTTCCTAGAAGTAAAGGGAATTAAGGGTTACGGGGAGCGGGCAGGAATTTGGACATGAGTCTAGGTTTGGATCGGTCATGGCCCTGTGGTTAGCGGAGCGGGCCCAGGGGCCGTGTAGCCTGATCCTGCTCCTATTTCGTGTGTCTAATTCTGTTAGATTCAGGAGATGGTTCTGTGATAGTGGATTGGCGGTTAGGATCAGATCAGCCATGATCTTATTGAATGGCGGAGCAGGCTCGAGGGGCCGATTGGCCTACTCCTGCTCCTATTTCTTATGTTCTTATGTTCTTACTCCCATGGATGTGTCACACAAGAGCGTGGCTCCTGCTGATTGGAACATAACATTGGCTACCTGCAAACTGGAAGGCATAGTCCGATACGCCTGAACTTCGGGATCTGCCAGTTGTTCTTCCGCCAACCCGACGAAATCGATTCCCAGGTGAACTGCCTGGACTGGGGCACGTGAAAGGCAATCAGCCACGAGATTATCTTTGCCGGACACATGTCGTAAATCCGTCATAAATTCGGATATAAATGTTGGTGGCGCTGTTGCCGAGCTGACCAGGGCTCCGCCGTTTTGGCCATTGCGAAAGTGAGCGGCTTATGGTCCACGAATGCAGTGAATGGGCGCCCTTCTAGGAGAAAACGGAAATGCTGGATGGCCAAAAACAGGGCCAGCAACGCCCTGTCAAAAGTGCTATATTTTCGCTCATTCTTGCGCAGTTGGCGGCTAAAAAGAGCCAACAGCTGCCAAGTCCCGTCGACCCATTGTCCTTGAACTGCCCCAATGGCGTAATCTGAGGCATCGGTAGTAAGGGCGATGGTCGCACCCGGGAGTGGGTGTGCAAGCATAGTTGCGTCTGCCAACGCCACCTTGGTGTCAAGGAACTCCTGGTCCATCTGCGGTGTCCAATTGATAACATCTTTGCCCGACTTCCCTTTGAGTGCTTCGTACAGCGGCTGCATCAACTGGGCTGCCTTGGGGACAAAACGATGATAAAAATTTACCATCCCCAGGAACTCCTGAAGAGATTTGAGTGTGTTAGGCCGCGGGAATGCCGTAACTGCCTCTACCTTGGTGGCCAGTGGGACGGCGCCTTCTGAGGTAATCCTATGCCCCAGAAAATCAATGCTGGTTAACCCAAACTGGCATTTGGCTAGGTTTATGATGAGGCCATGTTGGCTGAGACGGGCAAAGAGTGTACGTAGATGAGCCATGTGCTCCTCCTTATCCTTACTAGCGATGAGAATGTCATCCAAGTAAACGAAAATGAAGGGAAGGTCCCGTAACACAGAGTGCGTGAGTCGCTGAAAGGCCTGAGCCGCATTTTTCAATCCGAACGGCATTCGGAGAAACTCAAAAAGGCCAAACGGTGTGATGACCGCCGTTTTGGGGACGTCTTGAGGGTGCACAGGAACTTGGTGATATCCACGGACGAGATCTACTTTGGAAAATAGTGAGCTGCCAGCCAGATGGGCCGAAAAATCTTGTATATGCGGTATTGGATACCAATCCTGCATAGTGGCTTCGTTAAGGCGTCTGTAATCCCCACAAGGCCTCCATCCGCCGCCTGGTTTAGGTACAATGTGTAGTGGGGAGGACCAAGGACTATCGGAGTGTCAGTCAATCCCAAGGCGCTCCATGGTCTGAAACTCCGCCTTTGCAGCTGCAAGCTTTCCGGGTTCCAATCTTCGTGCCCGAGCGTAAACAGGCAATCCCGTCGTGGTGATGTGATGCGCCACACCGTGCCTCGCGACTGCTGCCGAAAATGTAGGCCTGGTGAGCTCCGGGAACTCGCCGAGTAGGCGCATAAGCCCTTCCTGCGATGGAACCGCACAGGCGACTGACCAGGAGACAGCGGAGCTGCGGTGGCAAGGCACCGCGTGGAAAGTGGGCGCATTAATGAGTCGACAATGTCGAACATTGACCAGAAAGCCATTGGCACAGAAAAAATCAGCCCCCAGGATGGCCTGTGATACTTTAGCCGTTATAAACTCCCACACAAAATGCTGACCTCCGAGAGTTAAATTAACTGTCCGTTTACCGAACGTGCGAATGGCCGCACCATTGGCTGCCTTGAGGGAAGGACCGTGACTGCCGGATTGCAGATCCAGCTTTGAAACTAGCAAAATACTGCACTGCGAACCAGTGTCACACAGGAATCGTCGCCCTGTCATGGAATCCGTAATGTAGAGGAGTTTTCCCGCTGAACCGACTGCCATGGTGAACTGGGTATGTTTTTCAGACCCTGTCGTACTCATCGCAGCTCGCGGGCCGGCTGGAGATTTTTTTCAGCGAAACTGCAGGGAGGACGGCAGCGTCGAGCCTTGGCGCCAAAACGGGCGTGGTACATGCACCAGCCTGCTGAAGGAGGGCTGGACGTTGCTCGCATAGGAGAAAGGCGCCTCATGGCTGCACAACTCTGCTGTGTGACCGTAAAAGTCTTATCTGCCTCTGCAGCAAGCTCGGCACAGTCCGTAATCGCAGAACTGGCCAAGGCTGCCTGAACTGGCTCAGGTAACTGGCAGAGGAAGAGTTCTCGAAACAAAAAACATTGAGGCTCCGAACCCAAAAGCGTGAGCATCTGGCTCATCAATTCCGATGGTTTTAAGTCCCCAAGGCCGGGCATAGCAATAAGCCTGCATGCACGCTCCGACTTATTGAGATCAAACACCTGTAGCAAACGACTTTATAGAGCTTCATACTTGCCCTCTGCCGGTGGATTGCCCAGGAGGCCGACGACCCGAAGAGGCCGTGGCGCTGTCGAGAGCGGAGACCACGTAATAATAACGGGTCGAATCCGCTGTAATCTCCCGGAGTGCGAACTGGGCTTCTGCCTGGAAAAACCATGCTACTGGTTGCTGTTCCCAGAACTGCGGCAATTTAAGGGCGACGGCGTTCGTGTTCATTATCAATATCGCGACGAAAGTTGTCCGACGAGCTCGGGGTCACCAATATAGGAACGGAGGTTCCTATCCGAATAATGAAGTTCGACGCAGTGAAACAAAATAACAAAGTTTATTAAACAAACGACTTAACTGATAACACTACAGGAGAAGATGTACACAGGTCTGAGCAGCCTGCCAGCACCTCAAAGACTGCTGCAAAGTACTGGAAGCTGACGTCATGACGTCATTGTAAAGTCCACGCCTCAATAATACACGGACTTCGGGAGAACAGTTTAACAGGTACTTTACTGAACAGGAGGCAGCGTCAGACTGAAAATACAGAAGCCTGCTAGGGCCTTTTATACAGGGGTGGTCACTGCCAGTACTGCAGTCTAAGGCCAGTTATTCCCTTAAAGGTACATACACAACAATTCCTCCCCTTTTAGATAAACAGTACATAACATTCATTTAACAACTAAATAATAACTAATTACAATTACAATTTTTTCAGCAATATATACATCAACTGGAATAGTCATTTATAAGTTCAGTCTTTGAGGAGGCTTCCTGATCCGGACTGGATAGCGCCTTTCTCGAGTATCCTGTTCTGGCGGTGGAGTCAATTCTGGCTCATTGTCATTGGTTGGTTCGTCAGCTTCCAATACCCCAACTTCTGAGGTAGACGCAATCTGTACTTCGGGCTCATTACCAGGTGCACATGCTTGTGGTACAGGTTTGGCTTGTTCCTGTGACTCTAGAATCTGGTCAGCATGGCGTCTCACGATGCTCACTCCAACGTCCACTGTGTACATTAGTGGTCCCTGCTGTGTGCATATCGTTCCTGGCTGCCATTTTTCTGTTCGGTAGTCGCGGGCCAAGACTGGTTGCCCTATCTTGAAGCTCCTGGTTGGCTTCTCATTTATGTGCTGGAACTGCTTATCCTCAACATCTCGTCTTATGTTTGGTTTGAGCAAATCCAAGCGACATCTTAGTCTCCGGTTGAAAAACAGTACGGCTGGAGTTTGGTTGGTTACTGCATGTGTCGCATTCCGGTAAGCAAACAGGAAGTTATCCACCTTGTGTTGTAGTGGTATGTCGTCATTATACATTGCCTTTATGGCCTTTTTAAAGGTCTGAACAAACCTCTCAGCCAATCCATTTGTGGCTGGATGATATGGGGCAGATGTGTAATGTTTCACCCCATTATTCTTCAGGAACCTCCGGAAATCCTCAGACACAAACTGTGGGCCATTGTCGGAGCAAATCTGTTCTGGCAACCCATTCCTGGTGAAGATGGTCCTTAGGACTGCAATAGTTTTCTCCATGGAGGTGGAAGACATTTTAATGACCTCTGGCCATTTCGAATGGGCGTCCACAGCGATTAGAAACATTGCGTCCATAAATGGACCAGCGAAATCAATGTGTACCCATTGCCATGGAGATGAGGGCCACTCCCATGGATGTAGCGGGGCCTGTGGTGGAGCGTTTTGGACCTTCTGGCATCCTGTGCATCTCTTGGTCATATCCTTGATTTCTTTATCGATTCCCGGCCACCACACAAACGCCCTGGCTAGGCTCTTCATTTTTACCCCTCCCAGATGACCCTCGTGAAGCTCATTGAGCACTCTATCTCTCAACTTGGGTGGAATTATCACTTGGGATCCACACATCAAGGTTCCCCGGCACACTGACAGCTGTTCTCTCCTTGGCGAGAATGCTGGCAACAGTGAGTCGCCATATGCTGGCCATCCCTTCACCATCAAATCATAGACCCGAGAGAGTGTCGGGTCATTTCGTGTTTCCTTCTCAATAATTGCGTTTGTAACAGGCAAACATTCGACTATGGTCGCATGGAATATCTCCACAGGGTCCACTGCAGGTGCTTCTTCCACCGTAGGCAATGGTAGGCGCGACAGCCCATCAGTGTTTCCATGTTGCTTCGTACCTTTGTACTCTATGTCATACTGATGTGCCCCTAGAAAAAGTGACCATCTTTGCAGCCGTTGCGCCGTCATCACCGGAACGCCCTTCTTTGGGTTAAAAATTGAGACCAGGGGTCGATGATCAGTCAGTAGGGTGAATTTCTGCCCGTGCAGATAGTGATTGAACTTCTTCACCCCCCACACCAGGCTGAGGGCCTCCCTGTCAATCTGGGCGTAGTTACGCTCGGCTGAGGTTAGCGAGCGCGATGCAAAGGCTATTGGCCTCTCTGAACCGTCACGGAATTTGTGTGACAGCACCGCTCCAATGCCGTAAGGTGACGCATCACATGCCAACCGAATCGGCAGTGTTGGGTTGTAGTGGGCCAATACTTCTTTTGAAGTGATTAGGCATTTACATTCCTGAAAGGCACGCTTACACTCATCACTCCATTTCCATGTTACACCAGTTTGAAGCAGGGTGTTCAGTGGGTGCAGAATTGTGGATAAATTCGGCAAGAACTTATGGTAGTAGTTCACCAACCCGAGGAACGACCTCAGTTGCGACACATTTTCCGGTGCTGGAGCCTTGACTACAGCCTCAATCTTGTCCGGCGACTTATGCAACCCTTCCTCATCAATCATGTGGCCACAATACGAGATTTGTCTCCTGAAGAACTCACATTTGGGACGGTTGGCTCGTAGCCCATATTCCTGCAATCTCGTGAGCACCTGTTCCAGGTTGGCAAGGTGTTCATTGTCATTTTCGCCCATAACCAGGATGTCGTCCAAATAACACTGGGTCCCCGGGATCCCTTGCAGGACTTGTTCCATTGCCCTCTGCCAAATAGCCGGGGCCGATGCTACCCCGAATACCAGTCGATTGTACTGGTAAAGGCCTTTGTGAGTGTTTATCGTGAGGTATTTCCTAGATGCTTCTTCCACCTCCATTTGTAGATACGCTTGAGCTAGGTCAATCTTCGTAAAACGTTTCCCTCCAGATAGTGAGGCGAAAATATCTTCTATCCGCGGAAGCGGATACTGTACTGTGTGCAGGACTGGGTTCACAGTCACCTTGAAGTCCCCGCAGATGCGAACCTTCCTTGGCTCCCCAGGCGTGCTGCTCAATGCTTTCTTCATTACAGGAACGATGGGCGTGGCCCACTCGCTCCAGTCCACCTTAGACAGCACCCCTGAATGCTCCAGACTCTCCATTTCAGCTTCCACAGCTGGGCGGATCGCGTATGGCACCGGTCTGGCCTTGAAAAATTTTGGGGTTGCGTTATCCTCAATCTTTATGGTTGCCTTTACTCCTTTTAGAGTCCCAAGTCCTTGTTGGAACACCTCTTCCGCGTCAGATAGAATCTGTGACAGACGTCCAGGTGCGACGTCATCATCATTTTTGTCAGCCACAGTTAGTGCCAGAATGGAATGCCAATCCAATTGTAGTTTTCGGATCCATTCACGTCCCAATAATGGTGGTCCTCCATCTCGTAGTATATATATGTATAGTTTCTGTGTTTCCTTTCCGTTATATTCAACTGGCACCCTTATTTTTCCTCTGGGGTAGACCTTTTGCCCCGTGTATGTCTTCAATACAATGGACGTGTCCTTTAAGGGTATGTGTGAGAATAGCCGCTCATAGTCTCGTCAAGTCATGACAGTTAGGGCTGATCCTGTGTCCAATTCCATCTTTACTGGGGACCCTGCTATCATGAGGGTGACCCAAATAGTTCAGTGATCTTCCTTTGCGATCACGTTGTGTAACTTTAAACAGCTTAGTCTCCTGCTCCCGGAGTCCTTATCACTCTCCTGATCTTCTGAACTACTATCTGTCAGTTTCTTTACTTTCCTGTACTGTTCCTTAGTAGTTCTTGTCGTGTTGGTCTTCTTTCCCGACCTGCAGACTCTTGCTATATGTCCCATTTTTCCGCATTGCCTGCATATTTTGTCTTTAAACCAGCAGTCCTTCTGCTCATGGGTTGTTCTGCCGCAGCGATAGCACTTTTCGGCTCCATACGCCATTTCGTTAGCGCTGTATTCTTGTGGTTTCTGTTGTATTTCCGCAGCTCCCCGTGCTGCTGCTTCGTAGGATACTGCCACGCTGAAAGCCTGTTCTAGCGTCAGGTCCTTTTTTGAAAGTAGTTGTTTCTGGGTTCCTTCACTCTGGAGCCCGCAAACAAACTTATCCCGTAAGGTGTCTGCCAGTCCTGCTCCAAACTGGCAGTGCTTCGATACTTGCGTAGTTCCGTAAGATAGTCAGCATTGCTCTCATCTTTGTGCTGGTTTCTTTTATGGAACTTGAATCTTTCTGCTATCAGCAGTGGTGTAGGGCTTAGGTGTTCCTGTAAGATATGAACAATCTCCTCAAAACTTTTCTCCATTGGTTTAGCTGGGGTAATTAAATTCCGCAATAGGCCGTACGTATTCGCACCCATCAGATTTAATAATACTGACGCCCTCTTTCCATCGGCCACCTCATTTGCCTTGCAGTACACTTCGATTCTTTCTACATACATGGTCCAGTCTTCTACCTCCTTGTCAAAAGCAGTGATACTGCCACTTTTCGGCATCTTGGGTGATTTAAAATGGCGCCTCCCGCGCTTTTGCTTCTTCCCCAATGGAATAAAATGGCGCCTCCCGCGCTTTTGCTTCTTCCCCAACAGGATAAAATGGCGCCTCCCGCGCTTTTGCTTCTTCCCCTTACTGCCACGCTGCTCCTAGTGTTCTACGGGGTAATGGCAGTGACCCGCAGCTTCGGCGCATCTCGCTTTCCTTCCCCCCCGTCTAGTTTCTCTCCACTGTCCTGTTCTTGAGCACCGACCACGCCCTGTGCGCTCCACCCTCTCTTTCTTGTTTTCTTTTCCCGGCGACGCTGCGCAGCCCGTTTTGCAGAGCCGCTCGATCGAGCTTGAGCCCGCCGCAGTCCGGAAGGGTCAGCGCGCTACCTGCTACCAGCACGATTCGCTGGAACCACAGTCTCTCCCGCAATTCTCCAAACACCGATGGATTCTTTGGGCAGTTGCCCTCGGTCGACGCCTGTTCTGGACCGATGGACATTATGTGACATTCTGGACATTTTTGCATGCAATAGCACCCTCTGGTGGCGGTTATTGTGTTAACAGTTTGTAAGCTGGAAAGGTCATCTGTTCCTTTCTTCCTGTGTGAGGTCATTTGACCTCTGTTCCTTTCTTCCTGTGTGAGGTCATTTGACCTTTGTTCCTTTCTTCCTGTGTGAGGTCATTTGACCTTTGTTCCTTTCTTCCTGTGTGAGGTCATTTGACCTTCTTACCTTTCTTCCTGTTGACCCCAGGAAGCAGTTTTGCCAGGAAGAACCTGATTTGAGTAATGGTGAATTTGCTATGAGAGGTTCCATTTATAATCCAGTGTAATCTGACTTCATATGTTAGGCCAAGCACAATATCTGTGAGTATCTTTAGTTCTTAGCATAATAGCAATGTTGTCAGAGTAATATTTTGATAATACTATGTTTATAAAAGGTTAATATTTAATAGTTACAGAAGTTAGTTCAAATGTTAGTTAGTTATACAATTAGTCTATTCTACTGTTGTAAATATGTTTATATCTTGTGTAATATCGAATGTGTAGTACTCAGTTTATGTACAAAACATACTTTGTCTTTGTTTACAGTTTCACAAATTTATTCAAGTAAAAGCTTCAAAACAGCAACCGCTTCAGGAAGAATTATTTTGAATGAGTGTTTAACTTGCTGGATAGCTAGATAGGAGCACGTCTAGCGCGGCCAGTACAGTGAAAAGATAGCAATACGGCTAGCTGTGAAGAGCGGAGCAGGAGGAGCCCAGAGTAAGCCTTAACCTCGTAGAGCACATCGACCTCACATCAACATGTCAGAAGATAATAACGAAAATGCTTTGCAGCAAGTAGAAGACCTTAAACAGGCAGACGAAACTGTAGAACGTGACAATCGGTCTATAAGCACCGGTTACTACAGGTCGCAAGTTGGCTCACAGTCATCGGGTGGTTCTAGAGTAAGCATAGCCCTCGCCAGAGCACGGGCTAAACTAATAGCAGCTCAAGCCAGAGCTGCGCATACGGACAGTGAAATAGAAATAAAAGTAAGTCAGGCCCGTCTCCAAGCTGAACTCCAAGCTGAACCCCAAGCAGAACAGGCCCGGCTCCAAGCAGAACAGGCCCGACATCAAGCGGAACAGGCCCGACACCAAGCGGAACGCCAGGCTGAACAGGCCCGTCTCCAAGCCACATTCGAGGCTCTGCAGCAACAAAAAGAGATAGATGCTGCATTAGCCGAGACACAAGTATTCGAGGCAATTTTGGAGGGAGCTGATCCCGAGACAGCTTACAAACCTTTAATTCCCGTTCCGTGGCAGAGTCCACGACAGCGCACCATAGATTACGTGAGCGACCATGCCGACATACAGTTTACAGGAGAAAGGGATGGAGGCCCGCACATCTCTACAGACGCAAGCACTCCGTATAACATGCCACAAGTTACCAACCAAGGTCAAAGCAGACGGCGTGCCTCAAGCCGCAGAGTCTCCGCCAGCAGAACGGAAGACACGGTGCAAAGGAATAGGACGCCGAATAGAGAAAGTCGGAGACAAATCCCCTCTCGGTCCCTTGAGACCCCCAACAGAGACCCTAGCCAAGGCAACCCTGGCCAAGGTCCCAGCACCTACGACCTTGCCAAATACCTTGCACGCACCCAGCTGGTGACTTCGGGGTTAATCAAGTTTGACGACAGGCCGGAGAATTATCGGGCTTGGAAGTCCTGCTTCCACGATGCCATATCGGGCTTAGACCTGTCGGCAGGAGAAGAGCTCGGCCTCCTTATCAAATGGCTCGGCCCAGAGTCCGCCGGACAGGCCTGCAGGATAAAAGCGGCCAATGTGGGGCAGCTGCCAGAGGGGTTGAAGAAGGCTTGGGTGAGGCTGGAAGAAAGCTACGGCTCGCCTGAAGCCATTGAAAGGGCTCTCTTTGACAGGTTGGCGAACTTTCCGAGGTTGACGAGTAAGGAACCCCAGAAGCTCCGCGACCTTGGAGATCTGCTGTCGGAACTCGAAGCCGCAAAGCAGGACGGCTACCTACCCGGTTTATCGTACTTAGACACTTCCAGAGGGATACGTCCCATCATTGAGAAGCTTCCATTTAACCTGCAGGAGAAGTGGATAACGTTTGGATCAAAGTTCAAGCTAAAGCACAACGTGGCGTTCCCACCATTCTCTGCGTTCGTTAAATTCATCCGTAAAGAAGCCAAAGCCAGGAACGACCCCAGCTTCAACTTCTTCTCCTCCCAACCAGCACTTGCCAGAAGAGACAAGTTCGACAGACATGGAAAGACACCAATATCTGTCCACAGAATGCAAGTGTCCTCAACTGAGCACACAAAGATTCAGAAGAAACCTGAGGATATGAGCAAACAATGCCCTATCCACAACAAGCCCCATCCTTTAAAGAAGTGCAGAGGCTTCAGGGAGATGTCCCTGGAAGATCGGAAACAATATCTTAAAGAGAACTCTATATGTTTCAGGTGCTGCTCGTCCACGAGCCATCTCGCCAAGAACTGCAAAGTGGATGCAAAATGCACTGAATGTGAAAGTGATCGGCACGTTTCAGCACTACACCCAGGCCCAGCTCCTTGGAAGTCAGAAACGCCTCCTCCTGCATCAGAGCACGGCGGGGAGAGAGAGGGAGCTGCTGGTACGGAGATTACATTGAGGTGCACCGAGGTGTGTGGAGAAGGAGTGAGCGCAAGAGCATGCTCCAAGATATGCCTCGTTAATGTGTACCCTGCAGGATGTCGCCAGGAATCTGAAAAGATGTATGCCATACTAGATGAACAAAGCAATCGTTCTCTAGCAAGATCCGAGTTCTTCAACATCTTCAAGATCAAAGGAAGTCCGTCGCCTTACACGCTGAAGATGTGTGCTGGACTTTCAGAGACAGCCGGCAGGAGGGCCTGCGGTTACGTTGTTGAGTCAGTCGGCGGGAAGATTAGTCTCCCCCTTCCTACACTCATCGAATGTAATCAAGTCCCCGACAACCGTTCCGAGATTCCCACTCCGAATGCAGCTCGTCATCAACGTCATCTGAGACGCATTGCAGAGGAGATCCCACCTCTTGACCCAGATGCAAGCATACTTCTGTTGTTGGGAAGAGACATCCTGAGGGTACATAAGATAAGGGAGCAGATCAACGGTCCACATGATGCCCCTTTCGCCCAAAGGCTAGACCTCGGCTGGGTCGTTGTTGGAGATGTGTGCCTCAAGGGCGCTCACAAGCCATCTCAGGTGAGCACACTC